>NC_141691.1:1597787417-1598444917 GCF_964263255.1 Lissotriton vulgaris
TTGACATTCAATTCATAAATCAGATCTGTATTTCGACTCTAGTCGGGCTTTGTCTTTCACAAAGCTTAGAGAGTTCAAAATGCAGACACATTTTGAAGGAACATCTTTGGAAATGTTGGAAATTAGACACTGCAGCAAGATTGATAATGGTCTAAAGGCCTCTCCTTATCTTAAGATATCAATGTTCCTAGAGTTGAAGTTGTCAATGCTCAGCTGAATGACAAATCTGAGTGGCGATATCCAGTGTCTGTGTTTTCGGTCGTATCCTATTCCCATTTCCCTGGGTCAACTTTTAACCAACATATTATTTTGTATATGGTTTTCACTGGATTCTTAGAGGTACGAAAACATGCAACACTCTCAATGGATGCGGACTACAAAGTGAGACTTTTTTGACAGCAGCTGGGCCACTAACCTGAGCAGGTTAATGAAAATAGTAATTCACTTCCCTCTATCGTTATAGACTAGAAACCTAAATAAATATGTAGAATAAAATGGATTGGGAAATGCAGTTTAAAGGCTGAACTTAAGCCAGAAAGTTGTACAGTTAAAAACTGAGATTTGGGGAGTATATTACTGTTAATTGGAATTCCAAATGTTGCAATCTATATGCAAAGTACAGGCAGTGATTTTGTCCTGGAAGTTGCAAATAATGTATTCTTCAATATGTGCCTGACCTAGCAAGGCAAAAAACTCCAAGAAAAATTTAGAACGTTGATTTGTTTAACCAACTGTGGACATTTGTTCATGAAATAAAGCGTTATGAACAAAGGTGTGTGCAAATTTCCAAACATTTGTCAAGCATAATAACTCGCAAGTTCACATAAAAAAATATCAGCTTTTCACCCTACAAACCGTGGAATTTGTTTTTTAAATATAGAACATTTAAGTCTCCCTTTCCAGTGGCAGGAAAACATTGATGTTGATGCAAACTGCTGTGCATGATAGCAGATGGACTGAGGCCTCTTTGCAGCCATCCCTCATGCACTCCATTGAAGCCCATCTTCCATGCCTCTCCCAATGGCGTCTCCTCTGTAAGGATTTGCTGACAGGTGTGGGGTCCAGTCCCCACAAATTGATATGGTTGTCTTGTTCCCCCGCACCCATTATAGTTTTATGTGGCCTCACTGGCACCTCTTACCTACAGATCATGAGAGGGCCACAGTCATCTCCTGCAGTAGGATGGCCTGTTTGTGGAATATATTGGCAGAGGAAATCTTCAGAAGGAAGTGGGCTAGCAGTTTTTCACTATGATTCGCCAAGCCGGTGAAATTAAAACTATAACTGACCAGACCGAGAGATAGCAGACACTGAGATTATGAATTTGGTGATTCTACGCATAAGAAAAGTCTGGTATTTCCCATTGACGTTGACACAAGTTAAAGATGAGGTTCCAAATCAAGTAAGGGGCTACTACTTTTAAAATGTGTAAGTGAGAGAACGTCACAGATTACAGAGAAACATCACAGGCCAGTCAGCCAATCAGTGGCGTAACACAGGCCCTCGCGGTGCGGGGTGATCCCCGAGCTCCAGGGGCCCCCCTCAGCACAATAATACGGCTGGAGAGCTCTGTCTGGGGCCCCCTCCAAGTAACTTCCAGGGGGGCCCCCTCAAGTTTTGTTACACCACTGCAGCCAAAAATAATGTTATATTTGAGTGAACAGTATTCATCCCCTAGTTTGCCTAAAAGTTGAACAGACATCTGTCTGCATATTGTTGTGTTCTGAGGATGCATACAAAATAGTACTGCCTATGTACTTCATGATACAAGAAGCAAGGCCAACAGCAGATACTGAGACGAGATACTCATGAGCAGGGGCAAGATGTGCCATTTATAGCTCCAAGTACAGAATGGTGGGTGGATTTTGAAAGGCACTTCATGATTAACTATCCATTACATGACACCCTTTGTTCCTCTAGCTCCAGTGCCCCATACCCTGTGAGGGTTTATTTGTATGAGCCGCTTCCTACACCTGTCCCAGAAAGATAACATGAAGTGTAAGCACCTCATTAAATCAAGTCAATCAGTTACCTACAAATATATCCTGTAATATGGGATGCAATAGTTGCACGTGTCACAGTAACTTTTTCTTCATACTTAAACTGAGACTTCGGACTATTATTTTCTAAGGAATAGTTCAAATGTGAACGTGGCTTCAAGATAAATGCTTGATCCTATCAAATCTGAAACAATTCAGTACATTATTTTTATTGCCGTACACAGCAGATCAAAACGGTCTAGGTGCTTCACTGACTCGACAATAGAACAAAGCTTTGTAATCACCTCAGTTACAGTTAATGCGTCACATTTTTCCTGCTGTGTTCATTATTTCGGCAACTGCGCCAGAAAGATGTCGATTTCATTTGAAATGAGCCATAACTGAGTACTTTATTTATACTAAATAATTCTAACATTTCCATTACACCCAATTATGTTGTGATGATTGCTAGTGATTTAATTAAAAATGGCCATATTAGTTATGCCTAGAAAGATAACTTAAAGCCATTTGTACTTTCAAGCAATGGGAACTCTGGTGCTTTTCAAAGTTGGTGACAGAACATTGTTGCAGTCGTTGTTATTCATTTATGCACTGGGTTGTTATGGGCAGTGTAGCTGTATTCGGAAATAGACAAATGATATAACTAATATTCATGTTGGTGATGTATTTTATTTAATGTCCTCTGTGATATATTTGTTGAATTTAAGCAGCAACTGTCTTTAGCCAAGTACATCAGACTATGGTTGAATTGGGATACACTTGGATCTCAAGCCGTTGATATGTCATTTGTTTACAAACATTTTTGCTTCAGGAATTATTAACATTTTTCTAACTGGCATGTTAGTGATTGTTCACAAAAAGTACACTGTCAAGTATAAAATTGAACTCAAGCCTATCTGAGTGATGATGTTGTAATATCACAGTGCAGCATGACAGACCGGTTTCCCCAGTAACCCCACCCCTGTTACAATCACCATTGGCAATGATATGATCCACAATGGTCCAGCTGCACCCAGGAAGTGATCTGACTGCTAACCCTCTATTCTATAGCAATGGACTGCATAGACCTCATGACCTCATCCATTTCAACTATGACAGCAAAATAAAATACCATATAAAGGGAATATTTTTTTTTATAACAGTTTTTAATGGCTTTTCAATAAGTTACACAATTACAGCAGTACATGGTTTGTGTCATGCAAGTACATATGATAATTTCTTCTGTGTATACAATCAGCACAACATATAGATATAAGCGTCTGCCACTCTGTACCATTAACACATCTGCAATAGTCGATGAAAGATTCCTGGAAGTTCCTTCCCTTATGTATGAACATCAGACTTCTCGTGTTCTAAACTCCCGTATGAAGGGAATATTTAACATATCATTAGAACATTAAATTATATGCATCATTATATGCATCAATATTCCTAGTTTATCTATTGAAGCATATGCCTTTCTCCTTTAAGTTTCTCTTCTCTTGTAGAACCAGCTAGTTCTCATGACTGATTTTCCTCTCTAGCTTTCTTGCTGCACTTCAGCACTCCACATTTCCTTTTCAGGAATTTGTACAATCATTACTTTAACTAAATGTCATTTTAATAAATAATTACTTGGTTTGATCCTTCATGCTACGAAGCCACATCACTCACTCTTTCATCATCTGGTTCCTTCGTCTGTGTATAGAGTGATTCACACTAGAAACCTAGCACCCAGTGTTTCACTGACATCATGATTGAGGTTTTTAGCATCCTTATAGAATAGTTATACAGGCAAAGTGACTTGTGAACAATCCTCACTTCAGTTACTTTTCCATTCAGATTGTCATGGCCGATCGATTGGAATCTTTTTGGAGTAAGAGAAGTGTAGCTAGAAAAGTAGAGTGACTGCCTTCGTGGTGATTCATCTTAAGATGTTGTTACGTGTCCTGTGAAATGGGATGGTGAGCCCACTCCATGTGGTGAGGTATATAATGATTTGCCATTTGTCCCCCATTGGGGAATCAGTATTGCACTTCTGCATTATTTAGTCAGTTTTAAAGTTATTTGAATTCCCCAATGTTTGTTTGTGGTTGTATACAAGCTCAGCCTTGCAGTAGCAGGGTGTTTGCATACACAAGCCATTGTAGTAAGCTCCTACATGACGCTGTACACCCAGAGAAACTCTATATATTTTTATGGAATAATGATGTAGGAGTGCATGTTGCGCGATCAAGTTTGCAAGAGAAATGTGAGTACTTTTTAATTCCTTTTGTAACACCGTTTATTATTTAGCCAAGTTTCTATTACAGGCCTGTAAATCCTGGACATTTAACCAGGGAAATAATCTACTCTCTATCCTATCACAGTCATCGACTACCCAGGGTATCTTGATCAACTGGTAAACAACCCTTTGTTCTGTCCTCTTTTTACCTGTCTTGTCTATGCTCCCCTGAGCTATGTTCCTTTGCCTCTTTTAGCTTCTCTACACTGCCACTGCACTCGTGGCTCTCTGCCTCACCCCCACCACCTCTCTACTCTACAACAATGTCAACCCAGGAGTGAAGGTTGGAGCCAACTGCTACAAGAGTATTTACCCTCCCAACTTTTCTAAAACCTCTGAAAAAGGTTCAAACATAACACCCTTGAACAATTTTCTGATTCCCTTTTCGTCAGCCAATACTACAGCTGCTGGTATGGGAGTCTCAAAATTGACTTAATTTTCTTCACCAACATTTCATCTTTGACCACCGTCTTCAACAGATTATTTAAAGTTACATCCTCCTCCAAAATCTCATACAGCTACCAACTAAAAATGTCTCCCTCAGTGTGCTTCCATGGATCACTCAGTATCTTTATAACAACGGTAAGGTCATGATTCAAGCCGAAAACACATATCTCTCTCTTTTTGACCACATAATTCCATCCCTGCTCATCATCCCTGATCCCTGACACTCTGATCTCTCCTGACTCTCCAATGGACTTCTCCCTCACTACACACTCTCCTTTCCCAATCCTCCGGGAGACCAGAAGGCTGATTGCCCAAGAGGAACAGGATTCCACTCTGGTCCACCTGCTCTCTTCTATCCCTCTAGCTTCCCTTCTTCCCAATTTCTCCAGCCAGGACTTCATCCTCTACACCTTGTCCCAACCATTGGCAAGCACTCTCACTTGCCCCTATGCACCATCCCAGGAGTTCAAAGAACCCCTCGTATTTCCAATAGCCAGACTACCCAGCTCACGTAGTGACATCTCCACCATACACTCTTCCTTCTTATCCACTCCACCCTTCTTGCCCTGCTTCCTCTCCCCTTACCCTGAGTCTTTCCCACACCTCATATACCACTCCCCAGCCCACCCTCATTTCTGTTCAGCCACTCGACCCATTGCTCCCCTATGGCAACCACTACCTTTCCCCTCCTCTTTTCTCTAACCAAGAAGAACTATCCACGTTCTTCATCTACCCTTGTGGACAATTTTCCAGATCGTCCATGTCTTCAGACCCCACACACTCACAAAACCTAGCTCACATGGCACCATCCTTCTCCCTCTCTTCAGCTCCTACTACTCTTACCTGCTGCCTTTCTTCGGCTCCCATCTCTCCCTTCCCCACATACCTTCATTCCACCACAGCTATCACCCTTTTTCACCTCAAGTAATACACAATACATCTATCTTACTCAATGAGTGCCCAAAGGATTTAATTTACCCCTACACTTATTTTCAACCAACACCACATGGGGTTACACTCTCCACACCATAATCTAATACCCCCAATATCTCCTTGCCTGCCCCTTACTCACGCTACAGCTCAAAATTAACTCCCCTTAGAACCCATCACCCCTATTGAGCAACATAACTTTTCATGCCCAGCCCTGCTCACCCTTGAAAATAAACCAGGCCATCTCAACTCCACAATCTCCCAGCTTGAAGCTACCATCTCCCACTTAAGCTCCAAAATGTCTGCTTTACTCGACTCCGTACCCCCTTGGTGAATACACAATACCCCAAACTCCTAATTCCAAGGAGTACTCCTCACCCACACACCAAAAGAGCTGCACACAATCTTTCCCTAATAGAAATTTCAAGTTTACTTGCTAGCTACATTACCTCTAACTCCCCCACCTTCTCTTCTCCAGACAACATAAATGAATGCACTATACCGATCATCTCCCTGGTCCAAAGCAAATGCCAGCAATTTACAACCCGGGCACCAACCTACAAGAACATCACCTCAATCACCACCAAACGCCCTGACACCCCATTCACCAACCAAAAAGGGCAACCACTTGGTTTTGCAAAACTAAAAACATCGACCTAGACACACTCTGCAACACAGGCAAGAAGGCGCTACCAGACATCAAACCAAACTCTGACGTCAATGACTTGACCACCCAGTGTCTCACCAGTCTTTCCATCTTGATAGACAATGTTGCTCCACTACAAAGCAAAAAAAAGGCCGACAGCTTCTGCCTCATGGTTCAATAAGTCCCTCTATGATAAAAGAAAGAACCTGAGATATCTGGAGAATAAATGGAGACAGTTCCCTTCCATCATTCATCGTTCAAATCTCCAAAATACAAGACTGTGCTATCACAAACATAGCTTTAGTGAAAAAGCAAATCACTTGAGAACCCGCCTCACTTCTGCCTAGAACAGACCTAAAAAACTCTTTGACCTACTCAAATCTACCAGCAGTGCTGCTTCTTCAACCATCAAACTTGTTTTTGCCTCTCAAGAAAGCAGCAGAATTTGCACCATTCTTCTACTCAAAAGTGAAATCGCTCCTTGACCATGTTATTCACCCTACCCCACTAGAGGACTGCAAATCCAAAGACTCCTGGCACAACTTTGACATCATCACTGAAGATGTACTACGGAAGCGCATTCTGAAAACAAAAACTTCAAACCCTTCTATTGACCACATCCCTAGCGACATTGCAATAGACTTCTACACCTACATGTTACCCTAATGGACTAAACTGGTTAACCTCTTTCTCAGCCTAGTCTCCCTTCTTGATGCACTCAAAACAGGTCAGGTGATCCAACTTCTAAAGAAACCCTCCGCTAATGTGAATTACTTTAACAATTTTCCCCTATCACCAACCTCCTTTTCCTTGCTAAAATCACTGAAACATGCGTAGCTGACCAATTATCCCAATATATTAAGGACAACAACCTTCTTGATGAATTTCAATCTGGCTTCAATCAAGGCTGCAGCACTTAAACAGTACTGCTGCAAGTCATCGACTATGCCCTGTGAGTACTCGACTCAGGCAACTCCTGTCTCCTGATCCTTTTGGACACTCAAACAAAGAACAGGATTTGAAGGCACAGTGCTTAAATGGTTTGAATCATTCCTCATGGGTAGATCTCAGATGATTAAAATTGCAAACTGTCTCTCTACATCAAAGGCTGTGGACCAAGGAGTCCTTCAAGGCTCGATCCTCGCACCCAACCTTTCAATCTTTACATGGAACTGCTAGGAAAACTACTAAAAAGGTCCAGGATCCATTATCAGCTCTATGCTGAGGACACCCAACTCGACCTAAAGTTGTCCTCCGCACATGTCAATTCAATCCTTGCCAACACCCTCAACTCCATCCAAGAATAGATGACATCTCATCATCTAAATCCTAATCCCTCTGCAACTAAATTGCTTCATCGGATGTATGACGTTACAACGCAGGCTATTACAACGCCTGCCTTTACAACGCGGTTTTTACATCGCATACCTTTACAAAGCATAGCGCTTAGAGGTGCTGGATAGTGAAAAGTTTAATTTTCTATTCCAACTCCAGTCCCCGTGGACACTAGGGAAGGTGTTGGATAGAAAATTAAACTTATTCCCTATCCTAGAGCGCCCCCCAGCGCAATGCGTTGTAATGGTTTGCGTTGTAATGACCGCATTGTAATGGTAGTGCGTTGTAAAAGTTTAGTTGTAAAGGCCGTTTACCTGCTTCATCCATCAACCTCCAACTCTCTAACTCCTTTACAACCATGGATTGATAAATTGAACATTCTTAACAACAAACCTACTATCATTGACAGAGCCAAATCCCTAGGTGTCATTCTGGACAACAGACTCAACCTCATAGCAAAAAACACTCACTTCCAACTGCACCATCTCTGGGGGATTTGGCGTTTCATTCCTGACCAAGACCTGCAAACTCTGGTTCAATCTTTGGTACTCTTCAGACTGGACTATTTAAATTCTCTCCTTGCAGGCCTCCCCAAAACCCACCTTTCTCTTCTAAAATCCATTACTCATTCAGCGGTGTGTTTCGTCTACGAGGCCAAAAGAAACAACCAGATTACATCCAAACTGATTGCTCTTTGCTGGTTTCCCAATGAAGCTAAGCCAATATATAAGACTGCTTGCATCACCCAAAAAGCCATACACAATTTTACTCCTCGCTTCCTTGCCACCAAACTCAAAATATCAGGGGGCTCCAGACCTTCATGCAATGCTGAAATCTACAGCTCGAACCTCCAACTTTCAAAAGGAAAAAACTTATAGCGCAATCCTTCTCAGGTAATGCAACTAGAATTTGGTACTCACTACCTCCAAACCTTCGCACCTCTACCTTTTTCGGTGATTTTCAAAACATACCCTAAAACCCTTTTTTTCCAAAGACACTTCTGTCAATAATGTTCCTCGCTAAGCTACCGACCAGGCACACGCCAAATCATCCCACATCAGGACCCTGATTGTTAACTGACACTCACAAGAGCTACTATGAACCTCCGTCTCAATTTTTAAAATATGTGGTATGTATTTGTGTAACCCTAATCATGCCACCTTTTCTTAATATGTTATCTTGAATGATTAATGTAACTTGTTAATCTGTGACTCTCACCACCAGTAACTGTTGTACATATAAGTAGTGTCACCTACTACCATTTTGCTCTCATTCCTTATGTAATTTACTTGCCTCTGTCGTAAAGCACTCTGACTCTTCTGGGTAAAGCATGAGCTATATAAAAAAGCATAAATTAATAAATCGTACCTCAAGAGGCTGCTTAAGAGAATAATTTCCGTAGTAGTAGATTTTAAATGTGAAGCTATCACTGGTTACCATTTTACTACATGTTCCACTCTGCGACCTCTTGTTGCTCTGTTAATCAAAGAGAGAGTTAAAATGGCCTTGATGGTGTTTCTTTTATGTCCATGACCTCTAGCATGAAACACTTCCAACTGGGTTTTATATTGACTTTTTAAGCCTTGAATCTCCCTTCCTTAATATTTTCAGTTGCTAAAATTCTCAGTGGCTTATTCTGACATGAACTCCATGCAATTCAACTTCCCCTTTAAAAAAAATGATATGTCTCTGACAGAGTCGCACATTTAGCTTTTACTTCCAGTGCTTTATTTGTGAAGAAAGTTGTGCTGGGTCCCAAAGTTATAAGCAAGTGGCTGGTGCTTTTGAAGGTCAAATGTCGGATACTAAGTTTGCTTAATCTTGATTCCACCTCAAGCCTCTTTAACCCACCACCATACACTCCCTGTGTCTTTATTTCACTCGTACAGCTTATTTTTCATCCCTGCTTTCCCGCTTTGTCACTATTTGTTCGTCTTTCCCTATCTCCTTCTTTTCTATTTTTGTGTTCTCTCTCTCTCTCTCTCTCTGTTCCTCTGGACCAAAGTCTTTTAAGGGAAAACAAATGCCAGTGGGTGAGCCCCATCTATAACCACTCAAATTCTTAAATTAAGTAATGGGTTCTTCTTGCACCAGCGGTTATTGCATGGGAGTGGCGCATTCGCGAATCAAGTAACAAACAGCTGCTGCTACGTAAAGCCCTTTCGGAAGTGGCTGCTTTCATTTACAGACCTGTATTCTATCAACCACCTCTTAACTGCCACCTGCCACCGTTCTTCTTTCTGTTGACAGCAATGCCCAACTAATCTGTCATTAGGTTTCCTTTAAAATATCTGCCCTCTTATAATATGAAAACCACAGCATAAGAGTGCTTTCAAACCTGTAATTTATATGGGAAATCGGAGGATCATGTACAGGAGGGTCAAATAGGGACAAGGGCCATGAAGCATCGACGTAGGGGGCTCTTTTGGTGACCAGGCTTGGATAAGTGTGGAGCAGCATGTGAGGCAATGTTAACTCTGTGCCATCAGCAACAAATCACAAGTGACAGTGCCAGGTCCTGTGGATCAAGTGCTTGTGCTCTATAAGGCATGATCCAAGTTGGGGCTGAACATTTTTAACCCCTTGCTACCTTGAAGGATGCAGCTAACTTTTCGATTGTGGTCGTTGATTACTACTCACTTTGACCTGCAGTCAAGTTCATCTCCTGCGATCACAGTAGTCAGGTCAAGAGTTCTCTGGTATTTGTGTTCACTAGGGTAGGAGTACTAGATGAAAGTGTGACAGAAGAACGCTCCCCAGTTCAACACATTATCAAAAACCCTTTTATCGATGGAAGTAAAGTTACTACAAAAGATTGGTAACATTCTGTGAGCTGACATTTCCATTTGCAAATTATTTTAGAACCAATTCTAAATTCTGTAAATAACTTCAACAATTTGAACAAAGCAGCATAAATAATGTTCTACAGAAGTTTTTGAGTTTCCAAATAGCGAGAATCACAAACACGATTTATTTTATTTTTACTGTAGATGGTTACACTTTAAGAGACATGAAGAATAAATAACTACTATAATATGATAAAGCTTGTTATTTCTTATCAACAGACATGGTTAATGAGGTCTGGTCATCGCACCGAAGCTGTCCCACTTCCCACATCTGAGAATTCGTTTGCATTTGTAGCACCAACAGGAGGACCATCTTGGTTCAGGCACTGGTCACAGATGATGAAGTATCGCTTCCTGTTTCAAGTGCGCCTTTCTCCCCAGCGTCCCTGTCCTGATGAGGGGCCCAGAGTTATTACTTCAGAATTTTTGACTGGCCTACCCCGCAGCTCAGTTGGGTGGCTATTAAAGTCTCACCCCAGGCACTGCCCCAGGCACTGCCAGGTGTGCTGTCAGCTTATTAGTTTATGGTGGTAAATGCTACTCGTAGCCCTGCTTCCTGGCTTCAGTCGGTTCGCTGTCTTTCCTAGTGTTTTCCTACTTTTTTTTTCTCTTAGTGACTTTGAAATGTATGGAGAGTAAGACAAGCTACGGGTGATTTCATGGAAATTATTGCTGGTTTAAAAAAAGTTGTTCATTAACACATTTGCAAATTCTGCATAACAATACATGCACGACTTTTTTGTGACATGCATCCATGAGGGACTGTTACTAACATCACTTAGAAGAAGCTATGTTTATCATTAAATCTGTATCATGGATTTGTTAGTGGCAGGAGGGTTAGTTAGCATCGAAGACCTGTGGTGAGCTACAGCTCACCGTCGCACCATGAGCGTCACTGGGGGGCAGCATTGGCCAATCAATGTTTCTTGCTTTCATGTATTCCGACCGAATACATGCCTTTGCCCACAGAGCTGCACGGTGCCTTCCGTCAAATCCCCGAGAGCTTCTCAGACGCGGCCCGACTGCAGCCCAAACGGAGACCTGAATCCGTGTTTTCGCACACACGATTCATAAGCGTCTTTAGGACTTGCCAGCGTGTTTGTTTGAAATATGGGCTAATTTTGCCACTTAACATAGCAAAGAAGCTAGTGAGAATAGTTTCCACAATCAAGAAAATTGAGAATATTCTTTTTTTGTACACAAAAATATGAAGAATATTCTAGATGAAGTCCAAAAAGAAACCACTACAAATGTAGAGTGATTAATTTGTGTTTTCATGTCTGGCTGGTCAGGGCAGCAGTCGCTAGACATAATGTGATCAACTTAAAAAAGTCCTATAAAGAGGGGCTTCGGCTCCGCCTACATGTTGGGAGTCAGGAGTACATGCTTTGATTGGGCAGAAGTTGTGTGCTTCCACAAAAAAAGTGCTTCTCCTACACCCAGCTGTTATTATTTTAACTATCCAGCAGCTTGAACTTTCAGAGCCCCATGCACATGACAATGTAATACTATTAAAGTGTGTTAAATGAGTAGATCATTTACTGTGTTTCTTTTACTCTGGCAGCAGCATAGATGGGAAAAGGGCAGTCATAAGGAATGCATTGCTGTTTTCCAGTCACTTTGGATGCCTTCGGACCACACTAATCTACATGGATTTTTATGTCTGTTTCGACAGAGCAACTGTTCTTGACTCTATGTGATGATCAAAAAATACCTTTCAGAGTACTTCTGAGAAAGGGGCTTAAGCTACACCCACAAGTTGGATCCCCTGAGTACAGAATTTGATTGGGTCTTTTATTGTGCTTCCACTAGAAAGGCTGTTTGCATTGCACTTTTTAGGGTGAGCCCTCGGGATGCACTGCGCAGCAGTGCACGCGCAGGCGAGCCGTGTTGTAGGGGTTTTCAAAATGGACCTGGAAATTCCACACGCTCCTGAGTGTTCATTTCTTAGGTCCATTTTGATTGGGCTTTGCGTGCGTGTTGTTTTTAAACAGAACACGCAATAGGCCATAGGCGGTCGCGTAGCTCCGCCCATGGCCTATTGGTGTCTGTTACGTGCACCAAAGCCCATATGTCTTCAATTATCGTGCCGACACGGGCGCAATAATTGAAGACATGTGCCTGCAGTGGCACGCACGCGCACACCAATCACTGGCTTTTCGCGATCGCTTTCAGTGCTGCTTGTTTTTTTTGGGATCCATTTCACGGCTGCTCTGCTGGAATGCTCCCTCGTTGTCCTCCCTGACAGTAGTTGTGTACTCAGTCAGTGCGGAGAACAAGGGGCATCTCGGATTTCTGTTGCCCGTAGAGAGCCAGGACACCTCCCTGGGCTGCGCTGTAGCAGGGCGGAGCGGGTTTCCTCTCACGGGTAATACCTTGTTTTTTTATTGGAGGCAGATTACACACACACAAAAAAACCATGACAACGTGGAAGCCATACGCTTACAACAATCAAGAAGATAACCATTGCATATAATTTTAATAAGAAGTGATGTTTCCTTCCATGGAGACCTGTGAACTTTGAAGAGGTATAGAATTCATTTTAACTGACATCACAGGAAACAAGATTCTTATTGGCAGCACGAAAAGGTAATACCAGATTTGAATCTCTGTAACTTTAGTCGTCAGAGTAAACACACACAGAGAGGTCTAAAACGTCTTTGGAAAACTGATAAAAAGTTAAAAAGAAAAAAGCATTGGCAGAGTACAGTATTGAACTACAGTAAATCTCCACATCTGTCCTATTTAACTGAGCCTAAAAAGTGACATTAGCCACTTTTCAAAGCGCCTCCTATTATATGGGGCACAAGTTTGTCCAGGATCACACTGGCCTGTTTTGGAAGCCACGATTACAATTTGGATCTCTTGGTTCCGGTGGGAAAATTTGCAATATGGCAACTCTGTAAGGTACACGAGATGAGGTTGTGGTGGGTGGGTTAGGAGGAATCTTTCTGATGCCCAAGCCTGGCAGGCCTCGCCTCCCAAAGAAGGGGGGTGTAGCCATGATCAGTTAATGCTACCGCTTCTCAGACAGATTTAAAGCTTTTAGCTATGAAGGGGATCTCTTGCCACAACAGCAGCGCTCGCTTTCCTCTTGGGAAGGAGGGAGGGATTCAAAGAAGATTATAGGCCGCTCTCCGCGGCTCATGTTTCCATTCTCAGAACCCGCACTGGAGCCGGTCCAAGAGCGACTTCTGGAAACAAAGCGCCCATTGAGAGAGATCGAGGTGCTCAAACGCCCATTCACTGCACGTGAGAGCGCGTCAGGGTGCCCGCTGGGCACCGGGCCTCGTGCTCGCTGCCAAGCATCGCCAGCGCCAGGCAAAAGGTGGGGAACACTCAGTGCAGGGCCAAGGTCACACAAACTGTTGTCACGCTGAGAATGCGCGCTTGTACTGAGTTCGGGAGGCGGGGACATAAACACAAGCACAGAGCTACAAACACAACACAAGCCCGCTCTGGGCTGGCAGACTGAACCTGCGGGCATAGCCCTGTGCAGCTGATGTTTGCTGCGCTTAGAATACAGCACAATTGCAGTGTAAAGCGCTATATAGTAGACTAGCAGCCCGTCCCGACGTTGTCCGGGTATGAATTGCTGCCGGCCAGTAGTATATTGTTTTGTAGGATTTCGTTTTGATAGCATTTCTTATCTGTGAAAGGCCTGTGAAACGCTCCGATTCACAGTGCACTGCTGATGCACTCAAGAGTGCGCGTTCAGTAGTGTGTGAACTCGAGTTTCCATACTTTATTTTTCCTTGCAATATTATATAGCGCAAACTCGACAACATGGCATGAACACAATTTACATTACAGAAGAACACATTAATTTGTGGTAGGCATGGGCAGACAAAGTTATTTGCCTGGAATCACAGGATGTTGAGCTGATGCCGAGATTCGAACGTAGCTCCCAAGCTCTAAAGTTCGCAAATCTAGAACTTGTAGTGGGAGGTGTGTCTTAAAGTGTATGTTGGTGCTGGCCATCAATGAGAGAGACCTGTGCATTTTTCAAATGGGTGGTGAAAAAATATGAGTATGTTGCTGGAGATGTGGGCCGCTGTGCCACCAATGTACTTACTGGGGGAGGGTAAACACTCATTATTCCGCAACTTTCTTTCCGCATACCATCACTCCGCATACTTTCATTACGAAAGTACCATGACTCTGCAATGCCATTTTAACACATGGCATTACATTTTATATGTTTTTACCAACGTATACATTTACAACGAAATTCGTTGTAAATGCATGAATGGTAAAAGCATGTTTTTTTTAATGTTAGGCTAAGGTAAGTATGGTATAGGGGTATATGTTTTGGGGTACTGAGGTATATGTTTTGGGGTGTTTGGGTATTTTAAGGGTTCAGATATAGTTTTGGGTTATGGGGTACAGGGGTAGTTTTAGGGTTTAGGGATAGGTATAGGTTTTGGGGTACAGGGGTATTTTTAGGGTTCAGGGCTAGGTTTGGGGTATAGGGGTATTTTTAGGGTTCAGGGGTCGGTTTGGGTTGTGGTGTACAGGGGTATTTTAAGGGTTCAGGGCCAGGTTTGAGTTTTGGGGTACAGGGGTATTTTTAGGGTTCAGGGCTAGGTTTGGGGGTACAGGGGTATTTTGGGGTTCAGGGGTAGGTTTGGGTTTTGGGGTACAGGGTTATTTTTAGGGTTCAGGGCTAGGTTTGGGTTTTGGGGTACAGGGGTATTTTAGGGTTCAGGGCTAGGTTTGGGTTTTGGGGTACAGTGGTATTTTTAGGGTCCAGGGCTAGGTTTGGGTTTTGGGGTACAGGGGTATTTTTAGGGTTCAGGGCTAGGTTTGGGTTTTGCGGTACAGGGGTATTTTTAGGGTTTAGGGGTAGGTTTGGGTTTTGGGGTACAGGGTATATTTATAGGGTTAAGATGGGTTAGTGTTTAAGGGTGTTGGGGTATTTTGAGGAGTAAGGGTGGGTTATGATTATGGGGTGAAGGGGTATTTAAAGGGAGCAGGGTGGGATTAGCACATGATATGAGACATGGCATGAAGGGCGGAACGTACCACACGCCCCCAGCATTTTTCACGCCCCCAGCACACGCCCACAGCACATCACAGACATGCCCACAAGCGACTACTTTGCTGGCACGGTTCTTTTACGTTTTAAGTGTATATGGTGGGCGTCTGCATAGCCTATGTCCTTCTGCTGCAACTGCCCTTCCCAACGCTGTATTGGGTGTTGTGATTGGTGCTGTAGTTCCTGAGATTACGCGCCTCAAAGGTTTGGGCTCTCTCTTTATTATATTAGCATGGATTTAATGTGATTTTGTGTTGATTCGATTGTACATAGGGCACTCTAGGCCCACAGAAGGAAGGTTGGCAGCCTGGGCGCCTTACACATTTCTGCAACAGACGTACTTTATACTCGGTAAGCCTCTTTCTGGCGTGCACTCTGTCTAATCACAGGTGCCTCACCTGGTGACTATCCCAAGGCGCCACACTGGGTACATTCCAATGTATCGTGGGATGTCCCTACTAGAGCGGGACCAGCCCTGGCTTGTATATGGCTCATCTGAAGTGGCACGGTGAGCAAAAGAACGATGGATTGGAATCCTGCCAGACTAAATGCCAGCGGTTAGACGAACTACAGCATCCCTCCATCACCTTGTGTGTTCGATAGACCGCCCTAGGGGCCACGGGTACCGGCCCGGACAGGAGCCCTGCACTCACTCTACCATTGGGGCAAAGCTACACCCGACTGACATGCCTCAATCAGGGCCAAACCCGTCTTTGGTTGCAGAGCGACTGCCATCGGTTAGACAGCTGCAAGCATCACTTCATGACCTTGTGTGTTCGATGGACCGCCCTAGAGGCCGAGGGTAGCAGCCCGTACAGGAGTTCTGTGCTCACTGGGGCAAAACTCCATCCGACTGACGAGCCTCAATCAGGGCAAAACCCGTCTTTGGTTGCTGAGAGAGTGCCAGCGGTTAGACAACTGCAAGCATCCCTCCATCACCTCGAGTGTTCAATGGACCGCCCTAGGGGGCCACGGGTACCGGCCGGGCAGGAGTCCTGTGCTCACTGTACCATTGGGGCAAAGCTACACCCGACTGACGAACCTCAATCAGGGCAAATCCGTCTTTGGTTGCTTGTGATCCAGGCTCAGAGAGGACTTGGCTTAGCAGTTCGGGCTCCTCTCCGAGCGATTGCCAGTGGTTACACAAACTGCACACATTTCTCCATCATCTGTTGTGAGTCACCATACAATATTAGCAGCAAATCCAGTGAATCCATCCACCTCCAAGTGAAAGGCCAGCGCCCCTTTCACACAATGATAATTTGAGAAGCGCAACAGTACAGCTGTACATATGCCACAACAGGCCACAATCATGTGCCAGATGCCCACATTTATGAAAGGCTGCGGGGTGAATTGTATTAGCTCACTTATACACGCAAGAGTTTTCAAAGACTCTTGAAAAACTGCACAGGCACCTCGAAGCTATGATTTTAAAGGAGGCACAACAATCAAGGGAGGACCGCCATCTTAAAGGCTCCTCTGCCTAAAATGCAGAAAGAAGGTGATTCAAGCCCAAACGATCCCAAGGCAGAGAGAACGGCAGATGCAGGAAGCTAGCTGGAGCGAAAGCTAGGGGTCCTCAGCAGTATGCATGCCAATACACTAAAGCGGCCCCTGGCCACTCACAAATGTATTAGCCATTTGACCACTATTTCACCAGCCTGCACCCAACAAATAATTAATTTTTCCGAGTTGACTACCAGACTTGAGGCATACTCAACGCCCTCAGGATCTCAATCTGCCTGGCCTTTTAAACACAGGAATCAGGCGAAAGAGAGTAGATTGCCTGAGAACAGGAAGACTCGGTCATCCACACCATTGAGGCACTGCAGCAGGTCTTATTGTTAGATCCAGGCCGCAAGATGTTTAACCCATACTTGTTTGGTTATGGTGCCAGCAGATGCCACCATTCACATGTGGATTGGTAGTGCACCACGACCTTTGTGTGGTCATGCAGGAACATAACGGGGTGCTCAGACCATGCCTGCGAGCATGCACTCTTATTTCCCTATGTTGTGGTGCAATACACTATGCACCATTATGTACTCCTACAGACACAGGAGCTGTGTGATCAATATTATACGTACTGCACTACTCTTGTGTGTGCATGATCCCTGTGCCACCCTGCGTGTCGTATTCCCAGTGTTTTATTTCTGAAATTTAAAAAAGTAATAATAAAATAAGTGCAGGGGGCCACAGGATTTCTTAGGATGGCCCAATTGCTGAATGCCATGGTTTGCCAAATGCCATGGCTGCCTATGTGTGATTCCTCTTCATGCCTCTTTCTTCTGCCACCCAGTGAAGTAGTGTGGGCAGTTGCCAGGGGTGCAAAATTCTTAGGGGCATTCTATGGGGAGCAAAATGTTAAAAGAAAAGTAAAAGAAATGTGTTTCACACATCTATTTAGCTTATTCAGATAACAGTTTTTATTAAAACTAACAAATACTGTTTCACACGCAATACAATTCACTTTTGCATATCCCTTTCATGTTTACCTAACATTTTTACGTTCCCTTTGCAAACAGCCACACATTTCACACTATCTCTAGACATTCCAGGCCCCATATAATGTGACCTTTTATTACTCCTACAAGATAACTATCTTTTATTGCCTTGTACTGTATTTAAACACAGAGGGGCAACATATCAGCACCTGTGGGAACAAGATCAGTAAGGGGTGGGGATACCGTTAAAAACAACTGTAAACGTAAGGTTAAGCACAAGCCCCTGTAGCGAATGCCTTAGCCCATTTAGCTACCAAACTATCTGTCTGTGTGTCTGTAACTGTGTGTCTGTGTATCTCTGTGAGTCTCAGTCTGTGTGTGTGTCTCAGTCTCTATGTGTGCGTGTCTGTCTCTGTGTGTGTGTCTCTCTTTATATATACGCCTCTTTCTCTGTGTGTACGTTTCTGTGTCTGTGTGCATGTCTCTGTCTTGTGTGCATATCTCTGTCTGCATGTGTTTTTTGCTGTGTGCGCGTTTCTGTATCTGTGCCTGTGTGTGAGTCTCTGTGCTTGTTTCTGTCTCTCGGTGCACATCTCTGTCTTCGTGTGCGTGTCTCTATCTGCGTGTATTTTTTTGTGTGTGCATCTCTATCTCTGTGTATGCGTCTCTATATGTGCATTTGTCTCTGTAAGTACGTCTCGTCTCTCTGTGTGCATCTTTGTTTCTATGTGTGTCTCTGTCTGTGTGTGTGTCTCTATACGTGTGTCATGCTCTATGTGTGCGTGACTGTCTCTGGTCTCTGTGTGTATGTTTCTATGTGCGTATCTGTCTCTGAGTGCGTTTGTGGGTGTTTGTCTCTATGTGTGTATCGGTGCATGTGTCTCACTGTATGTTTGTCTCTGAGTATATGTCTACTGTTAGCCTCACTAGCAATGTAAACATGGCATGGGAAAGCTATAACCTCTTAGCAGCTATGGAACGTCCAGCTCCAGTGCTGAACGTTCCATTGCGCAGGTGAGGTTCGAACGTCCAACGGCCGACGGCAGCACTCCTGAGGTAGTGGTGCCGTCGGCCGTTGGAATAGGCGCAGCACCTAAGAGGTTACTACCCATACTTACTCCACAGATACATACAAACCTGCCATTCCCTAACACACAAAGAACACAAACCAGCAAACGTATCCAGCTAAATATAAACAATGCCAAATTCTCTAACTCTAACTAATGCGAGACCTGTTGCATTGCAAATGCTTGTTTGGCTTGTTGCAAAGTTTATCCTTGATACAGCAGGACTTATTTGCTTATAGAGGCAATCCAATGATCATGCTATAGTCCTAATCTGTCTATTATGAAATGTTATGATAAAGGCACTAGGACTGATATCATTATTGTGAAAAGCATTAGTCAATAGGCATTTAAGTGTGGCTTGTTATTACTCTTTATTAAAATTAACAGACAGGCATTTTGTTACATAACTCACACAGATTACCATAGTTGGTAACGGTTGTGGTGTTGGTTACCCCATGTGGCAAACCATGGATATAGGTTGGTTCTGTGAGAATCCTTGTTGGGCACATTTAGGAGCGATAGTATTTTGCTTATCCACCTATCATTTTTGTATACCTTTCTAATTTTATCACTGTGTGTCTAATAGTTGACTTGTGGAAAAGCTTACACTCAAACTGTAGGCCTGAGTTGCTTATGGTGACAATCTATATGCCAGATTGGTGCACTGGGAAACGTTATTCCCGATGCCTCAGGTCTGGTCTGCTTATTATGAAATGTTATGACAAAGGCAGTTGGTCAAGTTTATTCATTGTGAAAATCATATCTTAATTCCAGTAAGCCTTTAACACTTGGTTGTTATCATATTGTGTTGAAGGCTATAGACTGGTATTTTGTTACACTTAATCTCACATATTTCCAAAAGAGGCAAGGGTTTTTGAGTTGGTTACGCACTCTGACAAACCCTGAGGGGAGTGGGGGTGCTCACTATGTGATTCTTGTTCGGCCCTCTTGAGTGGGGCTGTATATTGTTTTGAAAACTGTACTCATTTGTATATTTGTATTTTATTGTGGAGAGGATGTAGCCTTGCGACTAGAGCGGTCGCTTTGAAGCTGAGGAACCGGGTTCGAGTCTCGGCAACGACGCTCAACATCCTGTGATTTTGGGCAAATCACCTTTTCTTCGGATGCCTAACAAAAATGAATGTGTCCATCTATAACAAAACTGGTGATCATGTAAAGCGCTCGGGTACCTGATATCTTTGGATCAAGTGTGCGCTATATAAAACTCTTTAAAAACGAATATCTATATATATATATTTGTATGCATGCTGATTGACAGTCTATGTGCGCTTGAATAGGTCATTGTTGGGGAAAGTGCAAATCAAATGGTAAAGGGTCAACGGTTCATTGGAAAAAGTCCTGCCAGATTTCATAGGTTTGATGAGTTTATTATGACATGCTATGACAAAGCCAGTAGGCTTGACCTACTTATTGTAAAAACCATATGTTAAAGACATAGGCTTTAAGGATGAATTGCTATTACACCTTTCCAAAGCATGTAGGCAGGTATTTTGTTACATGGATCTCGCAGATTACCGTGGTAGGCATGGGATTTGGTGTTGCTGACCCATCCAAGCAAACCATCGGGATAGTCACTGCAGGGAAGAAGCCCCCTTGACAGTCTACCTAGACTGCTTGCCAGCTCCTCTCCTATTGCAGAGTTTTTGTGGACTGCCAAATCCCTTCCCCATGCATCTTGGCTATCCTTCGCCTACCTATTCATCTCGCGGATAAAACACACATGAGTGCTTACCTGTACGTACTTGGTGATTGTAACCACCTTATGCGCAGTAACTCACAGACTTCACTCTTTCCAATTCACGTAGAGTCCCCAGTCCCCCACGCTGTCCCTTAGCCCTGATGAGACCCTTGTTACCTGAGGATGGTTTGAAACGTCTAATACACCATAACATGTGTGGTTAGACATCTATGTACCTGGCCTAATAGGACTTTCCTCTGTAATTGTTTGCATACCAACGTACCTCCGATGTTTCACCACTTGTGTCACTTTAAGTTTGGTTGTGGTTGTTGCTCGCATGGGGTCACTTTGCACATATCATGTTTTAAACATTGACTATGTAATGCGAATTGTGCAACTTTGATGTGAATACATTTGCATGGCTAGACTGTAAACCTACTATCAGAATTGTCATCATACTGTACTGTAATGGTTGCAGTAATTCTTGGTGAATTCAAGAATTTTGTACATAGTGAGCAGCAGTAATTTGCACTGTGTGTGTAGAAGAATTTTGAATAGAATGAGTTCTGAGTGAACCACTGTTGTTGTTGTGCAGATTAGCCTAGTAAGCAGGGGTTTTCATGTTGGTCACCCACTCTGACAAACCCCAGGAGTAGATTTGCACTGCAATGTTTCTTGTTAGGCCGTATTAAGAGCAGATGTATATTGTTTTGCCAACTGTAATTTTCTACATATTTGCAAGTTTTACAATGTATGCCTTAGTGCTGTCAGTTTATTCACCCTTCAGGAGACCTGTGTTTTGTATATAGTGTCAAGCCAATGGCAAAGGCATTAGGCCTTTTAGGTTCACTAGGAAAAATGATACCGGACTCCTTAGGTGTGATCTGTTTATAATGTAAAAGTATGATAAAGCCAGTAGGTCTTTCTTTACTCATTGTGAAAAGCATGTGTTAAAGGCAATAGGCTTTCTACGTATTTTGTTACATGGAATCTCACTGATTACCACAGTAGGATAGTGGCTTAGTGCTGGTTACTTCCTCTGACAAATCATGTGGTTAGAAGGGTTGCGCTGTCAGAATCCTTGTAAAGCCAATTTAAAAGAGAGAGTATTTTGCTTGGACAACTGTAATTTTGTATACTATGTAAAGTTATGATTGAATGGTGTCTTGTGAGAACGCTTAAGCTCAGTGTAAGAGGTCTAGGTTGGGTATCGTGACAAGCCAATGAAAATAGTTAGAGGTGCTCAGTTTCCTAGGAATTTTTTTTCCAAATCCATAGGTCGAATATGTTCATTATGAAAAGTTATGACAAATTCATTAAGGGGGACCCCCAGCATTATGTGATTTTGCGAGTCATGAAATTACCACAAAATCACCCAAGGAGGACGATGGCCGCAATATTTCCCATAAAAAATGGTCTCCCAGCAGATAGCAAAAAACATGGGGAGTTCTTATTTGCTGCACGCACACTTGTATTCCTGCGGTCCAGTCTATTGCTAATATTCCTTCCTAGTAAGGGGTGGAGAGCTTGGATGAATGTGTCCCCATGGTGCTGTCACCGCGTCAGCTCTGGTGAAAGGTGGGCAAGCCACTGAAAGATCAAGCAGGATGTGAGCTAGATGCCTTGCTCTGGCTCTTCTTAAGGGCCTCTTGCAACCTCAAGCCCAAAATAAGCCAAGCTTTTATGGATGCAATGTGCCTAGTGGTTACAGCTGCCTACTGTGTGTCAAATCCAGGCCTTAGATCAGCATCCTGTGAATCGCAGCAAATCTTTCTGTGCCAAAGAAAAATGTGTGACACAGTCTGTGTCTGTTGTGAATCACTCTTCCTCCAATGAGTAAGGACAAAGCATTACCCTTTGATGTCACAAAGAGATAGCCATCTAGTGGCCGAATTTCACTCGGTGATACTGGAAAATCTGGAATCAATACTAGCTTCTATTCTTCACCAAATTATGTGATTCTGGGATGGATGGTACTTTATTTCAAACAGCCTGCTTTTTGTTCCTTATTGCACCTTCAAACACCTGAGTTCAAGATGTGTGTTGTACAAAAACCTCTATTATGGTTGATGTATTAGCCTATACTTTTGCTATATCTATATTAGATTCTAGCCCACAAACAGAGAGCACATAATGATGACTTGCCTCTTAGGTCACTGATAGCATTGTCACCAGGCTGGGGCAGAAAAGTTTCTTAGTGAATGTTTAAAAATTCTCACTTTTGAGACATGTCAATGCAGTGATATACTCTGATGTGCTAACATGAAACGCATAGATGTCTTATAGAAATACTCCTTTTTACAATTTTGAAGACACTTTATCATATTCTAACATGATGTTTGTTGCATGATTTACATGCAAAATATTTTAACGGCTGTGTACGCACACCGGCCCTTAGAACTAGAACTAATCCTTTGCTTTGGCGTGGCTTTCTCTATTAATTTGTTGGCTCGCTCATTTCTAATATGTTCAATACATCTGAAAGACAGGCCCCTGGTGCTATATCTAGGTTTGTTATTGCAAGCATATGCCCACTGTGTTGAGAATTCAGAACACAAAACAATGAACTCGGCTCCGTACTACCATACACTCCTACTACTCATGGAGTAACGAACAGTCAACTCTTTTATCTGTCCAAATGGAATTTTTATTAGACCATTCCTGTTTCTTTAAAAGTTCATTCAAACAATTTTTTTTACTGAAAAAGAAACATAGACTTATCAAATTCACACATGAACTTACATGTATGTACAATTCACAATAACATACACTTAAAGATAAAAATGGACTTAGAAACTGTGAAAAAATTATTAGCAACAGCTTGCAACATGACAAAATCAGCAAATGAATTCATACATTAATCTTATGCAAAACATATTTTTAGAAAAATTTACATCATACACAAAATGTTGTAATAAACATGAACATATCCAACGTTATGAACCACATATGTATTTCCAGCACCAGCGTCAAAAGAGTATCTGAATAGTGTATCAATCCTTTATCCAATAGCTTCCTTCAACACTCGCCGTATTCAGAATTAACTAAATGCCTCCCAAAATCCCAACGCGTTTCAAGACCCGGGCGACCAGTACTGGGACTATCATCAGGGCTTCATATAAATGGACCGGATATTCTGTTTTCTCGAGTTGGAGTTGGAGCAGTTGCTCCAGCTCGTTTGCTCCAAGAGTTTTTGGCTTTTCTGCCAATCGACTAGTTTATGTTACTGCCTACGAGGCTCCCTTAACTTTGCCAGTATAAATTTCTTTACTGCAGAGTATGGGCAGGACTGAGTTCCTTGAAGACTCTTTGTTTTTACTGCATCTTCACCAATTCAAAACTCTGGATGCAATGGACTATCCTTTTGCTCAAATGTAGGCATGCTTTCCCTCACAGGTATTATTTTTCACCCAAAAACAAGAAGGAATACTCAACTTGTGCACCATGCTGGTTGTGACTCAACTCGGCATCTCAAACCCTGTGTTGAGAAGGCACTCTGTTTTCCTTTTTGCAATTGTATTCTTTTAATTTATCTTGCATATGTTGTTGAGTTTCTTGATGTTTATTCTTAAGACACACCTATTGGCATTGACATTGCTTGTTGTATTAATTTAACTAGACAATCATAATGCTGCATTGTACTTCTGCAAATGTTATGAAATTCACAGGCAGCTGCAGTTTCTAAGGAGCAGCTCTGGAATTATTTTAGTTATGTCTAGTTATTCACATTTCAAAGCCTTTCTACACAAGAAAATATACATGGTGAGCACTTACAGAAACTTAAATACATTGCAATAATGCAATTGCACTTTAAAATGTTTTTTCACACCACGAGGGAAATAATTTCCACTGTGTGGTGAGAAACTGCATGTAAATGTTTGTGAATACCCACAAACTTGTGAGGTTTTGGGTGTTGACTTACTTTGGCAGATGGAACTACCCAGAAATGCCAATTTGCATTCCTTGTGAGGAGATTTAATCCCAAGTAATATGCTAATAATATCTGGTTACGACTGCAAATCAATAACTTGTGAATATACAGTGTTAATTTATACATGTAAGTCATGCTCTTAACAAAACTATGCTCAATTGAAAAGGAAGATTTACTAAATCATAGTTAGGAAAAAAGAGCAGAGCAGCATCATATCTGTTAAGTTATGGTGCTACAGCTGTCTTGCACAGCACTGTCAAACTTCCAGTGCCACCCACAAACACACCCTCCAGTACAAAATACTATGCTTAGACATACATTAAAACGTTTCACTCTTTGCATGTGCGCTATAAAGTGCAGCACACATTCAAGTTGTTAATGCTTAAGACAAATAAAAACATTACTTCATGTTAGGGCCTGCCTCAAGAAGGGGTTATTTTTTGCATAACACTCTGTCTACCTTTTGGTAATAGATAGTGCTTTGCATAAAAAAAACATTGGTGGTAGCGTGGTAATGCCCATTCACTACCCATGGGATGCCCCTTAATGCAAAGGCTCTCAAATCTCTATTTACATTACCGTTGGGGTTAGTTTCAGCACAAAACATGGTTAGCACAACAAATAAAATATTCTATCAACAATTTGCACCAGTTTGCCATGCTTTTTGTGACTCTGCACAGATGCGAAGTGTTGATAAATCTGCCTCAAGTGTGCAAATGGTTCTGGCAATAGCGCATTGCTCAAATTTGATACCAGCAAAACACTTAGCAGAAAACATTTGGCAAACAGGTAAAGACCACATCAACACGGGATCCCAGCTGTATGTCAAAGCTAAGTTAATCCTTATAAACGGACCCATGCAGCCGCCCACTTCGGTTTTGTCACTGCAGGTATGAGTCCCAAAGTAAATAATGAAGGAACAAAAACATGTTCTCCTGCTGTGCCCCATCATCCAGAATGACCCGTCTCTTTGTCAGGGATCGGCCTACACAGGCCTATCCTAGGGAAAGAACTCAAGCATTATATTCCTCCTGATACCTCACCAGCTATTTTAGTTCATCCCTGTATCCTCACCCGGTGTAAGTGGATATACTGGATTGGCGCAACCCCACTTTTGAAGGGAGCTCTTTGATATTAGTAAGCAACTACTGTGAATGTTATGGGAATCCTGGGAAAATAGTTAAAATTGCCTAAAGTTGATACCCCAAAGCTATTTAATAGAAGGTGCCCTTGGCAAGTTAAAACAGAAACTGATGCAGATGGAAGCATGAATTGTAATCCTTCATCTATTTGGTCTACATGTTTCAGTCGGTTTCCAAACTTTCAACTTTCATCAGGACAAACAACATCGCACTCTTTCACCTTGTGTCCTAAGATTAATGTTTTTGAATATGCCTAAACATCACTTCTGCCATGCACACATACGCACTTTACCTAGACAGTTATTCCCAGAAAAATGGGACATTGGATGCTGAGGTGTTAACCGGAGTTTTTATATATTGTAATGGGCACAAATAACCCTAAAGGAAGTTACGAGTCCGTTGGACCCAGGTGTCATTTACTACATGGGATCTAGCCATCGAATGCACCTGATCCCCAGTGCCCACAAATCCTGCATGTGATGGCCAACGGGGATTAGGTGCATTAAGACCAAATCATGTCTCTACTGTTCTTGCTTCTCCATGATGGCTCTTCTTTCCTTCTCATTTAATTTTTATGTATCATCTTTAAATGTACAAATTCATACTCCTTTAAATAAGCATTCGCTTTGCTTCCCTATATATATTGGCTGCTGCTTGACCCTATTGGCTCAATGCTGGTTCTGTTCCTTTACCCCGTACACTCAACCCCAAACGTTGGAATGCTTTTCCTCTTCAGGCAACTCTGCTCAGAGTGTTTTTTTCTTTCACTATCATCCTAAATGGCCCTTTTATCTGCCTGTAAGTTTCTTCTTTTAATTTTATCAGTTTGATTTCATGCTTTCTTCTTGATGTGGTTTATTAAGCATGTTTGCATCCTCTTGCACCAAGTTGGAAAATATGTAATATAAACTCAATCAGTGCAAATGAAAAATAAATACATAATAGCAGTCTAGATGCCATTTGCTGCAAGCACACATTTTAAATCTTGGATTTCGCAGTGTTAGCTTCCGCTGACGTCATGGTTGTTTCCGTGCAACTCAGAAAAATATTTTTATGTGCGTCTTTCCTTGTTTGCCCCTTGGTTGTAAATACCTTTCACAATGCATCTGGAGCTGCATGGATAGAAATCTCTGTAGAGCTACCCATTCTAAGCACATTAAGAGACATAAGGAGCACCAACAAGTGAAAAGACATGTAGTATAGTCTAGACAGTTTTGCCAGGTCTAGAACCTTGTCAGGCACCACACACCAGAACAGTGAATTCAACATAAGAGGACAGTAAGATTGTTTTTTGTTGTTGTTTTTTTTCTTTCTTTTTTTTGTCCTCCTTTGCCATTACCCCCGTGTAGGAACCGCCAACCACCACCGTGTGTCTGTATATCCGAGCCCAAAGATCTAGGTTAAAGCTTAGACTGGGACACAAATGTCATTATTGGCAAAAGAGGGAACCAACAGAAACAGGGCAACCTGCTAAACTCCATCAAGGTATATTGCAACCTGTTGAACCTCAATATTGCCGAGGGGCGACCTTGTCTTAGGTCCATGGAGCAGAAAGAAGGCATAATCATAGGACCCTGTGGAAAAAAAAAAGAAGAAAAAAAACCCGGAAATCCTATCTCCATTGTACCAAAAGGTCCCAAAAAACTAGCTTTTTTCTACTACAAGATCTAGCCAAGTCCACCCTGGAGACTTCATATAGGGACGTCAGCCATCCCGAGTATGTTGGGGGTGTAGTATCAACCCAGGACCTGCAAATTTGTCTCCTTGCCAAGAGAATTGTTTAAAAAAGGAAAGATCTTGCATGCCCGGAGACGTTTTCGTCGATGTCAAAGATAATTAAGGGAAGAGTAATACTCGGTGTGGTATTGAGTATGGAGTTTAGGGCATCCTTCACATCCTTCCAGAAACGGCAAATTGCTGGGCAATCTTTGAACATATGCACATTTGATGCCCCCGGGAGGTCACATTTATAATTTTTTTCCCCAGCTGGAACTTTGATAGCTTTAGGGGAGAAAGGTATGCTCGATGTAGCATGAAGAGATGGTTGCGCTTCAGCCATGCTGGTTTCACGATTTTGTAAAGGAGGTTAAAGGAGTCCATCCACAGCTGCTCTTATTAGAAGCCCATCTCACCTCCCCACAGCTCCTCTGCAAGTTTGAAATTCCCATCTATCTCTTCCAGAATCGCCCAGTACCAACAACAGACCGCCTTACCTTCCCCTGGCCTGGCCACCAGTTGAATTTCCAGATTTCTAGTTTTTCCCAACGGGACCCCCTTCCTATTCAGTGCCTGAGCCCAGCTATTCAGCTGCGTATGCTTGAATCTCGAAAGACCCGGCCCAACTCTTTCCCGCAACTCTTCCCATGACACGATTGAGCCAGCAGCCAGCAAGTCTCCCCGATTCAGAATTTCGGTGTCCCTTACAGGGCTCGCCAGTCTGTCTTTAAGAGGACATGCTATATAGACTAAAGGTCATTGATCATTGACGGGTTTAATAATATTTTGCATGCAAAGCTTGCAAGGTGGATTTTGGTTCTCGCTGTGTCTTCTTCAGTAAAGTGGATGAGAAAAGGGTTACAATGCTATGCATCGGCGTATCTGCAGAGTCTGTACGTTTGACAAGGTTTCCTATGCTCATGACTACAGCTTGATATAGGAATCTTTTGTAGGCACACAGAAACCATCTCATTCAAGACTGGGAGCACTGACCTGACAACGAAAGGGCTGGTGGAAATTACTACTGTGTGGAACTGCCTCTACGGTATTGCCAGGAGGAAAAGGACAAATGTAAAGATTGTAATAGGCAAAGGAATAGAGCCAACCTGCAATCTGAAAAGGCAGGAACTAGAGTTCGGGTAAAGAAAAAGACTCAGGGGCCGGATTTGGATCTTGGTGGACGGGTTACTCAACGGTGACAGATATCTCGTCCACCGAAATATGAATCCCATTATATCCTACAGGATTTATATTTTGGCAGATGAGATATCCATCAACGTTGTGACTGAATAGCCTGTTCACAGAGATCTAAATCAAGCTATACATTTGCGTTCCACTTACTAAATCAGGCAGTGAAATTGACTAACTGGATACATCGTTTTGCTTTTGATTGCTGTTGCTTCATATGAATGCACTCCTCTTTTTGTCATGAGATATTCTAATGCTCCTTATAAACGTTTCTCACATGTTCTAAACATTCAGGTTGCAGGGAGAAAACATGGTGGAAGGTGCAGAGGCTCTCCCACAGCAGACCCAATCTTCTGAGCAAGCCGTTCCTGATCCTGGTGGTAAGTTTACAACCCCGAGTTTCCCCTTATGCCTAATTTCCCTAAATTCTTGAACACATATCATGAGTGTCTATAGATGTGTTTTCCTTGGAAACACATTTCATTGTATTTTTATCACAGAACAAATAAGTCAAAGAAATATGAAAATAAAGATATACAGTAACATCTTATAAGATCATCAGCCACCAATTAGGGTGAAAAGGCATATTTTCCAGACTCTTAAATAGCCCATTTCTTACCTAGTTGCCCACACAGCCGAACACACACTGCTTTAATATGAGATCAGGGATGAGGGGGTTGGTATCATTGTTCCTTTCAAGGAGTCCATGTGTCATCTCCCGCTAGTCCCAGCGCAGCCACGCATCGGTGTGCTCAATCTACATTCTGATTTCTTCTGCTACTCACCATTTCCTGACATCTTTGTACCACATTTGTTTTGGGGGTGGGGGGCAGGGGTTGTATCCAGTGTATCATTATTCGACGTTTAGCAAGTACTAGTAAGAAGGATGCAAACTTAAATTAAAGTTTGCCTTTTTACTTCTGGTGTGTGACCCCAAAATGCAGTGCTCCAAAGATCATTCAACCCGCAACCCCTGGGAACTCGGACTTAGCCTCCATCACTTCCTTCCCAAATTTTCTGATCACCGAGCACATGGACCTCCTTAGTAACAGGAAATGAAGTTAGATGTGCACATTGTGATTGACGTGTGCAACTCTGGTAAGAGCGTTTGTGTCCTCTGGCAGGATGAGATGATACATCCTAAGCATCCACTCCCTAAAACAGATCTCCATGGACCGAGAAGCAAGAAGGGGCCCTGAAGATCTCCAGAGTTGATGTACCAGACTGGTGCAAAAAAAACCTACTCAGGGGCCTAAGAAGAGACTGTATAGTGAGGGTCTGTAGACATGGTCGTTGGGGAATGCTTGAGATATAATAGACCTGACATCTGTTGAGAATAATTTGTAGTGTGCTGGAGTGTGGTGGGGTAGTGTATGAGGGTGGGAAGGATCGCTTGCTGTGCGCATGGACGCACAACAATATCTTTTGTCACACTTTTCTCTTATATCTATGTGTAGGTCCAGCTAAATACTTGTTGTAACATGAGCAGCCTCTTCCATACACACTCAGCACTGAAACACTTCCCACATTGGCCACACTGCATTCACACACAATCTATGCATCCATACATTAGCATCTCATGCTTAAGAATACTAACTCTTACTCATATTTGCTTCGCTTCGTATATAGGGAGAGCGTAAAAACACGATGTCCCGATTCACAGAAGGAATTTTATAGCACACAAGTAGTACTACAGTAGAAAAACTGATTTATTTATAACAAAATGCAGTTCACTGCAGGATACTTCTGCTTCACCTATCTTTTCTGTGCAGGGATGTGTATCATGGTGGCAGAGATTTCTGTACATATGGGTATACAAATTAGTACAGTGTTTTAAAATGAAAATACAGAAGTACAGTTACATAGGCTTTAGAGTTCCTGTTTGCTCCTGTGAAGTGCTGGTACTCTCCCATTAAATGTATTGCAGCAGTGCTGAGAAGTGCAGGTGCCTTACCTTTCAAATTAAAGAACTGCAGATAGCTGTACATTTAAAGCACTGAGGGGCATATTATCAAGGCCAGGCGATACATTATCGCCGCTTTTATCGGCAGGAAACTGCCGATAAAGCGGCGATAATGGCCTTCATAATATGCTCTAAGAATTCCAATCGAAGCCCATGTTAGATGTGTTCACATTTAACATGGGCTTCAATTGTAATTCATAGAGCATATTATCAAGGCCATTATCGCCGCTTTATCGGCAGTTTCCTGCCGATAAAAGCGGCGATAATGTATCGCCTGGCCTTGATAATATGCCCCTGAATTAATAGTAAATGTGGGAAGGCTATTTTAAAGAGGAGTCAGGGAGGTGCATACTAATGCAAAATACACACCTCCCAAAGAGTAACACATTTGCATTTCCAAAAGTAAATTTCCAAAATTACTACATGCCTAAAGGTGTCAAAGCAGGTGTAAATGAACTTAAGCCAAATTTTGGAGTATGTCGATCACCTTGCATGGCTAACCAATGGTACTCCAACACACTGCCACAGAAATCAAAGGCAGGGGATTAAAATAACCCCCATAGCAACTAAGGTTGAATTCAATAAATTAGTTTAACCTTTAAAATTCGGATGACAAAATATAAAATTGTAATTATTCTTTCTTTAATAATAGAATTAATTTTAAAAAAATGAATTTTAGGTTTAAAAAAAGAATTCAATTATTATTCAATAACTGAAAGATATCAGTGTCAACCAAGTATACAAAACATTAAATTAATATATGTTATTTATTTCTATTTTTCTATTTTAATCATTTATAGAGCGTACCAGCTGCCCTTCCAAGGGGCGTCCCGGCGCTAGCAGCAAAATAGCAGCAATGACACTGACAACGGTCTACATAGTAGGAAAAAGAAAAGTTTTAATAGCTTTCCTAAAATCAGTAAGATTGTTAAGACCACGAATATGGGGGGGCAGAGAATTCCAAAGAATCGCCGCTATATAGCGGAAAGAACGACCTCCAGCTCGAGTTTTCCAGACTAGAGGGACCCGCAGCAGATGTTGGCCCATAGAGCGAAGCTGGCGGGGAGGAACATAGAAAGAAAGCAGATCTGTCAGTGTGCTAGGGGATCCGAGCTTCAGAATTTTAAAAGCTATACAGAGGGCTTTAAACTCGATCCTTTGAGCCATGGGCAGCCATTGGAGGAGGCGAAACCTGCCATACACTGAGCAGACTCTACGCAAGCCCAAAAGAGGCATTCTGAACTCTCTGTAACCTTAGTACTTCATCCTTGTTTACCGCTAAGTACAGAGAGTTCACATAGTCAAGCCTAGAGATAATTAATGCTTGAATAATGAGCTGTCTGGCAGTGCATCAAAGAAGCCGAGGATAGGTCTCAGCCCACGAAGTAGACTGAAACAGGTACCCACTACCTACTTTGTTTGTGTCTGGAAACTAAGCGAAGAGTCCATCCAAACCCCCAAGTTCTTTACCACCTGTTTAGGAGGGGGAGGGGTACCTAGATTCCTGGGCCACCAGTGCTCATTCCATAACCCATGATCCCTTCCCACCAGCAACACCTCCGACTTACTAGCGTTCAGCTGGAGGCAATTGGCTGTCATCCAGCCGGCGACTGCCGCAAGATCACCTTGGAACTTAGCGGCGTTGTCCCTGGAATTACTGGAAAGTGCCACCACCAGCTGCGTGTTGTCGGCGTACAAAACCACCGTCAGACCTCTACTCTTGGCAAAAACAGCCAAAGGTTGTACGTACAGGTTAAAGAGCAGAGGGCTCAAAGATGAACCCTGTGGTACTCCGTGCTTGATGGGAAATGTCGATGAAAAAAAAGGGGGAGCAGTCACCTGATAGGACCTGTCTGAAAGAAATGACGCTAGCCACTTCAAAGCGAGGCCACTGATGCCTGCCTCTTTCAGCCGGCAAGATGGCATGAGACACAGTATCAAAAGCAGCACTGAGGTCCAAAAGGATCAGTGCCGACTTCTGTCCTGCGTCCACTGCTGCCCAGAGATGTACCTGTAACACCAAAAGCGCTGACTCTGTACCATTGCCAGCACGAAACCCATTTTGCGAGGGGTCGAGTATATTACTACTGGTCAGAAAGAATAGAATTGATATATGCTTCTACAATTTTTGCAGTCCAGGGGAGCAGTGAGATTGGCCTGAAATTCTCTGGTTTTTTGGGATCCAGGGAAGGTTTTTTAAGCAATGGTAGTACTCTGGCTTGTTTCAATGCTGTAGGTACAATCGCTAGACTGAGTGATTTGTTGATCACTTGACCAAGAAAGGGAGAGATGGTAGGTAAAATTCTCCTAAATTGGTCAGGTTTCAGAGGATCGACTGGTGAGCCTGATTTGATTTTTTCACAAAGAGCAAGTAACCGGTCCTGCTCAATCTGAGGAAAAACCTCTAAGGTGTTTAACGTCCCATTATTAACTATTTCAGGGCAGTCCAGAACAGTCATGGGAAAGCCTTTATAGATGTCTTCTATCTTTTAAATAAATAATAAGGCAAGTTCCTCACATTGCTGACTCGAGGAAATTAATGGGCCAGCCGTCGCCTTCTGTTTTTTTAGATCTGACACAATGGAGAAGATACTCTTCGCGGGATTAGTACTATTGCTAATTTTTAAGGCATAAAAGGCTGCACGCTCAGTATGAATTGCCCTGTGATAGGTTAGGTTATGTTATGTTATTAAATTATTTATTAAGCGCACTAACACTGATTAGTTTCTTGGCGCTGAGTTTAACAGTAACACAACAGAGGTAAAAGAATAGGATTTAAAAAGCTTGTCTAAAAAGCCAAGTCTTCAGTGCTTTCCGAAAAGGTAGAAGATCTTGACATAGCCGAATTTCCAGTGGCAAGGTATTCCATAGGCGGGGGGCGAGTACTGCAAACCTACGTCCACCAGAACGTTTAAGCTTGAACGGAGGGATCTGAAGAAGGCCTAGGTGGAGTGAACGGAGGTTGCGGGGGAACGTATCTGGTGATTATTTGATTGATGAATTTGGGGCTTTTACCATGCAGTGATTTAAAAATCATGCATCCTGCCTTGAAGGCACAGCGTTGTGTTATCGGGAACCAGTGCAGTTTGGTAAGAAGGGGGGTCGCTGCTTGCCACCTTGGTTGCTTCAGTATCATCCTGGCAGCATAGTTCTGTACCATCTGGAGACGCTTGAGTAAAAAGACTGGAAGACCCAAATAGATGGCGTTCGCGTAATCCAGATGGGACAGAACAGTGGCGATCACAACCTGGGTAGTGGCCTCTAGCGTTAGTAATCGCCGAACCTTCCTGATTTTTTTTAGCTGATGGAAACACTTGGAAACACTTGGAAACCACCTGGCCCACTTGTGCCTTTAATGAAAGGTCACTGTCCACGATGACTCCCAGCGTTTTAGCCGATGGTGATGGTTGTGTAGCTTGACCCAGGTCTAAAGGCCAGTATTGGGGGCCCCAATATTTAGCGCTGTCCCCAGTCAAAACCAGTTCTGTTTTCCCCGGGTTCAATTTCAGTTGATTTTGGTCCATCCAGGATTTAATAAACCTCATGGTTGACTGGAAATGACTGACGGATTTTTCAGAGTTATCAATGGTGAAGAGTAATTGCCGATCATCTGCGTAGTTAGAGGTGAGGTGACAAGGAGAAACCCTGTGGCACTCCGCATGGGGTAAGTTGTTTAACGCCAGTTAGGTCCCCCAGGCGTACCACTTGTGAGCGGTCCTCCAAGAAGGATCTCAACCAGCAGGCCGCTGTGCCCTGTATGCCGGCCTGTCCGACACGGTCGACCAAGATGTTATGGTCGCCCGTGTCGAACGCGGCCGACAAATCCAGGAGCACCAGTGCCTGGGGAGAACGTCTGTCTGCGCAATCTCGGAGAGTGTCCAACACCGCAGTGACTACTGCCTCCGTAGAGTGCGCAGGCCGAAATCCAGTCTGATGGGGGTCAAAGCAAGAAGACTCCTCCAAAAAGTTGGAGAGAGTTTTCGCCACGTATGCCTCTAAAATTTTTGCCAGGTAAGGCAACAACGAGATAGGTCTGTAGTTTGCCTTACATGTCGGGTCAGCCCCAGGTTTTTTCAATAGGGGTATGACCGTTGCTTCTTTGAAAGCAGACGGGACTATGCCCGACAATAGAGAGTCATTAAGAAGAGCAAGAACAGGGGTAGGGTAGGCGGGGAAGCATTCTTTCAAGATGCGGGGAGGGCAGATGTCTAATGGGGAGCCAGATTTAACTCTCGTCAGTAGCTCCGAAAGCTGGTCCTGAGTTATGGGTAAAAAGTTGGTGAGAGTGGCAGAACCGGTCTTGATTGCCATGCCAGTCATGATTGGAATTTTTGATTGGGGAATGCTAGCTTTTATATCCTTGATTTTGTCACTGAAGTAAGTGTTGAGTGAGTCACACAAACACTGGGTAGGAGTTACTTTAGGACGAACATTCTCCAAATTAGTCAGTTCATTAAAAACCGAAAAGATGTCTTTAGATTTGTTTGTTGATTCTAGGATACGAGAAGAGAAATACTCTGTCTTCGCTGCAGAGATGGCATTCATGTATTCCTTCCTTGCCCTAGTATATTTAATTTTCCCCTCGGTGTCATAATCACGGCGCCACAGGCGTTCAAGATGCCGAAGGGCCAGTTTCCTGCTTTTCAAGTCGGCTGAGAACCATCTGTTGGCGTCCGTACGGCGTGCTAGTCTAATTGTTTTATAAGGAGCATGAAGGTTACTGGCCTCTTGTAGCCAGTTGGTTAACGTGGCAACTGACAGATTTATGTCATTATCCAAGGAAGGGACATCCTTGGCTAGTGACTACAGGAAAGCATCCTTATCCATAGCATTCCAGTTTCTGGCTAATTTGCCAGTAATTGGCACCGTAGTTCTGATATACCCAACACAGATCTTAAATCTGAGAATGAGATGGTCTGACCATATGCAAGGCAAGGTTAAAGGGGATGACACATACGTAGTGTTAGACCATACTTGGTCTAAGATGTGTCCTTTAACGTGAGTAGGGGAAAGCACCAGCTGTTTGAAGTTGAGGTTAAAGAGAAGATCAGTCAGTTCTGCCGATTGAGAGCCCTCTGCTGGGTCTTTGTGCCAGTAGTTGAAATCGCCAACTAATATGACCCTGGTATGATCCAGAGCCAGATTGGCAACTTGCTCACTCAGAGACATGGGAAACAGTGGTCTATATAAGAGAACACATGCTATAGACATGTGAGGAGTAGCAATCTTTAGTACCAAATTGTCTGTATTGAGTAGCGTCAAGCAGTTGAGAGTGGTGACATCCAAGCTAGAGTGGATAATCGCCGCAACTCCACCTCCTCCTTTCCCGGTAGCGCGATCAGCCTGTATAATATAGTAGTCAGGTGGCAGTGCTGCTATAATATCGGGTGCTGAGGTAGGGGTTAGCCAGGTTTCTGCCAAAAAGAGATGTATGGCTTTTCCGTGTCTAATAACAGGAAGATGTCCATCTGATGCTTGACAAGAGAGCGAGTGTTAAGGTATAAGATAGCGAGTTCCTTGGTGGGTAGATTGGGCGAGGCCAGACCTGCTGCACGAGTTGAAAGGTGACAGCCATGGCTCAGGATACCATGCTTGCAAAGCTGATGGAGTGTGTCCCTTGGTAAAAGGAGAAGGTCACTGTTTGTATTACATTCCATAAGATCGGCCCTGGAATAGTGAATGGTTTGGGTATTAGGAGGTGACCCTAGTCCCGGTCGGTCGCGGACGGGCGCAGACGGGCGCAGACGGGCTTCCCTTAGGCGCGCCTTTGGCGCGCATTCTTCGTGCCCGCTGCGCTCGTCCGCTGCGCTTCCGAGGGAAACACATGCTTTATGGAAGTGTGGGCGGAAGGCTGGGGGCGTGGCCTCCGAAGGGGGCGTGGCCTGCGGCAGGTGAGAGCGGCGCTTTCCGCTTTTCCAGAGATGTCAGGAGGTAATGGCACTGTTAAAACACAGGAATCACAACAATTTTAAAAAGGGACTGACTCCCGGCTTTCCGCCTCAGGAGTGTCACTGTAAATGGCGGCGCTCGTACATCAGCGTCCCAATATAGTGGAAGTTGGGGGCGTGGCCTCCGAAGGGGGCGTGGCCTGCGGGCAAAGCGAGGCGCGAGTGAAGCGTTCTGCGCCAGGTGAGAGCGGCGCTTTCCGCTTATCCAGAGATGTCAGGAGGTAATGGCACTGTTAGAACACAGGAATCACAACAATTTTAAAAAGGGACTGACTCCCGGCTTTCCGCCTCAGGAGTGTCACTGTAAATGGCGGCGCTCGTACATCAGCGTCCCAATATAGTGGAAGTTGGGGGCGTGGCCTCCGAAGGGGGCGTGGCCTGCGGGCAAAACGAGGCGCGAGTGAAGCGTTCTGCGCCAGGTGAGAGCGGCGCTTTCCGCTTTTCCAGAGATGTCAGGAGGTAATGGCACTGTTAAAACACAGGAATCACAACAATTTTAACAAGCATTGGAAATGCAATAGGTCTCGCATTAGGAAAGTTTGAGCTATTGGTATTGTAAATTACACTTTTTTTATTTATGTGTTGGTTTTGAAAGTAGCAAAATTAATAGCTTTGTCAGTTACAATGTCAATAGTTTTAACTTTTGCAAATGTGACACCTATAGCATTTGTAATGCAATGTGTGTATTTACGTGACTTAGATGTATTGATATTACAAATAACAATGGCTTTTAATTTTGTAAATAATTAATACTTAAATAAAAGTTATTGTAATTTATAATGGCAATAGCTTAAACGTTTGTAAATAACTTTTGTGAAGATTATGTTCAGTGTATTTTATTGTGACGAAAATCCAAGAACATTGCATTTGCACCTACACACACACAGAGCCACACACATATAGATGTGGTGGTGGTGGATCTGGGGGATATGGTGGTGGTGGATGTGGTGGTGATGGTGGATGTGCTGGTGATGGTGGTGGATGTGGGGGTAGATGTGGTGGTGGATGTGGTGGTGGATGTGGTGGTGGTGGATGTGGTGGTGGTGGAGGATGTGGTGGTGGTGGATGTGGTGAAAGTGGTGGTGGATGTGGTGGTGGAAGTGATGGTGGTGGGTATGGTGGATGTGGTGGTGGTGGATGCGGTGGTGGATGAGGTGGTGGATGAGGTGGTGGATGTGGTGGTGATGGTGGATGCGGTGGTGGATGCGGTGGTGGATGGGGTGGTGGTTGTAGTGGATGTGGTGGTGAATGTAGTGGTGGTGGGTGCGGTGGTGGTGGATGTCATGGTGGATGTGGAGGTGATGGTGGATGTTGTGGTGGTAGTGGTGGTGGTGGTGATGGTGGATGTGGTGGTGGTGGATGTGGTGGTGATGGTGGATGTGATGGTGGATGTGGTGGTGGATGCGGTGGTGTTGTATGCGGTGGATGTGGTGGTGGATGCAGTGTTGGTGGTGGATGCGGTGGTGGTGGTGGATGGGGTGGTGGATGTGGTGGTGGATGTGGTGGTGATGGATGCGGTGGTGGATGCGGTGGTGGATGCGGTGGTGGTGGTGGATGTGGTGGTGGATGTGGCGGTGGATGTGGAGGTGATGGTGGATGTGGTTTTGGTGGTGGTGGTGGATGGGATGGTGGTTGTGGTGGATGGGGTGGTGGTTGTGGTGGATGTGGTGGTGGATGCGGTGGATGTGGTGGTGAATGCGGTGGTGTTGGATGTGGTGGTGGTGGATGTGGCGGTGGATGTCATGGTGGATGTGGAGGTGATGGTGGATGTGGTGGTGGTGGTGGATGTGATGGTGGATGTGGTGGTGGATGGGCTGCTGGTTGTGGTGGTTGTGGTGGATGTAGTGGTGGTGGGTGTGGTTGTGGTGGTGGATGCGGTGGTGGTGGTGGATGCGGTGGTGGTGGTTTTGGATGTGGTGGTGGTGGTGGATGTGGCGGTGGATGTCATGGTGGATGTGGAGGTGATGGTGGATGTGGTGGTGGTGGTGGATGTGGTGGTGATGGTGGATGCGGTGGTGGTGGTGGATGCGGTGGTGGATGGGGTGGTGGATGGGGTGGTGGATGGGGTGGTGGATGTGGTGGTGGATGTAGTGGTGGTGGTGGTGGATGTGGTGGTGGAAGTGGTGGTGGATGTGGTGGTGGAAGTGGTGGTGGATGTCATGGTGGATGTGGAGGTGATGGTGGATGTGGTGGTGGTGGTGGATGTGATGGTGGATGTGGTGGTAATGGTGGATGTGGTGGTGGATGCGGTGGATGTGGTGGATGCGGTGGATGCGGTGGATGTGGTGGATGCGGTGGTGGTGGTAGTGGTGGATGGGGTGGTGGTTGTAGTGGATGTGTTGGTGGATGTAGTGGATGTGGTGGGTGCGGTGGTGGTGGATGTGGTGGATGCGGTGGTGGTGGATGTGGTGGTGGTGGATGTCATGGTGGATGTGGAGGTGATGGTGGATGTGGTGGTGGTGGATGTGATGGTGGATGCGGTGGTGGTGGATGCGGTGGATGTGGTGATGGTGGATGCGGTGGTGGATGTGGTGGTGGTGGTGGATGGGGTGGTGGTTGTGGTGGATGTGGTGGTGGAAGTGGTGGTGGATGTGGTGGTGGAAGTGGTGGTGGATGTCATGGTGGATGTGGAGGTGATGGTGGATGTGGTGGTGGTGGTGGATGTGATGGTGGATGCGGTGGTGGTGGATGCGGTGGTGGTGGTGGATGCGGTGGTGGTGGATGCGGTGGTGGTGGATGTGGTGGTGGTGGATGTCATGGTGGATGTGGAGGTGATGGTGGATGTGGAGGTGATGGTGGATGTGGAGGTGATGGTGGATGTGGTGATGGTGGTGGTGGTGGTGGTGATGGTGGATGTGGTGGATGTGATGGTGGATGCGGTGGATGTGGTGGTGGATGCGGTGGTGGTGGTGGAAGTGGTGGTGGATGTGGTCGTGGTGGTGGATGTGGCAGTGGTGGATGTGATGGTGGAGGTGATGGTGGATGTGGTGGTGGATGGGGTGGTGGTTGTGGTGGATGTGGTGGTGGATGCGGTGGTGGTGGTGGATGCAGTGGTGTTGGATGTGGTGGTGGTGGATGTGGCGGTGGATGTCATGGTGGATGTGGAGGTGATGGTGGATGTGGTGGTGGATGTGGTGGTGATGGTGGATGTGGTGGTGGATGCGGTGGTGGTGGATGCGTTGGATGTGGTGATGGTGGATGCGGTGGTGGTGGTGGATGCGGTGGTGGATGCGGTGGATGCGGTGGTGGTGGATGGGGTGGTGGTTGTGGAGGATGTGGTGGTGGATGTAGTGGTGGTTGTGGTGGTGGTGGATGCGGTGGTGGAGGAAGTGGTGGTGGATGTGGTGGTGGTGGATGCGGTGGTAGTGGTGGATGGGGTGGTGGTTGTAGTGGATGTGGTGGTGGATGTAGTGGTGGTGGTTGTGGTGGTGGTGGTGGATGCGGTGGATGTCATGTTTTTGTAGCTCACACTCTGGATAAGGCACGCACGGATTTCAGTCGTTAAACCGAGGCATGTTATTTCATGGAGAATGAAGTGCGGACAACTGATGAGGGCGCGGTCAAAATCCAGGTAAAGTATTCTGAAGATTTTGCAATCCCGTCCTTCGCAACACAAAAAACCCCCAACAAAACAATCAAGATTTGGAAACACTTCTGCCATTTTGGCAAGATTCTGATCTAACTACGCCACTAAAAACTCTGCCCAATCGCACAGTTGCTTGAATCCCACTAAAGAGGACTACATAAAAAGACTAAACAAAACACCACAAAACCGTGTATAAAGAAAACAAAATAGTGAATCGTTTCTTTATCTAAATGTATCCCAAGTCGCTTTTCTAGTTATAACAATACAAAAACACGAAACCATGAAACGTCATCTGTTTAATATTTTCCTCGCTTCTTTGGGATGTACAGTTCTAAAACAGCACAAGTGTGTGGCAGGAATACTCAACATTCCTTGGATAAAACACGGTCGCTTTCTTCCGCTATTACTAGTCACAAATGCTGCTGGGGGAACTGAAAGGCGAGTAGCGCAAGTTACCGTACGCTGGGGCATGATCAACAACCGTTTCCAGAAAACGTATCACTAAGGATGTACACATTTTCAAAGTGGCAGAAGGACAGGGTTCCTGAAACGAAACATAAAACATGAAAAATACGCTGATAAACAAGCCCACTTTATTTCCACCGTAAAGGTTTGGGAGGTAAGAGTAGGAGGTGGGGGTGGGAAAGGAAACAAACAAGACGGTGAAAAAAAACCCAGTAAAACAGCCAGTGACTGGAATATTCTTCATCACTCAAACAGCACGAGGTGGGTGGAGGAATGAGCGAAGACGTCTTATCGATATGTGAAATTACATCATGGGACGAAGCCGGCAACAGAAAGAACAAGCATTACACGGATAGCCCCTGCGCACGCCGACTCGGACGCAAAGCAAAAAAAATAAGGAGACACGGCCGGCCGAGCGGCCGTGAAACTGAAAGCACGGCCGCTCGGCGTGAAAGCCTTTGATCCGACAGGGGGTGGAGTGGCACCAAGCTGGGCAACAGATGGCTGGCGATTTGATGCTGTGCACGCGCATTTTAGGTCAATGCGCTTGCGCATTGACCTAAAAGCCACGGGCACAGCACCAAATCGCCAGTTAGATAAAGTCTGTTTAAAGCCCTATAGTCTCGTGACCTCAATGCGCATGCGCATTGATAGGTCACAAGACCTAAAAATGGACTGACTCCCGGCTTTCCGCCTCAGGAGTGTCACTGTAAATGGCGGCGTTCGTACATCAGCATCCCAATATAGTGGAAGTTGGGGGCGTGGCTTCCGAAGGGGGCGTGGCCTGCGGGCAAAGCGAGGCGCGAGTGAAGCGTTTTGCGCCAGGTGAGAGCGGCGCTTTCCGCTTTTCCAGAGATGTCAGGAGGTAATGGCACTGTTAGAACACAGGAATCACAACAATTTTAAAAAGGGACTGACTCCCGGCTTTCCGCCTCAGGAGTGTCACTGTAAATGGCGGCGCTCGTACATCAGCGTCCCAATATAGTGGAAGTTGGGGGCGTGGCCTCCGAAGGGGGTGTGGCCTGCGGGCAAAGCGAGGCGCGAGTGAAGCGTTCTGTGCCAGGTGAGAGCGGCGCTTTCCGCTTTTCCAGAGATGTCAGGAGGTAATGGCACTGTTAAAACACAGGAATCACAACAATTTTAAAAAGGGACTGACTCCCGGCTTTCCGCCTCAGGAGTGTCACTGTAAAATGACAGGTATTTACTGCATCCCGATAGTACGCTTTAGATAGAGGGTCGAAGTCCTTTCTCCAGGATCTTTCAAATTTTTTGCAAATTTTTTGCAGTAAAGGTAGCTTTTCATTGTACCAAGGATTAGACTTGGACATGCGATTAGGGGACCATTTAGCTGGAATCAGCATATCTAGCAGCTGACTGATCCAGTCAGAAAAGGCTAAATACGCTTTGTCAGGATCTGTCGACAACTCTGGGACGGAGCTCAAAAGTAGGGTTTCAAATTGATCGCAATTTAGCTTATGCCAAGAGCGTTTTAAGGAATAGGAGTTGTCTAATTTACGTTTAGGAACTATTCCCTGAATGCACAAAGGGACCAAAAAGTGGTCAGACCAGGTCATGGGTACCGGAGATTGAGTCGTCAGGGAAGGAATGTTGGTAAAAACTGGATCCAGCAGGTGACCGGATGAATGAGTGGGACCAGGAACCCGCTAGTCCAACTGGCAGGCCGCTCAGTCCGACATTAAGTTCACCGCATCCACATCAGCGTGGTTATCAAAATGAAGATTCAAATCTCCCAAGATCGTAAAATTGGGAGAGTTGGCCACCAAGGTGCAGACAGTATCAATGAACGCTTCCCTAAAGGCTTTGGATGGGCCCGGTGGACGATATATTAGTAACCCAGTCATGGTATAATTGGGATTAAAGGTGATTTTGAAGCAGGCACATTCGCAGACTACAATGGGCCATTTAGTAAAGGAACAGGCATAGCCGGTTTTCACAATAGCTGCTATGCCACCACCTCTTGTGTCTCTATTAGGAGTGTGAATGACATAGCCCTCCAGAAGTGCCAGCCCTGGGATCTCCACTGAGTCTTCCGAGAGCCAAGTCTCCGTTAAGAACAGGGTATCCGGCATTTCGGTTTCCAGAAAGTCATAAACATCCGCCCAGTGTTTGACCAATGAGCGGCAGTTAAGATGAAAAATTTTCAAACTCTTGTCTGAGGGAAAAAGACAGTCCTGCACACCTTCTGGGACCATAGATGTGAACCCACACTGTTTGCAGCTAAAGGGACCCTCTAAATCCTGTAGCCCATGGACTGAACAGCTACTGGCCAGTGCTCTAGCTGCTAGAAGTTCCTTCTGGGAATAGGTACTGAGTGAGAGTACATTTTTATATCATTGGTTATAAATTAATATTTATACATTTAATATATTTGAATTATTTCAATTTATTTTTGAACGCAAATTCAATCTGAAAAGACACTGGGGCATATTCATAAGGAATTAACTCCGAATTATCCCCACTTTACCACATCAAAAGTGGTGATAGAATTAACACCCCATTCACAAGCTAGTGCAAACTGCAGACAACACCAGTATTCCCGTGATAACTGCCCCCAAATGTATCTCTCCACAGTGGACACCACCAAATAACTCTAATGTAATGCAGAATAGGCGTTCCTGTGCAAAAACACACGAAAAAACAACATCACAACTTTCACAATGAACTGCCAGATCTGTGAATCGAAACAAAAACAGGTGATAAGCCGCGCTAGCACAAGGGATTTTACACATGCCTTTTGCTGGTGTTATCCAGGACGACTACCTGCTGCATGAAAGGGAACACAGCCAAGAGCCACACGGGTAGACCCACAGGTTCCTGGTTTGTGCCCCCATTCTTCCCCGGCTGCTGGTGGAGACACAAGACCAATGTCTGGGTGGGGTGCCATATGCAGTAGGGGCAGAGGGCGTGGCTGCTGCAGGCGAGCGGAGTTTGCCCAGCATGGTATGGCGGTCCCTGAAGAGGCCGACTGAGGCTGGGTCCCAGGGGAGATGTATCCTGCAGTGCTGGCTAACATCGGCTGTAGACCAGGGCTAGTAAACAGGGGCACAGAGACACATGGAGGCCCGATCCTGGGAGATGCATGAGCTGCAGCATCGGAGTTGTGGTTGACACTGGCAGCCAGGCGGAGCAAGCCTTGCCCTAAGCAGCAGATCCCAGGAGTGGTGGTGAGGGGCCTGGCCCTATGGGACACAAGAGCTGGGGACGCTGGCATCACTCCTGGCATTAGAGCAGTGGAGGTAGGGAGGCTGCCCCCATTTTACTGCCCAAACAACCCCTCATGACTTGGAGAGCCGTGCTTTATTTGGTCTCAGCGGCCCCCTCCTCTTCCTTCTCCCCCTCCCGGTGTGAGGATCTGAGCAGGACCCCAGAGGGTGCCTTGCCGGAGGACAGCTGCATGGAGGCTGGGGTGCCAGCCTACTTCACATCCCCACGCGCATGGCTGAAGTGCACATCCTGTAGATGAACCTGGGGGTGCAATTGAATGCTGTGCAGAGACTTGGCCAATAATCTTAGTCTGAACTGGGGTGGTTTGGTGATAAAAATAACGATGGATTAAACCCAGATCTGTGACTCGGGTGAATGTTTTGCCATTGTGCAACATTCCGTCTATCATCTTGTGTGTTTTGCTGTTCACCCTATGTGGAAAGGGTATGCCCAGACGTGGGTCCTGTGCTCACTACACCACTGGAATCAAGTTATCCTGGCTGATGAAGGCTGATAGCCAGAAACCGGTCCTAGGATGTTTGATTCCGGTCCAGGGAAGACATGGCTTGGCAGTTCGGTCTGGACTGTTCCCGTGAGGCACAGGGTCAAGACTGCCTTGCATATGGCCATGTCTGAACTGGGGTGGCTTGGTGAGCAAAATAACGATGGATTAAACCCAGATCTGTGACTGAGGGTGATGTTTTGCCATTGTGCAAAATTCCGTCCATCATCATCTTGTGTGTTTTGCAATAATCTTTTTCCCAGCCCTTCCAGCACCTACGTGGGGGCCATGTGGATTTACGGTGGACAAGGGAGGACTGGCCATTATCACTTTGAAGTCCCACCATACGGAGGGTTCCTATCCTCCACTAACCTTCGCCCTCCTTCATTTGCCATTGCTGCAACGAATGCTCAACGCAAACACCCCAGCCCCCCGACATCGTGGGTGTCAGCCCGGACTGAGACAGCTTCCCGGCACACACACAGCCGCACCCGAGTACTTCACAGGTCTAAAGAAGACCATTTACTTACATGAATGAGCTCATCGCACGTTTTTCTGTGTTGTGATTAGTTTTTTTTATCTCCGTCGAGATTGTTGTCTCGCTGAAATTGGCCGCGTTATCGGCGGAATATCGCATCGTACCATTGTGTTGTGAATTCCACGTTGACATGGCGTGATATTCCCGCCATAGGCTACGATGTGAAAAGTTGTGTTAGCAAACTCTGGTGATGTTTAACACACGTGCTTGTGACTATCCCCCACTGTTTGTAAAATGGTATTTTATTATTTCCAGGTAACCAGACATGTTTTACATTAATTTACATATACATGGTACTTTCTTTTGTTTTTTTAAATAATACACTTTATAAAATCTCCATATAGTTATTCATAGGGAGATTTTCATCTACCTGGTGGAGTTCTCGAACCCGGTGGTGGACATATCGGCCAACTACCTGGAACATAAAAAACAACCATAAATAAAACTGCAGGAGTCTTCTCCCCGTCCTTGGAGAGAGTGGAGGCATGACTGTTTACACATGTATGTAAATCTCCACTTGAAATGCTGAATTGCAAAAAGAGGGAGATTTACAACTAGATGTAAGATTACATTTACACTTAAGGAAAATACACATGTATATTCACCTCTGTGAATCAGGACCAGTAAGAACAAAACACTGGTCCTCACACAAGTTATCAAATTCCTACTCACATAGGCAACAAGACAGAAACACGCTTTTCCATTAATAGCACTCTCATGAGCCCTCAGCAAAATTGATTTAATGTCTCATTAGGGGTAGGAAGCTCAATAAAGGCAAGTCAGTTATAAATATAATAGTCATATTGCACTTCAACATGAAAACATTTCTAGTCATGTGTGATGCTGTGGAGCAATTAGTAGGCGAAATACTACACGGGCAAGAGATGTTGTAGGGTAGAAATGCAAGCTGGAAATTACATCAGAATAATTACCCGTTAGAACCTGCTGATCGTTCTGTACAGACATGAGGCTCCTTGGTTCTAATCTTTCGAAATTGAACACAGTCTGTTTTCCATTCTACACTATGGCTCATGAGTGTGTCTGAAAACAGGGTACATAGTAGATACAGGATGCACTGTCCCTCAGTGCTTCTGATTATGCATAAAAAATGCACTTTCTCCATTGCAAGCACAAGTTCTCCCAGTTCACACCAGCTACGAGGAGAGCGCATTAATGAAAAATTGGAGAAATGGCATAAAGCCACCACTCCATCTTTCACTGCCAGTGGGCCTGTCCACATTTTGAAGACCGGTCAGGGATGCCCCTGCAGGCGGGTATAGTGTTTTACTGCATGTCCCTTGGATGCTGCTGCTGGGGTTGCCAGGGAACCCTATGCTCCTCTTCTAAATAGTGCACTTAGGCCTCAATGGTTGTACAGCACCTCATAGTTAATGGACAGCCAGTGCACGTCCCAACAACATCCTTGCCCCTGCATCCAAGGCTGTAATACAGCACACATACAAAGGGGAAGGCAGTACCCTGATTTGCATGGGGCCACACCCTATGCCACTGAGGTTATTCCCCATCAGGATTTCTGTTATGTTTTCAATGTGTTACTGTGGGTATGGGTTGTACAAATACTTTACACATTGCCTCTTTAGGTAAGCCTGGCTGCTCTGTACCAAGCTACCAGAGGGTGAGCACAGGTTATCTTTTAGTGCATATCTAGCTTACCCTGACTAGAGTGGTGGTTCCTGCTTGTACAGGGTGAATACTCTGACAATCAGAAACCCCAGTTTCAACATAAATAGTATGTTTTCCTTTTTTACCCCAGCCTAGATGTTTTCTTAAGTATGAGCTGCTCCGTTGATCGGAAACCACATAGGGGCTCTGTAAAAGTTTGGGCCCCGCCCCCATAAACGCTCCTTTCAGGCACGATTTGACCTCATAGCAAAAATGCCCAGAATGTAAAACAAACAATCCATTATCACACAGATAAGACATACTGCTCCACTTGAAAATAAGTCATGCTTAGAACCTTTCCAGTAGTTCATTCACTGCATTATCAAACCTTACAATAAAGGAAGCAGAAAAGTGGCATTTTGCCCACCTATTTCTTAATTACTGTACATACCAGCCCCTTTAATCAAGGCAGAAAATAAAAAGCAAAAGAATGTTTTTCAGATTTTCGTACTGAACACCTTTCAGTGATATTGTATTTCATGTATGTAGTAGTGATATCCTACCAAAATGATTTTTAAAAGCCTGCTAAAGTTAAAAGAATGTTAACACATTTTTTGCTGTGTGCACTTCTGTCGCGTGTATTTACGAGCTTGCATTCATTCTATGCATCTCAAATAAACTGAAATATAGGGCTCAAACGAACGGGAACGACATCCGCCCTGGAGCCATTGCCACATCAGCCACATTTGGGGTTGAAACAGTTTTCAAATGCGCAGATGATGCCCCTGTGATCTTTATATATTGGTGTTATTGACATTATCTCTGGCTCATCAAGTTCTGGGTTCGCTGTTGTGCATAGTAGATGTTGCCTTTCTCCACGATTACCAAGCGATGTGGGGCACATTAGGCCTCCACCAACTCAGCACCACACCCTTTCTGTATGTTTTTGGCATTTATGTTGTGGAAACGTAGATATACTGCCGAATCACCAGTTTACGAAATGACCTGTAGATGCCATGTGCCACTTGTGAACCTCATACATGTTTCTTCAATCACAGTCACATAACAAGAATTGGAAATGAAATAGGTCTCGCATTTGCTTGAGTTAGACTAGCTATTGGCATTGTAAATGACAATGTATTTTACCCATGTATTCTGGAGTGGATATATGTGGTTCCAGCAATGATGTTAAGAGCCCTCCAGAAGTAAATGTATTTCTTTACAAGCATTTGAATTGGCACTTATTTCAAGTTTTGGTTGAAGGGGCTCTGGCAGAGAATAAACAACACACAGTTGCTGTAACAAATCATGAAGTATAGCCCACACTGAGGTCTGACAACCAGCAGCTTCACAAGCAGAATGCTTCCATAATAGTAACATGAATCCACAGCATTAAACTTGCCAGAGCATAATAAAAAGAGAACCAAACTTTCATGTAAACTGTTCTATGTAACTTGCATCCAAGCGACAGCCAAACAAACTTAGAATCTAAAATCCCAAACTATCCACTGAAGAGGCGTGGAGGTCAGAACAGTCTTGAATAAAGATAAGTGCAGCAACACCGGGCAAGGGCATCTGCGCTTTATAAAGCCTGATTGATTTGATTGATTGATTAACTGTGGGAGTCTAACTTCCTCTAAAGTCCTCTAAGTGATTTTTGGCACCAGAGTGCTGTGTGCATGGAAAAGTGTACACTGTGCTGGTCGTCTTCTAGAAATACCACTGGGAGAAACGTAATAATGTGCTGCACTGTGTCCAATAAGAAGGCAAACAATGTCACGCAAATACAGAGACAGACCATCTACCCTTGTGATGGAAACAGAGAGTGCAGGCAGCAGGGCTCGAGTCGGGGGTACACGCGTCCCCCCACTCTTTTCACAGGGTGGACGCCGTCCCCCCTGCAAAGAAGCTAGGCCCCACAGAAATATGCTGAACATGTCCTGGTGTAATTTTCAGACACCAGGACACGTTCAGCAAATGACGTCATGAGGTCATTTGCATATTGTCAGTCCCCCACTTCTTTTTATAGGACTTGTGCCCTGGCAGGCAGGCCCCACCAGAGATCACGTGCACTCTATCTCTGATTAAGCAACATGTGTATACGAACTCCCCTGAGCCAATGCAAGAAAGGGCTGTTTGAGGGGGCCGCCGTGAAGCCGGACAGGCCAGTTAAAATGACTGCATGTGTCCAGGATAAACACAGCCTAGATTTTAAATGGCTGAGCTAGTGACCTATTTCCCCATGGTTTGTTTAAAGGAATTGCTGCGTGATTTTTAAAACGTCACTCTAGTACTGCCTGTTGCTGGAAGCAAGGTTGGGGAAATGGATACTCGAGAGCAAACTGTTTTGGCAACGATAAGCCGGGGCAGTTAGTAACTGCGGGGAGTGAGACACAGAAAGAACCAGGGGTTGGCAGTCTGGAGAGAGGCACAGAGATATAGACCATTATAAGTAGAAAGTCAAAGGGAAAATGCATGGTTAAAGGCAGACAGAGAAGCAAATGCAGAGTTGAAACAGAGAGAAAGGCAGGTGAAAAGGTTGTGGGTGATTAGACAAAAGAGGAGATTAGAAAAGAAAAGAAAGTGGGTACATTCTGGGGGTAGAGTGGGTGGTGAAACATAGGTGTAGGAGGAAGAGAAAAGAAAATAGCAGAGGTGAGGCTGCTGACTGGGATATACATAGGTAGAGAACGATAGACAGGAGGGAATAAAGTGGAAGGAAGAAATGAGGGTTGACAGCAGAAAAACAGAAGTGAAGATAGTGGGGGAGAAAAGGAGATAATGAGCAGTGGCGTCACTAGGGGGGTGCGGACCGCACCGGGTGACACCCTGACATGGGGTGACACCATCCATCTGGTTAGGCTGTGTATGTAACACAGCTCAGTCTGTGGCCGGCAGGAGCTTAATGATGTAAATGAAAGCAATTCACTTTCAAACCATCACGTGAAAAACTCCACAAGCAAGCACAAAAAAAAAATCATCGCAGTGCAGAGATCGAGGTGCTAAACTGATTGGGCATATATAAGTCAAAGAAAAACACTGCTCGGGTATGAAAACAGTTTTCTGGGAACGGAAGAGGTTACTTGAAATGAGAGGGTTCGGTATTGCTAGTCACTGAATTCAGGCAGACAATGGACTGAAATTTCCCAAAAAACTCCCAAGATTGAAATTCCCACAGACAAAAACAGATGGCAAATTCCAAGTAATACCGTAGTTAAAAGAAATCGCTTTCTGTAATATCGGCTGTGTTTCGCAGTGCCCAGGGGTGCAGGCAGAGGGGGAGGGATAAGGCAGGCAGAGAGGGAGATGGTGCATGCAGAGGGTGAGATGTTGCAGGCGGAGGGGAGATGGTGCAGACAGAGGGAGAGATGGTGCAGGCAGAGGGTGAGATGGTGCAGGCGGAGGGGAGATGGTGATGGCGGAGGGAGAGATGGTGCAGGCGGAGGGGAGATGGTGCTGGCGGAGGGGAGATGGTGCAGGCTGAGGGGGAGGGATGGTGCAGGCAGAGAGGGGGATGGTGCAGGCAGAGGGGGAGATGGTGCAGGCAGAGCGGAGATGGTGCAGGCAGAGGGTGAGATGTTGCAGCCGGAGGGGATATGGTGATGGCGGAGGGAGAGATGGGCAGGCGGAGGGGAGATGGTGCTGGCGGAGGGGAGATGGAGCAGGCGGAGGGGGAGGGATGGTGCAGGCAGAGAGGGGGATGGTGCAGGCAGAGGGGGAGATGGTGCAGGCAGAGTTTGAGATGTTGCAGCCGGAGGGGAGATGGTGATGGCGGAGGGAGAGATGGTGCAGGCGGAGGGGAGATGGTGCTGGCGGAGGGGAGATGGTGCTGGCGGAGGGGAGATGGTGCAGGCAGAGGGAGAGATGGTGCTGGCGGAGGGGAGATGGTGCAGGCGGGGGGGAGGGATGGTGCAGGCAGAGAGGGGGATGGTGCAGGCAGAGGGTGAGATGGTGCAGGCAGAGGGGAGATGGTGCAGGCAGAAGCAGAGATGGTACAGAGAGAGGGAGAGATGGTGCAGACAGAGGGAGAGATGGTGCAGGCAGAGGAGAGATGGTGCAGGCGGAGGGGGAGGGATGGTGCAGGCAGAGAGGGAGATGGTGCAGGCAGAGAGAGAGATGGTGCAGGCAGAGCAGAGATGGTGCAGGCAGAGGGTGAGATGGTGCAGGCAGAGGGAGAAATGGTGCAGGCAGAGGGAGAGATGGTGCAGGCGGAGGGAGAGATGGTGCAGGTGGAAGGAGAGATGGTACAGGCAGAGGGATAGATGGTGCAGGTGGAGGGGAGATGGTGCAGGCAGAGGGAGAGATGGTGCAGGCAGAGAGGATATGGTGCAGGTAGAAGGAGAGATGGTGCAGGCAGAGGGAGAGATGGTGCAGGCGGAGGGGAGATGGTGTGGACACAGGGAGAGATGGTACAACCAGAGGGGAGATGGTGCAGGCAGAGAGGAGATGGTGCAGGCAGAGAGGAGATGGTACAGGCAGAGGGTGAGATGGTGTAGGCTGAGGGAAAGATGGTGCAGGCAGGGGGTGAAATTGTGCTGTGGAGGGGAGATCGTGTGGACAGAGGGAGAGATGGTGCGGACAGAGGGGACATGGTGCAGGCAGAGGGTGAGTTGGTCCATCCGGTAAGTTGTGAGGGGGTGACACCATGAGTTACCCGCACCGGGTGACACCAACCCTAGTGATGCCACTGATAATGAGAGAGGTGAGAAAGGCTCAATAGACAGTAAAAAACTGACGGACAGAGAGAAATAGGACAAATAGGGAGAGAGGAGAGAAATATTAGAAGATGTAGCAATAGGACAAATAGGGAGAGAGGAGAGAAATATTAGAAGATGTAGCAATGGAGAGCAGGACTTCAGTCAGTTTCAGATAGTTCAGCTGTAAACTGTGACTGCTCAGCTGCCCATATTTTGCTTTGAAGTACATTGGAAGAGAGAAATATTCTGGTGGTTCACAAAAGAAACAAAAAGTTATGTTTTCATGACAACCAAGTCCACTGTTCCTGGGCAGAGGCATGTAGTTTGCGGAATCACCAAGAGTGGTGGGGGGGCCCGGATGGACATTTGTTGGAGAGCTGTCTTGCGTGGTACCAGCGTTTTGTCTACTGCAGAAAATACTTGCAAGCCTTTTCAAGGTGAGCATGCATGGAAGGGCAGGGTGGAATCTAAAGAAACACGGTTTACCCTTTGGATTGTCTTCTCTTAAGCCGCCGATTTGGGAATGAGCAGCACGACTTTGCCAGAGAGCTACTGGTGACTCCTGATCGACCTATAGGAGATCCCTACTGTAGGTGCTCATAATATTGAAACCTGGTTAACCTATATCACCGCCTTGATGCTGGCAACTGGCATTTGTTTGCACATTAGGGCTTGATCCATCCAGATATGGTCTTGGCAAGAGATCCCACTGTTCCTACAGCCCAACGAAGCACGCATGAGAACTGCAGACAGTAACTCCGGCTGCTTCCAGAAAACACACGCAGGCAACATGCACTCACTTTGCACAACGTGTAATGTAAGAAAAGGGTGTTTTTTGCAATAACAGCAAGTAGTCATTTTGCTGAACAAGCTTAAAATAAAAAAACTAAGATAATTCACAAACGTACACACTGGGGGCCTCATTTATGAAAAGCGACGCATCGCTGCGTGAAAACAGCGATGCGTCACTTTTCACTGCGCACTCCTTACGACATTCCTGATGCGTCATATTTAATGTATGACGCATCATGTCGCAAGGAGTTACAGATACGTCAGTATTTCTGACGTATCTGTAAGCGCAAAAGTGATGCATTGCTGGAGTGTGTCACAAAAGTGACGCAACTCCAGCAATGCGTCCTTTCACATGGGGAAAGCCCCATGTGAAAGTGCTTGCGTCAGTCTTACGCCTGTTGTGAGGGAGGCGCAAGATTTTGACGCAACAGCGTCCTAAAAGTGACGCAGTGAAATTTCATAGATTTCACTGCGTCACTATTACGAGGCTTTTTGCGGGGGAACGCCCCCTCTGCATACATTATACCTGACGCAGGTATAATGTGGCACAGGGGTTTAAAAAGTGACGCATCTACCTAGATGCGTCACTTTTTAAATATGGCGCAACGAGGCACATTTTTTACACCCCTGGTGCGTCACAAAAAGTCACGGCGGCGCAAAACTGATGCAAGGCCTTCATAAATAAGGCCCATGGTACATTGTAGAAAAACAGGGTGCAGATTGGAAAAAGTTACAATACTTGGGAACATAAATGGTTTGATTGCTTTGAATTGAAATGCCCACGGCAAGAGAATCTTCGACGCAATAAATGGTTGCGGGGGCTCGGATCTGCATGCTGCTGTTTGAGGAGACTGCTCGTAGAGAGGGCAGGCGGGGAGAGGAGCCTTAATGGCTGCATCAGCTCCCTGTTCCCATGGCTAGCCAGGGCTCGAATCTGCCACCCGGCAGAGCAAGCACCTGAGAAAACGAGCCAGCTCACAGGAGGAAAGGCAAACAAACTGGCATCAGGGTGCGAGGCACTAACATGGAAAAAAGGCAAACTCTCTGGAGGAAACAAGCATGCACTTACAGGGGAAGACACAGTCAGTGGAGGAGAGGAGGAAACTCAGGCACGTCAAGAACAAGTAGTGACGGGAAATAGAGTTTTCTGACACAACAGCTGAAGAACCAAAGCATATGGGAACTGTACTTTACCGGTGCACCATGCCTTGAACGGAAGTGACGTATCAGCAAAGGCAATGAGTTAGGAGGCAGCAATGAAGAGCAACAGTGGATTGAACCGATGGTAAGTAGCAGGCGGGGAAAAAGTGTTTTTCTTTGATTACAAAAGGGCTTGCAGACAGCACATGCACACTGTAGCTCAACCTAAACAAGCATTGGCATAGCCAATAGGTCTCGCCTTTGGGTCCTTATAAGTAATTAGTTATGCAGCACAATATCCTTGGGGCAACAACATCAACTGTTGCATGGCTAAACACGTATGAGGGACCAATGGCGAGACCTATTGGCTATGCCAATGCTTGTTCGTTTTGTCTCTCTGTTTTCCTTATTGCCTGTTTACATGTTGTAAAGCACTCTGATACCCACAGCTACTGCCTCTAAATAAAGAAATACAATTTAAAAAAATTGACCATCCACAGAACCAAAATCTCTTTAGCAAATATTTAACCTCTGATGAGATTTTTGCAATGACGGTGGATAAAATACATCAGTCTACCAGTTTGCTGCTCTTGCTTGGCATAGTATTCTTATTAGTGCTGTTCCCACCGTCTCAGTGAAACACTTGAAAATGATTCTGTTACTGCTTATGCTGCGACCGTTTAAGTATTCAGTGTCCCTGTGAAAAATAGATTATGCAATATTTAAAGCAGATGGTCATAGGAGTGTACTCACACGAGTGAAGGCAGAATGTAGCTACCGACAGTTCTAAGCTGCAACATGCAGCTCAATTGAAAGTTGTCATGGCCGGAACAAAGACTGCGTGAACTCTTGAACGCTGAACATTTCAAACTAACCTACCTCTTCCTAATGAAAGCACGTGACAACATTGAAATCAACCCAACTTGAGCAATACCAGAGACGACCACACAGTCAATCGCTACCTCTAAGTAAACATGAGATGCTGAATTAAACATGCGAAAAACATACGGACCTGGAGAGCCAGTGATGTGTATATGATCAGTTATGCCTTCTTGGTAACAGGCGGTTTACCTTCTCTAGAAACAGACTGTAAGCTGAGGAGCAAGTGGCAGCAAAGTCTCACTCCAGTACTGGAATTAGATTCGCACATCTCAATAAGAAGGTGGCCCATGTCTGCAATCCAAAAGTCCTCATCTGCTTCAAATTTAAGAAAAGGGAATAGCAGGATTTATGCCCAGTAGCGCGCTCAAAGGAAAGTCAACCCAATGAAGAGAAATAGACAAGGAGCTATTTTTAAGGTAAACACCAGCACTCATGTCAGGACAGAAGCGCAACTAGAGCCAAATTGGGGAGGGGGATTCTTCCACACACTGTTCTCCCATATCTAGGGCACGCCTTGCCGCACCTTTGTTACAAAAACAAGCCCGCAAGAGGTGCGCGAGAGCGCACGCGCTTGTTTGATGGAGCAGCCCATCTGTTTTCAACTTTCGCGCATGTGTCTGGGCATGATAATTGAAATGAAATGAAATGAAATGAAATGAAAAAAGGAACTTAATAAAGCGCACTGTGGCCGAGCGGCTTCCTGGCGCTGAGGGGGGGAGAGACGGATTCTGCAATGCAACCGAAGGGACTAACCGGGGAAGGCCTGAAGAAAAAGAAAGGTTTTTAATGCCTTTCGAAAAGCTGGGTAAGTGGGGATTGAACGGATAGATAATGGAAGACTATTCCAATACTGGGGAGCCAGAACCGAGAAACGGGTGCCACCGATACGGGCTTTACGGTAGCGGGGAACTTGAAGAAGGAGTTGAGAAGATGACCGAAGAGTGCGAGAGGGAGTATAGGGAGTGATCAAAGAAACGATAAAGAGAGGGGCGGAATGGGTGAAGGCTAAAAAGGCTAGGCAGGCTAACTTAAAAGAAGTGTGAAAGCGTACAGGAAGCCAGTGAAGGGACTTCAGGACGGGCGTGACGTGGGAGAATTTGGGGAGGTGAAAAATGAGCCGGCGGCCTGGTTTTGGATGGCCTGAAGCCGGCGCATTTCAAAGGCGGGGATGCCGGAGTAAAGAGCGTTCCCGTAATCGAGACGAGAGGTGATGAGGGCTGTAATGATGGATTTGAGGGCTTCAGTGGTAAAAAAACGGGAAATTTTGCGAATGAGACGGAGGGATAAGAAACAAGATGAAATTACAGAGCTAACTTGGGAATGCATGGAAAGGTCACTGCTGACTTGGAAACAGATGTTGCCCGTGTGGGTAACCACACTGGTTAGGGAGTGGGCAGAGCAAAGGCGGGACATTCACCCGCCTTTGCCAAATTGTGTGCTGTCTTTTTTGAAAGACAGCACGCAGAGCCCAATCAAAATAAGCAACAAAAAAACACACACGCACGAGCGTGTAAAAAGTCCTGGTCAGCTGCAAGAGGCCGTATCCTTAGAGCAGCTCGACATAAAAAGAGCTGAGGCCAATTCACATAGTCGTGAATCTGTCCCCACAGTATTTTGACGTAGTCTGAGTTCAGAATCACAACTTTAAGGAAAACTGCAACAGTAGCAGCACTCCAACTCTAGTTCTAAAACCCATTTATGAATTTCTATTTCTGTTTCTGGTTTAGGAAACATTTCTGCATGTGTAATTGCACATGTGTACCTAATGCAGGAGAAAATACCATTCTTTTTGCAATTTCAACAATAAGGTGATGAACGCTTACATTAATTTCAGCCTCTGACAATTGCATGGGTCCACACTCCAATCCATCACTTTTGCCCACCATCCACTCTAAAGAAAGGTCCCCCTTATGCAAATGACTTTTACCCCAATTCCTCATGGGAACAGTCTATTTTGAACTGTAAGGTGAAGCCCCCCTCCAAAAGGGCCCGCAAGCAACCCCTGGCCAGTTTCACCCTACTTGGGATTTGTCAGTAGGGAGTAGCTTCATTCCTATTGCATAGTGAGCATTCTATTTGCAACATCAAATTTATTTTCTCCGCTAGGAAGATGTATTTTCTTATGGAGAAATCTCTTCCCTAAAATGCCTTAAGTCAGGGTTTGTTTTGTCTTCCCCTTCCAGCATTGGATGTATTATTTCTGACCATACTCAAGGTGGAAATGGACTGCAGAAAAGTTTGAAAATATAAGTAAACTATTAGCTCTGTGGGCATTTACAAACTTATTAGGCAAAGTCTATCCTGGATCACCCATTTCTACACCTTGTGTAGGATTTGTATAAAGGTCTGACTTAGCTTTGAATCTCTAAGAAATATGGATGGTCGCTCAAGTGATTTTGCCCATTGTGTTATCAAATTTGTTTTTACATAACATGTTTATTGATTTTGAAACATATACTCAAACAACAACACACCAAAACATTTCAGTAATATCCGATGCCCCCAAGGCCTCTCTCCCCAACCCAGGTGGCACATGACTCCGAGCACTGTTGAATGTCAAAGTCTTGCAAAATAGTGATTTTTTGCGAATCGCAAAATGCTATGTATGTAGGATTTGCAAATAATTTTGCGAATCCTACATATTCCTTAATTGCGAATCGCAAATTGCGATTTACAATTAAGGAATACCTCCCCATTCATTCTTATGGGCCTATAGGCCCATAGGAATGAATGGGAAGACATTCTCAATTTGCGATTCTCAATTAGAGAATCGCAAATTGAGAATACAATTTTAAGGGTGCCAGGGTGTCAAAAGGACACCCTGTTCCACCCCTGAAATGTGTATGTGTGCACATGTGGCATGTACGTGCTCCACATGGCACTTTGAAAATTGATAAAAAGTGTATTTTTCAAAGAAATCGCAAATTACCACCAACTTGAAGTTGGTGGTAATTTGCGATTCCTTAACCACATCGCTGCTGTGGTTATTTTTCCCCTGTGCTGAAAAAAATAAACATCAATGTTATATGACGAGCTCAGCTCGTCATCAGCACAGCTCAACTGTGCCTCATGACGAGCTGAGCTCGTCATGAGCATGGAAGGGGTTAAGGCCAAATTGAATTTTTTCTCTGCCTCTTACATTGCATTTAAGGAATTGCAATTTGCGATTCCTTAAATGCAATCACAAAATAGGGAATCGCAAATTTTACGATTCCTTATTTTGCGAGGCAGTTTTTCTTTAATACATACCATAAGCCAAATTGCGATCGCAATTTGGAATGATACATGTGGCCCTAGTGTCTAATATCGAGTGTAAGCAAACCTGTGTGCTTCAGAGACCTGTATATGGAAAAAGCATTTACACGATTGTGCAAAGGTTCACACCAAATGGCATAAACACCATGATCTTATTAACCACTTTTGACAGACATGAGAAGGTATTGTCAAGTGTGAAGACAAATACACCTGCATGGGATCTGCATTGTCTAGGTAGCACAAACGGATCTGAAGCAATACTGATGGACTAGTGCCAGTGTACCTAAAAAAACAAAGTGCCTAATTCCGTGATAGCGCCTGTAGATTTGTTGACTAGAAATGGTAAAGCAATACATATGTCTGACAGTTTGGCTGCTTTAGTGATACATTTGAGACCGCACAGACATGCTTAGACTTTCTGAACAATACATGCGCCAAGTGGCAGCTGTTAGTCCAGTGCAAATAACAAATGTAAAAACAATAACTGTATTCATTCAAAAGTGAATGAAATCAATAGAAAATGAAAGTAAATGGAATTAAATTGTCTCCTATCTTGATCTCAGTGCAAACCCGAGCCTGGGGAAGAAAAGGGTAGGAAACCTGTAAAGTGTCCAAACTGTGTGGTGGGTCAGTTCCTTTTCTCCTGTAAAAAGGACAAGACTGAAAAACAATTAGTTCAATGTTCACAATTACGTCTCTTGCAACAGTAATTCATACAGCATAAATATATACAGTTAAAAACAGATATCAATTGAGAAGTAGAAAACAGTAAACATTGTCATGGAGAGACTTATGCCACACACATCAACCAATCCTCATGCAAACGAGTTGCTAATTCTTCGTCCTGGTTATGCCCTTCGGGGAATCTAGTGTCTAGCTCTAATATCCATTTCGATAATTTTTTCCTCAGAGCTAATTGCCTGTTGCCACCTCTGTTGCCCAAGTTAATCTGCTCTATGGCAATGAAACGAAGAACAGAGCTGTTGGATTGATGATGTTCCTAAAAATGTCTGGCGATAGGGTAGTGCAGGTCCTTGTTGGTAATGGCCCTTAGATGTTCCAGGACTCTTTTTTTACCATAAAGATCATACTGCCTACGTACCGTAGCCTGCATGGAAATTATAAGACATAGATGGTAAAGCTGCTGCTACAAGTAAGGAACTGTGTTATGCTCCTATTCCTGTTATTGCCAGGAATATTGAATTATTTGACTAAGTGGTAAATTTGAAAGCGTGACAATGCCCACAGGGAAAAAAGCCTTTAAGATTATGCATGTTGGCCTTGCGGGATTCAGTGATGTCCCCCTTACACCTATAAACACCTTACACCTATAAACACCACACCACACACCTAAAAGTAATTACACAATTTCCATAATAAATTACCAATTAAGATTAATTAACCAATTATTAAATAATCAATATTAAATTACTTTACACATTTAACACATTAACATATCAATTAAACAAAGATTAATACATAAAACATAATCAATAAATGTAACATAAATAAATTACTTCCCACCCTATTCCCGTATAAACCCACAACCCACAACGGAACTAAAACTGCAAAATTCAAATAAAAAAAAATTAATAACTACTAAAAATGTAAGACACGTATTAAAAATACAAACAATTCTTATATAAAAACATAAATCACATACATATAAAATATATACTAAAATACATAACATTAATTAAAAAACGATTTTTTTAACAACTATATTTTTTTCAAACAATATTAAACACTTCAATATTTTTTTTAATTGATATTACTTACCTTAAGTCGATATTTTTGAACACGATATTCTTAATGTCGATATTTCTGAACCACAATATTAATGACTCGATATTTGTGCAACTAGATATTTTTTACTCGATATTCTGTCTCTGCACCACCTACCTGATGTCCACCACTAAGCATCATGATTCCCCTTCCCTATTCTTCCATAGGCCACCCCCCACATTCTCTCGAATTTCCATGGGCAGCCTGACCTTCGTATACTGATTTCTCCCACACACAGCAAACATTCATCTCCCTGTTTCAGTCTTGTGATAGTAGGCTCATTGTGCTCACCCATCTCCACGCAATTTCTTTTTTTGCTAGTAAAACCCCCAGATTCCTCAAGATCTTCAGATGGGTGGTAAGTTCAGAGGTTCCCCGCACCCTCAACAACATCAATGGGACCTGGCTTGCAGTGGACTCCCCAATAGCCGTTTCCAACCGAGCTTTCACCCTCACCCAAAACGTGCCAGTCCTGGGGCACTCCCACAGCATGTGGAAGAAGGACCTCTCTGACCGCAACCCAGCAGGCATGCATCTTCTGCTGCTCTACAAATTCTATGCAAGAGTGTCCTCATGTAATATATCCTGTGAAGAACTTTAAACTAGATCACACAGAATCTCACATGTATGGTCACCTCACCAGGAAACTGCAGCGCTTCCTGACAATTCTCATCCTCCAGCTCCTTCACATATGTCTGCCAGTTTTCCCTTAAGCGCGTTAACTCCTCCTGCGTGTTGTTCATGAGTGTCTTATAGGTAAGGGAGATTGTTTTGGCAGTCATAGGGCTGCCCATGAGTCATCTCTCAAGGGAGGGACTCTTCCATTGTTCCTCTTCTGGAGCTATTCTCTTCCACAGGGCGCGCTACAGCTGATAATATTTAAAAAAGTTGTGTGGGTTCCATGTCATATTCCTCTCTAAGATGATCACACTGTACTTTTCCATTTGCATCCCACATCCTAGAGAATGAAGAGACTGATGAGATCTCATTTTCTGCAGAGCAAAAACTGCCCCCAACCTCGTGGTCAGCCATAGAAGGGTTTTAGACGTCAATCGCTTTCCCCATCCCATTTCTTTCTGGAGGGTATTCGAAACTGCACATACTGTGTCACCAACAGGTCAATTGGCTAATTTTGCCACTATAAAGGGCATGGAGATAGCTTTTGGCTCCTAAGGCTCCATGTTCATGTTGGTAGGGCGGATCCTCCAATGCCATATATGCCCACTCATTCACAATACTGACCTGTGCAGCCTCATAATATTTGCAGACACCTTGCAGGGCTATTCCACCATCACAAGGGATCTCTGGAGGGCGCAGAGTGCCACACTTAGTGATCCATTCATCCACAACAAGGTCCTCACATAATTATTGAATTTATTGAAAAATGCCCCCGGTATCAGGGGGGACTGTTCTGCAAAATATATGTTAATCTTAAAAGATCATCTTGAAGTGCGCTACTCTGCCCATCAATGAGAGCGGGAGGTCCGTCCAGTGGGTGACATCCACCTCCAATCTGCGCAATAGCGGGGTCATGTTATCCTCATAATAACTCAGCACCATCCCTCGATATCCACAGACCCAGGTAGAAGAATTAACCCCACACCACTCTTAGAGGCATGGGGAGAGCACCCCAGACCTCCCATGTCCCAGGGGCAAATATGAGGGACTTTTCAAGTTAATACCCAGTCATGAATACTTACTGTATATGCTAAATATTTCCCCTACCCGGACCAGGGACAGTTCCGGCTCCGCCAAGTATAGGAGGACATCATATGCATATAGGGAGATCCTTCCTCCCATGCATCCCCCCCTATTCAGCCTCAACTGCAGGTCCACTGTAATCGAGTCCGCTAGCATGTCTATTGCCAAGGCAAACAACATTGGGAACATGGGGCATCCTTGTCTGGTTCCCCGGCCTATAAGAGACTCCTGGGAAAGAACTCCATTCAGCTTAACTCTGGCCTTGGGTGTCCCATAAAGAAGCCCAACCCAAAGCAAAAATTTGGGCCCAAAACCCATTTTCTTCAAAATTGCAAAAAGGAACGCCCACTCCACTGAGTCAAACGCTGTATTCGCATCTAACAACACTACATCTTAATCTACGAGGCATAAAGCCATTCTGGTCAGGGTGGAACAAGTTCAGGATCCCTCCCCACAGGCGGTTTGTAAATGCTTTGCAGAGCACCTTAGCATTCACGTTAAGCAAACGATATCGACCAGTATGAATCCCACTGATCCGTCAGTTTCCTGGCCTTCTTGATTAATGTTATAGTCACCAGATGAATACCCTGAGGGTGCTTGCCCCGTTGAGATGCCTCCATGGACATCTTGTGGAGGTGAGGAATTTCCCAAAGATATCTACCAACAGGCCATTGGGGCCAGGCGTTTGCCCAATTGTAACTGGGTCAGCACCCATTGCAACTCCTCAAAAGTCAAATTGCCTTCAATTTCAAGTGACCTTACATGCCCCAGCTGTCAACAGAGGCAGTCCCGCACAAATCTGTGCAGTCCTCTATCGTCGGCTGTGCCAAAATCCCATAGAAGTCTCTCAGATATGCCCCCATTATCTCTGCAATAGCCCTGGAGCCCACCACTAAACTCCCATCAGGGCCCAGAATGTTCTTTATCTGGTCTGTACCTTGGTCCCACCTGCTGAGTCATGCTAACATGTTGCCCGCCTTTTCCCCTATTTTGTATTAACACTTCAACTGTGCAATATAATCCAGCTTAACCTCATCTGTTACCAGAGATTCATATTCCTCCATTTTACTAAGAAGATGTGTCTTTGCGGGAACTGTGGAGGGCCATGCACTCTCTTCCTCTAAACTTAGCAGGTCCCATTCCACTTCTGCACAACACTCCCCCCTCCTACGCTTGTCTCCCACGTCCCCAGAGATAATCACACCCCTAATTGTGTCTTTTTACTCTCCCCATAAAGTGGCCACCCCTTCACCATCGACTCTGCATTTTCATAAAAATATTGGGCTGTGGCTGTCTGCAGATATTCCACCTCTTTTTCGTTGGTGAGTCTCCATGTCGCCATTCTCCACTCGCCTTGACCCTAAAAACAATATTTAGAAATTCATGAAAATAACTAATGTTAAAGGTATTGTATATCTCAGTGAAACTGTCAGTTGAAAAATACCGATTGGATCTAACAAAGCCATTGAAATTCACCAATTATAGTTATCTCAAGTAACTATAGCTCATGCCCTAAGGTAACTATAACTTGAGCCCCCGCCTTGCGCAGTGCTGCCATCAATTATATCATTTCAGATTCTGCAGTGATGTCATCAATGATGTCATAGAACATGTCATGAATGATGCAATATGCGTGGTAATTAGCTGGGTGCACTCTCTTTTTCCTGCCACGTGCCATAGAAGTTATGGTTCAAAGTAGGGGGTATTTTTATTTTCTAGTTACTCCCTTAATAACATATTTGTTAATTTAGAATCTTAATGTGTACAATTTTTTTCTTATCTTTATATTAAAGAAATTGGAACAATGATTCACTGTTTTGCACACTGAAGCCTGTGTTATTAAACGGACCTGTTTGGGCCGTGTTCTTCCGATAATGTACAGTTGATCTCATCCGCGGCCCGTGCAGGTAAGAGCGGTGGGGCCAGGTTGGGGAGATGGGGGGGTAGTGGGGGAGGGGTGGTGATGTCGATGGACGATGAAGAGGGAAAATTCAATAAATAAATAATTTTTCCTCAACATCGTCCATTGAAATCCCCTCCTCCACCCGACCCCAACGCTCCTACTTGCACGGGCCGCGGCTCGTTGCGCTGCGACTGCATGTAATAGATTATGGCCCCGCTTATAATTTGGAAGCAACTGAAAATCGTCCATTTCTAGAGAGCACTAAACACAAAGTAGAATGCTCCGGGTGAAATTTCCCCATTTTGTGAGTATTATTGTTGAGTAAATTCAGCCAGTGGATTCCATTCCGTATTTTGAGTCTCTACAGAAATGGAAGGCTCTTCTGTTCCCCAGTGAAGATGCCAGAAGGCACCCTGGCAAGAGGCAGCAAATAGGTTCACTGTTGGTACAGTAAGCTGCAGTAACCTAAGGTTATTGTAATTATGCTCAGACCCTCAATGTCTTCTTGTCTTGTGCAACTAAATATGTGAATGGCCGCTTTGGCATGGCCTGTTGCTTGCTTAATTGAAAGTTGCTGAATTTTTGATCCTGTACACAACAAAGAGAGCCCTATCGCTGTGATCCCATCGGCATCTGCTTGAATTTTTGTTATTGCTTAAAGTGTGGTTTAATTAGAAACACTAGCCCTTGTTACAGAAGGCATCACTCATCGTAAAATCTTTTCAAGGGACACAATATAATTTCTATTTCGAGTGTAACCCAAACCCCGGTCTGTCACCTGCCTGTAAAAATGTGGCGGCCCGCTTGGAGCTTGACAAAGTCGAGAGATTAATTGTGGCGGGCCGGTTCTGCGGATGTGACATTGTGCTTTTTTTCTGTCTCTGGAACAGCTTCTGTGCCTGGGGTGGAAACGCGCATGGAAGACGAGGAGGAATTCGAGAGCGCTTCTCAAGTGACGGGACCTGTAAGTAGACAGAGTTACTGATACCCTTTCCAGCGGCCCAGATAGGCCCTTGGAAGAGGAGCGCAGTGCACAGTGGAATGCAGCATTGGCAAGATGTTTATTGCAGTAACATTTATTAAGTATTACAGTCTGCTAGCTTTACATATCTCAACTTTGCATTATATTCTTGCACGTTTGAAATGATATATGTGCACATGTCTCATACAAATGCAATACTCTCCTTTTAGCTTAGTGCTCAACTATCTTGCCCTATTTTAGAAAGGGGGGTGGGGTGAAATATTTGGCAGCGCTCCTCCCCCCAGAAGATGACGTATCAAGAAACATATTTTACCTCTGCCTCTAAACCCATTATTTAATTTTCAAACACTGTGAATTCTAAGGGTGGTCTTGGTGTCCGTCTGCATCCTACAGGTTAACCCATATCGTTGAGTTATGACGTGAGACACGTCAAATTAAGGAATGTAGGTATATGAACTGTGAAACCTCATCCCACTGAACTGTCACACGACTAGCCTGGCAGTCCTGAAAAGATACTGTGTACTTTAGGTCATATTTGAAGAGCATGTGGTTTTCCGTGCAACTGTAATAACAAAAGTTGGACTACAATGTTTACATTAGCTCAAGTACTATTTCAAAAGTTGTTGCATCTGCTTTTTAAAATACCAGTACTCTCTAGAAATAGAATATATGGTAATAAATATGAATATTATATGTGAGGCATGTGCACGCATAACTTAAGAAAGGGCATTTAGAATTGTAATTTGAGTTACATTAACTCAATGATATGTCACCTGTGATAATATTATTATTGAACACTGGCCTCGATTTCAAGCGCCCCGGTTAATTCTGATAGGTGTGGCAAAGATAATTGTCGTACAACTTACCTTCTTATTGGATTGTATTAAGCGTATTAATTATCGCGTCTGTAACCGGGGCACTCCTAAGTGTTATGTTACCTTACGAGGTTTGTGGAGTCTGAACCCAAACACGAACACTACAAATATTCCATTACATGACTTCTGTTTAACAAACAAACATCAGCCACCATTCCAAACCCGGAGTAAACTTTACTCAAAAAAACATACAGGGCATCTTACTGCTCATGCACCTAAACACAGTGGCAAAAAGCAATAGGTTTTAATACAGTTTGACATAAGGTGGGTTGGCCATTTCACATGTAACCTCATCCTATTTTTTAAGTGAAATCCAGCTTCCTTCACTTTTACCTTTATTTCTTTTCATTTTCTCATCCTGACACTTCAAAGCAGGTGCTCAGTCACATTAAAGGGCAGATAATCTACTTGGAATTGTTCTGATGGGAAAATGACAGGTTCAACAATTCTCTCACTCTCCAGACCGTGATTAGAAAAATATTGCTTAGGTTAGAGCTCATTTTCGATTTACAGTGGAGCCCCAGATTTAGGCAACAGTTATTTCACGTTACTGCACGAATCACACATGTCTAGGGGCCATATGTATTAACCAATTGTGCTTTCGCAAAAGGATTGATTCGCAGAATAAGCCCGTTTGCAAACACCTCATATGTTAATCAGTGCATCCGTAGAGAAAGAAGAGATAGCCGAAATGGACTCTGACTGACCCAGCCAGAGTGATACCCGCTCACTCCACAAGGGAGGGGATGGTAGCCATCACAGGATTCTGCTCTTCTGGGTTGGTTTACTCTTTTCTCCAATTCGTACAGATTCTCAAGCTGTTGTCACCAATACCTCTTGGTAACTCTCCTTGCTTATTGGGAATATCCTGTAGCTTACTGATTCTTAATCATTGGATTAATAAAGCAAACTTGAAGGAAAAAAAAGGATAGATTAAGTTGCATGTTAAGAGTTACCTTAAGTGTTAAATAGGATCCCACAAGTGAAGAGAAAAAGGAATTATAATCTTAAAGTGAAGAGGAGGATTCAGCCCAGCTATCCCAAATACTCCAGTGTTTCATTCGCTTATTGGAGAATGTTGCTCAGTCTGTTTTAGCAATTCTGTGGATTGAGTTTAACCATTTAGATTCTACCGGTGGGATAGGTAGAATCCACTTGATACACAATTCTCTTTGAGCTAGTAAGACTAAAATGAATATGAGAATCTTTAAACATTTGTTAATGTTAACCCCACATTCTTCCTCCGGGATCACCCCATATATAACCAGTGCCAGACTCACCTTGACCTCTTGGCGCACCAATTCAGACAGAAGTTTACCCACTTTCTGCCAGAATAGTTCGGCTCACCACACTTTTGGCAATACCTCACTGATTTCTGCCCCATCTTAGCCAATCTTCTTGGAGTCCAGTAAGCCTTATGAATAGTAAAAAGATGTTTTTTCTTTAAAGGCGCTGACTTCACATAGAGCCATAGTAACAATGTGGCTACTTGCCATAGTGCTTCAAGGTCGATCTCCGATAGCTCCCTCCTCCATATTTCCATGTGCCATGTAGTTGAGTCTTCTATCGAAGGTATAAGTGTCCAGTACCATATTGAGACTTCTTTCTGTAGGCCCGGACATATAGCTATTTTGGCCTCATAAAATATGTTTTGATTTCCTGCCTGTCTCAAAGATTTAGCCCAACTTAAAAGCAGCGACGGCTCGTGGAGGGAGTTACGGTAGGGCAGGAGGGTGGGGAGGGGGAGGGGCAGGGTGGAGGTTGCTAAAAACCGGCATATGGATAATTGCAGGTAAGTAAACAATTTAATTAATAAAACGAATTTCGTAGTGCGCTTTGCATCGCAAAATGCAATGCAGTGCGAGCTACGAAATTCGTTTTATTAATTAAATTGTTTACTTACCTGCAATTATCCATATGCCGGTTTTTAGCAACCTCCACCCTGCCCCTCCCCCTCCCCACCCTCCTGCCCCACCGTAACTCCCTCCACGAGCCGTCGCTGCTTAAAAGCTGACAATATTTAAAACGGGAGACAGCTCCTTCTGAAGGTACTTGAAAATCCTGCCAAGCTATTAATTGCTGATTATCTCGAAATTAGAATAAAAACGTTTTTTTTCATGTATCAACCCTATTTTGCGATTCGGTAACCTGTTACCGAATCTCAAAATGGGTTTGCAATTTGGTATTTGGAAGGGGCATGTTTAGGGTGTCCTTTCCTACTACTGAATCGCATAATCGGTTTGTGATTTAGTATTTGGAAGGGGCATGTTTAGGGCGTCCTTTCCTACTACTGAATCACATTGGTATGTAGACATGTTCTATGACTGAAAGGTGGTCACAGAACATTTTACCACCTCCTTCAAGTAGGTCGTAACCCATTCGCAAATGGGAAGAGGGCCTTAAGGGACCCTTTTCTCTTTGTGAATGTATGCAAAAATCTTTTTTGAAGAGCAGGCAGTGTTCTCACGGACCACTGTCCACTCTTAAAAAATGAAAAGAAAACGTTCAGTTTGTTTTCTAAATGCAAACCGTTTTCCAGTAAGGAAAAAGGCCTGCATTTAAAAAAAAGATTGCTTTACTTAAAAGCATTCACGGAGATGGTGGTCTGCTGACCCCAGCAGGCCACCTTCCCTGTGATTTTAGTGATTCCTAGGGGGTTGCAAATTGCGACCTACCTCTTTAATGTTAGTGAGGTAGGTCAATTTGCGTCTCCCTATGAGTTTCATACATGTGTAATAGAGATTACCTAATTGAGATTCGTTTAAAATCACAATTAGTTATTCGCTATTGCAAATGTTGATTCATGTGGCCCTAGATCTGAAGCATTAGCTACACATAGTGTAACATGATCATAAAATCTATTACTATAAAATATGAAATGCCTCCATATGAGCCATTTACGAAACATACTCTTGCATATGGTAATAAAGTCATATCATTGGCAGAAAACAACATGGATTAACATTTAAGAATAGGAGGTTTTTTTAATACATTCAAAAAAGTCACACTAAGTAATTTCCAGCAACTTTGAAATTTCCCCATTGTAGGAAAGTGCCCCTTTTTGCATGGTTACACCCTAACGTTTTGCCAGACAAATGATGCTAACTTGACTGAGTATGCCCTGGGTCCCTGCCAATCGGGTTCCCAGGGACTGTGTTCTTTCCCAAAACTGTACCTTTGCTTCCACAGTTGGCACACCTCTGGGCCACACGTGGTACCAAAGGGCCTTGTGACCAGAGAAGGCCTCTAAGTGCTGCAGCACATATATTGTCGCCCTCTGAGGCATCTCACCTCAACACCCACACACTGCCATTGCAGCCTGTGTGTTTCGGTGCACACCAAAGGGAGTAGTCGACATGGCACACATCCCTGTGTGCCATGTCCACCAACACTGTCTGTGGCATGGGTAAGTCAACCCTCTTGCAGACCTAAGAACCCTAAGGCAGGGTGTACCAGACCACAGGTGACGGCATAGCTGCATGAGCAATATGCCCCTACAGTGTCTGTGTCATTCACAGACGCTGTAAGTGCAATGAAGTCATTTTGATTACATGGGCTTGGAATTTGTCTACACATATTCCATCACTAAATGATGGCTTTACTGGAGACTCAGCCTAATAAACCCACACTGATGCCAGTAATGGATTTATTATGAAATACACAAAGAGTGTAGCCAACACCAGACAGGTTTCTGACCTAATGGGGTGAGAGCCTTTGTGCTCTCGGAGGTCAGAAACAAACCCTGCTCTAGGTGGAGGTGCTACATACCTTCCCCAGGCAGGTACAGGAACATTTGGCGGTGAGCCTCAAAGGCTCTCACCTTGTGATATACTGATTTGGGCAGCTCAAACAAGTGGAGACGCCCGTCCCCGTTTAGTCTTTTGGCAGCAGGACAGGCGGGAAAATTAGTAATCAGAGTAGGAGTTTTCACCTTAGCCTGGCACACCCCTAGAGTCTAATATATATAGTACCTGGAAGAGGGGTAGCTGTTGCCTTTCTCAAGTCTGGAGGGTAGAGAGGTCCTTCCATCTTATGGAAGGGGCACAGGAGGGATATGTCCTCCAAGTTACTGCATATAAACAAAAAAGTTTGCCACCTCGCATTATTTTTAACATGCAGGGCACTAATTTCTTCTGGTGGAGGTCCGCCTTACTAAGGGCGGGGAAGAAAAGGTTCCTTTTCTTTAAATAACCCTCACACACTTTAATAGTGTCATGCTTCATCATTGGGTTCACCCTGACTCCTTAAAGTCAGGGTGGGCTCGGCGATGTTCCAGGGAGCACTTGAAAGAAAAAGACCAGGGGGCATAAAGAATTAATATCCTCTAGCTTACTCCAAGATATCCTTTTATTTATGGAGTAGCTGGGGATGGTAAAAATTAAAATGAATATGTCTGGTGTTAAGGATACAATGGTCCCATGACCCTAAACCAACATGTTTCAGCTCTACTCTATGACCCCAATGGGTCCGGGGCATTCATCAAGCTGATTAGTCTCACCTCCCTGGTATGTCAGATCAACGAGCTGTCTAATTTGTACAGACTAGATGCAAGTACCTGACTGCATCCGAGGGCTAAGTGTATACTTGCCCTTCTTGCTGTTTTATTCTTTTTTCGTAGATCCAACCTGTAATTAAACAACTGCCATATTAGTGAATGTAATCACAAAACCTTATTATTGTGTGGTTAGTGCATCGCTTAGAATCCCAATGCGGGATTCTATATAATGGCATGCATCACCCAGTGCATACTCATGCTGTGATAACATGGGGGATTTCTTGTTTACTATTCAACAAATATTCAGAGTGTGCCTGAAATTGCACCTCATCCCACTATCTTTCGCAAAATAACGGACTGTTCACTGATTTAGTGAAAGGCTGTGGTGTATCATTCACGCATCCAATCAGCTCAAACTTGATAGTTTACCCAGTGTATGCCTATTCATTGGTAAAATCATACCTCCATTAACAGTTAGAGAGATAAACTATCCCTCGTAAGTCATTGCGTGCCTCACGTAGGAGACAATAGACCTACACATACACATCGCTTGCTTTCACTCAGCCGTCGGTGTTAGGCCTCTTTTGTCACAGGATATCGCAGCAGAGGGCGTCGCCCTGTAGTCACACTCTTAATTTATTTAAAAATAAACAGTAATAGAAGACAAAATAAGAGTAATCATTAGAGAAAAATCTGGGTAGTTCCCAAGAACCTGTACCCTCCTGCAAGTTGCCATGTCGGTCTCCTCCTGGCTCACCTGCACAACCGCGGCCTTTCAGCGATGGTCCAACATCTGGAGAATTCCTCCATCTCCTAGGCATCTCTAACCACACGACAGCGGCCGCGACCGCTGGGCTTGCGGTGCCTCCCTTTGATCTCCAGTGACCCGCTGACAACAACCACAACAGTACCAGTGTTGGTGGTCTACTGAATCTCATTCACCTCCATTGCTCTCCACCGTGCATGTGAACGACCATCGTTTCCGGTATCAACCGCTACTGCGTATATATTGAACCTGCTTCTCCTCAGGTGCCACTGACTCCATTGATTAGCCCAGGGCTTGGCTCAGTGAACCCGGCTCCTCCAGCTCCGCTGTTGGTGCATACCTTAAACTGACCCTTGCCCAGTGCAGGTCTATACCTCTGGATACCAGAAAAGTAAGTCATTTACTTACCTGCTGATACATAACCCTGCTTTTCCTTCCCAGGGATTCCATTCCATTCTATCTGTTTCAAGTACTCAGTGTTACTTTTTCTGATCAATAAGCTCAAAAGTATATCCAAGACTAACAAGCATTTCTTGCACATGCAAAGTATTGATTGGTATTATAAAAACCTATTGCCAGTAAACTGAAAGTATTGCAATTGAAAACTACTTACATGTAACTGAATACAACTTGGTTCCTAGAAATAAAAATAACTAAAGTAATATTTTTCTTTACAAACATTGGCCTGGAGTCAGTCATTGAGTGTGTGTTCCTGCTTTGTTATTAGTATGTACGTACCACAAATGCATTCACACTACCCTATAATAAGCCTAATTGCTTTGCCCTGCTATCACTCAATTGAGAGTAAGGTATTATATACTTTAACCCCTGCCATACCTCTGGAGACTCACTGGACTCTCAGCACACTGTGTCTCTTTTTTTTGTATATACAGAGCCAGCTTCCTACACCCATAAAAATTTGCAAAGCAAACAACTTAGCTGCTTTGCGAGTAAAGATATTTCTTACTTAGGGTGAGTTTATGCAGATAATTAAGACTGCTCCCTAGGTGATCTGCCTCTTCCACTAATTCCCATGTGAAGGATCTTAAAAATGTAGTGACTAAAGACACCATATATTTGTTTGCTTTGTCTTCTCCACCCCTCTTGTGTGGGTATACCATATATTTTGGACCATATACTACTTGCACTAAACTGACAACATCCACTAACTTAAAAGAGGGAAAGCACCCTGCCTATAGATTAGGCTCTCTACCTGTACTGTAGGTAGTGAATGAGAATATTTCATGATTAGGGTTGTTCAACTCTTTTCAAGATAGTGTATGTTGCTGTCGGATTAGTGTAGGAAGTATTCAGGAATATAGTGCTGTATTTTGGCACAAAGTTTTTTATTAACTTTCCATTATCATTTGTGGAGCACCTTGTGCACTGATATCAGTTAAGAGGCACATTCTGCATTTCTCTGAGATGTTGCAGACTGAGTTCCAGGCCAGGCCGAGATTCCAGCTGTTGCTGTGAAGCCTAACAGAGCTGAGAATACTTCTATCAGGCATGTTATGCATGGAATCTGCACAGTTAAGGCAGAAGGAAGTCCTCCAGTAGCCTGGTGCTTTCAGCACAGCACTGGATTGGTAGGGCTATGTTGTTTTAGGTGCATTGTTCAAGCACCACCCAATCCAGTGGAAATAAAGAGTTGACCTATCTTGCATTTGCTCCAGTGGAAACAAGGAATCCATCATCTTCCTTTGAGTTTATCTCTGCTACTGTTTTTCTGGACAGATTAATTCATGTTGGTTTTTTAGGTAGATGCCAGGGCTTACATTTGAGAACAGAGCTGAACTCAGGGTTCCTATTGTCAGTCTCTACAGTCCAAAATAAAGCCCTTATCTGTTTCTTTGCCCTACTTCTACTTTCTTCCCTGCAGCACCTACTTATCTGCTGATCCTTGTATTGACGTATTGCCCTTGAGAGCATTTTCTAGCTCCCCACTTTTACCCTGTACACAACCTGGGGATCCCCGGACTGCTTCTCACCTTATCCTTCTCTCCTTTAAACGTTCTGAAGACAAGAATAGAGGGAGGAAGCGTAAGACATTGTCTGTAACAGATGATGACAAGGCAAAAAGCTTTTGAAAGCACACCCACGGATAGGGTTTGATGCCATTATTCTTTTCAAATAGATCAGCTCCCATGCCTATGGTCAGTAATGTCGTGGCACAAGCAGTAAGTACCAAAAGAAAAAAAGGCTTTATTAGTTAACTCTTGGTTTCAGGATAAAAAAGAGTGCATGCGCAGTTGGAAAATATTAACTGCTGTCCAATAAACAGGTCTACATGTTTCGGCCAGGATGACCTCAGTGGTGTTGTGGCCTTCCTCAGGACCTTAATGTTAAATGCTAACACGTAACAAAGTGATAAAGTGATAAAGTGAGATGAATAAAAAACATTTAAATGTGCAATTTTGAACAAATACAACCTTCAGCACCAGTAGTCTCACTTTTGGTGGATTACAATATGCTGGTGATACCTCTTAATTACGAATAGGAGGCCTCATCTCACCTGGCAATAGCTCAGGACGGGAGGCACTGCTCTATCCGTCGATACCCCAGACTTTCAAAAGCTGCTACAGGAAAGGACTCCCCCTATTTATGATTGAGAGCCTTTGCTTGTGTTCTATGTTTCTGTTGCTTTTCGAAGGATGTCAGATCCGTGGATAATTAGGTGTTTAGCAATAGTTTTTCTGGGAAAATTATCCGCGCTGGTCTTTAAAACTTCCCTTGGACCCTCCACTCCCGGTTTGTAATGCATCAGAAGTTGCAGACTTCCACCAAAGCTCAATAGAATTGATTTTGTATGTGACTAAATTTAGGAGCACTGCCAGAAACACCCATTGCACTGCTTCTGCCCTGTTTACTGTGTTCTGAAAAAAGAACTGAAGGACGAATTGTCAAGAGTTTTCAGGCCAGCCACTCTTGAAGATTTAAATATTTTTACTCTCCAATAGACTGGAAGTTGCAGGAAAGGTGTCTTAAGGTAAAGAGGCACAATAAGTCACTAAATCACCAAATTGTGCACTTTTCAGTGTCTCACCTAAGGTTTTAGAACAAGAGGGAGGACTTATGCAACTGGATATATGATATTAGAAGTCTTTGACTGAGTTAGAGAAGGATACATGTTGCACAAATGCTCTTTGTTTATACTGTGGATTTAAGGGCCATTTATTAGAAAGATGTCCTACTCGTCCCAAAAGAAACCAGGAAAACAACAACTTATTAATTACACAGAAGGTTGGATTGAGTCAAGAGGACCTTGGCCGAAAGGGCTAGTTTCCAGTTTTGTTCTCATAAAAGCAATCGTGTTACTTTCATGCAAGGGAATCACTTCACCATTTTTGATTGATTGTGGAGCCACAAGTATCTATATGGATATCAAATGGGCCATTGTTTATCACATTCCTATGGTAAATAAGAAAGCAACACATGTAGTGTAAGCTGTTGATGGTGCTCCTGTAGACAAGTCAAGTCAAAAATAAGTTTATTATGACTAATTGGTCTTTAAACTACACACACCATCATAACACAGATAAAAAGATAAAAATACAACTATAAAATTCTATTCTTTAAAGGACCTATGAGGGGGCGTGCTTGGATGGCAAGGAGGCAGAAGACCTAAGTCCGGAGCTCCCGACCCCCAAGTCAAACGAACGGCGAGTAGGAGAAGCGAAACGCCAACAAGCGCGACAAACACATAAGGAGAGGTGTATGAACGGAAGGGGCACCGGCCAGAAGTATCTGTAACCTGCTATGCCCACCGGGAAGGCAGATTGAAGCGAGAGAAAATCGGCAAGGCGAGAGGAAGAAGGAAGCGCAAGATGGCGGTGAGCTCCTGAGGGAAAACCCGAGGACCCGAGAAGGATCGCTAGCCACCAAGTAAGAGCAATTCAGGGCGGACGCCAAAAATAAGCCGCACGCAGGAAACCCAAGCAGCCCCCCCCCTATGCGAAGTCCCAGAAGACCGCCTAACCGAACTTAACACAAGGCGCAGGGGGGAAGAGGGGGGACAACACGGAACAACACGAAGCGGCCATCTTGGGTAGGAGTGAAGCCGCGGGCGGCCATCTTTGATCAGGCGGGAGGAGCGAAACGCCGACAAGCGCGATAACAATATAGGGAGAGGTGCACAACGCAAGAAGCACCCGCCAGAACCGGGAAGGCAGACCGGAGCGAGAGGAAAACGGGAAGGTGAAAGATAGAATAAAGCGCAAGACGGCGCCGAGCTTCCGAGGGAGGACCCGAGACGCATATCGCTGGCCGCCAAGTAAAGCGCTTCAGGGCAGACGCCAGATAAGCCGCACGCAGAGAACCCACGCAGCCCTCCCCTAAATGCGAAGCTGAATGACCGCCTAACTAGGCGCTGGGGGGAAGAGAGGGGGAAGAGGGGAAACTACACAGAAGCGGCCATCCTTGGTAAGAGCGAGGAAGCCAGTGGCGGCCATCTTGCTTAAGCAAACATAGGAGCCCTACAGAACGCAACAACCGCCGCAAAGCCCACACATGCCAAACAGCGAAGCTGATCAACAACGAGGAAGTGGTGGCGTATCAAAGCAACCCTAAGGGAAAGTCAAATCGAAGACACAATCCCTGCCGGATCGGAAACCACCGCTACGCCTAACAGGGAAGCAGGTGAGGGGGCGGCCATCTTAACTAAGGTGCGAAAGTAAACAAGCAGACACCTCGAGGACGAAGCGACACAGTCACATTCAGTGGCTCACAGAGGGCAAACAGCCACACGCGCAGTAGCGGTAATTGAGGACAGGCGAGCAAGCTACAATCTAAAGGAGTTTCAAACGGGGTCAACACAAGAGCGGAAGAAATAAAAGGGAGATACCGCAGGAGGCTGGCGGAGTCCAGGACCAAGACCAGAGTGGTCAAGTGGCCACCCAGATTCAGGGATTGCAACCTAACCACAGCAACCACCCCAAGCAACAAAGAGGACAAAAGGCTAAAAAAAGAACCCACAAAACACCAACCAACAGAGGGGAGACCCCAAACACATCAGGTCAGAAGGGGTTTCAACGCAATGGCAGGGAAAGATGGCAATCAGATTACAAATGTCCAAAAAAAGAACAAAAACGATATAACTGCCTCACCCGCAAAAGAGCGAGGGGAACAGGGCAACGAAACAACCACACTGGACACACTACTAAGGAAGATAACAGAGGGAAATGATCTAGCAAAGGCCACAAAAAAAGCAGTGGACAACATCCAAATGGAACTGATAGCAATAAGAGCTGAGCAAAGCAAAGCCAACGGCAGAATAGATGAGGCAGAGAAAAGGATAAGCCAGCTGGAAGACCGCGCCAATGTAACGCACAAGGACCTAGGCCTAGTTATAAAGAGAACAACAGCGCTACAGAGATCCATGGCAGAGCAAGAGGATAGAAGCCGAAAAGGGAACATAAGACTCCTGGGTGTGCCCGAAGACGAGGAAGACACCCCGGGAGCATGCGCCCTGATGCTGGAAAACATAATCCCCAAACTGACTGGTCTCATTTTTGACAAACCGCTCGAACTCGTCAAAGCTTACCGCATACCAGCAAAAAAACCAACAAACAGCAACAACCCCAGACCAATATATGCAAACCACTAAGGGACAATCACACAGACGCAATATTCGCCGTAGCCAGGAAGGGCAAGCCAATGGTTTCTCTAGGCTAACGGTGGAGGTGAGGAAAGGCTTCCTAGCCCAGCGGGAGATCCTGCGTAAAAACAACATTACTTTCTCCTTCGCAAGACCCTCAAAAATGAGAATCATAGATAGACATGGGAGCAAAACTTTCGATGACCCCAACGAGCTGCACAGATACCTGCAAGGCCCGGCTCCAGAAGAAATGGAGCACCAAAGCCCAGGAGCAAAGAGAAGAGCCTCCACAGACGGAGCAGAAGAAGAGGACATATGATGAGGGCAGAGAGCCCACATCTATTAATCCCAGCATCCCTGAACTTTTGAACTCAAAGGACCATACCTACCTCTAACATGCGCACACAAAGCAACGCACCTACCTCAACGTCGGGAACGACGGAAGCGACAAAGAAGGATCAAACAGCAGCCATATCCTTTTTTTTAATTCCCGTAATGGGTCGTGCATGCCTCTCTCTCAATATATACTCTAGGCGGAAAAAGCCACCACATCGTATCGGCGATAGAGACTTTGTAAGGACTTGGGGGGTAGTGGAGTGTGAGGACCCTTGCTGTCGCACACCCGTTTTTCTACAGGCGGGGGTGGGGGGGTGGGGGGAGGACATAGGGGGCGGGCGGGACAAGTGGACATGATGGCTAACGAGACAACAGGCATTTGTGCAACGTTTATTTCCTTTTTCTTCCCTTGCTATATCCATTCTTTACCTACTACCCCATTCCACACACTCAAATCCCCGGGGGGGGGGCACTCAGTGCACACAATGGAACAGAGACTGGCAGGACGGGGTCAGGCCAGAAAGAAGACAGAAACGCCAGCGAAAACACAAAACCCCCATGACAGACCCAACAAAGGCCAGCTTAACAACGAACCTAAAGGTGGTGTCCATGAACGTTAAAGGCCTGAACCATCCAATCAAACGCAGAAAAATATTAGAGCACTTGGCGAAACTTAAAGGGGATATATACACGCTACAAGAGACTAAACTCTCAGAGGAAGAAGCAAAGTTACTCAAAGCGAGATGGATAGGAGACGTCCTATGCTCGCCAGCAAAGGGGAAGAAACGAGGTGTAATAACCATCCTAAGCAAGAAGGCCAACCTTACCATCCAAACGACAAACACGGACGAAGACGGACGCCTGCTAATAGCAAGCATTCAGAAAGGTAACGATCGGATACACGTTGCCAACATCTATGGACCAAATTCCGAAGACAAACTGTTCTGGCAAATGGTAGACAGCAAGCTAAATGACCTACAGCAGGAAGACCTTCTGATCGCAGCAGGCGACATGAACAAGACGATGGATCAGGCTACGGATAGGCACCCAACCAGACCAAGCCACAATTCCCAAAGCAGCAACACCCTGAAAGACCTATGCATTAAACACCACCTAGCAGACCCATGGAGGCTACAGCACCCACCAGCGCGTGAGTACACCTTCTACTCACACCCGCACAACTCCTACAGCAGGATCGATTATATACTGATGTCCGACAACCATACACACCTAATCGACAACACGGAGATAGCCCCAATAACTATCTCTGACCACGCGCACGTATCCCTCGCCCTGAGCGGGAAACACAACGAAAACCCGACGAGAAGATGGAGACTAAATGACGACATCCTACAGAACAAAGAGAATGTGAAAGAGATAGCGGTAGCACTCAAGGACTACCTTGAGCACAACGATAACGAGGAGGTGGGGAAAAGTACCATTTGGGATGCCCTCAAAGCAACACTAAGAGGCAAACTGATAAACATCAAATCGAGAATGAACAGGAGCAGGAACAAAAAAATCGCAGAGATAGAAGACGAAATAGCAGCACTGGAAAGAGGCCACTGTGCAAACATAGCAGACAAGAACACACTCACCACGCTCACAAAAAAGAAATACGAACTGAACAAAATTTTGAGCGAACGAGCAGGTTCGTGCCTAACAAAATTCAAATCTGTAAATCTGTGCAGGGCCAACAAAGCAGGGAAACAGCTGGCATCCTACCTCAAAGCGAAGCAAAGGCAACACACAATAGCAGCAAGAACAGACAAAACAAACAAATCGCAAACAACAAACAAAGGAATACTAGAAGTCTTCAGACAGTTCTACCAAGAACTATATTCCGAAGATAAAAACCTGAGCAGAGATGGAGGATGCGCTCTCCTAAAAGACATCAACCTGCCGGCGCTCAAAGAGGAGAAGAGAATTCCCATCGAGACAGACATAACGGAAGAAGAAATTGAAGCGGCAATCAGCCAGCTAAAAGGGAACAAAGCGCCAGGACCGGACAGATACACCTCTGTGTTCTACAAAACATTCTGCCAAAAAATCAAAAGAATACTGTCGGAAACCTACTCCGCCTGCATACACAATGGCAAGATGACAGACACCATGAGTGAAGCCAACATCACAATAATCCCCAAGGAGGGGAAGGACCCTCAGTACCCGCAGAACTACAGACCTATTTCGCTAATAAATGTTGATTGCAAAATCTATGCGAAGGTGCTAGCCAACAGACTAAACAGAGTCCTACCAGACATCATCCACAACTCACAAGTGGGATACATCAAACACAGACTATCGCAAGATAACACAAGGTTACTATGACACCTAATCAACTACACAACACAAAGCAGCGAACAGGCAGTCATGATAGCGCTGGACGCGGAAAAGGCTTTTGATAGAGTCTCATGGCCCTTCCTTAGGAACTGCATGGCAAAGTTCGGCCTAGGGGAGAAATACATAGCAATGGTGATGGCCCTATACAATAAACCCAGAGCAAAAATAGTGGTGAATGGAAGCGCATCTGAGACGCTCACACTAGGGAGAGGCACCAGGTAAGGATGCCCACTGTCACCAGGCCTCTTCCTGCTGGCACTAGAACCCCTACTAGCGAAAATCAGAAACAATGAGAGGATTACGGGTGTTAAGGTCAAAGAGAAGACAGTTAAACTGGCAGCATACGCAGACGATATCCTTATCACAACCACAAACCCATCAACGTCAATAACAGCGCTCATGGACACAATAGGAGAATACGCAGAAGCATCAGGGTACAAACTCAACAAAGACAAATCGGAGTGCAAACCAATGAACGTCCACACCACAAGAGAAGTACTCGGGAGCTCAGGCCTAGCCTGGCAAACAAAACCGCTCAAGTACCTAGGGCTACAGTTTGGGAAAGATCTAACATCCACACTACAACATAATGAGGACTCATTGCTAAAAAAAATAAAAGAAAGACTAGAACTTTGGTCGCCAAAATACATCAGCTGGTGTGGAAGGATAAAAACGATAAAAATGATGATAACACCTGCAATAAACTACACGCTAAACATGCTACCAATCCCAATGACAGAAAGCTTCCACAAGAGACTGGACAGCATGATCAACACCTCCCTATGGAGAAACAAAAGACCCAGAATCAGCCTACCCAAACTGAGACTAACGAAAGAACTCGGGGGCCTCAACCTGGCAAACTTTAAAATCTACCAAACAGCGTGCCTGGCAAAACAAGGGATGGCATGGATTGACGACAAGCAAACATACAAACCAGTCTTGCTAGAGCTGGAGAAAGATCTCCTGGGAGGTCTTGACCCGATAGCTCTGCTAACAGCAAACAAACACCCCCTAAGGTCGAGCCCAATACTGAAACACACCAGAGAAGCGCTGATGAAAATAGACAGGCGAATGATGCAGAAGATGAGAGGCACAGCATGGGAATCCATCTGGTTCAACACAAAAGTAACATATCAAGGGGCAACAATGAATAATGACACATGGATCAAGAAAGGAATCGGCCTCCCCAAACAGATGGAAACCAAGGGAAAACAGCTGACATTTCAAAACATGCAACAGCTACACGACTGTAAAGTACGAATATACACGATAAAATCCAACAAAAAGGTTTATTTGGTGAAGAGAAGGCACAGAGCATCCAGAAAGGAGGAGAGCAGAATCACACTGCCAAACAGGGAATCTGGAACATAGAACCAGGGAGGCTCACGCAGGAGCCAGGTTCTAGTTCCAAAAAGGAAATAAATATATAACCAGGAACAGCACAGAAGGAAAAGAATGGAATGCAACACATCTCCCTCCTATAAAACAAACAGAACTGTATAGTGAAGGGAAGAGTTAGGACAGGAACCTAGAAGGTAAAACAACAGGTCTGGCATTGGTTTTGACTCTATTAGCCACAGACTGAGAAGGTAGAACGCTGTTGCTGTCATGATGAGTAGGACTCCGAGCAGAACATTTGTCATGAGGAAGTATCTGAACAGGACCAGGAGGAACAGACTTACACTTGGCAACCTTCCTAATGTTCCAGGCTCTACCATCTTGAGTAATGACAGAGTTTCTGAAGACTTTAACAATCTTAATGGGATTGCTGAACTTAGACAGACCTTTGAGAGTGAACCCAGGTTTCTTGATCTTGACCCACTCACCCACAACAAAATCAGGAACTTTCACATTCATTTTGCGGTCAAACAAAGTTTTCATAGTGTTCTGCTTGGTTTCAACACGATTGGCCACTTGCGAAATATCCAAGTGATCAACCTTAACATCTAGCTTCTTAACCCACCAAGGACAGATATCGGAACTAGGAGTTCTCCCTCTCAGAAGTTGGAAAGGACTGACCTCCGTGACAGCATGTGGGGTGATGCGATACATCCAGAGTCTTTCCCTTACCACATCCTTCCAAGACTCTCCCGAAGAACAAGCAAGCTCCACAGCATTTTTAAGGACACGGTTAAACCTCTCAACCTGGCCATTTTCCCTAGGCTCATACAACGAGGTAGTGTGATGCTTGATACCACAAGAGACAAGAAAATCCTCCATGTCCCGGGAGACAAGTTGAACGCCGTTATCAGTAACTAGGATTTCAGGAGAACCCTCTCTAGCGAAAACTTCCCTAAGGAAGGAAATAATGACTAAGGTGGTGGCACAGGAGACAAACTTAACTTCCGGCCATTTGGTGTGATAGTCAATTAAAACCAAAGCAAAACGAGCACACTCAGGAAGGCGATGGAAAGGACCAGAAATGTCAAAAGCTAGTTTTTGCCAGGGATGATCAGGCCAAGGAACAGGACAAAGGGGAGCAGAAGACACCTTAAGCATCTTATCACTACTGACACAATCCACCCAGTCACGGACAGTTCTGTCTACCATCTTGTCAAGACCAGGCCACCAAAAGTTGGTTCTAATAAGGCGTTTCATAGAGGACATTCCAATATGAGTTCTATGGGCCAAAGAAAGAATCTTGTTATACAAAGAAGCAGGGGGAATCATTTTCCCAGCCTTAAACAAAATCCTACCAACAGCCTCAATTTCAGACGAAACCTGACAAAAAGGGCCAAATTCAGGCAAAACAGATTTATCTTTGGGCCAACCTTTTTCCAAACAGTCAAAAATGAAAGAGAAAATGGGATCCTTCTCAACTTCAGACATCCACTCAATCTCAGAGATTCCCTTGAAATCATTAGAAACATAGTCATTGATCACAGAAACAATATCAATTTCACGATTGTCAGGATTGGTACCAATATCAGGGCAAGGCAACCTGGAGAGAAAATCCGCCGTGACATTACTTCTACCAGGAACATACAAAACCTCGAAATCATACTCCTGCAACTTAGAAGATAAGCGTGCAATGCGAGCAGTTGAGTTCCAACCGCCTCCAGGAGACAAGATTCCAACCAAGGGCTTGTGATCAGTTTTGAGAATGAACCTGTTGCCCCAAACATAATTGCGAAAATGTTCCACAGCCCATGTGCAGGCTAACAATTCCCTTTCAATGACAGCATATCTCCTTTCAGTGAGAGAAAGGGTCCGAGACGCAAAAGCAACGCACCATTCTTCCTTGCCTGAAATCTGACCTAGCACAGCTCCAAGGCCATAACAACTGGCATCCACGGTGATGATGCACTTATTGTTGAGGGAAAAAGATCTCAAAGTGGGAGCATTCACAATATCTTCTTTAATAGAAGAAAAGGCAGACTCTTGCCTATCAGACCACACAAAATCTGAGGACTTCCTGGTAAGCTCCCTGAGAGGTTCCATTTTGGTGGGGAAATTGCGAATAAACTTACTGTAGTACTCGCATAAGCCAGCAAAGGAAAGCAATTTCTCCTTGTTATCAGGAGAAGGGGCTTTCACAATGGCATCAACAAGGGAACGCTTGGGAACCACACCATCAGCAGATAATGTGTGACCCAAATACTCTACACTCTTACAAAAGAACTTACATTTATTAAATTTAAGGGTAAGACCAGCATCACATAACTTGTTGCACACATCCTTAAGGTGGACATGATGATCATCCACATTCTTAGAGAAAATGAGGATATCATCCTGGAAACACTTCACGAAAGAGCAAACATCCTTGAAAATGTGGTGCATAGCTCTTTGAAACACCGAAGCGGCGGAGGCTAAACCAAAAGGCATCCTCTTAAATTGGAAAAGGCCAAAAGGAGTGATGAAAGCGGTAAAATGCTTCGCATCATCAGTTAATTCAATTTGGTGATAAGCGGAACGCAAATCAAGGGTGGAAAAGATGCAAGCACCATCCAATAAACATACCATTTCGTTTATATTGGGAAGGGGGTGACAATCAGTGATTAAATTGGCATTGAGAGCCCTTAGGTCCACACACAACCTGATACTTTTATCGGGTTTCTGAGCCAAAACAATGGGCGAAACCCATTCAGAGGACTCTACTTCCTCAATAACACCTCCAAGAATCATGTCATCCAACAAGGTTTTGAGTTCAGCTCTAATACTAATGGGTACACCCCTCAATTTTTGTTTGACAGGGATAGCACTACTTTTAACTTTAATTCTATGAGAAAAACCTTTAAGTTTGCCAAGTTTTTCAGAAAAAACTTGAGGGAATAACAAAGGGAGATCCTTCTCAAGATCACACACATTCTTGGAAGCCTCAGAAGCAATCATATTGTTATCAGATAGAAGGGTATTACCACCACAGGAAGGAGTGCTGTCTAAACATGAAGTATCACAAGTAATGGCAACTACAGAGATAGGATCTTTGTTCCTGGGATTTAAGGTAATTCCAAGTCTGAATTGATCCCTCCAGCCCAGAACATTCACACCTTTGACAGCAATGTACATTTTGATCCAAGCATGATTTCCCCTAAATTCAATAAGGACTTCTTTATAACCAACAACATTAATGTAGGATTCATCAAAGTTTTGTGCAACAATATCAGATTCACATAACTTAGTTATATCAACAAGGTCCCCAAAAACTTCATGGCAATACGACTTGGTAATAATAGTCCAGGGAGAGCCTGAATCAGCCATGAGTTTGAGCTGTTTTCCTAAAATATTAACAACACAATCTGGAGAGTTCAAAGTTTCTGCAGATTTGTTACCAAACATATTGCGGATAGATACAACAATGCCATGTTCAAGGTCTTGGGATGATGACATACCTTGTGATACAGTAGAAATTTTACCTTTAGAGGAAAGGGATGAATCTTTTCTTGTACTAGGGTCTTTGCACATTTTTGAGAAATGACCAGCCCGTCCACACTTGGTGCACTCTTTTCCAATAGCAGGACAACGAGGATACGAAGCAATGTGGTTGGGATTACCACATCTGAAACAGTAATAATTTTTAGAGTTGGACTGAGTCTTCGTATTGGCGTTAGGTTTGCTACCGGAAAATGATCCAGAAGGAGAAACAACATTAACATTAGCCTCATCAACACTAGAGGATGACTTACTAACAGTACCAGAAGAAGTCTTACTCTCAAGAGTTTTCATCCAACGCTCAGATTGTTCAAGAGCTTTGGAGGTACTGATAGTTACTTCTAAACTGGGATCACCCAAGATCCAAAGTTGTTCCTGAACCTTTTTACTTCTCACGTGTACAATGATTTGGTCCCTGAGCATTTCATCAGTCATTAACCCAAAATTGCAATGTAGTGACAAAGCTCGAAGAGCAGTAAGGAAGTCATCAAAACTTTCACTTTCTTCTTGAGCTCTAGTATAGAATTTATACCTGTTTAATGCAACACTAGTATTGGGTTTGAACCTATTTTCAATACGCAACAATGCTTCATCATAAACATTGTGATCACCTCCAGAATGCATAGGTGGAAGAGTTCTGAATACATTTTGACCCTCTGAACCTAAACAGTGGAGAAAAATATATTTTTTTCTTTCAGCAGACATACGTTCACCATCAATGGCCTTTAAATAGGTAATAAATTCTTCTTTCCATCGTGACCATGGGATAAATGGTTCACATTTAGTCTGTAGAAACTTGCTAGGAGGATCAAATTGCATGGTAAAATAGTATGGTTATACTAACTTAATAAAGTAACTGTATACTATAGAAGAGTATGAGTAAAACCCTTAAAACAGTAAAGAATAGTCTAAAAAAAATAACACAATGAGAAAATGTTTTCTGAAAAATGTGAAAAAATTATCAAAATTGAGAAAGTTTAAGTGATGTTGATGTCCAAAAAAGCATGAAATACTGCTTAAAGTTAAGTTGAGCAAGAGTTTCACAGTCTAGTAAAATTTTCTCGAAGACACGAGTCTTTCCTGAAAGGTGATAAAGTAAATATGAATCTCTCAATGTAAAAGTACCAACCAGTTTGTAGAGATGCTGCTCGCTGAGCGCGTTGACATCCAGAGAAGAACAGTATAGCTGCCGTATGATTCAGAGCAACAACAGCTGACGCGTGTTAGGTATCAAACGCTCCAAGCTTACAATGGCGCGGAAAACTTCCTCTTGCACGTCAAGCATCAAGCACACACAGCGCGGAAAGCTTGATTAGCGTCATACAAGGCCGACGCTTCAAGACTCTGGACGCTTTGTGACGTGGGAGACAAGAAGAAAACAAGGCGCATCAGCGTTAGAAACAAGGTGACGCGTTGAGCGCGCTGAGTTGGCTGATTGAATGCTGGTTGGTAGTTATGGCAACCAGAGGCGTGACGTTGTTGAAAAAATAGTAGCTATGGCAACAGCAGTAGAAGATCTCGGCAAATTAGAAAAAACGTAGGAAATCCATAATATCCGAAAAGTACATACCAGGAGGCTGCCGATCGGACGCTTGAGAAGAGAATTTCTTAAACAGCGCTCCGAAAACGTTGAAAACGAAGAGGTAGGCGGGTTTGTTTTTTTGAAGAGGAATTTTCGCACCTGTGCCTTGAAATGCCGCAGAAAATGTTCTTCAGGTTCTCCAATCGTCGCCAATTTGTAAAGTACGAATATACACGATAAAATCCAACAAAAAGGTTTATTTGGTGAAGTGAAGGCACAGAGCATCCAGAAAGGAGGAGAGCAGAATCAAACTGCCAAACAGGGAATCTGGAACATAGAACCAGGGAGGCTCACGCAGGAGCCAGGTTCTAGTTCCAACAAGGAAATAAATATATAACCAGGAACAGCACAGAAGGAAAAGAATGGAATGCAACAACGACCTTCCAAACAAAGAGCTATACAACTTTCTAAAGATCAAAACGGCCATAACCAAAGCTAACCTACACAGAGAAGAACCGGGCATCATCAAATACGTAAAAACCCTAAACTCAGCAGGCCACCAAACCGCAAAGATCTATAAACTGCTGAGCCCATCCACTCTGTCGCAAAACAAAAAAACGACAAAGTCATGGGAAACACTCCTAGGCAGACAGCTAAATGAAAAAGAACAGGCACAAATGTGGAGCTCAGCGACAACGAACAAAATAACCCCACAACTGGCACAAACGAAATACTGGCTCCTCCACAGAGCCTACTGGACCCCGTCCAGGCTCCACAAAGCTGGCATCGCAGAATCAAGCAACTGCTGGAACTGTCAAAAGGAGGAAGGCACCCTCGAACATCTCATCTTCGAATGCGTGAAAGTCAAGAAGTTCTGGGCGCAGATAAACGCATTCATAAACGACATGCTCAAAATAGACTTAACAATCAGCTATGCTAGCCTTGCGACAGAGCACCTGACCGCGAACCTAAACAACAGAGAAGAGAGACACCTACTAGACCTGCTACTCACAGCGGCCCTAAAGATAATCCTAACGAACTGGAAAAACACTGCCAAAGCAAACTTCAAAACATGGATTAAGTGGGTCACCTTCCTGAAAGGAGCAGACAACATCACAGGCAACTTCTCGAAAGAACACACCCCCAAGGTGCTCATGTGGGGCCCACTCGACGAACATTTAAGGACAACGCAATAAGCAACAACCCCCCCCCCCTCTTTTTCTTTCTCTCCTTTCTTTTCTCTTACCGGGATAAGCCAAGAAACAGAGCAAACACAAATGCATTGTATACAAGAAATACGAATTGCCAATGTATGTTCCACTTTTATTTTTCAATAAAAAAAATTTATAAATAAAAAAATTAAAAAAAAGGACCTAAAACCAAATCTCCCGTAGCTTTTAAGATAAAAGGAAAATACAATTCTATCAAAGAAAGAGACCATCTAAACTTGCGGTAGGAGTCCCATTGATGGTAGATCCTAGGAAGTAGCATGAAATCTTGGACATTTTTTGCTGATTCTAATAAAAGTAGACTACTGCCTATAAGGCATTTGGGTTGCGCAATTGATTTGCAGCCCATGCATTTGTCCCATTAAGCAGGATACATGTTTTATTCTCTCCTGAAGAATAAGCCAAGGAAAAAAGCAAACACTGTCAAAGGAAGAACAACTCTTTTTTCCGATTACTTTGTAATTTGAAAAGCTTATTCATGGATTTTATGTTCAAATCGTTTTTCAAAATGTTACACTGTCAATTGTGTACTTCTGCCTCCACTCGTTTCAGGATGAATGTCTCTTAATAAGGTGAAAAATAAATAAATTCAATAGCATGAAAATAGAATAAACCAATAAAAGGTACATGATTAGATCACACCATCAGTACTTACTAAAAAATACATAATTAACTCACATTATGAACATTTGCAGCAAACCTTTTTATGTGCCACAAGAATACCACCTACAACTCTGGCCGTATTCTGCTTTTCATAATCGCCATTCAATTAGTTGCACATTGATCCCTTCTTTTTAGCAAACAACCACAAGTCACACATTATTTCCTTGAAAAATCATAGTCATGATGTGGTGCTTCTTTAACAACACTCTGTTGACAATTGTAAAGGAAACATAATCAATCCTATTCTTACTGAGCCCATTGGGACGCTCAAGAATTCCATTCATTGCAGTTCACGCTTTCATAAAAATAAATTCCTATCACCTCCCTGAGCTGGTTTCTGTAATAATTCACATATCTCAAACTGTAGATGTGGTGAATTATGAGCGAATTGAGATGAAGTGTGAGAAAACTGAACAAATTATGCCATGAGCCAAAAAGAAAATAAAGATAATTTTTTTGCTTGCATAAGACAAAATGGCAGCACTGAAGTTTCTGTTTATTAACCTATTACGTTGATATTATAGTTTTCAGCGTAGTTCTGTACACTTATTGAGATCATGCAAACTTAAAATGGCCGCCCCAGAACTCCTGTTGTCACATGGTCCTTTTGTTTTTCCTGAAAGAGCATGTACGTGCACCAGCATGAAGGTGAACAGGTCAGGTTGTGCTAGAGTTTGCTGGCTGCACAGGCGTGATGGTGAAGAGGAAGCAAGTAAGTTCAGGCGGCGTGAGTGTTCTATGGCTGCGCTTGCTGGCTGTGCTCTGAAGTTCAATTACGGCGCATGTAACGCTCGTCTTGTGCTCTGTAAATTTTGTCCATTAACAGCTGCCTAGTAATGTTTCACGAGATACATTCATGAAGCAAGCAATGGTTGCTGTCGGTGCACGGGACCTAGTGTGTCTTTGGGGTAGAAAATCTGTTTAAATTGATATAAAGGCAGCACTCAATCCCTCTTATGAAATTCAACGCGACTTCAAAGAGTATGTGTCTCTCATGCAAAGAATGCTTATTTGAGATTTTCTCATTGTCCCCAAACAGCTGCCAATGGAGTTGAGGTGAAATGAAGGGGCCAATTGGTTCTTGCCAGTCATGGCCCATGTAAAGAAGCAGTCCACTCATAGATGGAGAGCTAAACTGGTTCATTTCACGCTACATCTAAACACCTCAGCCTTCTTTCTTTAGCTTCTTCTCCACCTCCTTCACAATTCAAAAGCTAACATTCCGCATATAGAATACCCCATTACCAGGTTTCTTAGAACACAGACAACGTTGTGTGAAGAGGGTTCTACCTCCATTTCTAGAGGATATCACAACTCCATAAATGGTGATCGCAGCTTCTCTGCGACATCTATTGAACCCGTAGAACACCCATTACAAAGAACTCTCCACATTTACTGGGCACCATCCACTCTGCATTCCACTTTCCACCCATTTACCTGCTTAGATATAACACAATATCGTATTGAGACTAAGCCATAAGCTTAGGCCTTGGAACCACACTTTTGTATTGGGTGCAAATCTAAGGGGGAAGGCAAAATAAATAAGATACATAGGGCCAGATGTAGGTGGCCAAATACCGGTCGGTAACGGCCGATTTCGGCAGTTACCGACCGGTATTTGGAGTTTTAGTTGTAGGGGGCCTTAAAAATTACCGATTCGGTAAATTTACTGAATCAGTAAATTTACAGATTCTGTAAATTAACGAATCAGTAAATTTACTGAATCGGTAATTTGAGATGTAGGTGGCACGGAAAATAGTGCCACAGGGCCTTAAGGATTCGTTATTTACCACCAACTATTAGTTGGTGGTAAATAACGAATATCTGTGTATATGCAAATCTGTGCATGTACACCTGTGCCATGTGACACACATACATACTGTGCCACATGCCCATGCCATGTGGCACACATACATGCCCTAAGGGCATGTATGTGTGTCACATGGCACACAAGCCTGAATCAGGGGTGAAACAGGGTGTCAAAGTGCCACCCTGCCACCCTTGACTATTCAGAAATTTTACTGAATCGGTATTTACCGATTCGGTAATTGCCATTGATTCCTATGGGCCTCAAGGCCCATAGGAATCAACGGCAATTACCTAATTGGTAAATACCGATTCGGTAATTACCGAATCTTAACGATTCAGTAATTTTAAAGTCGTTAAGATTCAGTAATTACCGAAACAGTATTTACTGATTCAGTAATTGCCATTGATTTCTATGGGAATCGGTAAAATTCGGTATTTACGAATCCGTAAATGCCATTTACCTACATCTGGCCCATAGTCATTTAAAACTGTAAACTGGACAGGAGCTTTAAATTGTAGGTCTAGCAGGAATTAGAAAGTTTGCTGAGGATCATAAGGAAATAGAGTGGTCGCTCAAGCAGCGCCATCATGGGATATCAAACTCACCTCAGGGTATATTAAACTGTCTTTATGTGTTTCAGGAAGTCTCTTTTCAGCAGCAGGTTTCACAAACTGGGAAATCCAGATTTATAGATCTATGTGGAGATATTTTTAACTCACTACTGTCAAAATGTTCTCTTTTCCTCCCCTGTGGGGATATTTTTAACTCAGTACTGTCAAATGATCTCTTTTCTTAACTGTTGATCTTATTATCTTATGTTGGGAAAGGCACAGGCACTTTAACTGATTGTATTGCTCTATCTGACTATTTTAACACACAGTCTGTGACTTTTATTATACATAAAATGTGTTTCATTGATCATTATCCCTTTACCTTGGAGTTTGAGAGCCAATCGGTTGATTTAACCACTCCGGCCAGATTACCCCCACTAATATAATTCATGATAAAAATAAGGGGTTATTACGGAACTGGTGTACTTTAGATCCCAATTTGGTTCTAAATCAGATTATAAAAACTAATTTAAATCAAGTTTTAATCTGCCTGGAAGACAGTATAAATCCCCAAGTTATGATAACATCTTCCAAGGCTATAACGGAGACAGTAAAGGTGGTACTGACCAAGAAACAAAGAGATAGACCACGAGGAAATAATAGGTGCTTTGATAGTCAATGCACACACCTAAATAATAATCTAATCAAGACTTTAAAAGTCAGACCTCGAAATTTACCTGAGGTAAAAATGTCAAGACTAGAATAGAAGCAGGCGCTAGAAATTAGGCAAGATGCTTGAGAGCAACTCCATGTAGCATGTATGAGTAAAGACTCTAAACTTTTTGGGCTAACTGTTAACAAGAATTATTTTTAAGGGTACCAATTATGCCTGATACTTGGGTAGAATATTTCTCTGGCCTTTATAAAATTGGTAGCAATTTACATCTTAGCACTACTCTTCAATATGGAGCATCAACCCTCGTACCTCTGACAATAGACGAGGTGGAAAGGGCTTTATCTCAGACTGTGAAGAACAAGGCCTCTGGCCCTGACGGTATCCCAGCGGAACAGTTCCTGGCCAATATCCCCCTGTGGCTTCCACTGTTAACAAACATTTTAAAATGCTATGTGGCCCAGGGTCCCCCTGAATCGTGGAGAGTAGTGACAAAAGCTCCCATTTTTAAAAAGGGATACAGGTCGGACCCCAAATGCTACCGGCCCATATCTCTTATCGATTGTACCTGTGAGATTATGGGCAGAGTAATATTGGTGAGATTGAAGGATTGGGTAACAGAAAGTGGGAGCTTTTATGACATCTAATATGTCTTCATGAGTGGCCTGGGCAAAGTCGAACAGTGCCTCAAGATGCACCTGGGCATAGGTAAATACACCCTTGCCAAGCCTGGATGTCTTTATCTAGGATTCATGGACTTGATGCCTTTGACTGGCTGCAGAGAGGAAGGCTCTGGGAGAAAATGTTTACTATGGGCATTGATCCGCCCCTCGTGCATTTTCTGGCAGCCATGCATCATGAAGTAACAGGGAGAGTTCGATATGGAGCAGGTGGTGAACTTACTGCCCCAATAAGGATGGATTGCGGGGTACGTCAGGGCTGCGTTCTTGCTCCCTTGTATATATCAATGACTTAGAAAGTAAAATCAAAAAAGGGAAAATGACGCTCCCCTGGTAGGTCGTAGGTCACTACCAGCACTGTTATATGCGGAAGACTGTGTATTGATGTCAAGAACTGGATGGGGGGGGCCGCAGAGGCTTTGAACTAGTTTTAATAACTTCATGAATGAATTTGGCCTAAAAACCAATGTAGCGAAATCACATATCATGGCGATGGGCAAATTTCCCAAGATTTTAAAGATATGTTACATAATAAATGAAAAAATATCATATGTGCCGGCTTTTTCCTATTTAGGGGGATCACTGACATAATATCGATGGACACTATATCGAGTTGCTAAAATATCGTTGATAAAATATCGACTAAAATTATATCGGGTTCCTATATTTATTTAAAGATCTACAAAAATATCGAGGACAAAATATCGACTATTTAAAATATCGACTACACTAATATGGATAGCAAATATATAGAGTACTAAAATATCGTTTTTAGAAAAAATATATGTCACACTACAAAAATATCGACAGCATATATATAGATAGACAAAATATCGCAAATATATGATTATCGATAATAGAAATAATACATATAATACTTATTTTAATACTTCAATCTTGCTTTTTTGTACTATATACACTCCATAATACATATAAATATAAATATAAACATTTGGAAATACACATTACTTTTTTCTTGCTTTTCAACCACATATTATCTAAACATTGCAGCACATACGTTAATAAATACTAATTAGTCAACATATATTATAACATTACAAAAACATATTTTGCAATATAATAAAATAATAACAACCTTCAATGCAGAATTCGTATCAGTTTTGCTTTCTCACAACAAGAAGCCAAGCAATTAAATGTAAAAAAATTCAAACTAACCAATGAAATGCTCCCTTTCTTAAAACATCCAATCAAATGAATTAACACATGTAATACACACTATAAAAGGAGTACATTTCTACAGCCAATTCCTGCTGGTAACTCTATAGAAAAAAGAAGGCTACACTTTGACAATGTTATTCCTGAGAATTCTACAGAAGAAAACAAGATTTCTACATAAATAATTCAAGTAAGCTATAGATTATTTTTTTACTGAACAATTACTAAGCTTAAAATATAACTATATCTCTAATAGTTTAAATAACATTTATTTATCTACTCTACTATTCCTTCTACAGACATTTCTAAAAATCATCAAATAACCTATGACAAATTCTTAGCCACTAATACTCATTGTAAGTATATATAAATGTTTTGCAACACACAAAATACATTTCTTTAGAAATCTTTCATAATAGCCTTTTCTTCTTTATTCTATTTTCTTTACAGGTATTCACAATACATCCTAACTCGACTCCACCAAAGGAAAATAGTACACTATTTAAAAATGTAGGTATATAGGTTGGCTTCCTAAAATGCCCAAAAATGCTAAATATTATCTCTAATTGTTTTTTTTTCCTTCTCTATTCTACACAGATATTCTGAATAAGTCCTAATTGTACTCCACCTAAGGCAAAAACTACAATATTCTAACATGTAAGTATATCTGTTGGCTTCCTAAAAGGCACTAAAATGTTTATGCCTTCTAGTAATAAATACTTTTTCTATTCTATCTTCTACACAGATATTCAAAATACATCCTAATTATACTCCACCTAAGTCAAAGACTACAGAATTCTAACAAGTAAGTATAACTGTTAAATTCCTAAAAAGCCCTAACATTTTTAAGGCTTTCACTACTAAAATATTTTTTAATTCTATCTTCTTGACAGATATTCAGAATACAACCTATTAAAACTCCACCTAAGGCAAAGACTACACAATTCTAACAAGTAAGTATATCTGTTCACTTCCCAAAAGGCCCTAAAAAGCTACCTACTAAACTTCTTTCCCCTAGAAAAAGCAACAATTATTATAAAACATTAATTAGTAACATTCTTGCTCTTCCTACCAACAGAAACAAAAGAAGAACATACAAGAAATATTTCGAAAACAGCTTTTCTGCATTCCTCTACACAAAGAAAGAAAACTGTAAGTATAAATAGTGAATTGTAATTTTGTAAAACACCCATAGAACTAAATTTGACATTAAAATATATTTCTGACTATTTTTTCCTAGCACAAGTAATAGAAAAATGACTGAAGGTGCTGAATTTGTATTGTCACAAAAAATAAACTTTTGCTATGTTATATGGGCTATGCTTATAATCAAGAAAGACAAACAGGAACAAAAGTATTTTGGAAATGTACTAAATATTATTCGAATAAATGCTATGGTAGGGCTACTACTGAAGAAGCAAATGTATTATTCGCTGTCATTTCGCATACAACTAGCTCCTTTACTGCTATGGCACAACATTTGGGCAAAAGAAGAAGCACTCTTGAATCGTGCCCTCATTTTAGATTGTTAAAAATGTATTTGTTTTTTAAAAATCCCATGGATCACTTATATTAATGACCAGCTTGAGAAATTGGGATTGTCAGACTGACTCAAAAGTCCTGGAAACATAGCCAAAATATTGAGAGACAGGCTGAAAAAATAATTTTTAACCCATTTGTATATGGTTAGGGATAACCTGGAGTAGGGAACAAAAAGGGTAATTGACCATTCTTTGTTAGTCTGCACTCCAGGTATTGCGCCCTACCTCTCCTTTTATTTTAGTCATGCTAAAATGTCTTATTTGATAAGATTCAGGATGGGTACTTCTCATCTATTAGTCTCATACCCACCTGATGTGCACTGTGTTGCTAACTTGGATCTGTGTCCATGTGACTCAAAGTCAGTTCAGAGCACTTTACAGTTTATGTTTTTTTGTAAACTTTATACTAAATCAAGATGTGCTTTTTGAAACCACTTTTACGATTTTTAAATATTCGAAAGTGTCGGGCTGTGTTACATCATCTACAACTTTTAAATGATGAATTAATTTGCTTAATGGTGTATAAGTATATTTCCACGGCTGTTCGGCATCGGAATATTGTTGAAAAATGATTACTTTGTATATTGATTATATTACCATGCCTAGGACTAATGACTCTTTTATGTGGAAATATAATATGATACTGTTTAATTTTGGAAATTGAAGTTAGTTTTATAAGGACTATGTATATAGATGTCTGCTCTGTGTTTGCTATTAATCTGACTGAAATGCTGTTATGTTTTGGCATCATAGCACTCAGTGATAAAATTGCTTCAAGAGATTGTCATCGGGTTACTTGTAACCGCTATCGCCATGGACTCATCATTAATTGTTTGTTTTAAACTATATGAAATGTTCTTATGATGCTTTGTTTTTTATGGCTGGCACACAGCCGAATACAGATTTTGACTGACTGACTGACATCTAAGTGCAAGGTCATCATTTCACACTTAATATGACATTACACGTTATGCACTGTTGCTGCATAGAAGGCTGAAGGGCATGGCCTGTGCCTAGTTCTCGCAGTTACCCTGTGGCCATTTTCTGCAGGGAAACTACTCCCAGGGTGGCCTGAGGCCACAGCCTACTGGTATTGTTGGTGGGGGCCTTGGAACATGGCACAGCATAAAGACAACCCCAGTCCTTAGACTCTTCAGGATTTGGATACAGTCAGTACTGCATTCTGTCATGTATTTCCATAATTTGTTGACACAATATTATTAGTATAGTTGTAAGTATTTTAATATAAATGTGGATAGAGTATTTTAATTTTGAACATTGTTTAGTACTCTAGTTACTCTTAATTTATATATATGGCGTTTTTCTATTTATTATTAACTGTCAAAAGGACATTGTTCCTTCAGCTTGACTCTCCCTTGTGTATAAATGGAAGTCTTGTTCTCGGTCTTGTACGCAATCAGCTCTTGAAGTAATGAGCAATAAGCCTTGATTACTTTGGGAAGCCATTGTTTTTGAAGGTATATTGTCATATTTTTTGTTTCATTGTTCTCCCTATCAATACTTGATTTTGGCATGGGTCATAGAGTGCAGGGCAACTCTACGCCTATTTCAATCATCTGCCTGATTAGAGATTATTCCCCTGAAGAGGTACACAGAACATGCACGAAATGCTTTGGGAATTTAATCTCTAGGGAATAGAAAAACATGTAACTTGGCAAACAAAGAGGTTGAATGAGAAATAACTGAACAAATGAACTGAAGAAAATAAAAACTATTGAGTTTTCAACAACAACTTTATTGTTCAATGGATGAAAAAACAATTGATTAAAATAAATATCGCTCACAGCGGTTCTAACCGGAGTGCTCAGAGGGTCGACCCCTAAGACTAGTGGTCGCTTGAACAGTTAATATAGCAACACTCCAATGGGCACATGCATCAAGCTATTTAGGAATCGCAAACGGTGTGATTCGGTAAAATCGGCCGCTTGCGATTCCTAAATACCTTTTTAGTATGCATCAAGCATTTTTGGAAAAATCGCTATTTTTAGCGAATTCCAAAAATGCGATTGCTCTTGAGGAATCGCAAATTTGCGATTCCTTAAAAGCAATGCATGATTAATTTTAAAAGTGCGAATTCGCAATTAGGGGGGGGGGCAAATTACCATGAGGGTGAACCTCGTGGTAATTTGTGAAAAATGTTTAAAATGCTCAATTTAGCATTTTAAACACTGTCATGTTACAGACACACATGTCCTTAGGACATGTGTGTGTGAAACATCCATTTTAAAATACATTTCAGGGGTGTAGGGGGGGGTCCTTTGGACCCCCCCTGCACCCATGGAATGCATCAACATTTTGCGAATTCTAATTTGCGAATTCGCAATTACCATTGATTCCTATGGGCCTTTTGGCCCATAGGAATCAATGGGAATTGCGAAATCGCAAATTGGAATTCGCATAATATTTGCGATTCGGTAAAAATTGCGATTTTTACCGAATCGCAAATATTATGCACTTTCAATCATGCATCCCGTTTTGCGATTCCTTATTTGCGATTCGGTAAAAATCGCAAATTTGGAATCGCAAAACAGGAGTTTGATGCATGTGGGTGCAGGTCAGCGAGTGAAACCTCCGATGCACACAACAAATTTACAAACGTTCAAGAAAAAGACAGCTTGTGCACAGCCAAACCCAGTTTATCGTAATTAGAGATTATCACATATCAATTGATTAAATTGGCATTAAACTGTTTATTGCAATACCTTTGTAAGGAGGAATAACATATTTAAATGTAGAAGTGTATGCTCTATTCTGCCAGAGTTCCAAGATTAATGTATTTCTCTAATTTTATTAATGTTGGGAGGTGTTTGATGAAAGTTTGCTGATAGCTGTTTAAGCAGTCATTGTAGTAACAGTTTTTGGGCCCACATTACTGTTACCATTCTTTCTATTCTCCACATACAGCGTTTGTAGCTTAGCATTTTTACAGCATTGGATCTGACTTGGTTCGTATTATTTAATGGAATGTTTGAATCAAAATATAATGCCGGCAGGATGGCTCAGTGAGCTGAACACTCATCACTAACAAATACAGTGTTCTGGAGGTCATGATTTGAATACCAGGCAAAACAGAATCATGCATCCATCCTTCCACAGGTGCAAACTGAGTAACACAAAATGGATAAGTTTAACAGCTCTTATATATAGTGCTTTGAAATTGCAGAATTCTGGCATGAAGTGATGCATAAAAACTATTCAAAGGTAGTTTAATGACACATTCTATCTGGACCATATTAGATCTACATTGTCACATTGACCTTGGTTAGGTGTCTTTTAGTCTTCTGGTGGCTTTCATAGGCAGCATGGCCTATTCATACAGCTAGACAGTTTTTGAATATTCTCTTAGAGCATTTCCTTACCCATGCAAGTTCTAATCTACAAGAAAACACCAACAGAGAGCTAGCAAGGCTGCAGTTGTTTGGAAATATATGTAGGTAAAAAAATGATGAGAACATGGAAGGTTTTTAAATTATTTTTATTGGTGGCTTACTCCTCTACGGTGTCCCCAGGTTGATAATACATTCATGAGAAATTTCATTAAACTAAGTTTCTCACTGTGAAACCTTTCTTTCAAATGGAATATGACCTAGATAGTGTTGCTGAAAGGGCACCCATTAGATAATTTTCCCATGTACCCAAACAGAGCAGCCTGGAAATGTACTAACTGACAAATGTATCAGTATACACTATATCATATGTGTTTACGTAATTTGAGATAAAGTTAACAATGGCAATATTCCAAGAAGTAGGCATCTGAAAAAGTTTTGTTTAAAAAGTAAAAGAGAATAAAGAGAAAATGAGCAAAGGAAAGGATGTGGAATATAACGCTGCCATGTTACGTTTGGCACTAGAATGTAGCTGGCTAGTTGACTTTGACCACAACGATTACTCAGGAACTGTGAAAGTTCAGCCAGCAATCACTGACTCTGATAGGAGCATGAAATTGCAAACTTTGGAAGGCTTGCTTTGTGGTTGTAGAACAAGACGTTTGGGAAGTGTGGTTTGTAGTCTGATCCTCTGCGCTGTTTACCACAGACTGATATGGGCACAACTGTATATATATTGGTGGTATGCAGAAGAAACAGGATAGCACGAGCCACAATCCTACATGTGGCTGCACTGAACTAAGATTATGCTCAGAGGGTCGACATTTTATAGATTTACATCTGAAGATTAGAAAAGGAGGAAATCAAGCGTGAAGACAGCCGAAAGTCTATCACCAGCAATTGATCGTGGCTTGGCCATGGTTAGAGAGTGATTATTAGTACTGCCATGTGCAAAATGGAGTCAGAGGAGACCAAAACTGTTGGGAATGTGCTAAAATGGATTTAGCATCATATCTCTCTCGAGACAGAAAAAGGCACTGGGTTGGTAGTCCATGGACCATGTTTGACTGTCAAATAACTTTAGCCTGGACAGGGTACTAACTGTATTGACTAAGACGACGTGAGACAGGATCTCATCTTTTCAGTCTTACCAGTAGTCTTGAGACTGTATTGGGTGCAGCTTTTGCAACAATCAATCAACAAGATTGGTGCACGAGACTTCCATAACCCTGATGCGAGGTACTGAATGCCTTGGCTGTCATTCTTCTGCAGCTGTGTGGTACCAACAGAAGGTTCTTTTTCAATGTTTTCTGTGTGAAAAACTATGAGGTTTGTTTCTAAATGTGTGGCTCTAATGAGGAGTTGCAATGGAAAATACAGCTTAAGCTCCTAATTCTACGGGAGTGGGTGAGGGACCTATTGTGGCTCGCCACCAAAGGACAAACCAAATGTGAGAGGACCCCACCTCAACTGAAACTTCAGTCCTACCAATTTAAACTGCAGCCCGTTGGCTCTCATCCAGCAGCTACTGCTAAGATACAGGATTCAAAAGGCAGATGGATAATATTAGGTCTGCTTTACAGCCGTATGATCTTATCATTTGCATACCCATAGCATACTAAGTCATGAGAGCGAATAAGGCAGGTTCAAGTATGTATGGCTATTATGTGAAATCGTGGTAGTAGTGGTTCATGCAACTAAGAAATGTAGAATGCTCAATTGTCATGTAAATTACTATAAATGATCTTTGACAAATATTGGTGTCGACTCACCATCCTGTGATCCTGGGTAAATCACTTAATATCACTGTGAACTGAATCTGATCATGTGTAATGCAATCTGGTGCTTATGCAAAGCTCTCTAGTGCCCTTGGGACAATTTGTGCTATACAAAAGTACAAAAAAGCAATCACAAATAATTATTCCATCTCATCTATTTGCATTCATGGATGTATCTTATATAGTGATAGTGGAGTGGTTTTGCTTGTTTTTGACAAATTTAGGTTTGGTGTTAGACCTTTTGATTTGCCTAAAATTGTATATATTTGTATTATAATTACTGATAGCCGCTTTCATCAATCAATCATATCATTTGTAAAGCGCACGACTTACCCGTAAGGGTCTTAAGGTGCTAGAGGGGTGGGGGAGTGCTGCTACTGCTCGAAAAGCCAGGTCTTGAGGAGTCTTCTGAAGGTCAGCAGGTTTTGGGTCTGCCATAGGTGGATGGGGAGGGTGTTCCAGGTCTTGGCGGAGAGGTGGGAGAACGATCAGCCGGCGGAGGTCGCTCTTTGGATGCAGGGGACTGTGGCGAGGGCGAGGTCGGTGGAGCGGAGCTGGCGGGTGGGGGTGTAGAAGCTGAGTCGTCTGTTGAGGTACGCTGGTCCGGTGTTGTGGAGTGCCTTGTGTGCGTGGGTGAGGAGCTTGAAGGTTATCCTCTTGTTGACGGGGAGCCAGTGCAGGTCTCTCAGGTGGGGTGTGCTGTGGCTGCGGTGAGGGATGTCGAGGATCAGGCCTGCAGAGGCGGTCTGGATGTGTTGAAGTCGTCTTAGGCGTTTGGCCGAGGCTCCTGCGTAGAGGGCGTTTCTGTAGTCCAACCTGCTGCTGACAAGGGCCTGGGTGACCGTTCTTATCGTTTTGGTGGGGATCCACTTGTAGATCCTGCGGAGCATGCAGAGGGTGTTGAAGCAGGAGGAGGAGACAGCATTGACCTTCTTAGTCATGGAGAGAGTGAAGTCGAGGATGACCCCTAGGTTGCGTGAGTGGTCGGTGGGTGTTGGAGCTGTTCCAAGTGCGGTTGGCTACCAGGAGTCGTCCCAGGCCGAAGGGGTGGATCTGAGGTGAGGACCTCTGTCTTATCCGAGTTCAGCTTAAGTCGGCTGTTCCTCATCCATTCGGCGACGGCCTTCATTCCTTCCTGGAGGTTGGTTTTGGCAGTGTGGGTGTCGTTGGTGAGGGAGAGGATCAGCTGGGTGTCATCGACATAAGAGATGATATTGAGGTCATGCAGTCGGGCGACATGGGCAAGCGGTGCCATGTAGATGCTGAACAGCGTTGGGCTAAGGGATGAGCCCTGGGGTACGCCGCAGATGATCTTGGTGGCTTCGGAGCAGAAGGGGGGAAGGCGGACGCTCTGTGTTCTGCCGGAGAGAAAGGAGGTAGTCCAGTCCAAGGCCTTCTGTTGGATCCTGGCGTCATGGAGGCGTGTTCGTAAGGTGCATTGGCAGACCGTGTCGAAGGCGGCAGACAGGTCCAGGAGGATGAGCGCCGCTGTTTCTCTGTTGTCTTGCAGGGTCCTGATGTCATCGGTGGCGGCGATGAAGGCAGTTTCGGTGTTGTGGTTGCTGCGGAACCCAGACTGGGAATGGTCTAGGATGCTGTTCTCCTCCAGGTAGCGGGTCAGTTGTTTGTTCACGGACTTCTCGATAACCTTTGCCGGGAACGGGAGCAGGAAGATGGGTCGGAAGTTCTTGAGGTCCTTGGGGTCTGCCTTGGGTTTCTTGAGTAAGACGTTGATCTCGGCGTGCTTCAAGCTCTCTGGGAAGATTGCTGTCTCAAAGGAGATGTTGATGACTTTCCGGAGATGGGGTCCGATGGCTGTGCTGGCTTTGTTGAAGATGTGGTGTGGGCATGGGTCTGACGGAGATCCGGAGTGGATGGTGTTCATGATCTTGATGGTGTCGTCGTCGTTGATGTCGGTCGAGGAGAGCAGGGGTTGGGTGCAGATGGTGGCCGTGGGGGCGGGAGTCTCAGTGGCTGTCGGGGCGGTCGTGACGTTGAAGCTGTCGTGTATGTCTGCGATCTTGCAGTGGAAGAAGGTGGCCAGCGAGTCGCACAGGTCTTGCGAAGGTGGGATGTTGTTGGTGTTGGAGGTGGGGTTGGATAGTTTCTTCATGATGTTGAAGAGCTCTTTGCTGTTGTGTATGTTGTTATCTAGGCAGTCTTTGAAGGAGGCCCTTTTGGCGGATCTGAGGAGGTGATGGAGTCTGCGGGTGGCGTTCTTGTGGGCTGCGTAGCTGTCTGGTGTTCATTCACGGAGCATGTTCTTCTCCAGTTTTAGGCAGGTTTGCTTGGAGGCCTGGAGGCCTGGAGGTTTTCAGTGAACCAGCTGGCATTGGTGGTGTGACTGTTGGAGGGTTTCTTGAGCAAGGTGAGGGTATTGTTGCAGTCGCTGAGCCACTGTCTGAGGTTGCGGGCCGCGGTGTCGGGGTTGGTGAAGTCGGTGGAGAGCAGGGGTTGGGTGCAGATGGTGGCCGTGGGGGCGGGGGTCTCAGTGGCTGTCGGGGCGGTCGTGACGTTGAAGCTGTCGTGTATGTCTGCGATCTTGCAGTGGAAGAAGGTGGCCAGCGAGTCGCACAGGTCTTGCGAAGGTGGGATGTTGTTGGTGTTGGAGGTGGGGTTGGATAGTTTCTTCATGATGTTGAAGAGCTCTTTGCTGTTGTGTATGTTGTTGTCTAGGCGGTCTTTGAAGGAGGCCCTTTTGGCGGATCTGAGGAGGTGATGGAGTCTGCGGGTGGCGTTCTTGTGGGCTGCGTAGCTGTCTGGTGTTCAGTCACGGAGCATGTTCTTCTCCAGTTTTAGGCAGGTTTGCTTGGAGGCCTGGAGGCCTGGAGGTTTTCAGTGAACCAGCTGGCATTGGTGGTGTGACTGTTGGAGGGTTTCTTGAGCAAGGTGAGGGTGTTGTTGCAGTCGCTGAGCCATTTTCTGAGGTTGCGGGCCGCGGTGTCGGGTTGGTGAAGTCGGTGGGTGGGCTCTGGGCCAGTGTGGTGGTTAGCTGGTCTTCGATGGCTTTGCTCCAGCTGCGGCGAGGCATCTGTTGGGTGCGGTGGTGTGTGGTGGGTTTCTTGAAGGTGAAGTAGATGCAGCGATGGTCGGTCCAGTGGAATTCAGTGGAGTGGTTGAAGGAGACTTGGGGGCTTGCAGAGAAGACGGGCTCAAGCGTGTGGCCGGCAGAGTGGGTGGGTGTTGAAAGAGATGAGCAGCCAGAATGTTGGTCTTTTTGATCCTGAGCCCCTACACCTGCCTTAGCCACTATGGGCAGATTTACAATTACTGGTGCATCCCTGCATATCGACAGGGATGCGCCAGTAATTGTGCGCCGCATTTACAATGCGGCGCACCATGGGGCAAAAACGGCACAGATGCATCACGCGTCTGTGCCGTAAAAGCGGCGCATTGCTGGAGTTGCGTCACAAGCGCGACGCAGCTCCAGCAATGATCAGGGGGGCCCTATGTGCACAATGCTGCGTCAATCCTTATGCCTGCTTCAAGCAGGTGCAGGATTTTGATGCAGCATGGGCCCAAAAGTGACTGAGTCACTCAGCCACTTTTGGGAGGCGTTGCTGCGCCGGAACGCCTCCCCCTGTGATGGTACACCTCTTCTGGTGCAGGGCTTTACAACGTGACGCATCTGAGAGATGCTTCACGTTGAAAATACCCCGCAACATGGCACATCTTTTGCGCCGCCGCTTCGTCACAAAAGTGATGCAACAGCGGCATAAAAGCGGCGCAAGGGGCTTGTAAATCTGCCCCCTAGTGTGGCCTAGATTCTTATCGTACATGGAGCAAAATGATAGTCCATTGAATTAAACTCAAGCAAATTATTTGCCTAGGATCACACAATTTGTTTAAGCAGGGAAGTGGGGATTAATACCAGGTTTTCCCTTTCACATGGTTTACTTCAGCCACCTGAAGAACATGTCTTTACTTATTGTGTTTTAAATCAAAGGTTAATGCTTTGTCCTAAATTCTTGGTCTATGAGCTTGGAGCACGGAAGGCAGGCCGAAGTCACATGAGAGTCACTTGTGATGGGCACTCTATACAAGGCCTAGAATATTATTATAAATAGTCTAATCAATCACGCAAAGAAGCTATCTGCCCAGGGTTACTACACCTAGCTAAAGCCGGGTTTAGCTACCGCTGATTGCTGCATGTTTGTGAAAGTGCATAGGCCGATGTATGTTTACGTGCACTTGAAACAACTGTTTCATACTTACATGGTCAGTACCGTAGACTGATGCACACTTATTCGCTAGCCTGTAAGCATCATGTGCTCATTTCTTTTCTCATCCATGCTGCAACTATTTTTCCCCTCAAGTAATGGTTGATTTGTAAAACCCTGCTAGCTCCTCCATGACCCACATATTTCAGTTTTGTGCAGGAGTATTGAAAACCGACATACTTCAACATGAAATGATTTCAAAATATTTGAAAGTACATGTGTTTTTTTACCGGCTTCCGATCACTAAGGGCTATATGTATCATCATCACCATTTGTGATTTCTAAATAGTGAATTTTAAGGAATCGCTATTTAGAAATCGCTAAATGGTATGTATGTAAAAAATCGGTATTTTTTAGCGATTTCCAATTATTCCTTATTTGCGAATGCGAATTCGCAATTTGCGAATTCGCAAATAAGGAATAATTTCCCATTCATTTCTATGGGCCAAGAGGCCCATAGCAATAATTCTCAGTTTGCGAATTCGCAATTTGCTAATCGCAATTTGAGAATTATTTCAAGGGTACAGGGGTGTCTACTCTCAAGGACACCCTGCTGCACCCCTGTAAATGACATGTGTGTGCATATGGCGCACATACATGCCCAATGGACATGTATGTGCATCATATGCCACCCTCACAAATGCACAATTGTGCATATTTACAAGAAATCGCAAATTACCACCAACTACAAGTTGATGGTAATTTGTGATTTCTAAACCTGAAATCGCAATTCTAAAAAGCTTCATACATAGCAATTTTTTGCGATTCCTTATTTTTCTAATTTTTCATACATTCCAAAATCGGTAAAAAGGCCGTTTGCGAATCGCTAAGGCCGAAATTCTGTCAATTTCTGCCTTAACGAATCGCAAAAGGCTTGATACATATGGCCCTAAATGTTGAAGAGCTGTTTTCCTTGAAAGGAAGGTTTTTTATAGCTCTGGAAATTCTGGAGCCCTGGATAAGGCTGTGTTAATATTTGCCAAGTTGTCACCCTGCCTCAGTATGGCTAACCATGTTATGTGCCCTTCTCTTGCCCTAATTACTGCAGTGATGCTGCAGAGTTTGTGATGTACTTTATCATAACACAATAAAACAAGGTAGCTTTTCTGTTACAATACTACTCAGTATGGCAGGCTGATGTAATTTATAGCTGTGTGAGAGTCCACAACAACTGCACCCTGTTTTGATAGCAATAAACTCACTACCAGTGACTTTAAGTGACTGAGAAAGAGCTTTCAGCAGAAACGGTATAATATCACTCATACAAAACTGTCTTAGTACTGCACAACTTTCTTCATTATTGTTCATACATCTCATGGGCTATGTTAACAGGTGGCTGACTGCTCATTGCCATGTGAATGATACTCAGTATAGTAAGGTAGATCCTACTCTTCCTCACAACAAAAGATACTTTGTTGCATGTGACTTTGTTACCTACATGGTAGGTTTCAATGAGGTAAAAAGTCTCACTAATGGCTCATTTCATGTGGTTATATTTCGGTGGCAAAATAGCAAGGTCCATAATTTCAGAATTGATATATGTGCAGAATATACAATTATAACTGTACCTGTTATAGGGAATATTGTGTCATACTTAGAATACCAAATGCAAAGTGCAACTTGCATTTTGTTTTTAAATAATGGTCAGTGGGTGCTATAATTGTCAGTGTATATATGGTGGCATGTTAGGTAGGTTAAAATGTTTATTCTTGTGATATCACTATTACAGTATCTAGCATCTTTAATGCATTGCATGGCCTGTGTTTCATTCTTGGTGCTACATTTAGTATGCCTAGCTTGTAGCACTTAATGGCTTGTTTATTGTAGTTAGTCAGACACCCAACTTCATCCACATTTGGGCTGTTAATTCCTTCTTACAGGGAACTCAAGTCACACACTTACGTACTGATCAACTTTCACTTGTTAAATTTCGTAATGCGCGCAAACGTACCTATGATAGACCTGCTAAACATATGTGTGAGGTCTTAAGTGCTGTTGTGGTCTTCTTGTGATGTCACTTCCAGTGGTATAATGTGCTATGCCGTTATGCTTAATCGGGAAGGATATGTCCTTCGTGGATCCCATGCTCACGGCACCACTGGATTCAAGCTAGCCTTGCTGACGAGGGTTGATGCCCTGAAACCAGTCCCAGATGCTTGTTTCTGGTCAAGGGAGTCTGGTCCAGGGAGGACCTGGCTTATCAGTTCGGGCTGAACTGTTCCCATGAGGGGCAGGGTCAAGACTGATTTGCATATGGCTGGGTCCAAACTGGGGTAGGGTATTGAGCAAAAGAAAGATGGATTAAACTATTAAACCCAGATCTTTGTGACTGGGGGGTGAAAGTTTGCATTGTTCAGCATTCCATCTATCATTTGTTCCTTTTGGTGTTATTCGTTGCGATGTCAAGTGCAGTGGTGTCAGGTGCTGTGATGCCATTTGCATACTGTCTCACTTGGTTAGTTCCTCCACTCCCTTTTAATGTCGAGCCTTGGGCAGCACATGTGCTGCTCTGCGAGGCATGCTGTATTCAGGTATGGACTTGAAGCTCCGCCCACTCCCCACCCATTGTTCATTGTAAATTGTGGCTTTTCATTGTTCAATGGGCTTAGTGGTCTCTCCTTAGTACCACCTTTTCCCATTTTGTAAACTCCCATGAGGACACCCCCTGTTACGTGTGTTGTTAGTCTGTAGGCTTTAATTACAGCCTCCTAGTACTATTTTCTCAAATAGCTTTGTCCTGCGTGCTGTTGCAGGCAGGACACGCTCTCTCCTAACGCTTTAAAAAAATCTTTATAGCAAGGGCGCCAAACCATTTTGGAATGCAATAGGTCTGGCATTTGCGAGAGTTTAATCTATTGGCATTGTAAACGACATTGCCTTTAAAAACAAATCTGTTTTAAAAACAACACATTCATAAAAGGCATTGTCATTTACAATGCCAATAGCTCAAGCGCTCGTAAAAGCAAGACACATTGCATTGCAAATGCTTGTTTAGAACTTGTGCCCTGGAAATAATCCTCTCAAAATGTGGTAACAAGATACCAGTTTACTGCTAACCCCAAGTCTCCGACAGAATGTTCCCTTGTATTTCAGGCCTATTCACTATTAATTACCCAGTAAATCACGTTTTTTCATGAATAGGCATATTTAATGGAAATGATTTCGGAAAGTAATATTTGAAGCAGGGTAATTCCCCAGAAGAAGAACTTTCCTTTGGCCTTTAATTTATGAGCACATTCAATGTCATTGACGGAAAAGTGGTATCTCGTATTTTGAATAATGCGTGCAGGAGACAAACATTTTCAATGATAGGAAACTATGCATTCGTCAAGCAAAGTTCGGCAGAAGTCCTCTAACGTTGTTTATTTGACTAACAGAGCGACTCATTGTTCGTATATTCTGTCTACACACTGCATGCCCACGTCACAGCTGCTGTATGAGACGGAGAGGAGCTGCGTGTGTGTGGTCAGTGAGCCCGTCTACAGCTTGTCCGGTTCCTGTAACTATTTATACGTAATTATTTATTTACTGGAAATCCTGTCTAGTCTAGCCCCCACATACATGTAACCTCGCTGCGGTTTAGTCAGGCGCTACAAGTGATTCTCGATGCTTTGCTTGTATGAGCGCAAAAGCAACTTGCTGTACTCCAAAAAGAAAGGATAGGTAGAGAACACTGCCGTATTTACATAAAAAATGGCAATTGTCACGGAGTTATATATTGTGTGTTTCTCACTGCTTCTTACACTGGTGCTACTTCTTTTAAAACCACAAATATAAAATAATTGATTCGTGCAAGTTAACTGTGTAATCAAGAACAAATGCGTCTTAACTATAACATTCCAGGAAAAAATGACTTGTTCGTGTATTGGCCGCTATTAAGAAATCGAATTGTTGATGTAGAGAATAATTTGGCCTAGGTTTCTGACTCAAAGTTACAACTCAGCGCCCAGTTATATCCGACCAAAAGAAACACGCTAAGACATTGACAAATATCTGTTTAAAGCTGACTCGTGGCTGACCCTAGCAGCTGCCAGCTACAGCCTCGCAGCCGTGGCTGGGCCCAAAGCGGTTTCCAGGAGAGACACCGTCCCGGAAGTGTTTCGGCGCTGCCCTTATGTCGAAGTGTGAAGTGCCGTGTGAAGCACTGAAGAAGGCACTTCTGTCGGTCAGGAGCTGTGAGGTCCAAAACGACTTGTACTGAACCCTGAGCACGACACTTTGACCGACCCTTTCACAAGCGGAAGGAAGTCGGAACTCGTCACAGCTCGCGAGCATCTGCGCGGTAGCTGTGGTACTTAAGAACCTCATGTTGCATATGCTGAACCCTGATTCCGGAAGTCCATGATGACCCTACACGCTTGTGTTGTTGACTTTAATGTGAATCCGGTACGAGGAGCCTGCCAAGGCTGGCACAGCCTGTACAGGACACTGAGGCGACAGGGCGGAGCTGGACTTCACACTGAGCCTCTTTGATGCGCCTCCCTATGTCAGGAAAGAGGGGACATGATGTACCGAGGCAGAGGGCTGGGAGGGGAGGGCTTGGCAGTCATCGGTGTAAGCTAGAAAATTACTAATACCGAAGAAATGTGTGCAGCTGCTCAGTCTGACCGATGCCCCTGCACATTTCACTCAGAATTGTATCAAAGGGAAAGTCAGCAACAGATTAACAGCTACCATGCTGTGCACATCTCACACAGGGGACTTGAAGCAGCACAGACCTTTGGTACTACTCTAGATTTTTATGCCTCCAGTTATGTTCCATGTGAGATCATTTCTTATTACTCCCCGTGCCAAGATTTAAGTCACACGAGTAAGTTCAAATGAAGTGGAGCTCTCTAAAAACTACAGAGGGTTGATCTGTTTCGATGGGTTTTAGAAAATGACTCACCTCTAGGAGAACCATTGACTGTCTGCAGGCACCATGAACCTCTGCTTTTCTTGAAGTACGTTTTGAACCCGGGCCCAGTGACTTTTGCCAGACTCCTACATAGTTTATGACACCTTTGGCATCTACACACATTAGGAAATTCAAGGTGTGAGAAAGATTAAACAGGAGGCATGTGGAGAATAACTGAAGATTGATTCTAGTAAAAAGGTACATACAGGTGTGAGTGTAAAAGGCCCCATACGCAACAGAGGTTCTCACCAACTACCACACTCATCCCAAATCACATTCTTCATTCTACATTTCCACCCAATCATGTGAGCCACAACCATTATCATACAGCACCTTACCACACACCTTCCACCAAACCACAATATCTATCCCAAAATAAAATTATTAAGCTTTCGAGGAAGCTTTTCCCACCCATGTGCCCCATCAAATGACATCAAAGGCAGCAAAGATATAGCTATCAGACCAGCCCTTACTTTCATAACCAGAAACCCCTTCAACACCAGAAGAACTTTCATCATTCTCTTGAACCACATATCAAAAAACACACAGCCATCACTACCATCTTTACCAGTGGATCAAAAATGCCTTCTGCATGGAATTTCAATCTACCTTTCACATAAAGAAATTTTCCCTAAATTAAAGACACTAACTCCTTCAACCTTTACCACTTTGTTCAAAACCATCCCGACTTTGACAAGCTCAGACTTTAATATTTCCGTCTTCTTGGGCCTCGCTGAAACCTTACATGTACCCACACTCCCACTTTAATATGATTTTCCTTTTCCAACAATCCATGTGCATTTGCATTATCCTTTCTTTAACCCTATAATTGACTTTCTCATAATTTAGAAACTATCTCTGCCACGTTACTTTCAACCACCAAGGAATTAATTTAGAACCCCGTTTCTACCCCTCAATAGCTGAAAAGGAGAATAAAAAAGTATAAAAGGAGAGTACGGATCAGTTGAATACGAAAGTAAAGTCCCATGTAATGCCTTCTGTATACATATTCCTTTATTTACCATTATATTAATTGACTCCTTCACAACATTGTTAAAACACTCCAAATGACCAATGGCTTCAGTATGATATGCTATAATTCTTTTGTGATTTATTCCACATCTTCCTAAACACTCCTCCAATTTCACACTGACCCACTCTGGGACATTGTTCAAAACTAAACACTCCAGTATCCGCTCAGGATAAAAAGTCTCCTCAAGAAAGTCAATGACCCCATGAAAAGTTACCTTTTCAACCACCCTCCCCGCCAGGCACTTTGAATAGTAGTCTAAATATGCAAAAGCTCAAAAACTCCAAGGACCAGTCAGTGTTTCAACTTGAAGTGAGCTCAGCCCACATCAATTAACTGACTTTTCACTTCACTCACAAAGGTCAATCACATATCAACTTGTCAGCCATCACATTCAACTCGGGACACCAACAATTTACACACACTCTCCTTTTAGTTTCTGTTGTGTCATTCTGGCCCTCGTGACATTGGTTTAGTAGCTTTCATCTCAAACCACACAGTGGAATCACATGGTCACCTCTCATGACAACACCCTGTTTTTAAATTCGCCCCTCACTTGCACTATAATAGGCCCCCGCACCGCCGTTTGGGCGGCTCTGGTTCTGAGGTGGGTGCCCTGTCCGTTTTTGCCCGCCATATTGGAGTGGGGTGAGTGGATCGAGGTGTCTCTACCCTCCAGCGCTTCAGTGCGCAGGAGCAGCCTGGGAACACCTACTTAAAGCTCCTCCCCTAGCGCAGCGGGATCGCGCAGCGGGCGTGTCCTCGCGTGGCCGGAGTCGTGCCAGAGTCCTGCCCGTCTGCGCCCGTCCGCGCTAAGGACGCGCTGGACGTCGCGGTACTCTGGTTAAGGACTATTATTCCATCTTGGGGCCACCATGCTGACTTACTCGCGGGAATGCCTGTTTGCCATCGGTCAGGTAAGCCGCTGTTGTACCCTTCCATCGGTACACCCATTGCGAGGCCCGTATCACTGCCCTTGTAATGGGTGGGCTCTTGACTCTCCGCGTCCTCTCCCTAGGATTATTTCCTCGGAGACCCGCCGTATTACAGACATTCCTTCTACCCTGAGGATCCTGAATCTGAATGTTAGGTCTGCGCTGAAACACTATCAGAACATCTATGACCTTATTGAGGAGGAAGCTCCGGACATTTTTGCCATGACTGAAACATGGCTACAGGATGCTGACACCGCTATTTCAAATCTAGCCTGCCCACCCGGCTATTCTATGTACACCTTGAATAGGCTGTCTAGGGGTGGGGGTGTAGCGTTAGTGGTAAAATCCATCTATTCCTGTGTCTGGAGTGCCCTAAGCATTTCTGGGTGTGAAAGTGCCTTGTTTAAGGTCTCTGTCAGCCCTGAGTTTACCCTGTCTGGGATGGTCGTTTATCATCCGCCCGGCAGTGATGTGGCGTTTAGAAATGCTTTCCCCGATATTGTCGGCCCTCTGGTCGCAGACTGTGCCAACTTTTCTATCATGGGTGATTTAAACCTGCATTTCGACACCCTCTCTGGCTTGACAGTGCGTTCCATCTCCTCTGACCTAGAGGCCTTTCAACTTCCCCAGATGGTCTCCCAGCCTACCCATTTGGGGGGGCATATTCTGGATCCCTTGTTCACCAATCTGCCGGGGATTCAAATCACCTCTGTTTCTCCGGTGGAATGGACAGACCACTTCTTGGTGTCCATCCTATGCCCTGTCTCTGCCACCCCTTCCATCTCTACGGCTAGACGGGTTCGAAGAGGGCCTGGAAAAAGCTTAGGTTAGAAGACTTTCATCGTCTTCTATTAGAGGAGCCGCTGGGCCCTTTGACGGATGTAGAAAAGGGGTATGACCTCTTCTGTTCCTGGATCACTAGGGCCTTGGACTCTCTGATACCTAATGTATCAACTAAAATCAACTCCAGAGAGTCGAGTCCCTGGTACGATGGCGCACTTCGGGCTCTAAAGGGTGCCTGTAGACGGGCTGAGAGGGCTTGGAGGAAAACCTATGGGGCTGATCTAAAAGCTGCATACGCCAGGTCCGTCAAGCTCTACCATCGAGCCATTTGCCGAGCTCGTGCGGCTTTTTATGCCACTGAATTCCGGAACAGTTCTAATCCGTCGAAAGCCATCTTTAAGGCCGTAAAAGATCTTATGACGAAGCGGACTACCTCTATGACCGTAAGCTCCCTTTCCCACTGTGAATCCCTTGCCTCCTACTTCTTGGGGAAGGTCCAAGCTATCTATCAGACATTCCCTAGCATAGGGTCCAGTGAGGAAAGTACTAATGGGACCTACCATCAGACTACTCTGCTTGTCTTCCCCCCCCCCTTACCTTGGACGGCTTTGACAAACTTGCGTTGCAAGTCAAATCTGGATCTCCATCCGATCCAGTAAGGCCTGCTCTCTTCCGAGATCAGGCTTTTATGGGACGTCCAGCTGTATGTTCCCTCGTCAACCTTTCCTTGGAAACAGGAGTTGTTCCAGCTAAGTGGAAGCAAGCCGTGGTGTCCCCTATTATTAAAAAGCCCACCCTGGACCCGTCCAAGCCTGAAAGTTATCGCCCCATTTCGTTGCTACCCTGGCCAGCCAAGATCACTGAGGCCCATGTCAATCTGGCCCTGTCTGAACATCTGGTACGGACCAATGCCCTCGACCCCACACAAAACGGATTCCGTGCTGGGCACAGTACGGAAACCGCGTTACTTGTGATGGTGGAACATCTCCGGGCAAGGTTGGATGCTGGTCAAACGGCGGCGCTTATTTTGTTAGACCTTAGCGCCGCCTTTGACACGGTGGACCACAGCATCCTCCTGCATCGGCTTGAGGAGACTGGCATTGGCGGTCAGGCGCTGCAATGGTTCCGCTCCTTTTTAGATGACCGCTCCTTCTGTGTTGCCATCCCTCCCTTCAAGTCCAATTACCAACCGCTGGCCATGGGTGTTCCGCAAGGGTCCTCGCTGAGTCCCACGTTGTTCAATCTTTACGTGAGACCGCTGGCTGATGTCGCTAGGCAGTGGGGCCTAACTTTGGTCTCATATGCCGACGACACACAGCTGGCCGTTACTCTCAGCGGGGATGCGAAGATTGAGGCCCCCAGGTTTCAGTCTGGACCGAAGGCGGTGGCTAGCTGGCTGACAGGCAATTGCCTTCAGCTAAATGCCACAAAAACGGAGGTGATGGTCGTCGGTAAGGGAGTGGAGCTGTGGGGTGACCAATGGTGGCCCTCAGAGCTGGGACCTACTCCGATCCCGGTATCGGAGGTGAAAAACCTGGGGGTATGGCTGGATGCGGGCCTCTCCTTTGTAGGGCACACTAAAAAAACTGCGGCCTCTTGTTTTGGACTCCTAAGGGGCTTGAGACCTGTTCTCAAGTTCTTTGACGCCCCAACCAGGCAGCTGGTGATCCAGGCTACTATCATCTCTCGCCTGGACTATGCCAGCTCTCTCCTGGCTGGGGCTAACCAGGCCGAGTTAACCCACTTGCAACGGGTTCAGAATGCTGCGGCGAGGGCGATTGTTGGCCTGTCCAGATTCAGCTCGGTGGCAGGTGTCCTTCGCTCCCTACATTGGCTTCCTGTTAGGAAGCGCATCCTCTTTAAGGTTCTCTGTCTCGCCTTTAAGATCTTGAGAGGTATTGGCCCGGAAATCTTATCGAGCTGTCTTTCCTTTTATGTTCCCACCCGCAGCCTCCGTTCCCAGGGTTTGGCCCTTGTGGTGGTCCCCAGATTTAGGCTCAGTCGCATGGGAGGCCGCTCGTTTAGGGTAATGGCCGCGTCAGCATGGAACTCCCTGCCTGTTGAAATCCGTCTGATGGAGGACCTCTTGGCCTTCCGGAGGGCTATAAAAACCTTCTTGTTTTAGCTGTTTTTTGTTTTTATTCTCCTGTTGTGTTATGTTCTACCTTGTCTCTGCGCCGGGACGCTCCTTGGCTGGAGTATCTGTGCGCATAATAAATTATCGTAACATAACATAACATAACCTCTTTCCAAACCTAACGTCTCATGAAACTTCCAAAATGCTTCCTGTTCAACAGTCAGCAAATGCTCCTCAGGCCATGCATCTCTTAAATACAAGAAGAGCATCAGCTTCCAGCTCATGATACCTACCATTCCTCCTCTATTAGAACACAATGCATTTACACGTTCATACATCTTTCCTCATCCAATGCAGGATAGGCTACCTACCACTCCTCTTCCTTAGGCTGCCACAAATCACCCGCCAAAGATAAATGGGGGGCATGCACTTTTCATGAACATTATTTTCCCCAGGTACACATTCCATAATACATTGACAGGCTTGCAATTTGACAGCTAACTTTGCCTGTTTTGTGGCATTTACTCTTCCACCCCAGGTGATGATATACAAAGTAATCGATTGTGGTCAGTATGTACGGTAAGGTTATCCCCACAAGAACATTATGTAATGCTCCACGGTCCACGTACAGTTGAGAAGCTCTTTTTCTCTAACAGAATAATTATATTCTGCCTTCAACAGTGTCTGTTCTTCCATCATGTTTTATCAACCAAACACTGATTCCACAATTACTGGCATCAGCTGCCATCACAGTCTTGTTTCCTACCACAAATGATTTCAAACAAAGTGTATGGACAATTTCATGTTTTACAGTGTCAAAAAAACCGCCTTCTGTGTGACCTCCCATTGAAATTTTACAATTTACTTCAATAGTCACCATAAAGGTTAGGTCTTATTTGAAGCCCCTTCAATAAGTTTATTATAAAACTCTGCGAGGCTTAAAAAGTACACCACCTGTCATTCGGATACTGGGTCTGGTGAGCCCAATAGAGCTTTGTCATGGTTTTCCTTTGGCTTAATCCAATTGTTAAAAATGTTCTGACTTAAATATTCTTCAGAGCAACTCAACCTACGTTTAGCCAAATACAAGGTTAATCCCTTTCCTGCCAAACATCCAACATCCAATTCCGGATATCATGTTCTTGTTGCTCCATTTGCGTAAATAAGTATCTCAACCTGGACGGCAACTGTTCCTTTATACCTCTCAGAGCCTTTTCCATAATCCTCTGCAATGCAAAAGCCTTACTGGTAAGGCCAAACAGCATTCTTTTATATTGAAATTCCTTTGGGTACCAAAGAGGCCATCAGACGTTTAGACGTCTCCTTTTACACATCTCAAAGTTATGTACTAACTAAATCTAATGTGGAGAATGCAGTTGTTCCAGCCAATATGGAGACCATCTCATGCAAATTGGGAAGAGGATTTTAATTGTAAGAAACTGAGCTATTAATTGGGGTGGATGGTAAATCCCACAGGTAATAAAGTCACTAAGCTCTTCGGTCAGAAAAAGGTTTCAATAATTTAAACCTGAGCTCAACCCCTGGCAGCAATTGCACGGGGTAGACAGGCTTAAATTAGAGAAAATGCATGCATGGAAAAGTACCAAAACATTTAAAGTGTTGAAAACAAACCGAATAAATCTCCAATCTATAAAAATAGAGTGCAATTTAATAAAAAAACGGACAAAAAAATGACAAAAACCCAGTAAGGGGAGCCAGGGATATGAATTTAGAAGATTTAAGAGAAGAAGTACCAAGAAAAAGCAGAGTGTCAATCAGTAATCACTGGTTCCAATTGTCCAGGACCTAGGTTCAATATCAGGCTGACGGTGATGTAGCACAGGGTGGATACACCAATCAGGTTTACCCCGATCAAAGATTTAACATTCTGACATTGTCTCTGAATTGGAAGTCAAAATCCTCCAGCAGGGCAAGGCAAAACAGGCTGTATTTGGAAAAGTCCCCTCGAAGTCAGAGAGGCTTTAAGTGAAGTCCAGCAGAAGCTGTTGGTTTTGGAGGGAAAAGGTTCAAGTGGGAAAAGTCTGATTTGGAGCCAGGAAAAGACCTCTTATTGGACGGATACTTTTGATGCCTTCTCTAGGTTAAGACCTGCATACTTAGGCTCCTTTTTGGAGCTCGATTCCTCCAGCAGGTCAAGGCCGGAGGCTGAATCCAGAAAGGTTAGACCATAGTCACATAGATTTGCTGTGCTGGTAAGCTGAACTTAATTTTCAGGCTGCTGAAAGCTTTGAGCAGGACCAACCTGATTTTCATGTCCAGCGAGGTCACACATTCAGCGTATTGACTTCATTGGTTACTCCCAGTCCTCCAAAAATCTTGAAGTCCAAAGTTTTTCCAAGTTCACATTTTTCAGAGATTCCAGAATAAGTTCTTTTGGACATCACTAAGGCTCCCAGTTCCTCAGGAACATCACTTATGCTTCCGGTTTCACTCAAGCAAAGGTTACCAGCAGGATCCAGCCTTCTTCCAGTTGCAACTGCTCACTTTAGGAAAAAGGCCTTTTGCAGCTCGTTGTGTCCCTGTAGCCACAAAGGAGGTCAGCCAACTGAATCTTAGCATCCACTTCTTTATCCTGAGTACCAGCTGACAGAGAGGTACAGTTTTGTACAGTTCACTATGCAATAGATGGCAGTGACTCCTGGACACTCACTAACCAAGCAGAAAAATATCCAGGGCAACTCTAGCCACATTTACAGTCTGTCTTGTTTGCTTGACTGACACCTGGCCCAGAGCACTCTATCTGGGGGAGGGGGAGACAATATATCACCATTCTTTTGCCCTTGGGGGTGTTTATATGCCAGTCAGGGGTACGTATAGGGAAATGAGCAATCTTATCTGCCTAAGCTACACCTAACTGGTTGTTTGACCATCTCCTCCTCCCACTGTGGTGGTGCCCCTCTAGCTACCTTGTTGCCAAATCAAGAAGGCATTCCCCTTCCTTTGGTCACCCCTTAAACTAAACTTTAAATTGACAGGCTTCACCTGTGTCCCTCTCAATTAAATTAATTATCTGGAATCTCCCAGCTATCCTTCCTGAGCTGATACGGATCACCTGTCCCACACTCAGTTCATCCTGTCACAAGGCATAAGATGTTGTTTCGCTCTGGGAGCAGTTTTCACACCTCATTAAGGCCAAGCACTGACAGGGCTACTGCTGTCACATTAATGCAAATCAGCCTCCAGGAGCTCCAGGCAGGGAAAAGGTAACTTTATAAAAGTTCCCTTTTCTAAATATTTATAAAAAATGTAAGTTTGCAATGAGCTTGGATTATGTATAAATATTAAAAATAGTGATTGCATAATTTTTCTAGCTTGTCTCAAACTGGAGATAACAGAATGAACATTTTAATCTGTACTATAGGTTTCTCTTAGGAAAGCCAGAGCCTTCCACAGTGGTAATAGCTTTTGGCGGTTTATCACAGTAGGACCATGCGTACATTAAATATCTGTACATTCCACTTTTACATTCTAGACACCCTGCCTTGTGGGCTACAAGGCTTACATAAGTGTGACACATTGATATTTAAATGTTATGTTGTTCACTGTTAAAAGTGTTTTAGTAACAGGTTGGGCTCCAGGTTTAAACCACAACAGTCAGGCTGCAACTGAAGGCCCAAAGCCATGCTTTCTGGTGTTGTGCTAGTTGATGGCACAATAAGTGCTGCAGTCCACCGGAAACAATAAACTTTCTTTTCCATGTGTGTTTTCTGAACCATATACCATGGCCTTAGAGAAACGTTAAATATGCCAATCATGGATCAGCCATGTTTTACATATTGTAGGTGTAAGAGTACATACACTGAGAACTGGACGGTAGTACCACAGTGTGTAGAGTCTAAAAACAGGAACAATTTTCAGCCAAAAAACGGGGATGACCATGCATAAAGGGTGACTTCCCAAATAATCTATCAAGCTTGCATTGTGGAAGCTTTGAAAAGCAATGCTCCAACACTGCTTTAATTTAACTCCTTCGCTGCGGCGGGAATTCCGCCGCAGCGCTAAGGGGGCGGGGGGGCCGGGCGGTGCTCGCATGCTCATGACAGAGCCGCTCCGTCACGAGCCACGGTTGAGCTGTGCTCATGATAGAGCGGTTCCGTCCTGGCCCCGCCCGCTCAATGGAACGTCCAGCGCAGGCGCGGAATTCGCGCCGCGCAGGCGCGCCGAGGGGCCATGACGGAGCCGCTCCGTCATGAGCACAACTCAACCGAGGCTCATGACGGAGCAGTTCCGTCATGAGCATAGAAGGGGTTAAGAAATAGCTGAAGACACATCTCCTTAAAGAACCCCTACATTACAATGTATTAACAGTCCAGAAATCAGCTACCTCTCTAATCCCTCATTGACTTTGTGCTAAACTTTGACCCTATGCAGCACTCCTCTTAGTTTTGGCTAGGTGCACTCCATAGAAATACCACATACGTACATACAATGCAGAGTCTCAAGTCTCCTGAGCTCTTTAAATATATTGTGACTGTAGTGACCCATGGTTATGATTTGATAGGCTTCGTAATATTTTTCAGTATTGAAGCATCGGTTCTGCCACAAAGGGGTAGTTATTTTTAAACTATGTAATCACTCCATAGAGATAAAGAACTATCAATTAATGCTACATACAAAACACCTCACTAGACACTGTTTATTTGAAAACAGTTAGTATGCATGATATATTATAAGTTATACATCGCCTGTGTTTAGTTGACCCTTAATACCCATGACCAGCCTAAGAATTTTGCCATGGGTATAAAAATTGTTAGTGAGGTATCGGTCCGCAAGATTCGTTCGGCTTTGCTAGCCCGCCTGGTGCCCAGGAGGTTACAAATTGGGAGCAACCAAACACAACGCGGAGCAACATACGCAGCACAAACAAAAAGAAGATGAGCCAAAGATTCATTGCTAGACTTACACCCCGGGCATGTATCAATAGTTTGTGTGGTCCATCTAGCAGTGAATGCTCTCACTGGCAATGTGCCTACCCTAAACTGAAAGTACAGTTTGTGGTCTAGCGGTTTCGTGATTAGGTCCCAGTATGTCTCCAGCTTCAGGATAGCTTTATGTTCCAAAAAAAGGCCTGTTAGAGAGGATGGCTCACATTGTCTATTGTTGTTGTACTGAAACCATTTTTTTTACAACAAAATATACCTGGGGGTCACAAGAAGGAGTCAAAACAGAGTGGATCACAACACTAATACTACACAAAAGGCACCAGTGAGAAAGTCATCCATGTTAGTGAATGCAGGCCAAGTAGAGGCTCAAGAGCATATGGAGAAATAGTTCCCATCAGAAGCCACACTGTACCGCCCTCTTTCTCATCATTTGGGTTCTCCTTACCCAGGAGACAGAACGGCCGGTCAGATGTTACCGTGACCGATATATGTGATAAGGGGTGGTGTGTTGAGTACAAAGATTGACGTGGCTACTGAAAAAGCAGTGTTAAGGTGGTAGGAGTGTCAAGTGAGGGAAAGTACAATAAAATTAGGTGATCAGGTGGACAAACAACATTTATTAGTGTCTCCCAATCCCTAAAGTTTAAAAAGCAAGTGTAAGTGCGGGTTTTTAATAATCACCATACTTAATAGTGGTCAACATGTTTCTGCATTGTATCGAACATAGTTTCAAAATGCATTCTTCAGGACCGTGTATAAAAACACTGCTGCTTAGATAGAAAAATTAAGAACAATATCACCTGAGCTTCAGGTACATACTCAACCGTATACTGTTGCATCGCACGGTATTAGATCCACACAGAAAGACAAACAAATAGAAAAAGAACATGAAGATGTCATATTCCCATGAATTATATACTGTAATGGGTACACATTCACATGTATAAGGACAAACATTGCCAGTTAGCAGACTCACCCAAATATGGTGGTTGAGAGGCTTCACCCCACCTGGCTACAGCGCAGGTATGAGGAGCACCGCTCTAAAAACAATTCACAAGTAACATTTTTAGAGCAGAAAGTCAGAATTAAAATGAGTTCACAGGGAGGCAGATTACTCAGTAAGTCCTTCAGAGTCTACGTTAGTAAGTATGTGGGACGCCCCACCTGTACTGGACTCCATCGGTCCGACAATGACAGACTAAGTTAAAATAAATGGCATCATCGTGAAAACTAAGCATTTAGAGAGGTGGACTTGCCAGCGTGTTAGTCCGCTGGTCGAATAAATAGACCCCCGTAATATCAGCCTGATCGCTTTAGGGCATCGTGTATATATTATGAATAGTCAGCGCGATAAATATCAGGCAACCAGATTGCGCAATAGGCGTTCCAGCGCGTTAATGCGCTGATCCAGTAAACGAAACCGCAGTGGTGGTAGCGCGATCGGTTTAGAGCAGCGCGTTGTCAATTACCGGTCAGGCAGCCAGCGTGCTCATTGCAGGCAAGCGCTCGCTTACCTGTCCGTCGGTGTCTCCGGGCAGTCAACTGTACTGTCTGGGGGGGCACCGGCGCTTCACAAGGAGGACTGATAAGTGCTTCCTCGTTCCGCACGGCAAGTTGACAGTCACGTGATTTGATCACGTGATGCCGGGCATGCTGGGATATGTAGTCCCAAACGGAAAATGATGCATAATGCGGGCAACCAGGCCAGTTGGTCTGTGCGCAAGTTGTGTATACAAAGGATTCAAGGAAGTTACTAGTAACATAAGGTAGTGGGGGTGCTAAGAGGTAGACCAGAAAAACTAGCGAAAACCCGTATGATTGACTACATTAGGGCTCATGGTGAGTAAGATGGCATTGGCTACAGGGACATCCAAGGGATGGGCTCATTTAGTCCCTCTTTATCACTGTTCAGGCGGTACACCCACTTTTGTTCAATTTTGAACAGAAAGCGGCTGATGTCAGTACAAGACGAGGGTATTTGTGGTTGTTCCAGGACAGTCCAACAAAAATCTTCAGGGCCATGTCCCTTTTCCAGAAAGTGTGCGGTGAGACGGGTGGCTTGTTTTCTACACCGCACTGTACTTTTGTGTTCTTGTATCCTCGTCCTGATTTTCCGGGTCGTCATGCCGACGTATCGCAAGGAGCATGGACAAGTTATCAAGTATATGAGATTACTGCTGTTGCAGTTTGTAAATCTTTTCTGTGTCCAAGGGCGATTGGTCCCAATGTCGACCTCAGTAGATTTTCGGGTTTGGGGACAGACAGTACACGCCCCACAGGGATGGTGTCCAGCGACTGGAGGTAAGTCCCACAGCGTGCCCACTTGCCTAGGTTCTTTGTTTCGTGGGCGCGTATGGACCAATTGGTCTTTTAAGTTTTGTCCTCTTTTAAAGGCAAAAATGGGTAGAGCGATGTCATCGTTACCAGTCTTAAGGATAGACCAGTGCTTCTTTATGATTTTCTGCACCTGATTCGAGCGAGTATTAAATGTGTTGACAAAGGCAATGCGATTGGTCTTGTCTTTTGGTGGCTGTATCTCCAATAGGGACTCCCTTTTATTGTTGGACGCCCTCTTTTTTGATTGTCGAATGATCTTTTTCGGATAGTTCTTTTCACTCAATTGGGTTTCCAAGTTCTTAGAGTGAATTTCGAAGGCTTCTTTACTGGAGCAATTTCTTTGGACCCTGAGAAATTGGCCAAAGGGCAAATTGTCCCTCAGGGCTCGCGGATGGCAACTGTCATACCTCAATAGTGCATTTCTAGCCATCGGCTTCCGATAGAGTTCCGATTCAATGCCATTATTGGTTGCATGTAGCCTCAGATCCAGGAAGGCTAAAGACGTTCTACTGTATTCAATGGTGAATTTCAAGTAGGCATTCTTGCTATTCAACCAACCATGGAATAGCATTAGATCTTCTTCTGTGCCCCGCCACACCACCAGAATGTCATCTATATATCGTTTCCATATATATAATGATGACAGATATGGGTTGGTGGACGTTAGGACTTCCTGCTGTTCAAAGTTATGGACGTAAAGGTTCGCCAGGCTCGGCGCGAAAACACTGCCCATACTAGTCCCGGATGTTTGCAGGTAAATGGTGTCCTCAAAGCGAAAGTAGTTCTCTTTCATCGCTATTTCAGCTAGATGCATGATGAAGCTCGTTGGCGTGATGGATTGGTGATCACTCTGTTCCAGTAGAGCGCCTACTACCTCCAGAGTCTCGGTTTGTGGAATAGACGTATATAAAGACTCTACGTCAAATGATACCAGGATATCGGTTCCGATGTCGTATTGTATTGTAGGTAGTAGTCTGAGGACATCTTTTGTGTCCTGCAGAAAGGTGGGCATCGCCTTGACCATTGGGTTCAAGAAATGATCAACAAAAGTTGATAAAGGTTCAAGGACCGAGCCGATACCAGAAATAATAGGCCTGCCGGGTGGCGGCCTCTGGGGTTTATGCACTTTAGGAAGACAGTAGAAGTACGGGACTGTAGGATGTTTGGTGATTAGATACTGTCCCTCTTGGGACGTTATCCAATCCTCGCTGGTTGCTTCCTCTACCAGATTGCTGATTTTAGTTTGCAATCTTTCTGTTGGATCTTCTCTTAATGGGAGATATGATTTCTGGTCACTCAGTTGCCGAATGCACTCATTTCGGTATGTCTCAGTGTCTAAGATGACTGTTGCTCCACCTTTATCAGCAGGCTTGATAATGATCCTGTCGTTAGATGATAATGAACGTAGAGCAAGTTGTTCGTCCTTTGAGAGATTCATGAATGGTCTAGTCTCTATTTCATAGATACGTTTAATGTAATTTTCCACTGCCGCTTCAAAAGTCAAAACCTTTGGAGGTAGAACAGCGGCAGGTGGATTAAAAGTGGAAGGCTTTTTCAATCCCGTATTGTTATCTTCTGGGACAGTACTAGTGTGTTCTGGTTTAGAAAAGAAGTAATGCAGTCTTATTTTTCTGAAAAACTTAGCCAGTTCAATTTGGGCTACGAAAGGATCCCCTTTCTGGGTTGCCACGAAACCCAAGCCTTTATTCAAAAGTCGCTCTTCAGTAGGAGAGAGTGTGTGTGAACTCAGGTTCATCACGAGGCTTGTTGGTTGCTGGTCCCTGCAGTGTCCTGTGGGACTTTCTTTCCGCTGCGGAGATCCATTCTCGATTGTTGAGGAGTTCCAGTGGACCTGTGGTGTCGTGGTTCCTTGTCTCCTCCTGCCCCTGCCTCGTCTCGGGCCAAATCCTAAAAAAGGAAAGGACCCTGGACCCTGTTGCATTGGAGGGGGACCGAAAGGACCCATTTGAGGGGGACATTGAGGTCCAAACATCCAAGGGTTGGCCGGCCACCAAGGTTGAAAGTTGTTAAAATTCTGTGGATGGTTGCCATTTCTCCAGTTTCTTCTATTACCTCGGCCTCTGGAAGTTTGATCAGCAGATCCATGTTGTGAGGTATCTGAATCACTGGGTGCTCCATCAGAACTAGATGTGCCATACGTAGAGCCACCCTTCTTGCCACCTCGGTTGAATGTTGGTGCTGTGTATGTATCACTCGTGTATGGGTACACTCGTTCCATGGAGAATTTAGCTAAGTCTTTCTTGAACTTTTCTAACTTAGTGAAAAGAATAGATTCTTTAAAATCTTTATTGTTCTTATCACTGTCTTCCTGTCCCTTTTTAAACAATCCGCTTTTTAGTGTGGTTTTAATCTGGCCCTCTAGAACCTGGATCTCAATTAATATCTTGTCCGCTACTCTTTTTGCGGTTTTGATGATCAGGACTAGCCAATCCCTTGTACACCTCCAGGCTATCATCGACCAGTCCTTGAGAAACTCTTTATCATCAAGGAATAGACGTGGTGCATTGATGTTGACAATAAGACCTGAAGTTGCACAGTTGTCTCGTAGGTATTGTGCCATGATTAGGGTTTTCGTCTAGAATGCTCTGAACCTCTGCACTCTCAAAAGCTAAGCCCCAGTTAGTCGCCATGTCGGAAACAAAACGGAGAAGTACAAAAATGGTGAAGGACAGAAAAGCCACTCAGTAAACTCAATTGTGCTGGAGACCGCGTGGTCAACCAGTAATTAAAAAGACCCACAGCCTTAGCTGTACAGTTCACGCACACAACAAACAATGGAAGTAGGGTCTAAGGGCGAGTTTACCGACCAACCAGGTACATGCCCCAAAATACAATATTTTCACAACAAAATATACCTGGGGGTCACAAGAAGGAGTCAAAACAGAGTGGATCACAACACCAATACTACACAAAAGGCACCAGTGAGAAAGTCCTTCTTGTGACCCCCAGGTATATTTTGTTGTGAAAATATTGTATTTTGGGGCATGTACCTGCAGAGGTTCAGAGCATTCTAGACGAAAACCCTAGTCTCCTAGACACCAGTCTCGGTCCAAACAGCAAACAATGATGATGGATGGGCAAAAATTCTAGTCCTCAAAAAATCCCACTCCAGAACATCCGTCCATGGATTAATCATGGCACAATACCTACGAGACAACTGTGCACCTTCAGGTCTTATTGTCAACAATGCACCACGTCTATTCCTTGATGATAAAGAGTTTCTCAAGGACTGGTCGATGATAGCCTGGAGGTGTACAAGGGATTGGCTAGTCCTGATCATCAAAACCGCAAAAAGAGTAGCGGACAAGATATTAATTGAGATCCAGGTTCTAGAGGGCCAGATTAAAACCACACTAAAAAGCGGATTGTTTAAAAAGGGACAGGAAGACAGTGATAAGAACAATAAAGATTTTAAAGAATCTATTCTTTTCACTAAGTTAGAAAAGTTCAAGAAAGACTTAGCTAAATTCTCCATGGAACGAGTGTACCCATACACGAGTGATACATACACAGCACCAACATTCAACCGAGGTGGCAAGAAGGGTGGCTCTACGTATGGCACATCTAGTTCTGATGGAGCATCCAGTGATTCAGATACCTCACAACATGGATCTGCTGATCAAACTTCCAGAGGCCGAGGTAATAGAAGAAACTGGAGAAATGGCAACCATCCACAGAATTTTAACAACTTTCAACCTTGGTGGCCGGCCAACCCCTGGATGTTTGGACCTCAATGTCCCCCTCAAATGGGTCCTTTTGGTCCCCCTCCAATGCAACAGGGTCCAGGGTCCTTTCCTTTTTTAGGATTTGGCCCGAGACGAGGCAGGGGCAGGAGGAGACAAGGAACCACGACACCACAGGTCCACTGGAACACGGACACTCCTCAACAATCGAGAATGGATCTCCGCAGCGGAAAGAAAGTCCCACAGGACACTGCAGGGACCAGCAACCAACAAGCCTCGTGATGAACCTGAGTTCACACACACTCTCTCCTACTGAAGAGCGACTTTTGAATAAAGGCTTGGGTTTCGTGGCAACCCAGAAAGGGGATCCTTTCGTAGCCCAAATTGAACTGGCTAAGTTTTTCAGAAAAATAAGACTGCACTACTTCTTTTCTAAACCAGAACACACTAGTACTGTCCCAGAAGATAACAATACGGGATTGAAAAAGCCTTCCACTTTTAATCCACCTGCCGCTGTTCTACCTCCAAAGGTTTTGACTTTTGAAGCGGCAGTGGAAAATGACATTAAACGTATCTATGAAATAGAGACTAGACCATTCATGAATCTCTCAAAGGACGAACAACTTGCTCTACGTTCATTATCATCTAACGACAGGATCATTATCAAGCCTGCTGATAAAGGTGGAGCAACAGTCATCTTAGACACTGAGACATACCAAAATGAGTGCATTCGGCAACTGAGTGACCAGAAATCATATCTCCCATTAAGAGAAGATCCAACAGAAAGATTGCAAACTAAAATCAGCAATCTGGTAGAGGAAGCAACCAGCGAGGGTTGGATAACGTCCCAAGAGGGACAGTATCTAATCACCAAACATCCTACAGTCCCGTACTTCTACTGTCTTCCTAAAGTGCATAAACCTCAGAGGCCGCCACCCGGCAGGCCTATTATTTCTGGTATCGGCTCAGTCCTTGAACCTTTATCAACTTTTGTTGATCATTTCTTGAACCCAATGGTCAAGGCGATGCCCACCTTTCTGCAGGACACAAAAGATGTCCTCAGACTATTACCTACAATACAATACGACATCGGAACCGATATCCTGGTATCATTTGACGTAGAGTCTTTATATACGTCTATTCCACAAACCGAGACTCTGGAGGTAGTAGGCGCTCTACTGGAACAGAGTGATCACCAATCCATCACGCCAACGAGCTTCATCATGCATCTAGCTGAAATTGCGATGAAAGAGAACTACTTTCGCTTTGAGGACACCATTTACCTGCAAACATCCGGGACTAGTATGGGCAGTGTTTTCGCGCCGAGTCTGGCGAACCTTTACGTCCATAACTTTGAACAGCAGGAAGTCCTAACGTCCACCAACCCATATCTGTCATCATTATATATATGGAAACGATATATAGATGACATTCTGGTGGTGTGGCGGGGCACAGAAGAAGATCTAATGCTATTCCATGGTTGGTTGAATAGCAAGAATGCCTACTTGAAATTCACCATTGAATACAGTAGAACTTCTTTAGCCTTCCTGGATCTGAGGCTACATGCAACCAATAATGGCATTGAATCGGAACGCTATCGGAAGCCGATGGCTAGAAATGCACTATTGAGGTATGACAGTTGCCATCCGCGAGCCCTGAGGGACAATTTGCCCTTTGGCCAATTTCTCAGGGTCCAAAGAAATTGCTCCAGTAAAGAAGCCTTCGAAATTCACTCTAAGAACTTGGAAACCCAATTGAGTGAAAAGAACTATCCGAAAAAGATCATTCGACAATCAAAAAAGAGGGCGTCCAACAATAACAGGGAGTCCCTATTGGAGATACAGCCACCGCCCACGAAACAAAGAACCTAGGCAAGTGGGCACGCTGTGGGACTTACCTCCAGTCGCTGGACACCATCCCTGTGGGGCGTGTACTGTCTGTCCCCAAACCCGAAAATCTACTGAGGTCGACATTGGGACCAATCGCCCTTGGACACAGAAAAGATTTACAAACTGCAACAGCAGTAATCTCATATACTTGATAACTTGTCCATGCTCCTTGCGATACGTCGGCATGACGACCCGGAAAATCAGGACGAGGATACAAGAACACAAAAGTACAGTGCGGTGTAGAAAACAAGCCACCCGTCTCACCGCACACTTTCTGGAAAAGAGACATGGCCCTGAAGATTTTTGTTGGACTGTCCTGGAACAACCACAAATACCCTCGAATTGTACTGACATCAGCCGTTTTCTGTTCAAAATTGAACAAAAGTGGGTGTACCGCCTGAACAGTGATAAAGAGGGACTAAATGAGCCCATCCCTTGGATGTCCCTGTAGCCAATGCCATCTTACTCACCATGAGCCCTAATGTAGTCAATCATACGGGTTTTCGCTAGTTTTTCTGGTCTACCTCTTAGCACCCCCACTACCTTATGTTACTGGTAACTTCCTTGAATCCTTTGTATACACAACTTGCGCACAGACCAACTGGCCTGGTTGCCCGCATTATGCATCATTTTCCGTTTGGGACTACATATCCCAGCATGCCCGGCATCACGTGATCAAATCACGTGACTGTCAACTTGCCGTGCGGAACGAGGAAGCACTTATCAGTCCTCCTTGTGAAGCGCCTGTGCCCCCCCAGACAGTACAGTTGACTGCCCGGAGACACCGACGGACAGGTAAGCGAGCGCTTGCCTGCAATGAGCACGCTGGCTGCCTGACCGGTAATTGACAACGCGCTGCTCTAAACCGATCGCGCTACCACCACTGCGGTTTCGTTTACTAGATCAGCGCATTAACGCGCTGGAACGCCTATTGCGCAATCTGGTTGCCTGATATTTATCGCGCTGACTATTCATAATATATACAAAATGCCCTAAAGCGATCAGGCTGATATTACGGGGGTCTATTTATTCGACCAGCGGACTAACACGCTGGCAAGTCCACCTCTCTAAATGCTTAGTTTTCACGATGATGCCATTTATTTTAACTTAGTCTGTCATTGTCGGACCGATGGAGTCCAGTACAGGTGGGGCGTCCCACATACTTACTAATGTAGACTCTGAAGGACTTACTGAGTAATCTGCCTCCCTGTGAATTCATTTTAATTCTGACTTTCTGCTCTAAAAATGTTACTTGTGAATTGTTTTTAGAGCGGTGCTCCTTATACCTGCGCTGTAGCCAGGTGGGGTGAAGCCTCTCAACCACCATATTTGGGTGAGTCTGCTAACTGGCAATGTTTGTCCTTATACATGTGAATGTGTACCCATTACAGTATATAATTCATGGGAATATGACATCTTCATGTTCTTTTTCTATTTGTTTGTCTTTCTGTGTGGATCTAATACCGTGCGATGCAACAGTATACGGTTGAGTATGTACCTGAAGCTCAGGTGATATTGTTCTTAATTTTTCTATCTAAGCAGCAGTGTTTTTATACACGGTCCTGAAGAATGCATTTTGAAACTATGTTCGATACAATGCAGAAACATGTTGACCACTATTAAGTACGGTGATTATTAAAAACCCGCACTTACACTTGCTTTTTAAACTTTAGGGATTGGGAGACACTAATAAATGTTGTTTGTCCACCTGATCACCTAATTTTATTGTACTTTCCCTCACTTGACACTCCTACCACCTTAACACTGCTTTTTCAGTAGCCACGTCAATCTTTGTACTCAACACACCACCCCTTATCACATATATCGGTCACAGTAACATCTGACCGGCCGTTCTGTCTCCTGGGTAAGGAGAACCCAAATGATGAGAAAGAGGGCGGTACAGTGTGGCTTCTGATGGGAACTATTTCTCCATATGCTCTTGAGCCTCTACTTGGCCTGCATTCACTAACATGGATGACTTTCTCACTGGTGCCTTTTGTGTAGTATTGGTGTTGTGATCCACTCTGTTTTGACTCCTTCTTGTGACCCCCAGGTATATTTTGTTGTGAAAATATTGTATTTTGGGGCATGTACCTGGTTGGTCGGTAAACTCGCCCTTAGACCCTACTTCCATTGTTTGTTGTGTGCGTGTACTGAAACCATTCCCAATATTTGGCCTTCAGAGCCTCCTTTGTGGGAAAATTTTAATTTTCAGGATCGGACCATAGGGAGGACATACCTAAATTAGACAAGAGGTCTCTGACCGCCCATTGCCATTTAATACGGTGTAGAGCGTCAGCCCTTATTATTTCTGAGAAACCTTTTGCATAGCCTGCAAGCTCCGGCATGGTCCAGAGTCTCCTCCAATAAAGGAGGGGTCGAAGTTAGCTACAGATGCAATTGGTTTTCTCCCCAGATCAAATAATAATGGGCACATTGGGGTGCTTTGTGGGAGACTAGTAATTTTTCTCAAGAACCTATTTTCAGAAGACGTAAGAGTTAATAGGTTCTCGCACCCTCAGAGTTCTGAACCATAAAGGGCTGAGCTAATGACTTTCATGTTGCAAATTTCTAAGACTGGGCTTGGTATGTGAAGAGTTGTGTTCCAGGTGTAAAATCCCTGACACTTGCCTATGTTTAAGTGAAAATAGATCAATCTGATGATCCCACTTCATGTTGTCTTGAAAATTAACCCCTAAATAGGTGGACTCCTAGACCAGTTCTAGCAGCCTATTGTTCATTCGGATGCCACCCTTGAAGGCCCTATGTGGGTTAAATGCCATAAATTTTGTCTTTGACACATTGACCTCCAAGCCCTGCTGAGAACAGAAACCCTCGAATGTCTTTAGGGCTTTCTGAAGTCCGCTTGGGGTCTTGGATAAGATCAATGTGTCGTCAGCAAACATTAATATTGCCATTTTATCGCCTTCCAGTACAAGGGCATCCGAAGGGGTAGAACTCATGTGGTCCACTATCTTGTTAATATATAATGAGAATAGCGTTGGGGCAATCACGCAGCATTGGCGCACGCCTCTCTCTACAGGGAATGATTCAGTAACTTCAACCTGTTCACCCCATCTAATTTTTGCGCTGCTTTCTTCATGCAATCTAATAATCAGGAACAGGAGTTCTGACAGAATCCCTAGTTCTTGTAAGGTTAACGATAATTTAGTGCGGGGAAGAGGTCGCATGCCGACTTAAGGTCAACAAAGGCGGCATAAAGGCTTCCCTTACCTATGGTCACTATCTTCCAGTGTATCAGGACAAACCAAAACACCTGATCAATTGTGCTGGTGAAGGTTCGAAATCCAGCTTGCAAAGGGGACAAAACCCTAAACTCCTTAATCCATTCTTGCACTCTATTGAGCACAAGCCTCCCAGCTATTTTCTGCAGACAGTCTATTAGGCTGATTGGCTTATAGTTCCCAGGGCATGACTTGTCACCTTTCTTATAAACAGAGATGATCTCCGCACTCTTCCAGGAGAGTATATATGCTTATTATATGATCAATAACTTCTAGACCCACCCAAAAATGCATGATATCATTTTTGATTCATCATAGAGACAAGGCAAGTGGTTGTCCCAAACTAAAACTTGCTCATACTTGAAGTGGATCACTTGATGCATGGGAGGGGAATGCCTTCCAACCCATAGATGGCATAGACAAGAGAACTTCATATGTGTGAATGTGCAGCTATGTGGGAAAGCCCACGTTGTAACCCTGAGGTGACTACCATGATAAGGCTTAGCCAAATGTCCAGTTATAGCAGCATTACTCACAACACACCCGGCTGCATCTTTCCCCATATCAGAGTGAAAATCCAGTCTGAATAATCATCTTTGATAAGGATATTCTGCCATCTGGTTGGAGTAGGAGGGACTACCAGAAGGTGATCGTTGATCAAATACCTATCAAGGTTCTACAGAGGTTACCCTCATATAGGTCTAGAAGAGTATGATACCGTTGGACCCCCACATAGCAAATTGCCTCTTGGTGCAAATGGAGCTGTGCCTCCCCAAGATGTATAATGCAAGGGGGCGGAATGGGGCAGAGAGGGTAGATCACCTTTCCCCCGAGTCTAATCGTCTGCGTTAGGGGCGGCGCTGGAATTCTCCACCCCTTGCTTTCAGGGAACTCCAAGAGGGATGCACTCCTTTTTGATGCCTGGTTGCAGCATAGCACGCATAAATTAGCCCCAATGCTGACACGAATCACTAAGAAAGTCAAACCTTCAGCACACTGGTTTAATGACCCGCTGAGAATAAGCAAGACCGCCTGGAAGCGCTTAGAAAGGAAATGGAGGAAAAACTTTGATTCTGACAACAAATATACGTATAAATTGGCCTTGACGTCCCATTATACTCAAGTGTACTAGGCAAAAAAAAAGCTATCTGAATGTCAAAATCGAGTCATCTAGCAATAAAGGCAAGAAGATATTTAAAATTGTAAATGATTTTACAGCCCGTCATCTGTGGCCAGTGGTCTCCCGCTTTCCTCCAAATGAACGCAACAACTAGCGACTTCTTTAACGAAAAAATTGTGATTATTCAAGAGTCTTTCTCTAGAGGGCCTCCAGATGATTATGAAGCCAGGTTAGCTCCTACTGCGGAGCTTCTATCTGGAATATCCCCTGTCCTCCTTCAGTTTCCTAGGTTGCAGCCTAAGTATTCCTTGATATTATTAAGGACCTCAAGTCAGGTTTTCCTGCCGACCCCTGTCCAGCAAAATTACTGGCCACGGTGGCCACAGCTTTAAATCCTGTGGCTAACAAGATATTTAATTCCTCGTTAGCTGCTGGCCATATGCCCTCTCTGTGGAAAGAAGCTAAAATCCTCCCACTGCTTAAGAAGCCATCAGCTGACCCCATGGTGTCAGCAAACTACAGGCCTATTTCACTGCTGCCAGTCTTTTCTAAGTTCTTGAAGAAATACGTGTATATGGTTATTTCGCACTATGCTGAAAAGAATAATCTTTTGCATATCAGCCAGCCTGGCTTCAGAGCCAACTATAGCACTGTAGGAGGAGCCAAGCCAACAACCAAGGTGGTCGTGTGAAAACTCGGCTCCGCCGATCTCCGCTCCTAAAATAAGTATCCTGTAATTTATCCTGTTCAGAATTTCTACCCTCCTCGGTACTGGTGAACGACGCTTCTACCCGCTCTCCCGGCCCGTCTATGAGTCCGGACCTTGGAGATATCCTGCCCAGAAGATCAGGGCCTGGTCCGGGCTGGAGGCCGGAACCTCGCGTGAAGGTGGAGGCCGGTATCAAGGTGTACAACAACGGGGCCGCGTGAAGTACTGTCCCAGCCCGAAGTCTGTGTCTGCTAATTGGGCATGGCTACTGGAACTGCCGCCACCGGACTAGCGGATGGTGGTCTATAGCGTCACATTCTGAGGGAATATAAAACTATCGCCCGTCCCAAAGTGTGCATCAGCAGACCCCCATTTTTGGACTGTGCTCTACTGTTGCTGCCGCGATTGCGCAGCGGGTGGAGGTGGAGCACGGGTGAGGAACCTTCTTTGCCCGATATTGCAGGTGGACTGCAACGCCACTATCAACCATCTGCTGGGTTTGCTGCCTGGCGGAGTAAGCGGAGGGACCGGGACGACAAAGTACGCATGCGGTGAGGATGACCCCACCCCCCTCCGAGTGCTAAAGGGAAGCTGCTTATGTGATCACATGGTGACTACTGTGTTTGGGATGGCACTGTGGGGGCTCACGATTGCTGTGATCAGGCTCCTGTGAAGATTGCATTATAACCCTGGGACCCCGGGGGAGATGGTGGCAAGCAGCTGATCTGATGTATGGGGCTAATTACCGGCAAGAATGCTGCAGGCTCACTAGGCACGGTCTTCGACTCCGGTAGTTGAGGCGTCTGTTTGGAGTGATAGGGGTTCACAACTATAGCACTGAAATTGCCTTACCGGAGGTCTCAGAACATATCAAGGAGAAGCTGGATATGGGAGGAAAAGCCATCCTGATCCTGTTAGACCTATCAGCGGTCTTTGATACTGATTCCCATGATCGACTCCTAGACAGGATGCGGGAACTCAGAGAGGTCAGGAGGTATGGACTCCCCCCTTTGCGGCCACAATCCCTAGTCTTAAAGTAGGTGTGCCACAGGCACCCCATGCTGTTCAATCTTCATATGTCCCCATTGGCACCACAGGGTGAAGCATATGATGCTAAAAAGAATTCAGTCGCCGATGACACTCAGCTCCTTTTTACCTGTGATAAGGGAGAGGACTTCGAGGGTGAGAAGATTAGAATGTGCCTCACAAAGGTGTTTAAGTGGTGGTGGATAAATCAACTGATATGTAATCCATGGAAGTCGGAAATCTTTTTTTGGCTCCCCACCCCCGGACGAATGCAGACATTCGTGGCCTGAAGATATGTTACCTCTTCACAGCGGCACAAATGACGCTAAAAAATCTGGGCATCTTGATAGACGATACTTTCTCAATGAAAACCCAAGTTCAGTTGGTAGTTGGCATGTGCTTTGGCCTTTTACGTATGCTGAGGAAATTTCTTCCACTTCTGCCACTTGATTGTAGGAAGACTGTGGTTTAGGCACTGGTTACCTCCAGACTCGACTATGTGAATGTCCTGTACCTGGGCCTTCCTGAATGCCTACTCAGTCGTCTGCAGGTGGTCCAAAATGCAGCTGCCAGAGTTCTTATGCTTATACCAAGGACCCACATATCCCTGCATCTCAAGGCTCTACATTGGCTTCCAGTAAAAATGAGGATCAGCTTTTAAAGCTCTGGTGCTATTCTTCAAGGCCCTTCATGGGAGTGGCGCAGGTTACCTCAGAGGAGAGTAACCCATCAAGCGCCTCCAAGAACCTTGAGATCATCCTCTCTTAGGCTAGCTTCCATTCCCAGAATATACTGTGCCCAGTCGGGCGGTAGTTCCTTCAGGTTTCTGGGAGCACAGGACTTTAACTTGCTTCCTCTGTCTCTGAGAACAGTGACTGAGCTAGCCACTTTTAAGAAACTGCTTAAAGCTTGGTTATTCTGTCTTTGAGCCTCCATTATTTGAGAATCACTTGTTAATGATGTTGTCACTGTGGCGAGGGGTGTCAGTTTTGTTTGTTGGGGAGGCCTGTTTAGCGCCGGGCCCTCTATCGAGTAGCTGCGCGCTATATAAATGTATTCATTCATTCATTCATTACTGACTTAGACTAGTTCACCCTCGAGATCTTATCATTATTGAAAACGATTTTGTACTTGTATGAGCAATGGCAGTTGGACACGTCCCCTGACTGAGATTTGTTATTGGCGTCCGCAACATAAGTTGATTATTACAATCTCAGATGAAAACATTTAATCCTAAAGTGCCAGCATGTTGGACAAGAATGAGTTTGAATGACGTCTCCACAATTTGTTTGCTAGTGGAGGAAATCTGCTATCCTGTGTGGGACTTAAATGACATTCACACCGCTGGGACCCTCTACTAGTTTCCATTAACAACAAAAAGCATGAAGGTTAGGCTGGATAAACATAAAACCATGATCCATGTAAAGCCTGCCCCACTGACTTCCAATGCTGTATAAGAATTCTGAAGAGGAAGGCGAAACAACACCCACTATAAGACAATCTTTTTGGTAGTCTTCTCCCAAGGTATGTTTGAGATATGCACAGTGAGACACCCTTAGACTCAGTGAAATACAGGAACAGGACACTAAAACCTTCATCTCTAGTGAGCACACTGAACCTTACGGCCCACAGAGACTTTGAAACCCTGATTTAAAGTTGACATCCAGGCACTAAAACTCTCCATTCTGACCTTTTTAAGTCCCCCACACAGGCAGAGAGAATTTTTTAAATGTAATCTTTGCCAGGAAAATGCTAGCCAGTGAAAACATTTCCCCCTTCTTTCACAGGAAGTAAATGTTGTGGACTGCAGGCCATAACATTGTAACAAAAGTGTAGTCACCAAAGGTATTCCAGATATTTTTAACAGACTGATGATATAATTGGATTGTGTTAGAAATGGGATCTCTGGTTGCCTAAGGCGTGTGCCACAGCTAGGCAGAGACAACCACTCTAGTCAGGGCAAGGGAGTTACACAGCAAGATAACCCCTGCTCACCCCCTTGGTAGCTTGGCATGAGCAGTCAGGCTAATCTCAGAGGCAATGTGTAAAGCGTTTGCGCAACACACACACACAGCAGCAACACACTAGGCGCACCACAAAAAGGAACTCCACACAAGGTTATATATAAATATAGCCTTTGTATTTCCATAAACACATTAGATCATAAGCACACATATTCACTGTGCCAACTGGCACTGGGCAGTGTTTACAGGGGATTATTTACACATGACAGGGCCATGTGGGCCACTGTAAAAATCAGCACTTAGTAGAACTAGTAGCTGTAGAACATAGAATAACTGTCGCACCAAATAACAATTGTAGGACACAACCAGTAACCACTGGTAACAGGATTGAACACACTACGCAATACTAATCACCCTAGGCATAGATCACGCAGGGAAACATGAACTCACTTGAATAAACCATACTAGGTAAAACAACCCGCTCCTCATAAAACACATTTAGATGTCTAACACAGGTGCATAAATACATTATGCATAAATCACATTAGGCATCAGGTAATTACCAACATAAACACCAATCACCTTGCGCAAGAATCACATTAGGTACTGCCCCCAGGACAACCTGCCTTCCATGGGGCTCAAATGCCCTCTGTCCAAATAGTCAGGACGCGCTGCCTAGGCAGCGAAGCAAAGATACGCAAGAGTCTGGGCCTAAACGTGGCAACTGCCCACTAATTTCTGGGCAGCTGAAGGAATGATCATGGGCACCAGCGTGCCCCTTGAGCCCCTCTCTGGGACTCCCAAATGAAAATGATTGAACCCAAACGTCGCAGCTGCCTGTGCTCTCACAGGGCAGCTGAAAGTAGAAATGTTACTTCAGGCACCACTGTGCCCCTGACCCTCACTGGGGCTTGAGAAGCAAAATGCCCGCAAAATAACTTAGCCCAGGAACCACTGTGCCTATGGAACCCCCACTGGGACTCCTAAAATGCCCAAGAGAAGTCGGTACAGTAGGAGGGGAGGGGGCGGGCACTGGCAATGAGCCATGACGGCCCCTCTCACAACAAGGAACCCCGGAGCCCTACTCACCGGGCTCTTCTGCAGACTCCTCCGGTCGTCGGCGGGGTTGACATGCGGCGGGGGCAGAGGATACCTTCACTTGTCTCAATCCCGGGCGGCGCAGCCTCACCTTGGGGAAGCTCCCGAGGTGCAGTGTTGCTGGGCAGCAAATGGCAGCGCGGCCCTGTGCGTCGAGCCTCCAGGCTCAGGGGTGCCTCAGCCAATGGCAGCAGGCCCTAGTGATGAGCCTCCAGGTTCCAGAGCGCCTCACCCAATGACAGTGCGGCCCTCGCGTCGAGCCTCCAGGTTCCGGGGCGCGTTAGCCAATGGTGGCGCGGTCCTCTCAAGGAAGCCCCTGGGCCGGCTGCGGGGATTCCTTCGGGCCCAGGCTTCTATTGCTGTTATACGAGGTAGGCTCTCGTTGCAATGCAAAGTCCCTGGCGGGGTGGGTACCCGCTAGGGGTATAAGACTGGCAGATATACGGGGTAGGCTCTCCCTTCTTTGCACACAAAGTCCCTGGTGGGGTGGGCACCCGCTAGGGATATAGACAGCAGCACAAGGTCCTTGGCGGGGTGGGCACCCACTAGGCATATCAAAAACTGCAAATCCACGGGGTGGGCACCCGCGCCGGAATGGGCAGATTGCGGGGTAGGCACCCACTCGATAAGAGCACTTGCAGGGGGATCCCCACATCCGGGATTCCCTCTTGAAAATGATCGCAGCTCTCTGCTGCAACTCGCAAATAGGAGCACGGCTCCTCCAAAGGAAAGGCACCACAATAAGCGCTCCTCAGGGAAATAGAGTGCTTCCTTAGGAAGGCAAGTAAAGCGCTTCCCAGGTGCTTAAAGGCAAAGTCTAGTAAAGTCTTTTTTGCAGGAAGGGGGCAGGGGCTGGGCCCAGGCAGGCCAGCTCACAGGGCCCTCCAGCAGGGAGGCAGTCCCTAGTGGTGGTTCCTCCTGGCGCCCAGCAGCAGCAGCAGGCCCCCTCAAGTCAGGATCAGAGAGAACATTTTCCATGGGGTCAAAGCCCCTTCTTATACTCACTTTTCCTTTGTCTCAAAGGTGCAGGGCAAGGGGAAAACCAGATGCAAATGGTTCTGGAGCACTTTGTTTTGCTCAGCCCCTCTCCCTATTCACAGAACAGGCTAGGGACATCAGACACACCACAGGAAGTGGAGCCAGCATTGTGTGGGGAAGGCACAGTCCTATTCAGGTCCCAGGTGCAACTCCTCCCTCCAATCTGCATGCCGATCTCCCTATTCACCACCGGGCAGACTCATCCTGGCTCCTGGAGGCAACCCCCCCAGCCAGCCCCTGTCACTCACAGTCCAGACTGGCCATTCACACCTCACAGCACACAGAAATGCCAACTTCTAAAAGTGGCACTTCTCCACGAGACACAATAAATCTGCGCACACCATTGCGCAGCATTTATTCTCACGAGTTCGCACATACCAAACTCGCCCCTTCACTCCTCTCACACCAGGTATCACCATGGACACATATATCCCCCATGCATTCCTATGGGAGGGCAGGCCAATCTCACCACACGCACTCAGATTGCGCACGCACTTTACACTGGGACACAGGGTTAAAGTGCGCAGAAGCCAAAAACAACTAACATCAGGTCATATCTAAAAGTTTAGGAGTGAACCTCCCAAAAGGGCCACGTCACAGATTGTCTCCAGATTTCCCGATTGTTTGAAGAGTATTGTAAATGTAGGCATTGGTGGGATCACTTTTCCTAGAATACCAAAGTTCTTTTTATTACTTTAATTGGACAAAGGTAAGTAGGTTCATCCTTTTCTAGGGATTATATATCAGTTTATTTGAGTTGCATGTGCCAACATGTAATTCTGGAGCTACATTGGATCACTATTTTATGAAGAATGGTTTTGTTAAAACTCTTTTGGTCGTTTGTGTAAGGTGTATCACTAGTTTGCACATCTACTTCTCGCATTCAGGTCCATACTAAATATTACATCCTGATGACGCACAATGTATGGTAAGCAATCATGCTTAATGATAGAAGCCTGCAATGTAGGGAAATAAGGGCTGGCTTAATTTAGCTTAACTGTTAATGCCATGTTAATGGAAAATAATGCATTAACATTCAAAGGCTAGTTTTCATGTTGAATCGCTATTTGCACGAGATGTTTCCTTCTCTTTTTTTGCAGATTTCATATTTTTCTAAAAGCCTTCTGTTATTTAGTGAGTAGGCACGTGTTTCGTATTAGACACTGTTTTGTATTAGACAACTAATCATGAGATCCTCACTGGGAGGAGATTAGGCAACAGGAACAATGAGTTATGAGAAGAACAGTCTGACTCACAGAATACCAAGATGTACCTTTTTAAGATGTAATGTCTAAAGATCATTGTACCAGTCTGGGAAAATGGGGTATATGCCTGTTAGATTTGGAGGTCTCTAGTTGGCAGAGGTAGTTACCTTTGACCAAATAGGGACCCTTGAGTCTAGTCAGGGTAAGGGGGTACACTCCTAAAATAACCCCTGCTCACCCCCTTGGTAGCTTGGCATGAGCATACAGGCTTACCTCAGAGGCAGTGTGTAAAGTATTTGTGAACACATAGAGTAACCGGTTCTTCTCCGCACAGGGAGGTGATGCATCAGTTTCTTACTGCGCTTCCGTGGCGATGCGACCAGCAGTGCTGTGATGCAATGAAGATCTGGTGCATTGAAACAAAATGGTGTCTTCTTCTTGATGTGACAACGATACGTGCACGCCCGACGGCGGTGCGGTGATTCAACGATTCTTCTGAGCCGCAACAGGCCCTGTGACACACTCTCCGGTGATGCGATGGCGTCTGCTGCCACGGCGACACTCTTCTCCAGTGATGCGAGGTGTTTTGGGTGATGTGATGGTGACAGCGGCAGCAGTGGCGCGGTTCTCTGGTGATGCAAAGTTATCTGCTGCGACGGCGACACTCTTCTACGGTGCTGCAACGACAACGGCTGTGGCGACGACCCGCTTCTTCGTCTTGAGTCGCGCTTCCAGCTCCCAGCAACACGCAGTCTCTCAGAAGGCCCAGCTCAACAGCAGGCACTTCAATTCCCAGCAAGGGAAGGCAGGGAGCTGGTTGATGAAGTCTGTTGTCCCTGAAACTTCAGCAGGAGGCAAGCTCTATCTCAAGCCCTTGGAGATCCTTTACAAGTTGATTTGAAGGTAGCACAAAGTCCTTTCTCCTTTCTTAGGCATAGGCAGTCAGGCAACCACTGCAGGCCAGTCCCCCAAACAGCACTCAGATTAGGGATAGTCTCCTGCTCAGTTTCTCTGGTTCCTCTCCTCAGCAAAGGTTCTTCTTGTTTTCCAAAAGCGATTTAAAGTTCTTGGGTCTGGGTCCCAATATTTATACTAGCAAGTCCTTTGTCTCTCGAGGCAGAGAGTGTCTGTGCCTAGTTCAAACCAGTTCTGTGCAGTCCTGGAGCAACTTGTTGACAAGACTCCTTCTTTCCTTTGACAGTGTGGGCCAGGAACATCAGACACACCACAGGAGGTGAAGCCAGCATTGTGGAAGGTAGGCACAGCCCTATTCAGGTCCCAGGTGCAACTCCTCCCACCATCTACATGCAGATAGCTCTATCCAACCCAGTGCTGACTCACCCTGTCTCCTGGAATCCCCCAGCCCCTGTCACTCAAACTCCAGACAAGGAATACACAACCTAGCAGAGGCAGGCTTGGACAGTTAGGAGTGTAAATACCTACTTTCTAAAAGTGGTATTTTCAAACTCAGAATGTTAAAACCAACTTCACTTAAAGATGTATTTTATCTTTCTGAGTTCAGGTATACTAAACTCGAATTTCTACCTAGTTCCAAGAGTCAGTTAGGATTGTAAGATGTTATAATCCAACAACCCATTCTGGCCTATGGAGAACAGGTAGCCTTGCAATAGTGAAAAACAAAAATGGCCGTAATTCAATATTAAGACATGTCACACACACCATGGCATGTCCTACCTTTTACCTACAATGCACCCTGTCCTCGGGCCTACCATAGGGGTGACTAATATGCAGAAAAGGGAAGATTTAGGGACTGGCAAGTGGGTGCACTTGCCCAGTCAACATGGCACTACCAGACAGTGCACAGGCTCTGCAATGGCAGACCTGAGACACACTTTTACAGGCTGCTTCTGTGGGTGGCACAACCAGTGCTGCAAGCCCACCAGCAGCATTTGATTTACCAGCCCTGGGCAACTGCAGTGCACTGTACTAGGTTCTGACAGTAAATCAAATAAGACAATCATGGAGTCACTAATCCGTACATCAATTTACAGTAGGGAGAGCATATGCACTTTAGCACTGATCAGCAGTGGTAAAGTGCCCAGCGTCATAAAACCAACAAAAACAGGTCAGACAACATACATGAGGAAGGCAAAATGTTCAGGCATGACCCTGCAAAAAAGGCCAAGTCCAACAGTGCCTATGCTCAGGAATTTACTCAAATTCTATTGGAGGACTCTGGAGACAAAAAGAAAATAATGTAGCAACATAGATTATTGTGTGTTTATATTAGTGTGTGTTCCTAGAGCAGCACTCTGATTTCTGACCCAGCTCTCTTACTGTAGATTTGCCTTTGAGTTTCCAATGCTTTTCTTCATGAGAGGTTGCCTTTTTTAGATTTTACTGATTTTCTTCTGATTTTGAACTGACAATACTTTGCAGCTTCTTATGCAAAGAGTTTATGCTTGTACATTGACTCACTTATCAGAACTCTTCATTTGATATCTGATCTGAAACCTTTTCTCTCATTATTCCAATTTAATTTAGATTAGGGAATTTTCCTTTATAGAATGCGTGCGTTGTATTCTTACAATATTAACTGTCATTTTAACCTATATTGCACACTATTTATAATAAAATATTAATTGATGGATTATATTACCTTAAATGCTGGAATCTAAATATTAATATTAAACGAATAAATGTTAAAAAACGAAAGAATTACAAATAAAATCCTTTAATTTACAGTAATTTTCTTTATTGACTGTACTAAAGGTTTTTAATAATTGTTGGTACAAATCTATGTTGAAGATCGCTCCTTACATCTCTTTATCGACAATCAAAAATCCATGTGACTAGTGACAGGGGTTATTAAATGATTACACCCTAACATTGAAGTATGGAAAACCTAGCTCCCTCACTCCCTTATTCTGTGGTGTATTGGATTGGACAGTCGTCATTATCATTATAATTATTATTATTATTACCCTTCATGGGCCTATCTCCGAAATAGTAATTTGGCATTGCCTTGATGGATAGTAAAGTTGCAACATATCCAACGCATCTTGTGTGACTGTTTTGGGGAACAGTGTTTGGAGCCACCACGGGAGTCAGGAGGCATCATCAATTCTCCTCAAGGTATTGCAGATTATTTTTTCAGAAAGGAAAGTATTACTTTCAGAATAATATCAATTGCATCAAATGCCAAGACATATCAATAAATACTAAACTGCTTAAAACTTCCCTGCATGTAAGAACACAACGCCATGCTTTGGTTTTTATACTTTATTCTTTTCATTCATACATAAATCAGTTGTTCTTTTGTGTTTTATCTGCTAAAGCGTCAACCTGTTTGGGATTCGGATGCATTGTCTGTCAGAAGCGGAGGATCCCCAAATCAAAAGCTACTGAAGGAGGCTTTAACTGCAAAAGAGCTGAAGAGCATGGAGAAGCATCTTGCTGGTATGTGGCATTTACATTTTCCTTCCCACCATGCTGATGCTTTTTTGCTTCTTCTGAATGTGTAGTCTGTACCCAGAAATTCTGGTTCTTTTGGTAATCAACTTCATAGCAAAATGTCTTCTTACTTGCTGAATTAAACATATTCAGTAGAATTTGAAACTGAACATCTTTAGTTCAGAACCTAAGGTGAAGAGGAAGCACCATATGCTACGAGATCAGCTACTTGAAAATATATATATGGCTAAACAGATCTTGAACTAATAATAAACAAATCTCCCTGGCAACATACCAAGCCAAACAGAGTAAAGATGCTTGTCGAGAAGGAGACAGTACTGTTGAAATATCAAAAGCACGTACTGTCTTCGAGCGGACACAAATAGATAGACTCATTATTGTGTTGGGTCATAGGCAGAGAGACAAAACTGAAATATCCTATGAGCATGCTCAAAAGTAGACACATTTAGGAGAGGAATAGGGTAGGTAGATCAACAAGAGACTAGACACACATTTTCTACAGGAGTCCTTCTCATTTGCGGACCAAGCTCAATAATTAAGATCGAAGCTTGTTATGAATACTGGTGAAGGTCAGCAGTAAATGTGTTGCAATAAAATGGCTGACACGATTTGACAGCAAAGGATATGCTATGTGGTAGTCCCTCTCCCCATAATTTGACGATCATTGGAACTCCTGTGTGCGGTTTTCTCTGGAGTAAATAATCCTAAAGGGGGTTAGGTGTTCTAAATTCGAGAAATAAAAGTGGACATTTTGAAAATAAGAATCCATATTGTAGCATGCGCCATTATTTTGAGAAAATGGGCAGGACACATCAATAGGAATCTGACCAGCAATTATGTAAAACAAATGACAATACTGACCTTAGCACCTAGAATTTTAATACTTCATACAGGACAGCAAAATAATACCAGTTTTTACTTTAAGATAGCAGTCCTCATGTTAACACACTTATTTCATTGCTGAGTACCATGGTCATTACCACACCCCTCACACAAACTTTTCCCCAGGTAAATTTAAGCAAGCCAACCTGCTGAAATTTACCTGGGGAAATACCCATGACATATTGATGCATGTGGAGTTTTGTGTGGTAAGCACCAAATTCGATATATGTTTCCCCATTTTACAAGTAAAAATTCAGAACAGTGGGTATTTACCACGCCTGATAAATATTGGGTGCAGTAAATGCCGTTTCCCATCGGTCCCACTTGGAATGAGGGCCCTTGTATTGAAATGTGGAGAATATCTATTTATTTCTACACCTGCTGCGGGACAAACTAGCTCTGGCAGGTATATACATGAATGATATGTCCTTGTGAATCAGTGCGAAAGTAGGGAGTATGCTCCAAGGTAAACCGTTTTGAATTTTCTTTTTCCAAATCCGACCATCAATGTATACTGTGAAAATGTGAAAACCTACTTATGCAAGGTGTAATTCAGTGAAAATCTGTTTATTGCACAGCCATTGTAGCGAGCTACTCCAAACAGGATATATTACCAAAGGGAGTATGCTACCAAGTGGTTATGTGAGACAACCAGTGCCATTGGAATAGTGGAGTAAGATGCATTGACAGAAAAAAAGCTATTCTGTGGATGCCAGAGTGGTGGCAAGGAGTGATTGTGGAATATAGCCGTACTGATTGTACAGACCGAAAACAAGAGTTCACATGTAGTTAAATCCTCTGCTGGTGTTTTCCTAAATATAAGTATGCAAGGAAAATGAGACCACAACCGTTCAATGTATAGGATAAACCACCCACAAAAAGTCAATTTGGGAAATTATTCTTATTCAGGGTCCCAAGGGCAACTGCACAGTCCCTTGGATGTGTTGATCTTGGCCCACATTCTTCCTGAGCGTTCCAACATGATGTTAAAAAGGATGTAAGCTGGCAATCTTCTACTGGGCAGAATCTGTGAGCAGATTGTTGATAGCTGGATCAGCGGTACTAAACACCATGCAGGTTAGATGGAAAAAAAAAACTTTGTAAATAATATTTTATATTACATGCAAGCGTGCAATTATAGTATAAAAGCCTGGCTCTAATGTCCTTATCACAGTGGAGTTGTGACCCTGGGTGAGGGGGTTGGTAACCTCAGCTCTGCCAGTGGAGTTCATGAAGTTTTGCCCACTCTACCTGGAGCACGGTGTTCCTGAAAAACTCAGCGAACCATCATGCCACTGAGTTTATCTCGTGCGTGGCTTGCCAACATTAAGTTGGCGATTGAGATAAACTGAGTGGTAGGATGAGTCCCGGTGATATTTCTTAACATGGTTATTAGTGGCAGGCCGATACTATTTGCGTTGAGAATGCTGCCACTCGAATACAAAATCTGCTCATGTGGCAGAAAAAAACAGCACCCTCTGCATAGCCCATGGTGCCATCGACAGTGATTTTAGAGCACTGAACAAGCTCCCAGCACTAAAAATCAGTGTGAGCAGCGCAACACCCCAAAATTCTATTCCTCGCAGAACTTCGTGGATTCTCACAGACTTTTTTATGTAACTCCGCGGAAATCTGTGGAGTAAAACGCCACAAGTTCTGCCCAACCCTAGTTGTAATGTCTCTAGTCACCTGTAATAACTTATTACAGTTAAGCATCTATGACACTTTGATATTACAGTTGACTTCTGATGTCATAGTGGCTGCTGCCAGAGCCAACGGCCATGGTTAAAGGTAGGTTGTAGAGCATAATTACAGTTACATTTCAAACAAGGGAAATGGGAACTGGATTTTCCTTCTTCTGATTTACTTTCCTCAAACGAAATAGTGATCAGCAGAAAGGAGATATTTATGACAACATTATTACTTTTTCTATGCTATATGTCATTACAGAAAAGATAGTCTCTGCACGTTTCAACAGAATCTGGAAAGCAGCATTTTTTTAATCTGATCTCCATTATACTGAGTGTAAAAAAATACTAACTGGTTTTTGGTGACTTAAATTTCACAGTACAGATTCAGCTTTATTTTTCATGTCTCCAATGAACATGACAGGGCAAGACACCACAGATTTAATCGGTTTTCGGGAAGGTGATGTTATGATGGGGAAGTATAAAGAATAAAATACCCTCTGGTAATTGTTAAAAGAATATTGGAAGTCACCTCAGAGTTCCATGACCTATTAAAATAACTCAGCCTTTGAACTGTTTTCTCTATATGGTCACAGAACACTGCGTAGTACGCAACACCTTAATAACTTATGGCAGGGGTACATATCCCATATATTAAGATATAATCATACATAGTGTCTGCTTAGGAGCTGTCATACACTAGGGCACACATTTTAAGTTAAGAAATAACAGTATCAAGTATGACAACATATCTCTATAATTTAATTGAAAACTACACATGATATTAAAATGACTTAAACATACCAACTAGGAAAATGGGTAAACAAAAAACACACATATAACAACATATCACAGTACTGCTGCACCAAACAATTAACGTTGGAGGAAGTAACTTTTTCATAGTGAGATTTAACATCATGGTGGAAATTTTGAATAATCTTTGAATTCCCGTCCGTAGGTGTGAGCACCGAGCCTCAGACACTATTCAGCAAAGTGACAACTATCTGAGGGGAACTCTGGTGTGAAAACTGGAAAAGCCACTAAGCAGCTCCCCACTTCCCACCAGGTCCCCTCAGAATGAAGATCATCTCATATTAATTTGTTAAGGATATAAACATCTGAAATCAATAAGGAGCACAGCTGTAGAAAACAGAAGGTGGTTGCTGAATTTTACATAATAACAAATCTGTTTATTGCAAGTGTAAAAAAATAGACGCTGGATATCTTGTAAAACATACTACCAAGTTATTATCTTCTGTCGCTTTCTTAATGAACACACTGAAACATGTTAAAGAAAAATAATAAGTGTGATTTGTGAGGCAAAAACAAATACACAATGATCCAGTGAATAGATACAAATTGACCAAATGCAGGTAAGGTGTTAACAGCATAGAGAAAATATAAAACTGGACTATATGACATCAGGATCACTGGGCAATCCTTCTGACAAGTAAAATCTATATCCCATAAACCGGTGTGATATATAAAATAAGGAGAACCCCATACAGTTGTATAAATCATCTTATGTATCCAAGAGCTGCTCGCACACCCCTCTCAAACATGGAGGTAATGGCGGTTGCCTTTCGTGATAGACTATATTCATTTACCATTTTGGGTGAAGGTCAACATACTTCTTCACACACGACTACTGATAGCCTGCCACCGACTTTTGCTTGTGTAGTGCCTTGTGATCATCGTCACCCACATTAGATGGATTTTTACTAAGGATGGACCGCTGCGGCTCAGACCTCTGACTGACCCAGGTCACATGAACAGGAAAACGCACACAGTCTGCCAGAATGATGCAGCGAAGAACATGATGCTGCAAGGTTATTGTACTGTGGCCTTTTGGCTCTACATTTACAATGTGTTTTATACAGTTATATTGTAGTGCTAAATACCTTTATACCCCCCTTGTAATTAGGGGTTTCAGATGATGATCAGTTCGTCCATTAACTTTCACGCAGTGCAAAAGCACATCTAACTTGTCAATACAATGTGCTAGAGGGAAGAACGTCTGGAATTTCTCTAACCATATTTGCAGTAATAGTGCTTTCATTTTTTTAAAGTTTTGAAGCTATTTACTAGTAAAGGTGCATGCAGTATATAAGGTCAGATCTAGAAGACTGACACATTTGTGTCAGAATGTTATATGGCTGTTAGAAAATTCAGCCTTAGGGTACTCTTCGCCCCAAATTTTATTCTCTCCTCCTCCATTTTACTGAACTTATTTTTGTTGGCCTTAGGACTTAGCACTTTATCATTGCTAAACAGTGGTAAAGTGCTTGTGCTCAATCCTGTAAAACATAGTTAGATTGGTTTATACGCAATTGGCCTATTGAATTTAACTTTAAATCCATTGTAGAGTGGTAAAGCAAATAAACAGGGTCCGTAAATTAAATGTTAGTAGCAGGCCTGCAGCACTTATTGTGCACCCTCTCAATTAGCACTTTAAAAAAAGCCCCAGGCCTGCTATTTTAGTCTAAATACAGTGTTAAACTGCCATGTCGACTTGGCATTTAAACCCCCTTGTCAAGCCTTAAACTCTCCTTTTACTACATATGTCACCCCTAAGGTGGGCCCTAGTAGCCCATAGGGCAAGGTGTTGTGCAATTAAAAGGTTGGGCATGTACTTTTAAGTTTTACATGCCCTGTAGTGAACAACTCCTAATTAACTTGTGTCACTATTGTGAGGCTTACCCTTTCAATAAGATAACATTGTGGATTCCTTTTTACATTTAATATGCTTTAATTCCCAATTAGGAGCAGGAAACTATATCTTGTTTGGAGTCTATGAAATAAAAATGCCAAATCCTCTTCAACTGTAAAGTTAGATTTTCCATTACAATTCTGAAAATGCCACTCTTAGAAAGTTGGAATTTTCTTGCCCTTAGCCATTTTGTGCCTGTAGCCTGTCTTGAGTCACACAGAGTGTGCCCTGCCTCCACACAAAGGACTTAATGACACCACATTGTCACTGCGGCTGGCTTGGAGTCAGGGCAGTGAAGTTAGAAAATTCCATGCACTTCAAAGCCACTGTCTAGAAGCTTCTCCCACCTTCCAGAACCTGGGTACCAAGGTATAAATATAGGACCTCCGACACTCTTTAGTACCCATCTGCAGCTGTCGATACTCTGCCAGGAAGAAGGGCTGCTGTGCCGGTAGGACTGCCACTCTGCTGGAGTGCCGTTCTGAAGAACTGCTGGATGGCTGCCCTGGTGATCTGCTGTTCTTCTCCCTTCTGCCCAGGACCCCCGGAGTGACTCACAAGGGCTAGTCTGCTGGCCTCCTGTTCAGACTCACAGGGATACAAAAGGCTTCCTCTATCTTGAACTCACAACTGGATCCAGTCTAAGTGAGTCCTAATCCTCCAAGTGATTCCCCTCCAGTCTTGGACCCTTGGAAGTGGTGCTAAAGGTGCCCAGATGGTCAATATCCAAAACTGAGGACTTATACAAATTTTGACCTAAAGGTACTCTGAGAACCAGGAGGAGACTCGGATCAACCTGCTTGCCTATCCACTCAAGGTGTATCACTGATCTGATTGACTTTACGGCTTCTGCCACTACGTTCTCCTCAGCAGCAGCAAATCCTTTTCAGCAGTCCTTCCCCTGAGTTGAATCAGGACTCGTGGAACTGTTTCTCTCGGGCACCAATTGCAGCCTTACCACACTGAAATGTTACCTTCTCAGACACTTTTTCATAGAATCTCTCCCAAGTCCAAAGGTAAGCGCTGTCCGGGCCCAATCCACTTTGTGTATCAAAACTGCACTCCATCGCGGCCAGCCATATTTTTCAACTTTGGTCTGCTCTGGTGCAGGTAATAATATTAATAACCTTGAATTTGTAAAGTGCACAGCTACCTCCAAAGTGGTTTCCCCACGCTGGGGGCCATCGGGAAGATTAAGCGAGTTATTGCCCAGAGTCACATGGTGCTGGGCTGACCTGCCGGCAGCACCAGGGATCGAACCGTGAACCTCATCGTCCAAAGTCAGGCACCCTGGCTGCTGCTCCACACCTCTTCCATGGTAGATGTCTGCAGTTGGCACTTTGACATTTTAGGTGCTAATTTTCACCAAAAACTTTAAGATTCCTAACTCCGGTTCTACTGATTGGATTTCTGTTGTTTTGTTGTCAATTCATTAAGATTTACTTTAGTTTTCTAACTTGGTTTGAGATTTGTTCTTGTGTTGTGTTTTCACTTTATTACTGTTTATGTGTGGCATAAATACTTAACACATTGCCTTTAAGTTAAGCCTGACTGCTTTTTGTGCTGAGCTACTCAGGCTAAAACACATATTAATGTAGAGTTTTTTTGTAGTTCAACATGCAAGTGACTCACCCCAGTCAACCAAAAACCCAGTTTCTCACACCTGCATAAATATCTTATCTTAAATATCATGTACATAAATGTCACCCCTTTAGTGTAGATTTTGTATTATGAACTACAAAGGGCCAATATTTTTGTAGACGATATTTTAGGCACATTATTTATGCCAGACATTACGCAAGTGTCTACATGTCTTTAAAACGTCACCCAGAATTCAATTCCTTAGTATACAAATGCTCCCAGGAGCTCCATATGCACGCTATTATAGCAGAGATCAGTTAATCCGTGAAGTACTTTCCAGCTCTGTGGATAATAGCCTATTTTCATTTTTCACAAACATGCAATTAAATCTACTTCCCTTTGATAGTTTGTCTTGTTTTGGATCTGATCTGAACTGCAGTGGTTCCTCATTCCGGGACTGGTGTTCCAGAGACTTGCACCTGCCCTTTTTCCAGAGCATCCAGCCATTATGGCCTGAGGTTCACTAGGTGTCCCACTTCTATTAGGGTTCTTCCCAAAGAGAGATCTTTAGATCCTTTTATCTTTATGCCAGGCTAAGTAGGGTCATGACCTCACAGGTACTCTCTAAGGCCAGCCTACCTAAAAGCTTCTCACTCTCAGCTCTCTCAAGGAAATGAAAAAGCTCCCTAGACACTTTCTGAAAATGTGCTTTCTAAACAATCTCACCCTTGCAGCCCTTTGCTGAGAGCTGCACTATATTGGTGAGCCGTCTCATACATGACTGTTGGCCTTCAACATTTTGAACAGGTGCAGCACCACGGCCAGAGTTGGAACGGGACGCATTTTTTTAGTAAAACCTTTGTATGTAAGGTTATTGGTTAGTTAATCCATTCTAATGTGATGGAAACTAAAGAATCTACACAAAGTCCAGTGTTTTTCAAAGTTAACCAACAACTTTATTTAGCATCTTTTTCACAATTAAATATCCATGAAACGGTCATGTTTTATCTAGAGCACATCAATGCTCTGATTTAAGTCCACAGACCTGCACAAAGGTTTTGCTCCACAGACATCATAAGTAGTGCCTCTAATTGAGCTTGCTGCTTTATGGAACACAGTTTAGTTTTCACTAATGCAAGTTTGTAAAATAATCTTTCAACTCTTGCACTGGTGACAAGCAATGTAAGAAATACAGCCATCTCCGTTCTTAAGACACTGCATATTGCAGAAAGTTTGTTTAGACACACAATCAGTTCATCAATTGAATTCTGGGGACGTCATTAAATACACTCACTGTTCATTAACATCATTTCTGTATCGTAGGATTTTGATTGATAGTCACAATCACTAGAATAATTCCCTGATGCACACGCACATCAGAAAGCACTTTTTCATATAGTTTTCTTCCATGGAAACAACATAGAAGAATGTCTTTTTTCCAAGAATTTTATATATATCTTTGGACGTGATGCCTAACAGATGCCACATTTTTCATGAATGTTAAAATAACTCTTCAGTTGATGCCCATAGAACTGTATTGCAGCATTCATATAGAGAGAAAAAAACACCACTTTCAACAGAGAACATTTTAAAATGTAGCCTGTTATGCTTACATTGCGCACAGGTAGAAGAGAAAAAAGGACTCCCTATAAGAAATTGAGTTCAGCCTTCCCACAAAGCACTGTACTGGCAGTTGGCTTTCTGACCTATGTCTTTTTCTGACTCAAGGGAGAAGGTTCTCAGGATACCTCTGAGACATTTTACCAAAAATGTATAGTTTCCTGTTGGTAAAATGCTTTCATTTTCTTCACTCAATATTGTTTAACAACTGCTGTTGAGTGAACCAGATTGGGACTAAATCTCCACCCAAAATGCCTTCTCTCATCTCGAAGTGCCCTTCAGGTGAAAAGAAAAAGGCTGAGACTGATGGCCACAAAGTGCGCATAGTCTGTTTGTCTGCCTCTCATTCTGTGTCTGAATGCGACATCTTCAAGATGTCAAAAATAACTTTAAAACCAGATAAGGCAGAAAGTTGAGAGGAATGTTGGAGGACATGAGGTCTGAGGAAGGGAGGAAGAAGAGGAGAAAACTGGAAAAGATTGGTATCCCAACCTGTCTCCCTCTTTCTACTGTGTACTGCTCAAGACCACAGAGGTATGTCAAAGGAAAGAAGCAATAGTGACAAACGTCATTCTTGATGTCACTGAAGACAGACATCAAGATTACCGATTACAACATCAAGATCATCAACGCTGACCTGCTAGCCATCTAGTGACGGATCGTCGACACACAGACTGGTCATCTTTGACGTCAGAGAGGTGCCACCATATATCACCATCAACGTTGAAGGTACTGGGGTCACTATCAGTACAGACAAGGTCAATGTCAAAGAGAAAGCATTGCACCCATCGACCATATCACCATCAACATTAAAAAGACACTATTCTCCTTTGGCCTGATCACTATTGCTGTCAAACGTACAACAATTGACTGCATCTCTTTCTTAAACCTCTAAGGCCTGGTCGATATCACTTTATAATGTGCATTCTATCTATTCTACAGCTTATGAGGTAATGAAGATTTCCTCACCTGTAGAAGAACATGCCAACATCACCCATCCTGGCCAACAACAGGCTACATCTTCAAACCCGGCAACCTTGCTGTATCATCCAATTATTCTAATAATCCTATACAAAAATCCACTACAGACTCCTTTAATACCCCTGTATTTCACTTCCAAGGAACATTTCAAAGGTCACTCCAATGTCTCCTTGTAAGTAGAAACCATCTTTTCCAAAATCACCTAAAAGTTCTTCAACTCAGAGCTCAGCACTACACTAAGGGTCTGATTATGACTTTGGAGGTCCTCCCAAGGGTCTCCACGCCAGTGCCCCGTGGGAGGACTGCCACCGCTGTACTCACACCGCTCACCAGATTTACGATTGTAATCCTTTGCGGGTGGGCTGTGCTGAGGCAATGTCACGGCAGTGCCTGTCTAAAGGCCAGTGTGTGAGGCTCAGACTGGCACCTCTGTGACACTGCAGCAGCACGTTCCTGCATGGTGCCACCATTTGGTGCATACCACACCATGCAGGAACTGGGGTGCAGATCTATAGGGGGGAACAACATAAGCCTCCCTGCATACACCCCCAGGCCCAGAAGCACAAGGGCTTTGTTGCCTCACTGCCAGCCTTTTCATGGTGGGCTCACTGCCATGGAAAGGCTGGCGGGGATGCAACTCGTAATATTCTCGGTGGTGCCGCATATTGCTGCCTCAACTTGCACCACCTCCGCTGCACGGGATCCTTGATCCCAGTGTTGCTGGCAGTCGTGTGGTGGTCTGACCACCACAATTTAAATACTATATGTGGTCTCGCAGTGCAGCGGTGGTCGGACCGCCAGTACAGTACAGTGCTATCGATCGCCAAACTCAAAATCAAGCCCTAAATCCCAATCTCCCTGCTCCAATACTGGCTATCTTCATATACCCTTGCATTGACAGATCAGTCTCCTTCCAGAGTGTCACCAGAAGACTATACCATTAGATGTCAAGAGGCACAGGCAAGTGGCGGATCAAAGAGCTAATATACTGCGTGAGACCTCAGACAGCGGTATCATTTTAGACACGCTACCGCCTAGAGCAGCAGCAACACTCCTATTAATTTTTGAAGGAGGACTTTTAGAGATAGCAGAGAAACACATTTTCATTCCATCAACGAATAAGGCAGTAACCCAACCCGGGTTACCAAAGTAGAGAGGGAGGCAGAGGTAGCGGCTAGGTTTATCCTCCTATCAGTTACGTAGTTAGACAAAAATGAAGTGTTTCAGAGAAAATGTGCCCTTAGGGAATTAGATAGGATACAACAAGAATTCAGTGTGATCACCTTTCTAGAAAAAATACTTTTATTCTAGAGACCCCTCACACACCAGAGTTGCCCCTAGGTGGCATGCTTCCTCTGCGGATTGAGGCATGCTACGACTTGCGAAATACGTAGGAGCACTTTTTTATACACTATGTGTAGTGCAGTGATATGGAGTGTGTTGGAAAGAAACATTTTACAATACCTAACTGGTTGGCCACTCTTTTATTACCGCCCCTAGTTGGTATGGTAAAAATCAGGGATTGTTACTGAGAAAAAAACAGACCTTAATGAGTCTGGTTGTCTCAGTAATGTGTTTTTGTTTACATGTTTCAAGCTATTCCCCTATTAGCTCTTCATCAGGACCCCACCGGGACCAGCCCCCTGTGTACCACTCCCAGTGAATCCTATTATAAGGACGCAAAATGGGCACACAAAATGAGCATGCACTGTATAGATACAGTTCTAGTAAATAATCTGTATCTATAATTAGAAAAAGTAGATTAAAACAACGACCTATCAGCCAGGCTGGCAGGCCACATATGCTTAGTCATGCATGCAACTTATGAATATATCAATACGTTTATATTGCACCCATAAATGGTGGGTGCTCAAATGGTCTATCCTGTGTGCTCGCATAGTGTGTCATGAACATACCACACACTGTAAATAGGTGAAAATGTTTGTAAAATAACACTTGTGAGACAGAACACCACGTGACAGTACAACATAAAACATAGAGGAAGTAATCCCTGTGACGTACTTCTGATAATGCTATATTATTACATCATGGTCAAAGCCTACTAGAGGGAAGCTTCGGGGTCTAAGGACCTTTACACGTGTCAAGTACCCATTTTATCAACACCAACACGAAGCGTCAGCCATAAGGAAGACACTGCTTCAGTGTAACTCCTGGTGCCCTTGAAAAAAAACTAAATTCTATTCAGCATATATGTTTTAAAAACAACTCAATGGTTAACTATACCAACTAGGGGCGGGAATAAAAGAGTGGCCAACTAGTTAAGTATTTTTAAATTTTTCTTTCCCACCCACTACACATCACTGCACTACACAATCTAAAGTGCTCCTACGTATTTCGCAAGTCGCAGGATGACTCAATCCATAGAGGATTGAGAGGAACTCCAATGATGAAGCATGCCACCTAGGGGCAACCTTGGTGGGTGAGGGGTCTCTAGAAAAAAAAGTATTTTTTCTAGAAAAGTGATCACAACAAATGCTCGTTGTATCTTATCTAATTCCCTAAGGGCGGATTTTCGTCAAAGTAACCCCACCGATATAAAGAAAAAGTACAGACCACCTCAACAAGAAACTGAATTTCTCAGGGTAGATCCAAAACCTGATTCAGTCATTACGGCTGTAAGGGACAAACATGCTTCAGCCACTGAGTCAATTGCTGATCCTGAAAGTGAAACCAACAATTGGGAAGAAGATGTACAGAACAGCATCAGCACTTAGCAAGAATGAGATTGCAACAGCATTACCAGGAAGATATCATAGAGAGATATGGGACGGAGTGAAGTCTTTCGTGGCAGACTGACTGAAGCACATACAGCAAGAACTCCTAGAAATGGTAGCTATAGTCTCTCTGATATCCAATCAGGTAATGAGTGTTGCTGTGAAATCAACAGAACTCTCTGCAATGGATACTGCAATGGAATCTGTCTGAGACGTACTTTTTTCCAGGACTAATTTCCTTGAACTCTGAAGCTCAACACAAGCTAGCCAACCTGCATTTCTCAGGTCCATGTCTCTTTGCTCAACATACAGAAGATCTGCTCCATATGAAAAATTAAGCAGAAACCCTGAAAGTGGTTGGCCTGGTAGAACAGAAGAAGTTGTTCACACAGTACAAAACCAAACAACATTGTTTTTGTTAGCAGAGTGCAAAATCCAAAATGGCCTTGCCAAACAAAAAACACAAGGTCAAAAACTACAGTTCCAGGGACAGTACCAAAAGAAAAAATTGCCATCTCGAGGACCTTGCATTCCAGAGGAAGGAAGTTGTTGGCAACCGTGAGTGAAACTCCAAACACACACACAGTTACCCACTCGTGTAGGGGGTTTCAAGTTTCACTTGTGAGAGTGGACATTTATATCACGAGGAAGATTAACAATGAACATTATAAGAAGAGGCTACTTCATCTGTTTCCAGGCCATTCCACTGCCTGTTTAACCAAAACCAAAGTACAATTACCCACTCCCCAAATTAGTATAAGAATCTCAAATTCTTTTGGCCAAAAGAGGAATTGAAAAAGTTAAATCAATGAGGAAAACAGGAAACAATTGGCTCTGTTCTTCACGCAGGAGCAAAGTAAATAACTCTGAAAAAGATACAGATAGCCCAAAATGCCCAAATGCCGCGGCCCGACTGGTACTGAAACTGTCAAGAGAGTCCTCAGCCTCAAAGACACTCCAAACCCTCCATTGGCTGCCACTACACAAAGGATCCACTTTAATATCCTAGTTATCACCTTTAGAACGGTCAGGTTAAGTGGACCCAAATAACTCAGGACTAGACTTAAACCTAATGTTACCCAACGTCCTCTGAGATCCTCATTTGAAAACTTCCTAGCACTTCCCGCCTTTCACCTAACGTCCAGAGGAGGAAAGTCAATCGTTGTCCTTGGAACAAAAGCTTGGAACTGCCTGCCCACCCATTTGAGACTTATGCAGGCAGAACCCATGTTCAAGAAACTGTTGAAAACCTGGATTTTCGCAGCCCCAGATAATCTGGTATTATCTCTTTTCTGACGGTTTCCTGTTTGAGACTACTCTCCTCCATGCCTCATTTCACCTGCTCTCAGCGCGAAGATGCTCCTCAGAGTGAAAGCTGCGCTATATAAATGATTTCATTCATTCATTCATTCATTCATTCCGTCCATAGATCTGCAAGATGCTTATTTTGACATTCCAGTTGCAAATCAACTGAGAACATATTTCAGGTTCCATGTAGGAAAGACTCACTGCCAGTATGCTGTTCCTCCATTTGGACTAAAGTCTGCCCCAAAAACATTCTCAAACCCTGTCCACAAGGACACTAAAGGCTCCTGCCCGGGGAGTGTGGGTGTACCCTGCCCACACTCTCCCAGGTAAGTAACAGAACGTTGCTCACACCCAGGTACAAGACCAAAGAAATGCTGCTCTTGCCAGGATAGGAGCAATGTTACTGAGCTGGTTCCCACCAACACCCCAATTTGTGCTGCCTGTGGCTGTGGGGGCCTTGGGGCTCCATCCAGAACCCTCCAATATCTTGCTGCATGTGGGCATCCTGGGTGGGGATCGGGTCACTGTAAAGAAAACGGTTTATTATACAGTGAGATTATGTGACCCTACATTGTAATAAACTCACAAACCTTTCTTGGGTCGTCAGTCTCGTTGCAAAACCTTACCTCAACTCTGGGTAGGGGTGGCTTCGAGCAGTTGGGCTTTGTCAAAGGAAGAAGTGCAATGTATTTAGCAGTACCAAAACAGTTGAATAAGAAAGAAATGTGACAAAGGAAATCCAATACGTTATTTTAAAAATCTCTTATTTTTATGATGTTGTGGACACCAAAATGGAGAAAATCCACCAGAGAGTGCAGAGATATAACACTTTAAACAAGTAATAAATCTCTGTTTTTGATTGAAATGCCAAACAAGCATTGACAAGTACCGGAGCTAGAGATTACCTGGAAAATGTTCGAAAACTTTTCTAAAGTTGAGTATGACTACTACTGTCTAGTTTGGGTGACCAACTCTGGCAGGGATCGAGTCACAGGAGCCAATGAGGCTTGTCAGGACAGTTATATTGCAGTCAAAGCAGTCTCCAGTCCAGTTCCAAGGTCTATGGGCAAGCCACCATAGACATCAATGGAATGGTCCTGATGCAATGGATAAAGAAAGCTGAAGATGCTGAAGGATCCTGAGGGCGCTGATCCAGTGATAGGGGTCTTCCTGGGGGCACCCCCTTATCAACAAATACAGTGGAATAATGTTGGCTATAGGGATTGATGTCCCTTGAAGTCCAATCAAAAACCAGTTGCCACTGATCTACTAGTCCATGGTTACAGCTAAACCAGTGGTCCCCTTCAACTGAGGCTAGAGTAAGTCTTGGACAATCAAACTGCATATCTATGACTCTCCCGAGTCCAGCAGTCTTGGGTGCCAGTATTGAGTATCAAAACTCATCACCCAGACTGCACTTTGGTGTTCAGCAGCGGTTAGGCAATCTTGGCTACCAACTCGCCAAGGCAGCTTCAGATTGTTTGGTCCTCTAGCTGTAACAGTAAGACAGCCAACTGACTCTTGGAGTAATTTCTTCAGTCTGGGGCTCGGGGATGACGTTTCCTCAAGCAGGGCACCACAGGCACAGCCCTCTCTTTGCTAGTCCAAGGATCAGCAGTTGCAGACCATTCTTTGGTGTAGCCTTTTTTGCCAGGTATATGTGTAAACAACAACCTAGGCAGACATAGTGCTTGTCAAATGAATATTATAAGGGCAAGGGACCATTCGCAGAAAATGAAATTAAAACAATTTTTATTGGCAACACATCAATAATTCATATAAGACAATTAAAAATAATTATCAAATGAAGAAAAAATTATTAAAAACAGTCCAGGGGAACCATAAATAAATTGGCAACAAAAAATACAATCACTAATACATAAAAAACAATTGAGATTGGGTTACACAATAAACAAAACAAATATACGTGGCACAGAAGTAGTTAACCTCGAAGCGCGTTTCGGCGACCAGCGCCTTCTTCAGGACAAGCCACACAGTAATTTTAATCTCTATAGGATAACAGTTGCCAGATCATATTACTTCCACTCATGATGAAGGGTCGATGTCGATAAATAATGTTTGCGGTATAGACTCTTATTTTCTATTCAAGTTCCTGATTATCGATGTAATCACCTCAACAGGATAATGGTGGTAGTCGTATCCAACAGCCAGAATCTAAAAGAAATTGATGTTCCTTTCAGTACGGATTCAGGCGAAAAATAAACTGAAGTCTGTATAGAGTTTGTTTTAAAAGAATACTGCTCTGGTTGATTCATGGACTGATGTAGCGATCTGATTAAAAGAGCAGAAAAAACGTTGCCTCCGCGCTGTTTATTAAGTCATGTTACCCGATCAAGACGTGAGGCCGTCCTCCCGGTCGCCGAGAAACCGCGCTGATGCGATCCATATCCAGATTTTAGCACAGCGAGGCTACGACTTAATAAACAGCGCGGAGGCAACGTTTTTTCTGCTCTTTTAATCAGAATGGTCCCTTGCCCTTATAATATTAATTTGACAAGCACTATGTCTGCCTAGGTTGTTGTTTACACATATGATTTATCCCTGACCTAGGAGTACAGATAGTTCTTTGCTCAGGGGGTCCTTGTTTTATACACTAATATAGCCTTTTTTGCCAGGTCCAGGGAACAACAGGGCAGTTCTTCTTCAATCCTCTCTCCAGTGCAGATGTGGTCTGGGTTCCAGGTGTGCCCCTTTTATGCCCAGAAATTAAACTTGGGGGATACTGTGACTACTAGCCAATGGGCTAGCACGTCCCATCCTGCCTGATGACAACGTCCTGCAAAGTGTGGCATCTAGCTATCCTAGAATTCATTATTGTACCCATTCCCAAGATGGCAGAACCCCTCTCTTGATGTGTTGAGCTTGGAAGCCCCCCCCAGAGGAGTGGCACCGGAGTACTACATACCCTCGGGAAAATTGGTTTGGCAATTATTTCCACCCTCTGTCCTCAATGCCAACCTGTCTACCGACATAGAGCAGCCCCTCTCTCTTGTGTCAACCATTTGCCCTTCAAATGTGGCTTCCCCATGGACTCACACCCTGTTTGGAATGTCTGCCAAGGAGAGGCGAGACCTCTTCCAACATCAAGTCCCTTTGTGTTACTTCCTGAGAGTCATTCACCCCCAGAAGGGCATAAGACTGTCCTGTGGTCAGCAATTGTAAACAGTCACTAGAAAGCCTTGGACAACAGAATAGAAACTTTCTAAAGTTGACATGTACTCAAAACGTATATTAAATTTGACGATTCTTTTCTTACCTTGAAGTACAAACTTTAGTATTCCCTTTCAGGAGTTAGCATACTTGAGCTGTCAGTGTGTAAACCTGTATTCAGTGGTGCTACTTGCATTTTTACAGCAAAACAACAATATTTTTATATTTATTTACTAAACAAAATATCTTACTTTACATAAAAATAAACTGTAGAAATGTACTGTTTCGCTAGTAAATTTTACGCCATTTAACAAATCTTCATGAAACTTTCCAATAAAAAAGTTAATAACTTCAACTCCTTCCTGGAAAGCTTTGGGATGATCCATCAAGCAGGGGCCAATAAAAAGCGGGTCCCAAACCATTGTTTTCCCATGTTAATTCCCATAGTAAAATTTGTGAAGAGATACAAAGGAATGGCTGAACGGAAATGGCTCCCTGCACTGCAAAATGCGATGCAGCCCTCGCGACGAAATTCGTTTTATTATTTAAATTGTTTACTTACCTCCAATTAGCCATATTCGAATTTTAGCACCCCCCACCCTGCCCCTTCCCCGCCCCGCCTTTCTGCCCCACCGGAACTCCCTCCACAGGCTGCGGCTGGAGAAAAGGCTCTGTTGTCCAATCAGATTTTTTTTATACCTGGACAAAAAAAGTATTTGCAAGTCCCAAACATACAGAAAATTGTTAACCTTTTAAAATCTGCTCTGTAACTCTTTTAAATGCTGGTATCTCAAAAACAAATTAATGAATTTACACCAAACCACGTTTTCTGAGTCAAGTTTTACTATCATGCCAAGACTGGTATAAATCCATTCAGCTTTAATTGTGAGCAAAATTTCCTATGGAAGCTAAAATGAGGAAACATTTAATTTTTTTCACTCCGACATTAACTTTTTTCTCTTAGACTGATTTTAATTAACCTTGGCAGGCTGAAGAATAACTGTCTGCTAATAGATTGCTTGATTTTGTGTAAATCGATCTATGAAGTCAAAAGTTATAGGCAAATTCCAAAATTTGGTGAGCTCCACAAGGTAATATATTATCATTTTATTTTGTCCTCCTGCTGCAGCAGCTTGCGTGAGGGGCTGGGGCTGCAGAGCAGAGGAGAGCGTACAATCCTCCTAAGTGCTCATTGACTGTTTGGTTGGCCCTCCTGGCCCGCCGAAAACAGCCATGCACACTTTCCCTGTTCTCCAAGCAGGCTGCATTATAGCCTGCATGAATGACATGCCCACCCCTCCAGCCCCTGGGTGAGCGCGGTGTCACGGCGCTCAGACCAATCACATGATGCATTGCAACGTTATGATTGGCTGCGGGGAGCGTGGGAGCCCTGGTGCTTCCTGTTTCTCCCAAGAAGGAAGAGGATACAGGAGAGGTGGCGCCGGCGGGCAGGCTGGGATATAAGTAATTTTAGAAAAACCAATTACCCACTCACCCCCCTTCTCCCCTTTCCACCCGCCCCTTCTCCCCTACCCGCCCCACTGTAGGTGGGAGGTAGCAGTTTTGGCTGGGTAAAGAATCAAAAAGTGATGCAAAACAGCGCATAATTTTGATTTGTTATTTACTTTACAGTGTAAAGCTTTGTTTGCACTCGAACGATGCCTAAAAGTCACCCAAAGTTGTACCATGCGCTACTTTGACTCAGACAGGTGTTCCCTGACTGGTCCATAGGCATTCCCACACTACAAAGGGGCCACTGGAATTATGAAATTCTACGACCATGGTGGTGTTTGCATAATTATGGATTTGCCGTATTTGCCACTTAATCCAACATCTACTGCAAAATTTGCAGTTTTTAACAACAATTGTTTCTAGGTCAAACAGATCAAAAGTTACTAAAATCTAAGTGACCTGTGTTGCAGCCCAGTAGAAGGCCATATGGAAAGTCTGAATAGTCATCTCTTAGTTGCATATTAATGTATTTCAGTGTTAAACTGGTACTATTGAGGAAAAACCTTTGCCAAAACCATGTTAACATGTGACAAAAATGACAAAATTATGTGGTGATATTACCACAAAACGTGCCACAGTATGCTGCATTATATGCCTATCCTTGCTGCATAATTTAGTAGTTCTCTCTGCATAATTTGGGACTTTCCTGTCATATAATTGCAGTGTCCCTGAATGCAACTCATGTTTTTTAACACAACGGCCTATCTACTGACATTTTTAGGTAGAGCTCAGTGCTGAAAAAATAAGTCTCATTGAGACAAGTGCAAAATAGGAGAACATGTTTTTTTATCCCACACTTTCAAGCTTTGCCTGCATTCTGCCCTGTACAGCACATGTTCATAGTGGGAAATGCTTTAAAGGATGCCCGAGCACAGTATCTTGTACTGGAAGGGGACTCTCTCAGTGCAAAATATGTGCTAGACATCACCCACAAGCCCTTGCACAATGGAGGTGTATGTATGTGCAGAGCAAGGCAGCCCAATTGTTCCCCAGTGCTGAGAATGAGAGCAGCAGCCACATATCTTAGATTTTATTTATTTATTTTATTTTGAAAGTTTTATTTAGCGCGAACAAGATCTTTGCAGATATCAGAGCGCTTCACAAGGAAACGGGGGTGATAGAGTAATAGAATGTAATAGTTGAGGAAGTTAGGTACAAGGTGCATAGTTACATAGGTAGGTCAAAAAACAAGAGGTAGGTCACAGGTGAAGTAGTGTCGGTACAAAGTGCATAGTCAAACAGTTGCGCTAATAATGTAAAAGTACCAAAATAAGGAGCATATACTTGTTTAAGCGTGCTTAAAATGTTTTTGGAGGTAGCATAAAGGTGAGCATAGTTGAGGTAGGTGAGTGCAGGATATATAGTCACACAGGTGCATCAGTAGTACAAGAGTAGGGATAGTTGAGGTGGTGTAGGTACAGTGTGCAAAGTCAGATAGGCGCGTCAACAATATAACAATATATAAAGAGGGAACGTATACAATCAAATAAGTCTATGCAAAATCTATGCAAATAAGTCATAATACAAGTAGTACAAGTAGACCAAGGGGTCAGGCAGGTATTACAGAGCGGATTCATGAGAAATACAGAATAATAGATCATGTGTATTTAGCCATGAGGATCGGTTTTACTTCTTTTTAAAAAGTTTGTTGGAGGAGATGAGCCTGGTTTCAGGAGGGAGTGAGTTCCAGATCCTGGGTGCCATTCCTGAAAAGGAGCGTTTATAGGTTTTTTCCTTCCGGAATCTTCGAGGCTTCAGCAGAAGATTGTTTGTGCTTCTAGTAGTTCTAGAGCCACCCGAAATTGTCAGCTTTTGACTGAGGTAGGCGGGTGAGTTCATGTGTACAGCCTTGTGTGTCATGCAGGCGATTTTCAGATGTATTCTGGCTTCAAAAGGTAGCCAGTTCAGGGATTTAAAGTCAGGGGAAATATGCAAGTGTTTTTTTAAGCCAGTGATGAGCCTCGCTGCAGCGTTAAGGGACGCTCTTAGGGGTGCCGTTGTAGTTAGGGGGAGCCCGCAGAGGGTGGTGCTACCGTATTCTATGTGCAGGATGACTATAGATTGTACTGCAGTTTGGAAGTCTTTGGCTGGAAGGAAGGGTTTAAGTTTTCTCAAGGTATTGATTTGGAAGTTCGCTCCTTTGGTTGCCTTGCTGATGTGCTGCTGCATGTTGAGATTGGCGTCAAGTGTTATGCCTAAAGATTTTGCTGAGTCTACGACGGTAGGTTGTACATTTAGAGCTGATAAGTGCTTAAGCCATGTTTGAGCCGTAGAGATTTTTGCGGGAGGAGAGATCAGGAGGAACTCAGTCTTCAGCAAGTTGAGTTTGAGGTGATTCTCGGCAAGCCAGGATTGGGTGTTTCTGATCGTGGTGTTCAGAAGCATGATGTCCTTAGGAGATTGTATTTTGAGATAAAGTTGGGTGTCGTCGGCATACATGTGAAAGTGAACATTGGATGTCTGTAGCAAAGTAGTGAGAGGTTCCATAACTAGGTTGAACAGTGTTGGGGAGAGGGAGGATCCTTGAGGGACGCCTAGCGATACAGGTACCGGAGAGGACATCAGGTTGTTGCTTTTGAATCTTTGTGATTGGTTGTGTAGAAAGGATGTGAACCACTTGAGAACAGTCCCTGATATGCCCATTCTTGTGCTTAACAGTTCGAGTAAGTTCTCATGTTTAACTGTGTCGAATGCTGAGGAGAGATCCAGAAGGATGAGGAGGCAGGTATCGTTTTGGTCTAGGATTTGGAGGGCGTCGTCCACTATGTGAGTCATGGCAGTTTCGGTACTGTGCCCTGCTCGGAAGCCTGATTGATGAGCGTTGAGGAGATCAAACTTGTCTATGTGTTTAGTCAGTTGTAGCTGTACGCATTTTTCCAACAGTTTAGCGAGGGTGGGAATATTTGTAATAGGGCGGTAATTGTTTAGATCAGTGGGGTCTGCTGTTGTTTTTTTTAGTAGAGGTGTGACTTGTCCGACTTTGAGGGCGTCAGGGATGGATCCTTGTTGAAGAGAGCTATTGATAATCTTAGTCCAGAGTGGGAGGAGCAAAGGGGTAAAGTCTTTTACAGCGTTTGCAGGAAGGGGGTCAGTGAGGTGATTGGATGGTTTCAGGGTGCTGAGCAATCTGCCAATTTCTTCTTCGGAGTAGGTGCCAAAGGATGACCATGTAGCATTGTTCTTTGGTTCAGGCGTCGCTGTGTGTTGGGGATTGGAGTAAAGGATTGCGTCATTGAGGAGATCGCTTCTTATGTTGTCGGTTTTTTGGTTAAAGAAAGCAGAGAAGTCTTCACAGGAAGGTGTAACGCCCATGGTACTGAGTGTCTGGGGTTGTTCTTTGGATTGTGTTCTGATTAACTCAAACAATTTCCTTGGGCAGTTTTTTGCTTGGGCGAGCTGGAGGCTGAAGAAATCTCTTTTTGAGCGTTTTATCTTTTTGAAGTAGGCGTTTCTCTGTTTCTTCAGGCTTTTTAGGTGCAGTGCAGAGGGTGCTGACCTCCATGTGCGCTCGCATGGCCCGTCTATCCTCATTGAGGCTCCCGTCATACCATGGGTTGGAGATCTTGGACGAAACTCTTTTCAGTTGCATGGGTGCAGTCTCATTGATTATTGTGGACATAGCATTTAGATAGTGATCAGTCAGGAGTTGAACGTCAGTAGCGCCGGAAGGGGGAAGTAGGAGATTGCAGCTGTTAGGCGGTAAGGAGTTTGGGTTGAGTTTCTTCATGTCCCTTTTCCAGACTTTGGGCTTAGAGGGTTGAACTGGGTTAAATTTAATTTTTTCATTGATAAGGAAGGAGACAATATGATGATCTGACCAGTCACAAGGTTGGATTGACTCAAGTTGAATAGCGTCCTCTTTGGAGATGATAAGGTCGAGGATAGAACCTTTCTCATGGGTCGGGCTATTGCATATTTGGGTGAGATCAAGGGCGTTGAGGAAGCTTTTGAGGCTATTTACCACTGTGTCACTGCTGTCATTCCAATGGAGATTGTAGTCGCCAAGGAAAATTTTGGTGTTTTGCCGCCCTGAATTGGTTGATATTGTGTCCATGAGTTGTTGGGAGAAGGAGAGCTTGTCCCCAGGTGGGAGGTATATGATGTGCAGTGAGCATTCCGGTTTGCTTTCGCTGATGACATCAAGGCAGAGGTATTCACAGGAAGAAAGAGAGGGGGCGGACGCTTTAGTAACTGAGAGGTTGCTTCTGTAAATACAGGCAATTCCACTGCCTGTCTTTTTGGTCCTGTCAAGTCTAATGATACAGTAGTTGGGGGGGACTAGGATATCCAAGATAGGTGTAGAAGAATCAGACAACCATGTTTCAGTCAGAATGGCTAGATCCGGTTCCAGAGACATGATGAGGTCGGCGACCCCCGCGGAATGTCTTTGGGCCGATCTGCAATTAAGAAGTATGCATTTGAGGCTAGGGGTGCAGAGGGTGGAGGAAGGTTCTATAGTGATGGGCACATTAGTGAGGTTGTTGGGGACGGCGCCTCTGTTGTTATCCTTTTGGTGCCTGAGGGGGTTAGAGATAATCGTTGGGATGGACAGGTGGTTGGTGACTAGGCGATTTTGGGGAGCCGGGACGTAAGAGTGGAGAAGGGTGTGTATGTCATGGTCTGAGATCGTATTGGTGGTGCGTCTGGGGCGATTGGTGGTATTGCGAGAGGGGATAGAGGTCCAGTGTGGGGAGAGTTGTGTGATAAGGCGAGTAGGAGGTGAGGAGGAAGTGTTGTTAGGTGTAAAGGGAGTATTATGATTGGTGGTAATGCAATTGCGATTGGTATTGAGATTGGTGGTATTGTGAAAGGGGATAGAGGTCCGGTGTGGGGAGTGTTGTGTGGTAAGGTGAGTAGGAGGTGCGGGGGAAGTGTTATTAGGTGTAAAGGAGGTGGTGGGAGGGGGGTGTCTGGGGTATGTGATGAGCAACTCTTTGATGGAGTGCAGTTCTTCTTTCATTTGGAGGAGGGTGGACATAATCATGTCCAGCGTGGTGTTGGGCGCGGAGTTGGGGAGGGGTACTGGCGGTGAACAGGCGAATAAGTTGCTGGAGAAGGGGGAATCGGGGTGAGGAGGTGGAGCTGGTGATGGGGTAGGAAGTGTTAGAGAGAGGATAGGTGTTAGGGTTGGTGTTGTTGTTATTGGGAAGGGCATCAGTGCTAGGGGGGAAGGGTAAATGGGGGCGGTGTGGAGGCTGGCGGTTGCGGGGGAGGAGGTGGGATAGTGGGGAGTGAGAGTGGGGGGTGAGAGGTTGAAGGAGGGGTGAAGACTAGGCGTGACGGGAGTGCTAAGTGTGGGGGGGAGATAGGCGGAGAGAGAGTCATGTTGTGTGGGGTGCAGTTGGGGGGGAGGGGTGTTCTGAGAGGATTGGTGTGGAGGACGGGACGGGAGTGCAAAGTGTGGGGGGGGATATGGGAAGATGAGCGGAGGTACGAGGGTTGGTAGGGGGGCAGGGGGGGGCGGGTGGTGTATGAAGGGGCGAGATCTCTGTCTGAGATTGAGGGAGGGAGGGGTAGCTGCAGCAGGTGGGTAATTGACTATGGTGCTGGGTGTGAAGGTGAGGTGAGTGTCGTTCTGGTGCTGAACTGGGTTAGGAGGGTTAAGGGTGGGTGCTGTACCATCAGGGGTGGTAGGACTGGAGGTGATATGAGTGTAGGTCCGAGGATTGGATAGGTGCTCTTTGAAAGTGGGGAACAGGTTGTCAAGTAGTTCCAGGTTCCTGTCTGTCGATTGAATTAGGACAATCCCGTTATTGTAAATAGTGATGGTGGTTCTGCCTGGGAAGAGTTGGGATGGTGTGACGGAGAGTTTTAGGCCATGGGTGGATTTCCTGGTGGTGGAGACGGTGAGTAGGGTGAGGAACGCTTTTTTCCATTGAGCTCTGCGTGTGGTGTGGAAGATGATATTGGTGTTCAAGGGTCCATTGACCGATGAGAAGTAGGTGTCAGCAAAGGGGGTTTCTGGGTGGGACCTAAGGAAGTTGTGTTTGAAGCGTTTAGTGGCTTTTTTGGTGAGCACGTGTGGGTAGTTGATTTTATATGTGTGCTTGCCGATGAGATCCATGTTGGTATGGCGGCAGAAGTAGTGCGGGAGGGTGAACAATAATGATATGCAGGAGCAAGATGCAAATGTAAACACAACAGGTTACATGGATCAAAAATGGCACTAGCTGGCAAATGTGACACTAGTGAGCAACCAGCATACAAGAGGTAGCAATCGGTGCATTACAGAAGAGAAAAGTGAAGTGAGTGCAGGTTACATAAATGTGCTGAATGCACTATACAAATGCCAACACCAAGTTACACGGTTCAAAAATGACCCTAGGGCGCCAAAGTGACACTAGTGAGCGATCAAAATACATGAGGTAGCAGTCGGTAAATTACAGGAGAGAAAAGTGAAAAATGGGTGCAGGTTGCAGAGTTGTGCAGAGTAGTGCAGAATACAATTGGAGGTATAATTCTGATAAAATATAAGAGCAGAATACAAATGCAAACAATCGGTTACATGAAACAGATAGGTGTGTACCAAAGTACGGTAGTTGAGCTTAGTCTAGAGTGGTGAGTTCTTAGTGTCAGTTCAGGTAGTGAGAATTATTGAAAAGTCCAGCGACAATGACTAGTCCAAGATGGCCACCCGAGAGAGAGACTGGACAAAAATGGCCGCCACATAGGGGGGAAAGAGACAGTAGTCCTCTGTTTATTGTGGTTGCTTTGTGAGCAGGGAGGGCAGTTTCACTTTCATGCTAGCCCAGCTTCTAAGTTGCTGTGTGGGAGTCTTATCTTGAGGGAGCCTCGTGGGCACAGGAGGTGATTTATTGCTTTAGTTTTTGGGCCCCCGCCATTTTGAACAATGGAGAATTAAAAATGAGAACCGGCAAATTCAAATAAATACCTTATTTGTGCTTATAGTGTGCTTAGCTCTCCCATGTCTTAGTATCCCGATGTCGACAGCAAACTCCTGCACACATCGATTTTTGTAGATCTCGAGGGTCTACCAGAAATGCGGGATGCCATTAACATCTGACTCCATCAGGCCTCCATACACGCCTGGGGAGCCTCGATCCCCGCCAGTGTCTGTAGATCACCCGGTCCGCTGCCGCCCGCAGGGCGGTCAGAGCTCTTGATCCGCAGCCCTTCCCGCCTCGACAGGCGACGACGCTTGTTTCCTGCTTGCCTCGCTCCACCACGGCAACAGGGCACTTGGGCAACACTCACACTCGGCTCCCGCTCCCTCCACCAGACCGCAGATGGGGGTGACAACGCCCGTTTCCCGCCTGCCTCGCGCCCGCTTGCCTCGCTCCACCACGGCAGCTCCCTGGGCAGCGGGGCAACACTCCCCCTCGCCTCCTGCTCCCGCTGCCAGCTGCAGGTGGGGGCAAGCTCGTTCGATCCTCCGGAGCCCGGTGGCCCCCTCCGCTGAGTGCTGCAGCTACCCCTCGAGCGTCCGCAGGTCCTCTCCCCAGGTCACGGCAGCAGCGGGGGGGATCGCCCGGAGTCACAGCCGCAATGGAATTCTTGGTGCCGTCCGCAGGGCAGTCAGAAACTCCCGAGCCGCAGACCCTCCCGCCTCAACAGGCGACGCCGTTTGCCCCCAGCTTGCCTCGCCGTGTTCCTTGGGGCTCCATTCCGGCCGCCAACGCTCCCCCTCACCTCAACTCCCGATGGCTTCAGTGTACACGGAATCCGTCCTGGGCACCGCCGATGGCAAGGGCAGCCCGGGGTCCGTACAATGAGGGGGGGGTGTCTCGACTCTCTCCTGCAAGCGGCCCCGGGGGGGCGACCAGGTGTCTCGGTTCTCTCCTGCAACGGTCCAGGGGTCCCGATTCTCTCCTGCGACGGTCTGGGGGGGGCGACCAGGGACCCCCAGCAGGCTTCAGTCCGAGTTACAGTAGACTCCAGGCAGCCAGACGTTCGACCCAGGCACCGCCGATGGCCGGGGGCAGCCGAGTGTCCGGTGAAGGCGGGGGCGATTCGGTCCTCTCCCTCGACGATCCCAACCGCCGAGAGCGTGGAGAAGAGGGACCCTCAAGGTGCTCCAGCCGCTTCCAGTCAGGTAAGGGTGCTGAAAATGTTATTCCTGTAATTTGAAATAGTTACGTTGTAGTTACTTGCTTGCGAGGCCCGGGGGTGCTAACAGGGATTAAATCCAGAATTGGAATCCCAAGCACTCGGAGCTCTAGCCCAGAGCTCCTACCCGGCGGCCATCTTGATTCAGCCAGATATGACATTGTCCTGGGCTCTCCCCCTCAGCAACGCAGTATTGCATCAAATTTAGCAGTAAAACTGCCCCTATAAACTACTGGATATTTTGGCCTGGACGCATTTCGAGCCAACCTGCAATACCATTATTTTTCAAATAAGCATTTCACACAATCCTGGGTCCTCCAAATATATTTTCTGGCCTAGTGTAATAAAAAAATATAAAGTGTAGTTTCCTCCTCCTTCCTTGATTGAGAATGTTCTGGATTAGAGCGCCCAACAAATAAAGTCCGTTCTGTTGAACTGCTGAACTCGCGTTTGCTCCAGCACAGCCTGTCCTTGCCCCGTGCGGTCATCTGGAAGAGTATCAGGAAGTCATTGGCCACGATCATTGAGGACTGACCTCTGGACGGATCTGATTGGAAGGACAACATTCCCCATTTGGTGTGCATTTTGGACGGCGCGGCCTCTCCCCGGAGACCTCGGATTATCCATTTCTTGTGTGTTTTACAAATTAGAAAGATACACCGACTGATCGCTGTGAATGAAAGCCTAATGAACTTCAGCAGAAAGGCCTGATGATTTCATGAGGTAACAAAAATAACTCTCAGGCTTCACGAGGTCATAGGTTTAATTCGATAGTTTCAGGATTAAAATACCAGGAAGCGGCTTCCAAAGGCGGGCGGACGTGCATTCCAACCCTTTCGGTTCCAGCAGAGTCCCTCTGACTGGTGAACTTTCTTTGGGTCAGCGCGATATGATACCTTGCAATGTGTTTCTAAAAGTAAAGGCAGCAGATAAAAAGTCACGAATGGGATTTGCAATCTCTTGGGTATTTCATCATTGTTTTTTGGTGAATAGTTTAAGCCGCATTAACTTGTATGATCTGTCTTACATGTTTGGTGGTGTAAAACAATTACAGCATTCTGTCACTTTGCCATGAATCACTGTTGCAGTTCAATTAACAGACGTGAAAGACAAAGAAAAAAGCAAGTGGTTTACTTTGAGAAAGCCGAACGCAAATGATTTATATAATGGAGTTTTTAAAGAATTCCAGTACAGCAGATACAGCATTCGTTGTTTGTCCAGGCGTATTCACATTTGTTGCATCCACAAGTGCACAATTTCTTCAAGCAGTTCAATTCTGCAAAAGTGATTTGTTTCTCCCCATTCCCACCATGAACACACTTACTCCCACCCTTGATAAAAGTAAATTAACAAATGTATTGAGAACAATGGGATCGTGCTTGTTAATTTGAAACGTCATCAGTGATGTAATTTAACATGTCATGAATGATGTAATATGTGAGGCCATAAACTGTTCATATTTATAGTTAGCTCTATAGATTAGAAATGGTGAATTTCATTGTTTTTTTGTTTAAAAAAATCGTTGTTATATCATTACAAAGCCTAACTATAATGTCACTTTAACCTTTGTTTTTTTCAGTGAATTTCTATTTTTTTAAATTAAAGTAAAGTTAGATATTATTACCATACCTAACTATAACGTCACTTTAACCATTTCAGTGAGTTACTGGGTTTTTATTTGTAGCATAAAATAAGATTTTCTTACCATTCATAACTGTAACGTCGCTTTAACCTTTGTTTTTTTCAGGGAATTTCTAACTTTTTTTAACATGAAGTAGGACTTATATCTAACTATAACGTTACATTAACTTTTGATTTTTTTTCATTCAATTTCAGAGTTTTTTTTTTGTATTCACCAAACTCCGTCACTGAACCAAACTTTTGACTGGGCATCACAGAGGGTTGGATGCAGGGCCTGGCCTAGTGCTGGGGTATGCTCCCACACATCATGTGCGGCCAACCCCCACCACATTCAGCCTTCAGTCAAACTCCCAATGGGGTCAACCCCTGTAACTCATGGTCGTTTGCATGCTCTGTGCCCAATCCGCGTGGTTGGACAACCACACTGCGGGTGGCCACTAGGCCTGAGAGTAATTTTAACTATGCTGGAGAGTAACCAGAGTATTTTCAGTAATTCAAAGTTACTCTTTCACACCAAATTACTGATAAAAACCCAATTATGACCATTTGCGTAATTTATACAAATTTGGGGCAAAATATCCTAAAGTGAGAGCACATTTAGGCAGCTTGAACTGCTGCTACTCACGCTGCTGTTTATGGTTTGTTGCATTTAGAGTTATTTCTTAGTGCAAAATACATCCTCACATCCATTTTGGATACATGGGGGACTTTTGTGCTAAGAACATAGTGCTGAATGCAGAATTACACTTCTCATGTAATTCTGCTTAATCTTGTGGAATTTTTAGGAAATTCCATGTGATTATGCTACATGGAATTATGCAAGTCATGCCCACCTGTCCAGCTCTTTGATGGGCCCTTACCCTACATTGTCGATTTTTTCGCTTTTTCACTTTTTTTATCTGGCTTTCAGAATACCGCCGGACCACATGGAGCCACGTTGTCAGGAACCCCTACCATGCCCCCTTTTACTTTACTTTGTTTTAGACTCAGGACAGTGGGATCAAGTCCTGGTGTCTTCTGTAATGGCAGCTGCAAGATTTCAGTTGCTGTTGCACCAGCCTATTAGATTGTCCGGTCCTATGAGACCATTTCCTGGCCCATGGGTCTGTGATGCCTGACTGGGAAAAAGCCATCTCAGCCAGCCAATCAGAGCACTTAATATTTCTTATTTGCAGTACCACAGGAGCCTTCTGGGACTCCTGTGTATCCGACCACAAAGATAGCACTAACATTTGAACCTTAATTCCTAAAAAGACGCTCAACGGATTTAAAACAAATCACAAAAAGTGACCATTCTGAGAAGATCTAGCTTTCTGGGAAATCAGTTGTAATTCTGTTCAGCTGTTTTTTTCTAAAATGCTTCCTAAAATTTCTTTAGGAAATATCTTCGGGAAAATGGGTTTTGAGACTCCTTTTTTCTTGGTTTGTGCTTGACGGATAACCCAGAAACTTTTCAGCAACAGGCTGAGGTGGATGAACATTTTTTTGTAAAGTTCTATGAAGATCTGTCAACTGGCGCCAATGTTATTAGCAAAACAAAAAAACACTCTTCCTATGGAAATTCTGAAATAACGATAACTATAGATATCTGGAGAATTTGAGTGGTTTATTTTCTTTTTGGCTTTATAAGCATTAGCTTTTATAATAGTGCTTTACTCTTCAGTTTTTTCAGGTTTTCAATGTATGTCAAAGTTTTTTTAATGAAGGAGATTAAATTGCCATACTGAACTATAAGCTGATTTAACTTCTTCTTTTTTCAATGAATTTCTCGGTTTTCTTGAACATATTCAGACAACACACCAACTATGCATGGCCTTTGGCTATGTGGAGTGGGGAATTGTCCCAGGCAAACCCCCCCGTGCAAGGGACCAACCCACAGCAGCCTGACCGTTGTGATCAGCTTGCTGCCTTTACCCCCCCCCCGCCTGCCCTCCATTCTCCATCTGCATGCCCCCTCCTGCCCTCATTGGTCAACTTTCTTCCCATGTCGTCCTGCACTGAAAAGGTCAGCTTGCACCATCCCGCCTGTCTTCTACCCGCACCTTTCCTACATTCTGTGTGTGCTTACCCCTGTCCATCCCTACTGCTCTCTGTGGTCAATGTGTGCTGCCCATGCCAGCCTGTCCATCTTCCATGGCCAGCTTGCCTATCCAATAACCCTCACCCTACTCTCACTTTCTGTGGATGCGTGCCCCTGCACTCCCTTGTCCTTTGTGCTTCCCTTGCCCATACTGGCATCAACTCCCTGGTCATCTTGCTACCCCTGTTCTCTGTTCTCCATGTGAGTTCCCTGGACACCTCCCTCCTGACCTCCATGGTCATCTTGTTGCCCATGGTGACCTGCCCTCTGTGGTCAGCTTACCTCCCCTGCTCCCACCCTCTCCCGCTTATGCTCCAGTCTCAGGCTACATGCACCTGCCCCCTCCCGCCTGCTGTCCATGGTCAGCTTGCTAACCCTGCTGATGCCAGCCTGCTCTCTGTGGTGAGCCTGCTGCCCCTGCCTCCATCCCTCATGCCTCAATTCTCTGTATGTGTGCCCCATCTCTACTACCCTGTATGGGACATTGTGCTGCTAATCTCCATGGCCTCCATAATCTTAATTTACATGTTTTTTTACATAAATCAAAAAATGAAAGGAAGTGGGTGTGGCAGTGGACAAAGGAATGGAAAAGGAAAAGAAGAAAAAGTCATTGAAATCTGAGGAATGAATTTTGCGAAATTAAAGATGACAACTTAATTGTTAACCTCTCACAATATGCCTTCAGAGATACAGAACAACTATTGCTTACTAAATGCTTTTCAATCTGCCCAGAAACACACTTTGATTTTGTTGAGTCATACATTAATGCTTACAAATGTGTAAGGAAATTGAAACTTGTGAACATTCATGCCATATAGAGCGAAAATGAATATGCAAGCAAACATTGACAAATTAAGTCTCAGAATGGACCAAACAACTAACCTGTTAAAGTTATGTGAACTATCACTTGATAGAAGTCAAGCAGAACTAACAGAGACTCAGACGTTACAAGAATTTGTAGTGAACAGCCACGGCCCATGGAGGGAGTTTCGGTGGGGCGGAGAGGCGGGGCAGGGGAGGGGCAGGGTGGGGGGTGCTAAAAACCGGAGTATGGATAATTGAAGGTAAGTAAACAATTTAATAAATAAAACAAATTTCGTGGCGCGCCCTGCATCACATTTTGCAATGCAGGGCGCGCTACGAAATTAGTTTTATTAATTAAATTGTTTACTTACCTTCAATTATCCATACTCCGGTTTTTAGCACCCCCACCCCGCCTCTCCGCCCCACCGAAACTCCCTCCACGGGCCGTGGCTGGAAGTGAATATAAATACACATGAGTACAGTGACTTAAAAGATAGATCAAGGTTCTGCCATATCCTGTCATCAGAAAATAAGTTTTGTATTTTCCATGAACTTTTATCCTCAAATATTGAGAAACAGAAAAAACAGCAACAAAGGCCTATTAGAAAATCTATTGAAAGATGAAAGAGAAGTAATTTTTAACTTGCAAAACAACAAAGAAAAACAAATAAAATGTAAACCCGTTGACAAAGGTGAAAATATTAGAGTACTTGACAGAGAGAAATACATAAAGAAGCCAGTCAACAACTGGAGGACACAGCTAATTATATAAACACTTAGAAATGGGGGTCCCTAGTTGGCAAGGGCTTGCACCTTTGTCCAAATAGGGATCCTTCTTCCTAGTCAGGATAAGGGAGTTACACTCCTAAAATAACCCCTGCTCACCCAACTTGTAGCTTGGCATGAGCAGCCAGGCTTATCTTAGAGGCAGTGTGTTAAGCACTTGCACATACCCAACAGTAATACAGTGTAAGCACTACAAAAGGACACCACACCAGTTTAGAAAAATATCCAATATTTTTATATACTTAGGACAGACCAAAAATGCTAAAAATCCACAATACAGTACTTAAAAATCTTCAGTTATCAAAACATGCTTTAAAAACAGTTCCATCCGGGGCTATCATGGCGTTGTGAACAAACAAATCCAAACCGTTCTGACTGACCTCGGTGTGGCGGGCCAGCTACGGTGTCTGGAAGACCTGCAAACAGTACCTTTTTAGAAATGCAGGGCATCGGCGACCTCTCGTTGAGCTTCCGATAGCACAGCTTCCGCAGGCATCGGTTTCGGAGGTCAGTGCAGGAGTCGTCGGGCTCTTGAAGTCACACGTGTTGCAGATCGAACTCCTCTCTGTTGAAGTTAGGAGTGCTGGTGTCTGCAGGCATCGGATGCTGCTGTGCGAAGTGCAGCAGTGCGGCGTGCGGTGCCCTAAGGTCGCGGTGAGAGCAGCGGCTCAGTGGCGGCGTCAGATGGTGTCGTCGGTGAAACCAGGGTTGCGGTGCGAAGTGAATGTGGTGCTCGTCGCGGTGCTGGCAGGTCACGGTACAATCAGCGACGTCCTCATTGCTAAAGCGCTGTTGTCGGCTGATGAATTGGAGTCGATGGCGCAGGCATCGGTAGACCAAGGCTGCGGTGTGGGAGGAGGGCAGTCCATTGTGTAACTTTATGAGCCACGGTGCAGGCAATGGCATAGATTTTGGCGTGGAGCGTCGTTGTCAGGGATACCAGGGCATTGTTGTGAAGCGAGGCGGTGTGGAGTGTGGTGCCCACTGGTCGCAGTGCGAGCAGCAGCTTGGTGGCTACATGAGCAGGCGTCGGTGAGACCAGGGTCGCCATGCGGCGTTGTGGTGGTGCCCTCTGCAGTGCCTTCAGGACACGGAGTCCACTGTGGCATCGTAGATGGCATTCGGTTGCTTTTTCTTCCGTTGCAGCATGAACCACACAGTCCCCAGTGCTGAGGGCAGAAGTGCTTGAAGTCTTTGCTGTTCCTGAAACTTCTTGAACAGATGGCAAGCTCTACCTCAAGCCCTTGGAGAAACTCACAAAAGTAGATTGCAGAAAATTTAGTCCAGTGCTTTCACTGCCCAAAACAGAGGCAGTCAACACAGCAAAGCATACAGCAAAGTGGTAGTTCCTCCTCACAGCTTCTCCGGCTCTTCTTCTTGGCAGTCTTCTTGGTCTAAAGAGTTCTAAAGTTCAGTGGTCTGGGCCCCAATATTTATATCCCAAAATCCTTTGATCTCTTAGGCAGAGAGTGTCTGTGCCCAGCCAGAACCAGTTCTGCCTTCTCTAGTGTGACTTCCTGGCAGGAGGTGGAGACAGCATTGTCAGAGGCAGACCAGGCCCTTTGAGGTGCAATGAAATCTCGTCCCCCTTCCCCAGTTGCAGCCCAGGTCTATTCAGCCCTTTCCTGACCCACCTAGACTATCTGGAGCCACTCCTGCTCCCCAGCATTCTGTCATTCAAAACCCAGACTGGCAATCCACATTCCCTGAGAGGCATAAGGGATGACTGAGCAAGAAAATCCCTTCTTTCTAAAAGTAGTGTTTTCAAACACAGAATGTAAAAATCACCTTCACTAAAAGATGCATCTTTAGATTCTGAATTCAGGCATACTGAGCTTTTTTTCCCTACCTAATTCCCCAGGCCAGTTATGTTTATAAGATTTTATAAACAAACTCACCACTTTTTCCTATGGGGAACAGGTAGCCTTGCAAAAGTGAAAAACGAAATTGGCCGTAATACACTATCAGGACATGCCACAAACACCAGGGCATGTCCTACCTTTCACACACACTGCACCCTGCCCACTGGGATACCTTGGGCCTTCCTTTGGGACAGCGGCCAGGACAACTGACTCCAGAACCCGGGGGCTCACGGTTTGATCCCCGGTACCGGCGGCAGATCAGCCCAACACCGTGTGACTCTGGGAAATAGCTCGCTTAACCTTCCAGATTCTATATTTTTAATTCGATATTACTGCAATTCTATATTTTTGGCTCGATATTTTGACTATATACCATCTGAAGGGCCTGTGGTCTGTCTGCACCCGGAAGTGAGTCCCAAAAAGGTATGGTCTCAGCTTCTTCAGTGCCCAGACCAAAGCAAAAGCTTCCCTTTCTATGGCACTCTACCTCTGTTCCCTGGGGAGTAGTCTCCGGCTAAGGAAGACTACAGGCCGGTCTAGGCCTTCTTCATTTAGATGTGACAGCACCGCTCCCACTCCAAGCTCTGAAGCATCAGTCTGCGCAACAAATTCCTTGGAGAAGTTGGGTGACTTGAGCACGGGGGCAGTGCACATGGCGACCTTCAGGCACGTCATGAGCCAGACCCAGTAGGACGGTCCTGAAACGCTGGGGTACCACCAGCACAAGGGCTGACCCAGGCTCAGCGACCTCAGGCTCACTATATAGGAGATCATTCTTCCAGTAGATCCAATGTGATCCTGACTGATCGCCAGCTGCCTGGTCTGCAACTTGCACCGCAGACCCTCTAGAGAAGGGCACTTTTTCTGCTCCTTGCCGAATTCCTCCCTGGTGGGAACCCCTTCTTGCTGCCAATGGGTCAACTCAAAACAGAGAACAAAATTGGTGAGCAAAATCTCACAAAGGCATCAAAAAGTTGAAAACATGCACAGGTTGCAAAACAGGATGAAACGCCCAAGAATCTGCAGCCAAAAGCAACTGAAAAAAATTGTAATAAACAAGTGAATGTAATATGTGATCTAAATGCTTGAATGTAATTGTGGTTTGAAATATATGGGCAGCACCATATGCCTACTACAAAAGAGAATCTTAGAAAACATTTGTGCTGTACAGAACAAGGATTCATTTTACTCAATTGCCAAACATTACCGGAAACATCATGATGAAGGATGGCAATCAATGGCATACTATGGCAGAGACAAGGCCACTTAAAGTGAGAAAGAAGGTGATAAAATGCACCATCTTGGTCAATTAGAATCAAAGTGCATCATAAGATTGAGAACAAGAATTCAAATTCACCTCAACAATGGTGAAGAGTTATTCGTGTATTTATATTATATACAAGGCAGTCTCAGACAAACATAACTGGCCACACAGATATTTGTCTAAAAGATTGTTTCAAATTTGGATTATCAAAAGAAAACCACAGTGCTCCTTAAATGTCAACGTGCAGAACAATTTCACCTAGAGATAGATATAAATCGAGGGGTGGGAAATAAAACAAGCATTTACAATGCAATGGTCTTGGCTTTATTAAAGTTAGAGCTATTGGCTTTGCAAATGGCATTTTTTTCATTTTTTTTCTTTTAAAAAAACATAAATAAATGGTATTGTCATTTACAATGGCAATAGTTGATCAGTAGAGAGTATTAGCGGACACAGAGCCACAGAGACACACACACACACACACAGACAGAGCCACACACACACAGACAGAGCCACAAACACAGACAGAGCCACACACACACACACAGAGCCCCAAACACAGAGCCACACACACAGAGCCACACAAACAGAGCCACATACACAGAGCCACACACACAGAGCCACACACACAGACAGAGCCACACACACAGACAGAACCACACACACAGGCAGAGCCACACACACAAACAGAGCCACACTGAGCCACACACACAGACACACAGAGCCACACACACACACACACAGAGCCACACACACACAGAGCCACACACACACACACAAAGCTCTCTGCCCAGTAACGCCCTAGGGAACAGAGGCACGAAAAAACGGATCACAAGCGTTGTAATGGCATGCGATGCAACAATGCATCATTTTAACAACTTGCATTGTAAACGCATGCATTGTAAACGATGCATTGTAAAGGTTGCTTCCCGCTGCTTCCATGGTTTATGTACTGCATGCACATTCATTTGATTAACATTTTTGTATTTTTCCATGCTGCTATGTCCTTTCCACTAAAGGACCAAGAAACGGATGGTGCAATGTTTTAGTTACTCTAAGGTCATACTGGGAATTAATGTGAAATGTGCACTCCCTTCGGGTTAGTGCTGCTTTTAAGGAGATGATTGCCGAGGACATAGCTGGATTAAGTCAAGAATAATTAGACAAATGTGTTTAAAATGTTAATGCTTACTTTTGCACTTTACTATGCTATGTCGCTTTATGTATTAATGCTACAAGAAAAAAGTGTAATGTTTTCTTGATCACTTGAAAGTATCTTCTCAATGGAAAAAAAATTCAACACGTTTGTGTCAGCTCCCTTCAAATCACTGGTTTGCTTGGCATGAGGCTTTGCCAACTACGCCTTGAATCCGCACCGTTTAGTCTCACTGTCATGCTACAGAAGAGCATGGTTGGAATGCATGAAGGAATATTTTACATCTCTGATTACAAGTTCAAAGTTAAATTCCAATCCTTTGGCAAACAGGAGTTTGCAGAGGAATCAGAATTACCAGTTGTGTGATAATTAGCACAGTTTCACAGTTTTCCCTTCAATAAACTCCGGCAGGTCAAACCTGTTAAAATATAGCAGAGAAAAGGCCTGTAAAAGGCCAAAACATGTAGGGCACAATTCCCAAAGGTAAAGTGAGACGAAAGTCTAGCTTTACGACTTTCGGTATTCACGAAGGGCATTGGCTACTCGTAAATGCCCTTTGTGAAAACTTAAAGTTGAACTTTACGGCTTTCGGTGTTCACAAAGGGCATTTACGAGTAGTAAATGCCCTTTCTGAATACTGAAAGTCGTAAAGTTACACTTTCGTCTCAATTTACTTTGGTGAATCGGGCACGTAGAGTTTTGTGTGTTGCCTTCTGCTTCTGTGTACTGTGCTTTGTTTCAATGTTGAAAAGTTAGCTTTACCATATCTAGTAAATACGTCACATCAATGTGCCAGGTGTGGTATATACCCCACTCTATTCCATACAACTTAAAAATCATCGCCTAAAAGTACATTCAGCCATCACACCTTTTGTCACATTCAGTTCTTTATCTCATACATCTAACGTATACAAAATGCAACCCCCTGTGCTATTTTTTACTGCAAGACGCATTGCTTCACTTTCAAGCAAAACAAAGGAGTTTCTATGGATGCTAAAGAGTTGTTGATCTAATGGTTGGCGTCCCTTGCAACCACATTCAGGCCATGGGCTCTTGATGAGCTGCAGCGCGCTCAGCAGCAATCCTGCTACTGCTGCTGGACCGCTGGTGCTCAAATAAAAATGTACTGCTTTCAGCAGTTTTTCTAAAGCCAATAAGTATGGCCTGTAATTGGAAATGCAAGCCAGTCCTAATCGCTATGCCATTGCAGATTGTGTGAGGGGTGTTTATTGACAACTCTCATCTGTGATGTGTGTGATTGGCACTGCACCTGCGGTGTGTGTGGCTTGTAAGTCAACCGTGGTTTGTGCTTTGTTGGGTTTGCCAGGTCTTTCCATGTAGACAGGCCACGTTTCCCTCCCTGTAATATGTGATAAAGCAGTGCCTTCTGGGAGTTGTAGTGTTGATGTCCTCCCACACTTGATTAACTGACATGCCTGTTTAGTGAGATATTCTAACCAGACGCCCAGCCTGTACCACTGCAGATTGTTTGAGGGGTGTTTATTGACAACTCTCATCTGTGATGTGTGTGGTTGGCACTGTACCTGCGGTGTGTGTGGCTTGTAAGTCATCGGTGGTTTGTGCTTTGTTGGGTTTGCCAGGTCGTTCCATGTAGACAGGCCACGTTTCCCTACCTGTAATATGTGATAAATCAGTGCCTTCTGGGAGTTGTAGTGTCGATGTCCTCCCGCACTCGATTAACTGACATGCCTGGTTAGTGAGATATTCTAACCGGACGCCCAGCCTGTGAAATGCGCCGCCTTACCCCTGACACCAGTGCTATCTGGCAGAGCAAGACGCACCTGTGGTGTGTGGGCGGTGGCAGCATGCCTGGGTGCAGGGGGCCCCAAGATAGCAGTATCATGTGGGCACAGCACGTGAGTCTGTGAGATTTATGAATGACGTCAGGCGCTGGTGATGTAACCTTTGTTCACTTCCTTGAGGTGCCGGGGCCCACTTCCTTGTAAATAGAAAATCGAGAAATGGGCACCTGGAAATGCTGAAGTGTGAAGAGGCATCTGCTGGCCCTGCAGAGGGGCAGGGCTAACAGGTCGGGGAGGGTTGGTGTTGAAAAGAGGAGCATTCCAGGCGTAGAATTTCAGTTCTGCTTAGGGAACACTCCTTGAAATCTCAGCGGGTCTTGGGGTTCATGAAGGTAACTCACAAAATGGCTTCATCAAATGTCCCCCCAAAGTCTTCTCACCGCATATGAGCAGGTAATATACCTCAGTGGGTTTCGGCACTTGCTTCAGCGTTGTGTGCATCCTGAAGATCAGTGCCTGTGACGGTGTCCTTATTTCATCCTTATGACGTCGATGAAAGGAGGAGCATATCTTTAGTTAAGAGTAGCATCAGCCTGGCCTCTGTCAGTGTGAGCAGTACACCCAGTCCAGATGTCTTCTGCCGGGGCTGGTACTTGCGGCGGAATTACTAACAAGACACAGATCCTACATAGCGGGGTGGCGCAGGACAGCTTGGGCGCGCTGTTAGGAGCTATTATTGGTCTCACATTTTAACATTTTATCGAAAGTCCAACCCTGTCCCACTGAACCGGGAGTGAGAACAATTCACTTCTTAAATCTTCGAATATTGTAAGCGCTTGACTTGTAATGATTTGCAGAAAGGTCCTTTCTCAGAATAAATAACCCCTCACATTAAAATGCTGTAATATTTATATTATGTTTGATGCCGTTGTTAAAGGGAGTATCATTGCTTACTTTTAATATAGCTCTTACTGTGGCGGTCTATGGCTTCAAAGCAGCGGCCATAATAGCCGATGCTATACACCACCCAGACACTACTAGCAGGTTGATTTCATCTTCAAGGCGCTAAGTGCTGCACGGATTTTTCACTTCTGGAATCTGACTCTACTGGGCTCTAAGAGTTCCTGTAGCAGTGCGTTTATCAACAGAGCTTGCAGAAGGCACACTTTGTGTCTCCCATGCCCTCGGGACAGTCACTGGGCTGGTGAGTACTCTTTTAATATTGCACGTATGTCAGGCGGGTCACATGACGTATCTGATGACAAACAGCACAGCAGCCCGGCGCTCTTTTCACAAAGTTCACAAACCGGAGAGTGTATTTGGTGCACTGTCAGTTTAAAATAAACTTTAAAGACAAGGGCCCACTCCCTGGTGAATTGGTGCAGTTTTATGTTTTTAATGATATGTCGCTTCACGTCTTTGTTAAGCACAGATGCCAGGGCCAGAATCACGCAGTGTATTCCAAATCTGGTTATTCACTGCTATGACGTAGCAACAGTGAGAAACAAAGTGACCTGATTGCTCCAGAGAGCAGAGCGTAGGGCGAGGAGGAGAGAAGGCACAGAGGAGGGTACGGGAGGGTGACAAGAGGCCAGATTTGTTTTTTACATTTTTATCAGGGCAGAGAGGCCATGTTATGTATGGCTCACCCTATTATTCCTCTGTCCCGGAGGATCAGTTAAAAACAAGGGCCGGTGACTTTGAGGGGCCATACATTACATAAAAAAAACAAATACATCGCAGAAAGGGCATGGCGAAAAGACTACGAGGAAAATAAACAAGAAATTAATAACAAGTAACACCTTTATGCAAACCTCCGCGGATATGAGAAACAGCTGTTGGATTTCCTGGTATGTCAAGATGTCACTCCCCACAGGGAGTGGCATTTCACGGGAGGGGAAAGCTAGGTTGGGAGGGGCCTTCATTCGAATAGGCAAACAAAGGAGGGAGGGTTGCAGCCCGCAGGCACTTATCGCCACAATGACGAACTCAACCATCATCAAGCGCCGAGCACTAAAGAAAAGTGAACATGAAGCTCTGGAGCTTGGCGGCCTCAGCTCTCACACAGCCTTCACTGCTCCGTGCCTCTCAGAACACTTGCGTTTTTCTGATGAGGTGGCAATGTGCACAGCACAGGCACGTTTAAAACATCTTCAACGATGCTGGCAGGGGTCCCGGACTTGAGCATCGAGTCATCTGAAAGGATTTACAAGAACCATCTACAAATCTTTACACCAAATAATAATAACAACAATAGCTTGCTAGCAGCTTTACTAAAAGTAAATTGGCGAAGAGAGAGAAAACCAAGCACTCACCGGCGGCTGGGGCGGAGGACTCGGCGACTTCTTCCGGCGGAGATCAGAGCAAAATAGCATAACAAAAGCGCCGCCATTTTTTTGAATCAGGGGCGTGTTTTTTTGCTGAGTGACGGATGACGTCACTGATTAAAACATTTTAAAAAACACGTCCCCGAAAACTGGGACCTCGGCGAGAGGGAGGATGTGAGGGGCGGGACTTAAAAAAGAGACAGAAATGCCCACGGATTGCATCAAGCCGGGGAAAAGAGTAATTGACACACATCTCTTCCAATGGCTAGCCTCCATTTACGAAGCTAGCCAATGGAAGAGAGAGGCGGGTTAAAGCCCCACACTGTTGAAGTCATGAAATCTTCGGCTCCGCCCCCCACTGCTTCGCAGTGCGACGTTAGCCTCGACCTAATAAAAAGGTAATTTTGAACTAGAGACTACAATGTATGAATCGAATGAAAATGAGAAATGTCCTGCAACATATAAACATGTAAGCTGAAACTAAACTGAATTATTCAAATTTCTCACTAAGAGATCAATACGAATGTAAAATGGGCACAATTATGATATAATGAAACGTGAACTAGATTGCTAAGCATGCTGAAACCTCAATAACCATAACACATTAGTGGGACGGATATTACATCTTGCAGTTACATCTTACTGCAATTCCTCCTTTACAAAATCCTGCAAAAACACTGACTCAAAAATAAAATGGCAATTAATTAAAAAAAATCTCAAATACGAAACAAACTATAATCACCAAAAGAAACCAAAAGAAAGATTCTAAAATTAATTTTATGACAAATTTGAGAACAATCCGATTTGAACAACACAATCATACATAGAAAATTATGAACTAAGCAACACTACAAAAAGAGAATAATTTTTTATTCTTAGCAGTCAAACTGTTGTTAAATATCAGCACAGAATATATACTGGTAGCCACTCATAGTTATAGTTAGGATTCCCAGAGATAGGAATTCCTCAGATTTGTGGTTGCTAAACTTTGCCACCATTTGATGAATCTCCAAGAACCTTTGCAAACCTATTGCTTTTTCTACATTGGCAGATGATGCAAAGTTTTGTGGTGATTTGTTGAAGGGGTGAAAAGAAAAATGAGGGACCCAAAATGCATTTTTTCACTATTGCATATTCCATAGACATTGTACTCTGCGGTAGTGTTAAAATGGCTTAACCTATTTTAATGAAAGTTGGCAGGAAAATACATTACGGTGTCTAGATTATCCTTTTTAGTAGTATCTGTCATTTTGATTAGTAGTTTTATAATTATAAGGCACTTAAACATAGTGATATTTTGGGCCGCAGTAAGACATAGCAGTATATGTTGGCGAATGAGTGAAAGTAAAAGGCAAAACAAATACAACGAAAAGTATAGTGGCAATTGAGAATGAAGGAAGTAGCGTACTGTATAGCAAAACCATAGTCCAGTATAAGAATTCAGATTACTGATGTGACTAAAATGTTGTTTCCTATCTAGGGAAAGTCTTCCTTTATGGAAGAGGAAACCTCACACACAAAAACTCCCTCCTTTCGGTACAGTCTTTGAGGAGGTCGAGTCCGCCATGGTGGCATTGTCCTACCATGGTGGGTAGAGGATACAGATGATGAAGCATGACACTTATGTGTGTGAGTTTTCCTCTTCCATAAAGGATGACTTTTCCTAGATAGGAGACAACATTGAAGTCACTTCCATAATATGGATTCTTTAACTGGACCAAAGTTGTGGTATACAGTACACTACTTCCTTCACTCTCAATTGCCACCTTACTTTTCGTTGTGCTTGTTCTGATTCAGTGAAGGAAAGCACGGTGTCATACCCTTCTCCTCTCCTTTTGTCGTGTTGTTCATTGAAAGTAAAAGGCAGCCATGTGTTTTTTAAGTGTAATTATAGTATTTTGGTAGTTGATAAGTGCATAGGAAGGAGTGAGACTCTTTAGGTAAGAATATAAAGGTAGATAAAAGTACGTTTAATACTTTGTCTAGTTTAAAAAACGTTTATGGGGTACTGCTGTACTACTTAGAAAGTATTTAACAAAATGTAAAACAAAAGGGGAACAAAGGAGGACACATTTGTCCTGAGGGCCAGTGAGAGCCCATGCTGCATTTTCACTATCACAGCTGCCCAGCAACTAGTGGGCAGCTGCACCGTTTTCGTTCTTCTTTATTTCAGGGGACATGTCTTTTTACTCCAGGAGTGAGACGCACTCTTATGCCCATCCATACCTTGGCCTGCACAGCTGCACAGCACTTAGTGCCAGCTGCAACTTTTAGGCCCTTCATTGAAGATTCCCAGCTGCCCAGCTAGTAGTGGAAAGCTGCAACGTTTAGGTTTGCGCCAAGTGCGCCCCCTGTGACCGTCGCTGCATTGGCAGCGCGCCCTGTCTTTTTGGACAGAGGGCATTTGAGCCCCTTATAAATGGCCAGTTGGCCCAGGGGACTATTAGGTTTGTAGGGCGCAAGGCCATAGTGTACTTTTTATAGGCGCCAGGAAATGTAATGCTTGTAATGTGATTTATGCACCTTGATTTATGCTTATAGATGTGCTTTTATGCTTACTCGGTTTTACCTACTGTCTTATGTTTTCTACTGTGGTCTAGGTTTGTTCTATTCTCTACAGCATGTTATGTTACTAAGTTTAAGCCTATTTCCTAATGCAAGTAATGTTTAGGAGTTGTGGTCTACTAGATTTAGGCTTATGAGGTTGGTGCAGAATAGAGTTCTCGCCTTATGTGCTACTGTGCCTGGTCTTTGATGTAATTATGTACGCGAGGAGCTTGTATGCTCAATGGGACTGCAGAATGCGAGGGCTCCCTGAGTATTGCAGAATGACTCTGGAGACGCCACGCCAAACCTGCCACTCACCTCCTCCGAAGACATGCGGACACTGGCCCTGTCCTCCTGCCTCTTCACGGCATAGATTACACCCCTTATGCTTTCGGAATTTTGGGGACTTACTGAACTTACCACCAAGGTCTCAACCCCCCTGCCTGACCTCAAGTTGGCAGCCTCAGTCGGTCTCTCCACGATGCTCTAACGCTCCCAGACAATAGAACTGGTCAGCGTCCTGAGCTTAACCACATCTCTCACCTGACCTTGATCCTGCTCTCCCTCCTGGACATGTACTCTGAACCTTCCCTCCACCATTTGTCCGATGTCCGGTGGAGCTACCTGTTAGCTGAAGAGGAGATGGGTTGTGGATTCCCCCTCGGCTGTCACCTACCCAGCCGAATTTTGGGAAGACTTTCCTTCGTCTCTCTGTCGTTTCCCCCTCCTACCCTTTCACCCTACCCCCTTCCCCCTCTACGCTCCCTTCTTCTCGCGTTTGGACGTTGCTTTGACTTGTCTACCCGTTTGTGTCCCCGTCGCCCTTCCCCTCCTCTTTCCTTGCGTTGTCCTTCACCCTCCCCTCCTCTTTCCTGCCTTCATTACCTATCTACTTCCCCAGCTCCTTCCCCCTCCCCTGAATCTTTCCCCCTACTTGCTTTTCCCCTTTCATATTTGTGCTTATTGTTTATCTTGACCTTACAAGTAACTATGTTGCCATGCTTTAATAACTGTGTAACCTTTGTAACAATGTAACCTGTAACTACGATCTGATGCTCATGTAAAGCACTCTGATACCAGCGCTATATAAAACCTTTAAAATAAATAAATAAATATATAGACTACATTTCACAAATATAGGGTACTACTCTACATTTTTCTTAAAAAAGAAATAATGGAGTACTGCAGTAGTACCTAGAAAGAACAGTGGTACTTACAAATATTGTTTAAAGTTACTTTCTTATAAAATTAAATATACATTGTACTACGCTATATTTCACCAATATAGTGTACTACAGTGCATGTTTAATATCGGTCCACTATACACCATTCCAGTTTACGCTATGTCACCCTACCCCACTCCGCTACTCACTCCGCTCTACTCAACTCTATGCTATGCTATCCCACTCTCTGCCACTCCACTGTACACCACTCCACTCTATGCCACTGTACTGTACACCACTCCACTCTACCCCACTCAACTCTATGCTCTTCTACTCTATGCCACTCCACTCTACACTATTGCTCTCTGCTTCACTCTAAAACATTCCACTGTACAACACTACACTCTGCAATACTCTCCTCCTCTGTACTCTGACCCCCAACTTAACAACACTTGAAAAGACTATGCTTTACAATTTGAAACAATTTTTTATCAAAAATAAAAACCATTGAAGTTCAATACAAAAACAAAGGAAAACAAAGGTTAAAGCTTAGTTATCCTGTATTTATTATTTCTAAATAAACCAAACATAAACAACACAAACTTTAGATATTCTAAAGTTATAGTTATACCTTACATTTATAATTTACGCATATCTTCAAATGACTATTACTTTAATTATTCTTTCTATGCTAACCAAACGTGAACTGCACAAATGTTAGAAATCCTAAAGTTATACTTTAACCATGAATTTATCATTTCAGCACCACCTTCATATTAATATAACTTGAGCACCTCCGTACGCAGTGTTGTCAACTTACTAGCCAAAGTATATAAACCATAACTCACCACCCTACCATGCAAGTGTTCTCACAAATTATGTTATTTGAAATTTCGTAGGTGTTGTTATGAATGCTATGATTTCACATAGTATAAATGCTGTAATATGAAAGGGTATATCCAGTGCATCATAAAGGATTGAAGCAAAAGAGTGGCAAGGCAATGTGACACTTCTACTGTACTATTGTAAAGCAAAAGAGGACTGGGCATGGCGCAGCGGTCATACAATTTCAGAAAAGCTGATTCAGAGACTGCTGTGACTGGGGTTTTGGCAATTTGGAAGCAGGAGTTCAAGAGTGTTGGGACGACACAAGAGGGAAGGAAGAAAGTAAAGGGCAAAGACAGAAGAGTGGCTGATTGGTAAAGGGGCTAATGTATTAGAATACTCTTGCACTTAGGGGGATATTTACAAGGAAATTGTGCAGTGCCGCACTGCATGCAATTTAGCAGCACCACGCCATTTCGAATACACGCAGGGATGTACCGTATTTACAAAAATATGACACCCCTGCGTTTTCTCTTGTGCTGGTGCTAAAATAAGCCATCTAACACCAACACAGACACCCTTGCACCATAGATACATCTCTGCAATGCAGCACCCATGCACCATGCTGCAGGGGGGTCTGTGTTGCAGGGAATGATTGTTTATGTGTAGGAAGGGACACCTTCCTGCACAGAAACAATCTTTAATGGTGATTTGCTCTTTCTATGTGTGCTGCAAAAATATTACCTACTATCTCAGTTGCACTGGAACTTCTTTTCACTCTCTCGTTTGGCTCTTTCAAGTCTGACTATGTGACTATTGGCAGTAAGTATGCTGACAATTTAACTAAATATTGTGCATTAAATGCACATACTTGTAATGGGACCTAGATCACAAAACATTAGATGTCATAAATTGCAACTTGCTGTTAACCACGACTGAAACTTGGGATGTGGAGAAACGATTACAAGAAGAAGTTGAAGAAGCTAAACAGTACAATTGAGTGCTAGCTGCGTGAGCAAAAAGGGATAATGAAGTTTGGGTTTACATTGATAGCAGACCTGTAATACCTGACAATTATTGCCACCTATGGCTAGACATTATCATGTTCCCACACATGTAGGAAGAGATCCACTGATGCACCTCTTTCATCATACCTGGTTTGATCCCAGATGTAGATTGATTGCTGAGACATTTGCCACCGATCTGTGGTACGCCAACAACAAAATGCTGGAAGAAAAAAACTGTTTACAATGAGTTTTGTAGGGTGATCAGCAGGCCCCTCTAACCGGATGCAAATGCACTTCATAGAGATGCCCCTTTGCCATGGTTTGCAATATGTTTTGGTCATTGTTTTCATTTTCTCAAAATGGATGGCAGCTTATCCAACACATTGAAGTGACAGTCTCACCTTAGCTAAATTGTTGTTAAGAGAGTTGATTCCAAGGTTTGGATTTCGGACTTCTCTTGAGTCGAAACGAGGAACTAATTTTAACAATGAGGTCCTGAGAATGTTATGTATAGCATTACAAGTTCAGCAGAAGCTCTATAGCATTTACCTTCCAGAGGCTTCTGGATTGGTGGGGCAGATAAATGGTACATTAAATCCAGATTGCGAAGGTATGTGCTTCAACATCTTTGAAGTAACTCGATGCATTGCCTCTTATGTTGATGAGTACATCAGACAGGAGGACAAGATTTTCGCCTCATGAAGTCATCATGGGGAGAGCGATGAGACAGCCAGCTGTTCCTGCAAATTCTTTAGTGAAAATCACTGATGACGTAATATTGAACTATTGCAAAAGTTTGGCTCATGTGGTATGTTATGTGTCGCACCAGGTTGGAGAGGCTTTCCTAGCGACTCAACAGGAGCCTCAGTCCTGGCGATGGTAAAAAAGCATATGCAAAAATCTTGCTTGGAACCTCGTTGGTGTGGGCTATACCAGGTAAAACTGGTCAACACTACTGCTGTGAAGTGAGGAGGTCTCCCGAAGCGGGTACATTGCACACTTACTCGCAGAGTCCCATGTTCCCTTGATGATATAACAACACCTGTTCCTGATGTGCTGGTGGTTACAGTGAGACAGAGGGAGCAGATTAGACAAGCTATTGGGGACCAGCAAGCAGAAGGGACAGAGCTCTTTTGGCCTGAGGGGGATGATAGAGAGTTGACCATTGATGGTACCAAAGGATCTCAGCTAATAGAGTCAACTACTCAAGATACAGATCCTAGTGAAGGGCCTAGTGCAGTAAGACAGCGAGTTGTACCCAGAGACCGTTGGGCCAAAAGAAATGAAATATTGAGAAACTAATTGGCCAAGAACGCCAAAAGGACATTCCATCACAGAGTACACCGGATCTCGCTCTTTCACTTGTCATGAAGTCCAGCAAGCTGATCTGATTAAGTACTTGAAGCAAATATACCAGTCCTTTCTGGTTCCCTTGAATCGGATGCTGTGTGCTTGGATGACTGGATTCAAAGTACTTTTAATGAGCTAGCCCCTATTACCGAGGACTGAAGGACTATCACTCAAAGGTGCATCTAGCAAAAAATTCTTCTTTGAAAAGAAGATTGCCAAAGCCAGCAACAAATGTAAGGAGATTGTTAAAATTATGAAAACTTTCGAAGCCTTGAGGCCATCTCCAGAGAGGTGCAATGAGGTGGGATTATTTTTTCATGATAAAATCTCCACCATTCTGGCAAATCTTCTTATAGATGGGCAATGATCCCTTTTGAGATAATACACACAAAAGGTAACCCAATGATTTCTTAGCTAGAATGTGAACATTGGGATGTATGTCAATACAACGCATGCTTTTACAACGCATGCCTTTATAACGCAACTTTTACAACGCAAGTCGTTACAACGACTTGCGTTGGGGGGCGCTGGATAGTGAATAGTTTAATTTACTACTCCACCTCCAGTCCCCGTGGATAGTAGGGAAGATGTTGGATAGTAAATAAACTATTCCCTATCCTAGAGCGCCCTCCAGTGCAATTCGTTGTAATGACTTGCGTTGTAAAAGTTGTGTCGTAATGGTAGTGCGTTGTAAAAGTTGCGTTGTAAAGGATGTTTCCCGAATATTGGTGTGTACAAACAAAACTGAAGACGAGAACCCTCACTCACCCTTTGGGTGAACTGCTTCATCATTGGGTTTCGTCTTGCACACACACACAGTGTCCGCAAGGTGCACTGTGTGGGCTACAACTCTCCCTCAGGAGAGGAGCATGAGGTGTTTTTCACTCCAATGCTATATGTGAGTGAGGGGCAGAGTGCTAGAGAATATCAAAAGTGCATTAAAACCATCTCATATGGGGAAAAACATTTTAATGAGTATCCCCTTCTGAGATAACACAGGTTCTTACATCCACCAAGGGAGTCCAACCTTTGTGAAGTTCTGTCCTTTGTCGCTAGAGGACTCTTTGGCTGCTTTTAAGAGTCTGAAGTTGGGTTCCCTTTCCGATCCATGCCCTCCCGCATTGCTGACCAAAATAACCCAGGTTATTTACCCGATTGTAAACAGAGTATTAAACACATCCTTACAATCTGTCAAGGTCACAGCCCATTAGAAAGGTGCAAGAGTCATACCATTACTTAAAAAACCCAAAGAGGACCCGAAAACTCCAGCTAACTATAAACCCAGCGCCCTTCTCCCTGCTTTCTCCAAAATATTAGAAAAATCTGTCAATGCACAACTGTCACAATTTCTGGAGGAGAATAATCTCCTACATCCTAGCCAGTCAGGTGTTAGGCCTCACTTTAGTACCGAAACAGTGCTTTTAGAAGTTGGGAAATATTTTAGAGTCAACCTGGACACAGTAGGCAGGGCCATTTTGATCATGCTGGACTTATCTGCAGCCTTCAATACAGTTCCTCACCGAAAGCTGCTTGATCATCTCCAGGCAATTGGATTAAGAATACTGTCCTAAACTGGTTTACCTCCTTTCTGGATGGAAGAAGCCAAGAGGTTGGGATGTCTCCCTTTTCTTCCAAAGCGCTTAAACTAATGGTTGGAGTACCTTACGCTCTTCTTCTGAACACTTGGCTAGAGACTCAAAAAATCTGCCAGCTTAGAATGGGCGATTTAGAAAAGGGGGTGGTGATGAACAGAGTGTCTGAGTTAAACAGACCACTTTTACCCAGTCCAAAGATCAGGGCTTGATCCATCACCGTTATTTATCTCACTGCCCCATCCCAGCTCAGAACCTGGCTATATGCAAATCAGTCTGTCCCTGGCCCAGTGCATCATGGGAACAGGGCAGACTAAACTACCAAGCCAATTCTTCACCAGAAAGGATACAAGCTACCGGGGACCGGTTTCTGGCATTTCAGCCTTCTTCGGCCCGGCTTGCTTGAATCCTGATGGAGCAGTGAGAAAGGGACTCATGTCTGAGTATACCCTGCCACACCTATAGTGGCCAAAAACGATTTAGAAAAGGGGGTGGTGATGAACAGAGTGTCTGAGTTAAACAGACCACTCTTACCCAGTCCAAAGATCAGGGCTTGATCCATCACCGTTATTTATCTCACTGCCCCATCCCAGCTCAGAACCTGGCTATATGCAAATCAGTCTGTCCCTGGCCCAGTGCATCATGGGAACAGGGCAGACTAAACTACCAAGCCAATTCTTCACCAGAAAGGATACAAGCTACCGGGGACCGGTTTCTGGCATTTCAGCCTTCTTCGGCCCGGCTTGCTTGAATCCTGATGGAGCAGTGAGAAAGGGACTCATGTCTGAGTATACCCTGCCACACCTATAGTGGCCAAAAACGATTTAGAAAAGGGGGTGGTGATGAACAGAGTGTCTGAGTTAAACAGACCACTCTTACCCAGTCCAAAGATCAGGGCTTGATCCATCACCGTTATTTATCTCACTGCCCCATCCCAGCTCAGAACCTGGCTATATGCAAATCAGTCTGTCCCTGGCCCAGTGCATCATGGGAACAGGGCAGACTAAACTACCAAGCCAATTCTTCACCAGAAAGGATACAAGCTACCGGGGACCGGTTTCTGGCATTTCAGCCTTCTTCGGCCCGGCTTGCTTGAATCCTGATGGAGCAGTGAGAAAGGGACTCATGTCTGAGTATACCCTGCCACACCTATAGTGGCCAAAAACGATTTAGAAAAGGGGGTGGTGATGAACAGAGTGTCTGAGTTAAACAGACCACTCTTACCCAGTCCAAAGATCAGGGCTTGATCCATCACCGTTATTTATCTCACTGCCCCATCCCAGCTCAGAACCTGGCTATATGCAAATCAGTCTGTCCCTGGCCCAGTGCATCATGGGAACAGGGCAGACTAAACTACCAAGCCAATTCTTCACCAGAAAGGATACAAGCTACCGGGGACCGGTTTCTGGCATTTCAGCCTTCTTCGGGCCGGCTTGCTTGAATCCTGATGGAGCAGTGAGAAAGGGACTCATGTCTGAGTATACCCTGCCACACCTATAGTGGCCAAAAACGATTTAGAAAAGGGGGTGGTGATGAACAGAGTGTCTGAGTTAAACAGACCACTCTTACCCAGTCCAAAGATCAGGGCTTGATCCATCACCGTTATTTATCTCACTGCCCCATCCCAGCTCAGAACCTGGCTATATGCAAATCAGTCTGTCCCTGGCCCAGTGCATCATGGGAACAGGGCAGACTAAACTACCAAGCCAATTCTTAGAATGGGCGGCAGACCCTTTTCCTATTTGGGGCCAGCAACATGGAAAAAACTCCCTGTGGAACTATGCACAACACATGATCTCACCACCTTCAATAAAAACTAATACCTAGTTCTTCCTACAAGCTGTATAGGTTGTTGCTATAGGTGCCGTTATGTCTGTCTAGCGTCGGGACACTCCTTGGAGTAGCTGCGTGCCGTGTAAATCACAATAACATACCGTTGTCTAAATGAAGAACGAGTACCACAAACCATTCGCAAAAGTTCCTAACACTCTGATCTGAGTGACAGTGATGATGAACGAACAGCTGTAAGGAGATCAAAGAGTGAGTGTATCCAGTCAAAAGTACTCATCTCCTGAATGGATGTATCTGGTGCAAATGAATGGGAGTGTGAGATTTCTGCCTTTTGCTTTAAGAATACGGATCCTCCTGAACCTTCATGAAACTAATTGTGTTGTGGAATTGAATTTCAATCCTGGTATACCACTTGAAAGACTGACACAATTTATCCTAAACAAACTCATCAATGAAACTGATCTGCATATTTCTTATCCTGAACAGAACTATTAAACTGTGCCTTGGTGCTTTTGTTGCGATTTTTTTGAATTCTTCAAACCACTTGCTGCTATTTATTTTATTTTTAGTTAATTCATCTGCATTGTGAGAAGCCATGAAGTATAGCACTGAAATCACTCTTAGACGCAAATGTGTATCTACAGGAGTATTTACTATAATTGCTTTAATATTAGTTGCATTGATTATTTTTCTATACTTGCCACTTTATGTACCCATAGATGCCAAAACTAATAGCACTGATTCTATTGCTTTGAATTGCAAAACTTTACTTCTTGACTTTGCAAAACCTGAACATTCACCGAATTTATATCCTAGTTTATTGAATGAGTACATTGACACAATGGATGTTAATGATTGCTATGTATGGGTGCAACTAACTACATCAATTGCTGAATATGTTACGTATCTTCGATAAATGTTAACCTATGGAATTTCTTGTAGTGTTTTAATGAGTTATTTAATGATATTGATCATTTACAGTATTATTCAAATGATGATCTAATCTTTTCTGAACTTCCTGTGCTAAAGTGCTTAAATTAACATCATGCTGAAGCTTCATTTGTTGAGTATATTTAGACCAACTCAGTCTATGGACATGGCTTATGTACATAGAAATAACCTAAAATGTGAAATAGGGAGAGCTGGAAAGAAATTAATAGATTCAGTAGAAAGTAGATGACATAATGTGACAAATAAAACAAATGCACCTTTAAAACGAACCCTTTGGAGTTTACCAGAAGAAGAATGTATAACTGTAGAAGGAATTGCTACATTAACCTCAAACTGGCAACATAAAGGAAAGTTTAATATGTGTAGAAAAAGGTAAAACATTAGCAAAAAATGTGTGTGTATTAGTGAATGTGAACATGCATTTGATGTTCATGAAAACTGGGGAAGGTATGTAGAAGGAGTTGATCCTATCTTTCCTGGGGTGCATTATATGTGGGGTGAAAATGGCTTTTATAAATTACAGAAAGGATGGTATGCAAGTTGTTACGTGGGAATTGTTTCTCCAAAAATGTATCATGTGAAACACATTGAAGGAGACTCGAAAGAGCAGAATGAGAGAGTGAAAAGAAGTGCTACTCTAAGTGAGGTAGTGGGTGACATTTTTGGAGAAAATTCACATAAAATTAGAAACTTTCTACCATAGTTGATAAATTAGCCACCAGTACAGCCGGTGGATTTTTTGTTGTAGCTATTGAAATGATTTCTGTAAGGTCGATGGTGTTGCAAAATCGGCTTGCCCTAGACATCCTTCTCGCAAAGGAGGGCGGAGTTTGTCCGTTGTTAAAGGTTCAACAATGTTGTATCTACATACCTGATGAAAGTAGAGATTTAGAAAACTACATTAAAACATTACTGGCTTAAACAAAGATCTTAAAGGGGTCAAATCTGATGGAGCCTGGGAAATGATAGGAAAAAAATTGTCAACTCGCTGGGTAACTTGAAGAATGGAATTGTGATTTCTTTATCGAGACCATTAATGGCATTCTCTTAGTACATAATGCTGATGTTGCTGTCTATCAAATTCTGAAAATATAGAAAGAATCAACAAGGAGTGAAAAGATCAAGATCTGAAGTTGAATTGGAAGACGAACAATGTAAATACTTTGAAGAAATGATAATTCTAGAAGAGTCTTGAAGAAAAAGGGTTAAGACAACTAAACTGTGATTTGTTATGACCTGATGTGTAGTAGACTGTGGTGGCTTGATATGCCATCAAAAGGGGGCTTGTAATAGTGTAAAAGCTGATTGTTCTTTGCACTACATAAAACTGATTATAATAAATGAAAACTACTGTGCACTTTGCATATGTCTAGAAAATAACATTGAAACTGAGAAAAGGTGAAGTATCAGCATTGTAAAGGTGTGTTTGGGTTTGTAGAAATAGAATATTTTTTTCACTATAAGTAGTACATGATTATTTATGGATTACAAATTATAATACCAAGATCATAATGAAAAAGTTATTAATGTAAATATAGTTGCTCTAATGGAAAATGAACAAAGAATTATTATTGTAAATGGGTCTCACATGAAGTTGTGCCAATATAAATGATGGACCCTAGCATTAGCTTCTTTATTGGTATGCACCATGGAGAAAAGAAAGTGGTGCAAAATTAATATGCAATGTCGAACATGAATGACACTTTCAGAAATAATGCTTAATACTATTTAGGTCTTAGATGTATTCAAACAAAACATATACGTTAACTTTTGAGAATATTTTATATGTATTTTTTTTTAAAGTTAAGTAGTTGGCCATACTTAGGGTTGAACATTTCTATGGAATAATCACGACAAAAATATAACTCTTTCATCATATGATATACTAATTGAATTTCATTATGCTTGAACATACTTATGTGATTCTTTTGCTAAACAAGAAATGATGACTTGAATACATTAAATTGCCTTTTTCCCTGAGGTTTGCATTTTTCATAGTAATGGACTTTTGCTATATTCCTTAAAATGTTGCTTTATCTGTTTTCTTCACATTGTGTTCCCACAAAAATAAGCGACTTTGTGTATAAGCATGGCAATTTGTTTTCTTACTTTGACTCATGAAGAGCAACAAAGTAAATACATTCTGTGTCAACTAACCTATGACGTTGTTTCTCATGAGAAACATGGAAAAATATGCTGGATATCAATCTTGTGCCTGGTGAATGGAAGAATAGTCACATGACAGTCAGACCATCGTATGGTGACAATTGATGCCACAAATGGATTATTTCGAGTATAAAAAGTGACTTCTGCATGAGGAGGGAGGCTACACACACCACGGACGAGACCAGACACAGGCTCAGCAGAGCCGTACTTTCACCTTTGTCCCTTCTCTTCCATTGCCTTCAGCCTGCCTGCCGGACTATCTTTATATTCCCCTTGCCTATTTCCCTTTGATGTTGAACTTACCTTTTGGACATTTTGAAGTTGTCTGGTAAGAGACCAGACTTCAACTTTCCTGATATACTGCTCCATCCCATTTTGCCCATGCTCTTGGACTTTCCCTTAGTGGACTTTAACTTGATTCCTTTTACCATGCTTAGCGATCTCTTTAGAAACCACCCTCCTACCTTTATTTGCGGTAGGAAACCCCTGATTTAAATCATCTTATGAATTTCTGTATTCAACTATTGATTGATTCTAACTAAGGGCCTCATTATGATGGAGAATTTTCCGCCTCCTCCGGGCCGGGGAAGCCACCTCTGGCCCGGAGGAGGCGGAAAATCCTCTGCGGACTCACCAAAGACCCACCGCCGCATTACGATGGCTGGTGGGTCTTGGTTACTGTCCGCTACTTTTCCGCCGCGGTCGGATTACAACCGCGGCGGAAAAGCTCTCTATCAGACACCGCCAGCCAAATTAGGAAGCATTTGTAAACATGCTTTTCCACGGCGGTTTTTCCGCCGTGGAAAAGCATGTGTACTTTTGATTTTGGGGGCCCGTTGCGGGCCCCCAGGGTGTTGGCAGGTGGGGGGTGCACAATGGGGGTACCTATGGTACCCCCCAGCATTTACTAGCACAAAGCGGCATGCACCGCGCGGTGCCTGCCGCTTTGTGCATGTAAATGTTAAACATGCACTTTTAACATTGCGGGGGGTGCTGCTTGAAGCAGCACCCGCCGCAATGTTAAATATCCAGGATGTGACTGCCAGGGTGGCGGTCACATCCTAATTGCACATGAGGGAACGCCGCAGCCCATGCGGACGTTCCCTCATCCTCTTGCGTCCGTCCGCGATCCTAATGAGGCCCTAAATGTATGGTGTTATATTACACATTCTGAGACTCATGACACAAATGTTACCTAATTTTATTGATTTGGGATATTTAATACTATAACCAAATACTTCAGAATTTTGCCTGAGTCTTTTATTGAGTCTAAATGTTGTTTCCACAGAAACTGTGCTTACCAGCTTTGATTTCTAGTGCATTATAGCGATAACCATCGATTGTTTTCAGAGCATCCGGTTCTACTACTTTTGTTCTATATAGCAGTTGCAGAGTTGCTAGTCTGCATGACTCCTGCTAGAATAAACCTTTATAGGAGTTTTATTCTCCCTGTTTCCATGCTTTATGTTTATAGTGTGGTCCTTAGGGTGGTGTATTTTAATTTGATCGCTAATTTGTGAGTTGGCTATCAATTATTTGGCTCTTATTAGGATGCCAACAGTTTGACACCTTACTTCTTACCCCTCACTATGACCGACAAGCTCCATCCGAGGACAAATTCCTCTGAGGGAAATTAGTTATAAAAATAATTTGTTTTTTTTGGTGCAGTACAGAAAATAAAAGCTGCTTCCCCTGCAACATGACCATGTCTAATGGTCATGTGATTGTAGGCAAATCACTTTGACTCTACTTCTGATTGTATATAAATGTTATGAGAATATGTAAAAAAAAAAACTGTATTAGGTGCCATCTAGTACTGCCAAATCTAAGTGACTACACTGCTCACACTATCACAACCTTATTTGTGAATCCCTGTCGTAACCGCACACAGAAAGTACTGTTATACTTGCAAACGCTCCTGTTTGAGATGCTCTTAACACAATAAAAATGTTTTATGTCAAGGACATCACTGTTCTTAAAGGTAGCAGAGCAATGCCCCGTCTGTACAAAAAGGGCCATCTAATCTTACATATGTGGCAATTTTCCATTTCGCGTATCGGAAAGTCACATACTTTAATTTTGCTTGCTTCCATAGTTCTGGAAGCACTAAAATCCGTACACTATGACATAATGAAAATGTGCATTTACATATACACCATTGTTTACAACTCTTAGAAATGCTTATATTCTGAAGCCAGATGATTCGGTTTGTCGCTAGTTCAATTATCGTACAGAAAAAAATGTGTTCCCTTCTGCACAATCTTGTGTACACGTTTGTCTGTCCACTCAGCCCTGTGCACGACATAGGGAGTGGATTGCTGTCATGTCGGGCAGTAGGGGGCATTTGGGAAGATTCCAGAGAAGGATAAGCGGATTTGATCCTACTTCTGGCAGGGTTAGAGGCAGCCTGATACCTAGTAAACAAAATGATCTTGTTTTCACTGATATGTTTGTCTTCCACTTCTACAACATGAGCTACTGAGGAGGATGGGTAACACAAAAATATGCAGATTAGCTCCCCACTAGTCACAGTGATGGTTTCTACTGCAAGGTAAACAACCCAGGCCCCTCCCCCCACAAGGCATCAAAATGAGAAAATTACCATAAAAGAAAAACACTATGGTGTGAATGAGCTTTTTTGTGGCATGCCCACCATTAAGTTATGTGTAAATGCACAAACATGAGTTGCGTGCACAGTGGACCACCATCTTTGTTGGGGTGTGTCTGCACAGTATTTTACAACAAATTCTTAATGAGTGTGTTTAGTGTGTCCCTTGTGCTGGTATATAGTTGTTTTTCCTTGTGCTGGTTATCCCACTGATGTTGTAACCTTTTGAATGGAGGAAGGTGTGTTGTAAATGATGTGTCATGTCCTTTCTCTGTGTTAATATTCTGAAGAAGAGAGATATGTTGTCTCTCATATTCCTTTGCATTTCGCTGTACCGTGCTCAATATACCTAGGATGCTGTATTAAATACTGCTGAGATGTTGTGTGAGAGGACTGTCAAATAGAGAGTTGCAAGAGGAAGCCAGTGGGGATTCCCTTATCCTGTTGATGTCCTTCACTAATCTCTCTCAACTCAGTCTCATACTTGTTCAAAGGCCTATCTGCAGATTTACAGAGTATTTAGTGAACATATTTAGGATGTCTAGAGTGTTCTCTATAAATGAGGCAGCATCGCTGGAGTTTTTGAGTTTGTAAAGGAGGACTCTGGTATGAAAACGTTATAACTTTCTATCATAGGTTTCTCTTTTGGTAGCTTTCATCATAGCATGTGCAGCAAAAAATGTTGATTTTGAATAATTATTTATCCTATTTCTGCCTCAACCAAAAGAGGTGTCTGACACTACAGAGAGGGTGCTAAATGGATAAATAGTGCATGGTTGAGGCATGTGTATGAATTGATTATACTATACGTCATTGATGTACTGTTTGTCTTTTTATTTGTAGACATTGAAAAAGATTTAGCTCTAATGGCTGAAGCAAGGGTGTCGCGGAGTCCAAGCAGCCTGCATAGTAGTGTGGTGATCACAGACACTCAAGGAAACCTTCAAACATCACCAGCACCAAACTCTCGATCTCAAGGTTCAAGTCTTTCAGGAAAAAGTGTTCAGTTTCCTCTCCAAAGAAGCAAATCTCCACCTCAGGCCAATAGCAGAGTACAGGCCACAAGCATCACAAATAGTAGGCCTCAAACACCCAACTCATCAACTAATAAACTTCAGTCACCAACAGCTGCTGGAAGCAAACCTACGACCCCCAACAGTACTTTGTCAAGGGGCCATAGTATAGGCAGTTATGGAAATAAGGAAGGATTTGCAAGCCTTCAGCGAAGCCGATCAGTCACTCCCAGAAGCCAAAGTGGAAGGGCAGCCAACACCCCCCTTAGGGTCACTGCCCAAATAAGTGCTGAAAATATTGGAACTCTGTCTCACAGAAGTAGTTTCAGTGAGGTAAGGACCATTTTATCTTACTTTGAGTTGTGATAAATCATTGTGCAAACGTAAAACAATTTGTTTTGATTTCTCTTCTCACTGTTTGTTTTATAGAGGTCTGAATAAGGTCCTTAATGAGCTTATGGGCTTCATTGGTCTTTCCAATGTGTCTGTGAGAAGTCTTTCTATATCCCCACCCTATCTATATATACTACTGTTATCTACTGTATACCCACATCCTTGGTTCTTATTAACAAAACCCTCCAATGAGTGAGTGTTGTGCTCCGAAATAAAAATGTCATCCTCCAGGGAACCATGTTTAAAACCAGTCTTCTACTATGTGTGAGCTTGTAGGCCTGCCATGTTGGTGTTATGCACATCAAATTCCATGATGGTGCATGCTTACTTTATTCAAGGTTTTTATAAAGCGCAAACTAGGCCCAGAGTTAGGGGCAGCAAGGAGCTCAACAGAACTGCACCAGGAAAGATAGAGCAACACAATCAGACATATGCTGCAAAGGAAGATGAAGTAATAGGAAGGTGGTGAGCACAATATATTTTGTAGAAAGACATGTTAAACAGAAAACCATTATCTGACAAGAGGGTGCTTAATAAATTCTAATGTAGTAGATAAATATAATATAGCAGAAATGAAAGGGTATTAACTCTGAAATTCTAAATCCTTCTCAGGGTGTGGCCACCTGCTATTTGTTGGTGAGTAGCAAAAAAAGTAAATGATTTTTGATTTAGTATCTGGGTTTTAGAAATGAGGTCAAAAAGTAGGAAATTGAAGAGAATTTAATACCATGGTTTTTGCTTGGGAGGTGGTCTTTCACTGAGTGCTTGAGGATGGGCAGAGAAAGTTTTACTCTTATCTGATTTGGTAAGGCACTTCCTGAGAAAGCTTGGCATATGTGTTTTTTTGGTTGAACCAGGTGACTGTTAGCCAAAGTTTTCCTTTGATTCAGAGTTCCAGCGAACTACCTGAGGTCTTTTGTTTTTTGACAATGTATATGTGAGTTTAGATGGATGGCCTTGTATGTCAGGCTTGCTGCTTTTGTTTTAAAAGACCATCTTGCTTTCCTTGGTAATCATTTCAGTGAGGTGAGCAGAGAGGTGGCATTGAACTTGCAGGTGTGCAGGATCTAAACCTTTTGCTGCATCTAGGACTGCTTGTAGTAATGCCCAGATTACCAGGGTGGTCTGACATACTAATTTCTACCGGCGTATTCACTTTTTCTATATCAGACAAGCCCAGTCCCACAGCACTCGCTCAGCCTACCTCTCTTGTCAATTACAGTCAAAATTAATTAAACCCCCATTGAGTAATGAAACCACTAGAGTAAATTAGACTAGTAAATGCAGATGCAAAAGCATTCTCGCGCGAACAGCATTTGCAACAGGTGATCCAAGAGTTTGGCATCTAATTTACAGAGGTAAAAATTGAGAATTGTGACTGTAAACCGCGACAATTTCAGAGATTTAGCCTGACATTTTATCCCCTGCGCTGTGTTTTTTCTTCTCTTTTTGGGGGGGGGAAGTACCACCTGTTTGGTTCTTGTGGTACGTGGTAGCACAAACACAGACGTGAACACAATTTGAATTCATCTGCTACAAGGCACAAGTGTAAACGCTGGAACAAATAGAGTTTGGTGGTTCATTTTAAACCAATTTTACACCTGCTCTTAGAGCTAAATGACCCCTCAGGCATTTGACATATTTTTATCTAGCAGGAACAAAGACTCCTGTGTTTAGGGAGCTGCAGTAAGCCTAGTCCGCCACTACTTTTTAAATATATTTTAGGCACCTGTAGCAGCAGCATGTGTGTGGCCTGCATATTGGTGTACCAGATGCTCGGCTATTCTCTGAAAAGAAAATTCCCTGCCAAAGCAGCTTGTAAACGTTTCAGGAGTGTTTTGGCGAACTAGTAGAGGTTTGAGAAATGCTGCTGTTTTGTGTCAACATCCAGGCTTTGCGGTGGTGGTGAGATATGAAGTCATCCAATCTCTCCTTCGTGCAGAACAAGCTGTCGTGCCGCCTTTCTCCGTTTAGTTTGTATTTGTCATCTGCAAAAATTCAGCACCTCACCGCAGCATTTTCTGCACTTAAAATACAGCAAGCGCATTTCTCTTACGCCACCCTTTCCTGCCCAACCTTAATTCTTTTAATATCCCATGCCGTCCACAAGTAATTATATTTCTGTAGCCAATTATTTTGCAACTGTTTCTAAACACACGTCTGGCAAAATTGTCTTCAGCGGCGCTGAACCCCTCTGCTGTCCTCCCTTGTTAAGAGCAGGCAACATATGTTGTCCTGCGAAATATCCTGCGCTACTTCTGGGAGAGACACGTCTCCAGAGATGCACATTACTGACAATGGTAAAGTGATATAACCTGCATGTATCCGACCGCAAGTGACACATCTCCTTTCCTTCACCCTTTTCAGAAAATCGTTTAAGACGTGGCTCTTTCTTTCTCACGCTAAGTATGTTTTAGGATTCTTTTCTCAAGTTGTTTTCAGGTCCCCCAGCACCAAAACACTTTTTGTTTACGCGCGCTAATGCCTCTGTGCAGCCGCACAGAGCATGTTTGCAAGACGGTGCCGAAAAGTGAAATCCGCTTGGAGTCAGATATTTATTATATGTTAAATAAGACACACTTTTCTAGATGCTATTTTTCACACACACCTGTGATCATGTAAAGTACACCGTACAGCAAACCACACAGTAAAAATGTGTGAGTGAACTCCCGGCATGGCTCGCGGTGGCGGGGCGGGCGGGTCGTGGAGGAGGGGGGATGAGGGGGTACAAAGAGTCACGCATATTTATAAAGAGAAACATAAATAAATAAACTTACCGTTATGCCAGGTCTTGCATCTTCGCTGCTGCTCTTTTCCGGACCGAAGCACAGCCAGGCTCCACTAACCAACCACAACACTGCAATGCAGCGTTGTGATTGGTTTTGAGCGTCCTGGTTGGATGCTTAACAAAGCAATGGGGAGCCTGGGCTTGTTTGCCATGCAGGCTGTAATGCAGCCTGTATAGAAAAAGGGGAAAGTGTGCATGACTGGTTTGGGTGTCCCGAAAAAACACATGGGGCGTAACACAGGCCCCCGCATCCCCCGCAGTGCGGGGGGGGCCCATGAGCTCCAGGAGGCCCCCTCAGCACTGCACTTGGCGGTGGAGATCCTGATAGAGTTCCGAGGGGGCCCCTCTATGTACCTTGCAGGAGGGCCCCCTCAATTATCGTTACGCCGCTGACATATGCCCAAGTCATTGCGCACTTAGAAGTGGGCAAACCACTACTCCCCTGCCCTGCTCCATTAGATGAGCAGCCTCGCCCGCCCGCCCTCAAAGCAGCACAACATGTCATGAAGCATAAAATTACAATAACTTGAAGTTAGTATCATTTTATGCTTCTTTGCACTGCTTAAAAGCAGTGTGGGGGGGGGGGGATTCTCCTCTGCCATGGCGGAAGAGCAGCTGTCACTGCCGGTACTCTCTCTGAAAGAGGCAAACTTATCCAGAATCAGTGGCGCAAGCTTCACACTTCCAGGTACTTGAATATTCCTGCGACTTAGACATCCATGGGGTTTTACCCAACGTCGCCTTCCTCACGGAAACCTGGACCAATGCCTCCACCGGCCCGACATCGCCACTGCCATCCCCGACGGCTACAAGATCCAGAGAAAGGACCGCTCCCATCGCCCAGGTGGAGGACTCGCGATCGCACAAAGGACCCCCGCCAACTCTCCACATCCAGCATAAGTGACCCCCACTCCAGCACAGAACACCTCCACTTCCAGATCCTGACCAGCCCCAGGACCATGCTACGCTGCACCCTCATCTACAGACCACCAGGACCTTGCACCCTGCCTGCGACTACCATTGCCGAGCTCGTCGCACCCGACGCCATCACCTTAAAAAACTACATTGTACTCAGGGACCTGAACTTCCACCTCGACAACTGCAACAACCCAACTCCACCACTCTCCTTGTCATCCTCGCCAACCTCGGACTGAAGCAAGTGGTCAACACGTCCACCCACAGAGCAGGACACACCCTCAACCCCATCTTCACGGGAGGGAAAAAACATCTGCTTCAGCCACACCACCAAGCCCTTCTGGATGGACCACCACTGCATCCATTTCACCTTCAACACCACCACCGCACCCAAGCTGGCCCCATGCCTACCACAACGTAACTGGAGCATGGTCACAGAGGAACACCTCAAGACCACTCTCCTTCAAACCCCCCCTCAGCTCCACTACCGACACCAACACCGCAGCCAAAGGATTTCACTGCTGGATCTCCTGCTGCGCCGACAAGCTCCCTCCCCTCCGCCACACTGCCAAACAACGCCCTCTGAAGGCCGCCTGGTTCACCACAGAACTACAAGAAGCCAGACGCGACTGCAGACACCTCGAGAAAACCTGGTAAAACCAGAAAACCACGGAAGCACAGAACAACCACAGGAGCGTCCCGCAGGAATACCACCAGCGCATAAGAGACACCAAACGGACCTTCAGAAGAGACAAAGTCCAGACAGACGACAAGAAACTGTTCAACGTTATACAGCAGTTCAGAAAACCCGCCAGCAAAGCCATGGACATCACACCTTCCCAGGAACTCTGCGACAAACTCAGCTCCTACTTCCATCTGAAGATCAAGGCCCTCTACGACAACTTCAGCGAACCAGCGCCGGACACCACCTTCCCTCCCACCGCAGCCGATAAACCAACCATCATAACCTGGTATCCTGTCACCATCGAAGACATCACCGCAACCATAAAGAAAATCCACTTAGGATCCCCAACGAACCCATGCCCACCGCACATATTACACAGGGCCTCCGTCGCCATCGCACCCAAACTAGGACAGACCATCAACGCCTCCTTCAAACCCGGAATCTGCCCAGACTGGAAGCGGGCAGAGGTTCAAGAAACCTACAGCGACCCTACAGACTTGAAGAACTACCGGCCCATCTCTCTCCACCCCTTCATGGCCAGTCACACTCGTAAACTCCCAGCTGACCGCCTTCATCGAAGAGAACTCCATCCTAGACGCCTCCCAGTCTGGTTTCCGCAGCAACTACAGCACCGAGACCGCCCTCCTCCCGCCACTGACGACATCTGCATCCTACTCAATCAGGGACACACTGCGGCCCTCATCCTTCTAGACCTCGCCTTCAACACCGTCTCACATTGCACACTCGCAGCCAGACTATATGATGAGGGGATACAAGGAATCGCCCTCAGCTGGATCCAATCCTTCCTCTCCGGCAGAACCCAGAGGATCAGACTCCCTCCCTTCCTCTCCGAACCCACCAATATCAACTGCGGAGTACCCAAAGGATCATCACTCAGCCCCACGCTTTTCAACATCTACATGGCCCCCCTGGCTGCCACCATCAGACAACATGGGCTCAATATTGTATCCAATGCCGACGACCAGACTCTGCTTCCACGAAGGAATGAAGAACGTGGCAGCCTGGATGAAAGAGAGCTTTTAAAGCTCAACTCAGAGAAGACCGAGGCCCTCATCCTCAGACCCTGCACCTCTGCCTGGGACAACACCTGGTGGCCCACCACCCTCGCGAACCCACCCACCCCCACGGACCACGCACGAAACCTCAGCATCATCCTTGACTCCTCCCTCTCCATGAACCGCCAGATCAACTCCTTGGCCTCCACTAACTTCAACTGCCTCCGCATCCTCCCCATGACCTTCAAATGGATCCCCCCCAACTGCAGAAGGACCATCACGCACTCGCTCATAACCAGCAGACTGGACTACTGCAACGCACTCTACGCCAGAATCAACAGTACTCTTTAACACAAACTCCAAACCAACCAGAACGCCGCAGCCAGACTCGCCCTTGGTACACCGTGTCACAAACACATGGCCCAACACCTATGAAGCCTCCACTGGCTCACAGTCGAGAAAAGGGTCACCTTCAAACTCCTCACCCACGCCTACAAATCCCTCAACAACATCGGACCCAAATACTTCAACGAGAGAGTAGTTTTCCACGTGACCAAGAGGAACCTCCGCTCTGCCGACCTCGCCCTGGCAGAGGCTCCCCGCATCCGCAGAAGCAGAACGGGCAGGAGAGCTTTCTCCTACATCGCAGCCAAGACTTGGAACAAGCTCCCTGTGAACATCAGATGCTCCCCGACCCTGCACGCTTTCAGGAGGGCCCTCAAGACCTGGCTCTTCGACTGATCGTAGCCACCACCTCTCCTTCCCCCAGCGCCTTGAGAACCCCACGTGTGAGTAGTGCGCTTTACAAACTCCTGATTGATTGATTGGTTAACCACAGCAGGCACGTTGTTTGTGAGACAATCCTATGGGCTCTGACCGGGTACGAGAGACCAAGGCAAGCGTTTCCATTGTGTCCCTCTCCCCTTAGGAAGCATCTCGTAACATACATGATATTGGACAGAGAACCTCAGGCATGAATGTAAACAAGTGGCAGAATTTTGTGAAGGAGAAGTGGAGCGTATTACATACAGTGCCCTGGGGCGCAATGGGCATGTGCGCCTATTTTCTACAGCTGCACTGTAGGATTACAGAAAGTGCCACACACGCTTGTGCATCTCTTTTTTTTAAATATAGATACCATTGGCGTATATATATCAACTGCACAAACGTAAGAGGGCATTCCCTTGTTAAGATTAGGCCATAGCCCTAAGCTAAGGAGGGAAAAACTTGTCCCTGCGCCAGCATCCATCATAAGCTACGGGCACAGAGGCAAAAGGGCTGTTAGTAGGTACATTGACTAAGCACCATAAAGAGGTGGCCACAGTCAGTGAACTCTGCAAAGAGGTAAAGAGGGTCCTATGCCATGAACCACCCAGACATCCCCTTGCAAGTGGGTGCTGCCATCCACTACACCCACCTGCAGAGGGATCTCTGCCCCCACCTGTTACAGATAATGATCTGCCCTCAGGGAGGCTGTGAGTTTGCAACTGCCCTGATGGCAGCACGTTATATGTAATAGGGTGGCAGTCTCTGTTTGTGCCAGACAAATCTCGCTAAAGGTGCGCTGTGGCGCCAACAAGGACAGTGCACCACAAGTATAATATGGTCCCTGGCGTACATATGTCAGTCAGTATAGATGATGATGCCCTAAGTTTTGTCCACGGGTCCTGTTAAGGTTGACTTGTGATTAACCACAATAGCTGTAATTTCTCAATCTCTGCACACCATGAATTCAGCGGGGCACCTGGCCTCCTCCACTTTCCAAAGAACCAACCTCGTCCTATCAGCTCTGCAGAATAGACTAGCCATTGGGTGCTCCCATATCGAGATTTTACTCCATTCGCTCTCTTTCATGTTGGGTCTTGTGACTATGCACTGTATTTTTAATGCACTTTTATATCCTTATCAGACCGAATACAATTTTGAAAATTGAATTGAATTGAATTTGCGTATATTTGATATTTTTTCTGCTAATAAATCAATTACATTTAATTGAAAAGATACTAAATTGCTATATTCTCATACTTACCATGCTTGCATATGTTACGCAAGGAAAGGATCACACCTCTCCCCTTTTATTACAGAAGTCTTCAATTGTATTTGATGTATTTCGGTATCCAATTGCTGTATATTTTCTATTTGTCTAATATTGCTATTGCTGATAGTATTTAAGATGTTTAAACGTAGGATTTTTTTCAGTATTTTAACATATGTTAATTACTCTCATAAATTCACAATAAAGGGAGAACATTATAATTTGCTTTTGGTGTTTTTAGCTTTATTATGACTTATAGATGAGCATATCATTTTTTAATTCTTATTTCGTTTAGGATATTCATGTTTGTTCTACTGTTCATTCAAATTTAATAAACTCTTGTGAAAACAAAAGGCAAGTAAGATGACTAAGAAAGGGCATTGGTGAAAAAGTTTTTCCTATTGGCGCTTCCAAAGAGGACTGTTCGTTCTCCACCTTGTTCTTCTAAATGTTTGCATATCTAGTGAGAAGTCTAGTAAGGCCATAGAGCAGATTAAGATGTCCTTGGTAGTTCGGCAACAAAGTGACAGTGTAAGGTAAGGGTTGTAAGATAATGTGATAGTCCAGACTCGCGCAGTGTCATGCACACAGGACATATCTGTTTATGCATGTATGTGTGTGAGTCTGTATATCTAGTGTCGAAAAGGCCAGGGCTCTTTCAAACTACAACTTTTGAAGATGTCTTTCGTGCCACACCTGTACCTACTATGAGTCTGGTTTATTACCTGTGTCCAGCACCAGGTCCATTAGCATATGGCAGATCCCTACCACACTCAAGGGAGTTTTACCTATTAGTTCTAACATCCCCTGGAAAAGGGAGAGGACAACAGCTTGGCGTCTTTTGGGGGTTTAGTCAGAGCAAATTTCACTTTTGTCCTGTTCCAATATTTCTAAATTAGCATATAAGAGTATGTCACACAATATTGTGTATGTGTGTGTAGGTAGTGAGCACGTGTTGAAATTGGTTGATATCCAGCACCAAAGACCTCTGGCACAGCAGAATGTCCCTCTAAGCTTATATATTTCTATTTAGTGGATTTGTTCTTCCAGTCCTGTGCTTGAATACTTTCAGAAGTACCAGTGGTCTGCCTTTTATTCTTTCTAATGAGGTGCTGACTAATTTCATACACAACTTGGGCATCAGTCTCTGTTGCAGGTAGTGGCTCCTGAACATCAACTATAGAATATTGTACAACACTAATATCCTAGACAGAATATTGAGGGACAAAATATCAAAAGGTAAGTATGTATACATTTTTCATACCTAACTGCACACATAAGTGCCTTGACGAAATATATATCTTCAAGGTGCCATAGAGGTGGAGTTAGGAATAGTAAATCTATACTTTCCTTATCCACTGTGGGCTGCCCGCTCTATTTGGAGGAGGTGGTGGTCGGACCGCCACAGGACGGCCGCCACCACGGCGATTCAGGATCCCACATCGGTGGCAGCACGGATTGGAGGCGAAATACAGTGGTGCTGATGCAGGCACCGCTGAGCGAATTATGACCTTCTTTTCCACCAAGCATTTCATGGTGGTGAACCAGCCATGAAATGCTTGGCAGAAAGGTAGGGAAAGTGACCCCAACAGGGCCCTGGGGAAAATCTGCCCAAGGGGGTTGGAGCAGGTGGCACAAGATGTACCCCCCACAAGTCCATGCTCCTGCATGCACCGTGTGGCATGCATGACATAGTGCATGCCACACAGTGCACACGATGTGGATGCGATCCCACAGTGGTGGCCTGACTGCTGGCTGTAATCCTCAACCAAAGCATGCCGCTGCAGTGGGTCCACCGCTGCCTGCACCGCCACCCCACCCTGGATTCTATTCAGAATCTGGGAGGTGGGAGCACCATGGGCTTGGTGGTCCTCCTGTGGGGGCAGTAGTGGTGGTCCTACTGGAGGACTGCTAAACTTGTAATCAGGCCCTTAGACTACTACAGGAGATACCCTGTGTCTAGAAAATGGTTAAACGGCTATGGCCCTTATTATGAGGACCACCGTAGTCACGGTCATGGTCCGACGACCGTTGCACTGGGGGACTGACCCCAGTATTACAACTGCGGTGGTCGGACTGCCACGAGACTGCCAACACCACCAGGTTCAAGAATTCCACTGAGCTGGCGGTCTTTCCCTGTAAAGAATATGCTGGCGGCACCACAGCTATTTAAAAGAACAAAGGTCCTAAGCTCAAAACAATTTCTGGAAAAATGAATAACAAATGGACCACAATCGGAAACCATGTATAGTTCTTCTAATACCCAGCCGGGCATAGAATTTATTTTAGGAATGTTTGACACGAAGTCAATTTGAATCTTTCAATCACATAGCAAACATAATATTGTTTGAAGTAAGGCACAAGCCTGTACCAAACTCATCAGAATAAAGAAAAAGTTTGTGAAAAAGGGTGCAGAGAAAGAGTATTTTACATCATGCAAAGGAAGAGTTGAGCAAAAAAGTGGTACTGCTTTAGAATTAAAATTGGCAGTATTCCCTATAGTAGAGCATACACCAGTAATTCACAATAAACAACAATGTATGTCTACATAACAGTGTCGACGGCGTTTCGATCCTATGCTCTATGATAGAAGGATCAACATCAGGACTTAATATATGCCTGGAATTAAACAATCAAGCCCAGAGGTGGATTTGAAGAACGCACTTTCATTTGATGTTTGGCCTCGATATTGCGGTACAATGACGAACAAGAGGCTATATCTTGATTGAGCTGGAACGACTACCCAATTCGGGCTGCCTCGTAAAGAGGAGATAAATGGAGGAACAATCTTAGCACGGGAAATTTGTATCCCGTAGCAGCGCCAAATGGCTGATTGAAGTCGAATGAGCGCCAAGCTTGGCGTTCTCACTCGGGTTCCAGGGGCTCTGTGGCGGCGGTCGGGTGGATACACCAATCCGCTCGTTGTAGTCTGGACGTCGGTGCATCTGTTCCAAGCTGGCGCTTCCACAGCTGGCACCGCCAAGCATATTTTGAGTAGCCTCACTGCCACAGCTTTTATGGCGGTGTGACTGCCATTAAAAGGGTGGACGCGAGGCTACAAAGGGGGCCCATCATGGACTGCGAAAGCACCTCCGGCCAGACCAGGATTAACCCCTTGCATGCTCACAACAAGCTCAGCTCGTCATGAGCTACAGTGCTCCTGTGCTCATGACAAGCTGAGCTTGTCATGACCTTTAGAACGCTAGCACGCTGGGTTAATTCCCCTGCTGTGCTGAACATTCTAAAGAAACGGGTGTGTCCGTGACGAGCTCAGCTCGTCATGAGCACAGGAGCACTGTAGCTCATGACGAGCTGAGCTCACCATGAGCATGGGGGGGCTGCGCGCGCCTCCCCTCCCCCCAGCACAGCGTGGGAATGTACCCAGCAGGGAAGGGGTTAAATTTATAATCTGGCAGGTGTTGTATGGACTGCTTTGGCAGTTTTGTTGCAGGGCGTTGGCTTGGCGGCCCGCTGCGAGACCACAAAATTCGTATTAAGGCCCAAAGACATGTCATTATGCCAGCATCAAGGGAAAGACTTGTTCTCACCAAGAGGATCCTAGTGAGATGTAATTGTAGTGGGAGATATAATGATTTGACTCATAAACAGAACTTGAGTTTATTATTATCAGTACTTCATAGTTGGATTTAAATATATTCAGCAGTTACTTAGTGTTATAAGTATTTAGATAAAGATTATTCTGGCCATCCAAGGTACAAATGTATCCGAAATCTAAGACAAGCAGACCAGAAGCTTTACATTTGGAGAACAAGTGTGTACCATCAGCATTTACCTGAAGCCTACATCAGAGACTCTTTGGCGATGTTGAGCATTGCTGAAAGTTTCCAGAAATTTCATTATTTATTAGAAGGTCCTGGAATGATGGTCTGTCAAGCTCTCTTTCTCTGCATGAAGACAGCTAAAAAACTACCTGCTAAAATATGTTGGTCCTAATTAAGAAGTGCTGCAGGAGACTAATTAAGGAAAAGTCCAGTTGTGATCCTAAAAACATTAGTGACTGTCTGCAGGGCAGTTTCCTGCTCACGATATGGCCAGGCGTAATATCTGAGGGAGAATTACCCAAGATATATTCTTGTAGCTACTAGTTGAATGCTTTTTGCAAAAATGCCCATGAGCACCACGCTCTGCAGCTGAAATAGACATGTTTTTTGTGCACAGGTCCAGACCAAGTAAAGTACCTTAGACACAGGACCACCAGGGCCTGTCCACAGGTTGGTCTCTGTGTTTGCTGTGGACATGTGTTCAAATTGCAGAGCATAGCTTGAAGGCCATGCCCTAGAGAGAAGTAGGGTATGAATACTATGTCATGAATATGATCTGCACCCACTGCTTGCAGTCCATTATAGTCTTGGTCTGTGCATGTGCATACTAGCTACAGGACATTTTTAGGTCTGAGCCCTGACCAAAATACATGTGGCAATGCCCTGTGACACTTGATGATCAAAGACATTGTTGTGCCCACACGGCATATTTATTTGTATACCATCTGGTTGCATTGCACAGACATACCAAAGATAGAGCTTGGTGTATGTTATCAGATCAAATCTGAAAGGCTAGCATTAGTGCCAGAGACCATGCCCAGCAGGGACACTGGGCCAAAGTACTAGACACAAGTTATGGCTGTGTAAAAGAAATAAGTAGGTGCAGGACATTGTTAAATCCAAGCCCTGGGCCCAATACACGCAGCTTAGCATCTGATTTTTGGATGCAAGGTTTGATCAAACAGATTATTTTGCCCACATCACAGATGTACTGTCTATACCATCTGTATATTGAATGCAAGGTATGTGGATATTATGGGTGAGCATGAAGGCTCAGCACCTACTGCCACAGACCATTCCCACAAGGGACAGGAGGCAAACATATAGGCACATAGTATGACTGAAGGCCTTGCTATGCCTACATTTTACATGTAATATGATGACAGGATTTGCACAAACAGCTTTGAATTGCTGGTCCAGTGGGAATAGTTCTTTACAAAGGACATCGCCAAAGGCCATACCACGCAACAGTGCTCTAAGGTCATGCTCTAGGGTTCTGCACCCACATAATTAAACCTAAGGCCAAGCCTGGCATACAGATACTACTTATTACAGAGAAGGGTGAGGACCAGTAGGTGCTGTGGTGTAGTCAAGTCAAGTCAAGTATAACTTTATTCGGTTAAATTAAAACCATGAAAGTGCATATGATCAATTGATACATTTGTTACAAATCTTATTACATAATGTTAAACAATCTTTAAAACCCATTAGTTACAACGCAATCCTGTCCCACACACTAGGAAATAAATAATCATTAAATAATTATCAATAGATACAGATAATAATGATAGGAATACGGCAAAAGATCATATATAAGTCCATTTAAAACATAATCCATTATGCAATCATCAGTCTATTCCTGCACCTAATTGCGGCTATTAAATAGCTTGCAACCCCAAAGCACACAGCAGGCGATGCTAACATTTGTAGATAAACTAACGCTGGTCTAACTTTCCCAAAGTTTTGGCATTTTAGGAAGGGGATAATAAATTTCCTGCGCATAGAGTCATAAAACTCGCAGAAAAATACCATATGAAGTAGATTTTGATCTCAGAAGTTGTCACAAGGACAGGGTCTTAACGAACCTTCTTTAAAAAACCTTTTCAGGAATGCAAGCAGCCAGGGAACCATGTTATGCTTAAATCTGACTTAGATAAACAGGTGATAAGGCCTGTTTGTCAGATATGGTTGCAAGTGACTGGTTATACTCAAAGTGACAAAACTCCTTACTTTAGGTTTCACTAATTCCCTCTCCTCCCTGTACAGCATAGATCTATTCAAAAACTGTTGCTTCAATTCTTTAATCGCCAGTTTGGCCAAAGCCCTTGGGCTTGAAAACAGTTCGGGCAGCCAAGGATGGCCATTTGAGTCTTAATGTAGCGAATCCAGGGTATATCTAGGCCCTTATCTAGCGTCATACAGTCTTGAATTATCAACTGATTCAAACTAGGTGACGGTTGTGCCCAAATTCTTAACCAGCACAGTATGGGAGCAACCGCAATCTGGCCTGATATATACCCAGCTCCAAGATCCTCGTGAATATTAAAAACAGGGGTAGAGACAGGTAATTACATTAGTTTACGGAAGAAACCGTTTTCTACCGCCTGAATATCACCCGTCTCTAGGTAACCCATAGGTCGCCATTGGGACGCACTTTGCGTTATATATTTTTAATAGTGCAGGAAGGGGTTTTGAGCCAATTCTTTTTGCAAACTCCATGATGGCCCCTGAGGCTCGGGCTATGATATTTCTTTTATGTGTACGCTGTATAACCCACGAGCGTCGATCATCAAAGAGCACCCCCAAGTAAGGGAAGGCGGGCACCTTTGTTAGTTCAGATTTTTTACAATAGAACTTAGCCTTCCTTGATTTGACAGAGCCGATTGACATAGAGTGGGACTTTTTAAAATTCGTAACTAAATCTAAAGAGTCCATAAAATCGATAAAACAATTTAAAAGAGTTTGAAGCCCTCTTGGGGTCCTTGCTAACTGAACCGCATCGTCTGCGTACAGCAGAGCAGGGATCAGTTTTTAGCCGGCCCTTGGGATGTCTTTACAACTGGAAATTAAAACCTCCCCAAAGTTGTTAATGTAGAGGGTGAATAACAGGGGTGCCAAAATGCACCGCTGTCTCACCCCTCTTATAACGGGCCTAGAGTCGGTGAGGCTGCCATCTTTATTATAGCGCACAAAAGCTATAGTGTTCTAATGCATTGTCGCCAAGGAGACCAAAGCTGCATCTAAACCCATTCCCTGGAGCATCGCCCATAGCTTTGCTCGGTTCACAAGATCAAAGGCAGAGGATAAATCCATAAATGCCAGATGCATGTCCCCCCGCTTGGCGACTGTATATTTTCCAATTATAAGATTAAGATTAAGACATTGACCCACGGTGCCTTTACCCTGCCTAAAACCATATTGAAGATCTGAAATGATGTTATTTTGATCCAACCAATCCGTTAATCGTGCAAGGACAACTTTCCCCATAATTTTGGCTGCAGAGTCCAAAAAAGATATTGGCCCATAACATGCGGGGTCATCTCTGGCTCCCTTTTTAAAAATCGGAATGATAACTGCTTTAGCCCAAGACAGGGGAAAGCCAACTCGATCTGCTGCGTTAAAAACCTGAGTTAAAATTTTAGACCATAGAATAGGCTCCGCTCTATAAAGATCTGGACGCCATCAGGGCCCGGGGCTTTTCCACCTGCTGTTGTCCTAATTGCCTCGACTACTTCATCGTCTGTAAAATGTAAAGGAGGCACGACAGACCCACTGTCCGATATCCAACCTTGGAAGTCTTGCCCAACATCTCCATAGACGTTCCCAAGGTGTTGTACCCATTTTTCTGGAGCAATGTGACAGTCAGACACAAGGTTAGAAGACTCGTCAAAGATAGGACTGTTCACCGTGCTCCAGAATCTAGAGCTATTCCAAAGGATGCTAGCTTGATTGAGCTCCTCCCTGGCCATCTCTCTTAGTTGTTTCTTCCTATTCCCTACAACAACTTTATATGCCCTCCTTGTCTCCTTAATCCTAACGGTATCTCTTGGTTTCCATGAGGGCTTTTTGAGATCTTGTGCAGTTGTCATCAAACCATTTTTTAAATTTAGGAGGCCTAGTTTTGTAAGGAATAGTCAAATCGGCCAAGACTTGCTTGGTAATATGGTCAAAAGTATCCAGGACAGTTGCAGGATCGGTCTCGGCATCTAAACAGATGCCAAACTCCTCTGAACAAACATCAGTTAAAGTTTCCATAAAACTATCCGGTGTGATGGAGTCCCATCTTATCCGACGTGCTTGATCTTTTGGCACAATGTCACCGTTACCTAAGTGAGCCAGGACGCTAACTTTACCCTTAGCATGGATTTTAAGATTAGTGCTGTGGTGTATATTCATCGAGTGGCTTTATTGATAGTGTCATTCTGATGTGTTATGTCTTCACTCATATGATCAGTGATGTCATTTCGGCTGTCTTATCTGACATTATGCATAAGGTCAAGAGCTCAATTTAATTAAAGTTTATTGCTTAGTGAATTAAAAATGTAAATTGCAGCAATTTAAAACATATAATGTGTAAATATACACACCAGTAATCAATTTAACAAGCCCGCTATCTGCACAGACCATAAATCAAAAATGTATTTTTTGTACATAATTTAGTTATTCGTTAAGAAGGGTAACTACACACCATAATTAATAAACACAAGTATTTATGCAGGTACAGAACAGTAATAAAGTCAAAATATGACACAATTAAAATCCCATACAAGTTTTAATAAACCAAATGGCACCAAAGTAACAAAAAACCCATAAGAAGAACCAGAGGGATGATTTTTTTAAACTTTTAAATATAAATAGCACCAAAAACTGTTGTCGACTGCTCGCAATAGACCAGGCCCTATGTGCGGTAAGGGACCTGACCGTGATGCAGCACTGGATGGGTGCAGGAATCAGGTTGGAGGTTTTACTTTGCTAATTAGTCTCAGACATGGAAGTCTAAGATCTTCAATGGCACAAGGCAGTAAGCTACAGCCTAGGAGGACTTGTCAGATAGCTGCCTGACGACATACTGATCACGCTGTTATTTTTTGGTGGTAAGAGAAATTATTTTTGCACAGAGGGAAGGTCCCTTGCCAGCTGCATACTTTTGGTGCATTTGATAGGTGTATATTTCTTCATTGTCGGTTAGTCACAATGTTTTGCTGCAGAAAAGGTGCTGAGCGGGAGAAACCTGAATCTTCAGCCCAGTGACAACACACTTTGGTCAAATGATCCTGGCAGGTTTTTCCTGGTCGTCCGAAAGTCTTTGGATCCAAAATGTTTCTAAATACCAGTTATTCAGGGGAGATGGGAGAAGCCCAGCCATACACAGACAAGGATTCCAGCATTACACTACAGCAGGAGCCACTAGAAGGGTCCAGGGCTGGTCCAGTTGGAACTGGTCAGCCTGACAAGTACAGAAAAGGCCTCTTGAAGCTTGTTGAATCCCTATAGCTTCAACAGGAGGGTAGTCTTATGACCCTTTGAGATCACTTCTTTGCCGTGGGTGCTAGAGGGAGTAGGTCTGGACCTTCAGAACTCCTGTAAGGTCATGGACAAGAGGTTATTTCTTCATCTGTTGGTCCTCAGCTCAAGAAAGTGTTCTTTTGATGGGTCTTTAGAGTTTTACATTTATTACAGGCACCAACTTGCTCGTGGGGGTGACTCTTGGCACCTCCATAACCAGTAGAGTAAAAGTTTCCATGGAATACTCTTCCTACTTTTGAAGCATGTGCTGAGTCCCCAACTTCAAAGAATCCCACAGTGTGTCCTCCACTGCATAAATTCAAGATGGTGAAACCCTTTTCCTCTTGTGTAGAGCCTGTGTGCCCAACCAGAGGTGTCTCTTCTGGGGTTCTTCAAACAAATTCTGGGGAAGCTACCCTACCACTAGTATTGGTGCATGCCGGACTCGGGGACAAAATAAGGGAACTGTACAGGTATCTTTTGATGCCTACCTGGTGCAGGAAAGGCCCCTTTGAAGTAATTTAAGTTCTTCAACACAGACAAATTGGTCATACCTTTAGAAGAACAAAAACATTTCCCCATACCCAAACCATTGTCTCTGCTCTGGGAGCAGTGTTCACACCTCATTCAGGGCCTGATAACGTAGAGGGCTGCAGCTGGAGACTAATGCAAATTAGCATCCAGAGGCTTTAGGTAGGGAAATGGTATCTTTCTAAAATGACTCTTCTCTAAATATATATGAAACAATAAAATTAAATATCTTACTTTGTCGTCAAATAGGGCATATAATAAATACTACAAGGAGTTATAGAATTGTGTTTCTAGGTGTTTCCTAGCAAAAGATAGCATTATTAAATTTAATGCATTCCGCAGTTTGTCTGTGGATCAGACAACCTTGCTTCATTGACCATAGGTTTTAGATCCTAGTCAATGTAAATACATATTTAACATTTACTTTCTATAATATAGAAAGTAAATTTCGTGCAGTTATGGTCCCTCTTCTGTATACACTCACAAATAAGTATACCTTGTCTAACTGAGCAATCCTGTTTGACAATTTATTCAAAATTCTTATTTCCATGATTAGAAACGTATTTTCCTCCTAAGAGTCTTTGAATGCCAGTTTGCTGCCACAAAGAAGATAGGTTTTTAATAGCCCCGCTCTTTAGGTATGAAAAACTCATGTAAGGAAGACAGTTGTTGTCCCACAGAATGTGATTTTCTGCTCTGATGCTAAGTTATTCACGCCCTTCAACGGCTGCCAATAAATGGTTGATTCCCACCCACCCCCACCAATAACAGCTTTGCTTCATTTTCAGTAGACCGCTTTACCCATTTTTTAAAGCTTTATAGCTGCAAAGATTACCAAACGTAATTTATAAAGAACCCAGAAATGCTGCACTGCTAACAACTAATAACTGTAGGTGATGACCACTCTCTAGTCTTTCTATTGTTAGAGAGGCATGCATACATGAAAAACACGCCTATGAAAGTCTATAGAGTCTATTTATCCTTCTTCCAAATACCATTCACCTTGCCTAGATAGTGATCTCTTATTAATATTTATATTGATGGTTTAGGCCTGTCAAAAGGGTTTATTTTGACAGGTCAAATTGCATTTTATACACTCCTACAGTCAGGCTACCATGGTAGATATTAAGCCATGTTTGCATTGCCACAGTAGTGGATGGCACAATAGGTGCTGCAGTTCACTAGTTGCAGTACTTACTCGTTTGGAAAACCTAGTACCATATGCTATAGACATATAGTTAAGTAATATATGCCATTGAGGGGTATGCTACTTCAACCATGTTTAAAGGGAGAGCACCAGCACTTTACTGTTGGGTAACAGGGGTAACGTGCACAGAGTTCTACAGCCAGTAAAGACACAGGGCAAGCATGTGGGGGTACACAGAATTTTGTGCAGTTATGGTCTAGCTTAAAAAATTACCACGCTGTATGCACTTACTTTTTGAATCATGCAACAAATTCATCAATTTCACAAATCTTTCAACCGAGTGGGAGAGTTCCACTATCAACTATAGCAATGTGGCTTCAGTGCAGGACCTTGCATCAAATTTTAAAAACATTGGCTGGAGCCATTTCTTTCTCTCAAGTAATAGTCTTGAGTAGACCAAAGATTCTTTTTTATAGCTACAAAATCTATGTTCATGATTCAGGACAAATCATAGCCTTATAAATGTAATCTTAACCACTACTATATACTGTCCATAAAAAGCTTCTCTCATTATATTAATACATCTCCAGTGCCAACCACAAATGTCATTTAAAAATGTTTTGCTTCACTATTTGATATTGACATTTACTTAAACCACTAGTTTGCATATTGTTTGACTGTATCATCTTCCTAAGGTGTCCCATATTTATTTTACCATCTTCTTTTAAAGTGGCTTCTAGTAGAGAGGTCCAGCTCTTTTTTTGCTAGTGTTTGTAGTTATTGTCTGCCAGCAATAGAATCTTAAAACACCATGTTTTGCATTGTTGAGTTAATGGCTTATGTTAAGAAATGCAATCTGCTTCATTTGCACATCAGAAAAAATTCAAGCCCTATTTAGGCCTGAGATGTTGACTTCTGGAAATTAAATAGTGCTCTGATAAGATTACTTTGAGTGACGTCAATCCTCTTATTACACATCTCCTCAAATGACTCTAAACTATAAGAAGTGAGCCGGGGGTAATTTATCTATCACTACCGTTAAATAGAAAGAAAACATTTGAAACAGCGAGCAGAGTGCAAAGATTAATGTTAGCTCTAATTATCAAATAAGGCAGTTCTGCAGATTACATCCCCTCCCCTCCGGATAGACTCCCAGGTATTTATATTTTGTTTTGGTTTTACTCAAGAGCCATGGGCCCTTTGCCAAAAACCTTCTCAGAAAATGATCAATTTGGTCATGAAGATGCTAATTTCCATTGTGTTTTGTTGGCATTACCCTTTTAGGGAAGTCAATTTTTGTTGCAGGCCAATACAGGTGCTATCTAGAAAAACAGTGTCAATTGAAGTTCTGGGTCTAGAAATGAACCAAATGTATGAGTAAAACAAATCAATTGCCTCAATGATGATCTACAAGGTCTGCAACACACTGGTTGAACAGCAGGGATGATAGAAGTAAATCCTGTTTCAAGCCTCTAGTGGTTGTGATCTTTGGAGAAATTTTCCCATTGGCACATAATTGTACCCTCACCCATGTGCTTCAAAATAGGACTTCAATAGCTCTTAACATAGATCGCAATATCCCCAGCCCAATGTCCTCTGGCACGGTTTCCCTCTCTCCACTCGATCGTATGTACCTTTAAATTCAAAGAGCCAAAGAGTGCACATACCAATGGACCTGTTTGATAATGGGGGTCAGTTGATGTCTACATGTCTAACTTTCTAATTTGCAGAAGGATCTCAGCATAGAACGTTCCGTCTATGTCCCTGAGAACAAATGGAGGATAATTTGCAGATCATTAACGGGGCCTTTCTTATAAAATGGATATTGAATCGAAACCCTCTATGACTCAGGGATTACACTACTATGGCGAGAGCTCCTAAAAACTGGATTGAGCCAGTAAGCCCAACATGTTGCATCATTTTTTTAAATGGCTGTTGGCAGACATGAATGCCCCTTCTTGTCTACTTTGCCTATTTATATTTTCTAGCTGTTTCATCAAATGAAAAATGCTAGAATTTATTATTTTTTGAAAATTGTTCATTACAAAGATGAAATTACTGTGGTGTAGCTGTAGTGTTTGGCTATCACCCAGATGTAGTCAGTCCATGCAGTAGATAAAATATTAATACACTGGGCCATGTTGGCACCTCTAACCCCAGAACTGTTGTGGGATATTTTAACCTAGATAGCTTATGGTTCCACTTTTTCTGCTTTTACTTGTTTTGCTGCCCAAGTCCCTCTTTTGTATACACTCACCAATAAGTATACCTTGTCTAACTGAGCAATCCTGCTTGACAATTTATTCAAAATTCTTATTTCCATGATTAGAAACTCATTTTCTTCCTAAGAGTCTTTGAATGCCAGTTTGCTGCAACAAAGAAGGCAGATGTTTTTAATAGATGTTTAGTGGCAGAAGTGTGGCTCAATGCTTAGAGTGGCAGACCCTGATGCAGAGGTCTGGCCCGGGACCAGGGTTCAATTCCCCCCCTCGGCGGGTCTTGGGCTCAAAAAATTCCACGGACCCAATAATTCTCGCCTCGGTGCCTATTCCAATCATGGAGTCCCACTCTGCAACTCTGGGCAATAGCTTGCTTAATCTCCACAACGGCCCCCACAACGCTAAGGATGCCTGGCCTCCACCTTGGGGGTGCCCAGGAGTGGACACCTCACAGGGAAAGCGAGGATGGGTTCCACAGCGGTATTCGTACAAGCGCCTTGAGACCCTTGCGGGTGAGTAGTGCGCTATACAAGTATCAATTTACAATTTACAATAGCCCCGCTCTTTAGGAATTAAAAACTCATGTAAGGAAGACAGTTGTTTTCCCACAGACTTTGATATTCTGCTCTGATGCTAAGTTATTCACGCCCTTAAATGGCTGCCTAATAAACGGTTGATTCCCACCCACCCCCACCAATAACAGCTTTGCTTCATTTTCAGTAGACCGCTTTACCCATGTTTTAAAGCTACATAGTTGCAAAGATTACCAAACGTAAATTATAAAGGAACCAGAAATGCTGCACTGCTAACAACTAATAACTGTAGGTAATGAGCACTGTCTAGTCTTTCTATTGTTAGAGAGGCATGCATACATGAAAAACAGTCCTGTGGAACAAAGGTATGGGCCAAATCCGCATTCCTCTATGGTGAGGAGAGAATTAATTAAAAATGCTTCTCTGCGGTTAGTTTACTAGTTAGACCACACACTCCCAAGTTATGGAGACAAAGATGAAAACCAATGTCCAGCTGATGCTTCCTCTAAGATGTATGAGCACCTTCTAGGATATTGTACACAATATTTTGTCAGTGGATCAGGTTGTTCTCATTGACCATTGTGAGATTTAAATTACAATCCACTGATATGATTCAGACAGCATCTAGAAAACTGATTTTATGATCACTAACAAAACCAATGCATTTGTCAACCAAATGTGTCTTCCTTTTTGGGGCCGGGTTAAAGTAAACATTAACTTGTATTTGTTGTGATCGAAAAAGTCCTCTTTTCTTTACTGCCACCATGAGAACCTAAACAAAAGGAATATGTAAATTGAGATGGCTAATCTCACAATTTGAATTACAACAGGTGAGAATTGACTGTGCTCCCTTAGCATGGCTTTTGTTGGAGACAGTTGTAACAGGAACCTGCACCCCAAAGAGTTAGACAGCACAGTACCCTTACCCTACCGTCAGAACATTGAATGCTGCAAACCATTCAGGGGCATCATTGCCCTACAATACATTAGAAAGTCCACTGCTCTCCCGGAACAAAGTTTCAGACAGGAGTAACATTGAAAATTGATATTTCGGGAGGTATTTATTTAATCTCATTGCTCAGCTACCTCATTTATGCGAAGTGTGCTGCTAGCCAGCTTCCATTAGGTTGCAAAGAAGGGTAAAGGGCTTTTCAAATGGTTGTCAAAATTCGAGTTTGATGGAGGAGATCGTGCATTTTAGTGAGGAAATGCTTTTTTTAATGATGATATTAATCCAAAGAGCCTAAGTTTTAAATTCAGACTTTGAATGCTCAGGATATGAAGGGTAATGCTAAGTATCAAGCTTTGAGGTCCTTATTCTTCATTTTATAAAGATCTTTGTGTGTCTAAGCAGGTAGTCGGTAATCTCAGCTGTTCATTGTAATGTATTGCGATTTATATAGCGCACGTATCACCCGAAGGCATCAAGGCGCTTGCCTTGGGAACCCGTCCTGGCTTTTCCCTGTGAGATAACCCCTACTGGGCATCCCCAAGGTGAAAGCCAGGCATCCCGCAGCGGGTGGGCCGCCGTAGTGGAGATTAAGCAACTATTGCCCAGAGTTGCAGCGTGGGACCCCATGATTAGAATCGGCACCGAGGCGAGAATTATCGAGTCCGTGGACATTTTGGGCTCAGGACCCTGCCGCGTCGGGCATTGAACCCTGGTCCCGGGCCAGACCTCTGCATCAGGGTAAGGGTAATTATTCTGAGACTCTCTATAAAAATGAACTGTACCGATACACTGTTACCCATCATTAAATGCATAAATGCAGTATGGCCTTGGTGTAGTGTGCAGCTATCGCCCAGGTTTAAAATGTCAAACTTGCCCATTGATCAGTATTACAGAATAGGGATAATTGATTTCCTCTTTTCAAAACCCTTGGAGTCAGATATAGAGGCTCATAAATAATTTATTCTGATGGGTTATCTTGTTCTCCTTTGGCCTCCTATACTGTAACATACCGTAAAGTGCAGCTCAAGACAAATAAGGTTCAATATAGAAGCCATCAGTGTGTTGTGCTGCTCTGCCGTTTCCTAATGTTTTATTCTTCCCACCAATCCGAGCACTAAGGAAGGCTCTGCTTCGTACAAAACCTCACTGTCCTACTTCTGCTGCCACTGTGCCGGGACGGGTTTGTGGAGGGCACCTTTCAGAGGTGTACGATGCATCACAAACCACATAAAGTGAAATCATGAAGGTGCAATCTAGCAGCTGACGACTTATCATGGTTGTTGCTCTTACCGTCTTTTGGTTTTGGATCATAACCATAGGATCCCTTCAACTAAAGTGTAGGGCCATGCCCTGGGACTTGTCCCGAGTACCCAAAGGTCATGTCATCAAGAAGAATTCTCCAGACACTAAGCAAAAGTCATGAGAGTCGGCCATGCCCTGTGAGCAGTACAACTGCAGTTAGTATCCTCTGAGCAGGCACATGGACATGCTCAGGCTACACTGGCAGTGCATGACTGCTGGTCACCTTTTATGCCTACTTATCATGACCTTCAGCATGAGATGTAGGCACTGGACCTAGAAAACTGCCTGTCCCTGTGCCCTAGACCCAACCCCCAACATAAAGTACCTGCCACACATGACCCTCAAATATGCTCAAATGCCATGCCCAATACACTCTCCCTTTGTGCTCAATTCCTGGTGTGCATGGCCTCCAGCTGTGCACTAGAGGCACTGGTCACATGATCTAACTTATGCCCAATCAACCTTTCCCCAGTTTCCCAACAGGACCTGTGTAGAGGACAGGGCTTTAGACCATGCCCTTAGTACCTTCTGTCAAGAGCCTTCATCCAAGGCCAGTACACAACCCCTACCAACCGTACCCAAGAAGCACAGCTCTATGGCAGCATATCTTGATTTCTTGTTTCCTGATAACTCACTACTGGAACAGCAATTCAAATGCAACATTTGAGACACTATCTACATCATCCACAGTAACTGCATGTACCAGAGCCAGCCTGTAATTGGGGACATGGCATGGCAAGCCATACATTATAATTGGAACATACTGGTGCCCATGTAGTTTTTGGGCATGGTCAGTAGAAGAGTTATATTTAGAGGAGAAAGGAACATTAATGTTGCAGTGAACTTATTGATTTGAACACCTCAGTGATGCCTGGTTTCCATCTGAGTTTGCAAAAACAACAGGTGATGGACCGAATGAGGATCAATGTCACACATTCAACCCAGTCAAGAGATCTGGGTCCTAATCCATCGTTTTTTGCACTCCACACCACCCTGGGTTAGACAATGGCGATATGCAAATCAGCTCTGACCCTGTGCCCCATGGGAACAGTCCAGTCCGAACTACAAAAGCCATGTCCTTCCCAGAACGGAATCAAGCATCCGAGGACCGGACCGGTTTCGAGGTAACACCTCTCATCAGCCCGGCTAGCTTGACTCCAGTGGTGTGGAGTGCCTGGGACCCACGTCTGGGCATCCCCAGTACACTTATAGCGAGTTTGCAAAAACAACAGGTGATGGACCGAATGAGGATCAATGTCACACATTCAACCCAGTCAAGAGATCTGGGTCCTAATCCATCGTTTTTTGCACTCCACACCACCCTGGGTTAGACAATGGCGATATGCAAATCAGCTCTGACCCTGTGCCCCATGGGAACAGTCCAGTCCGAACTACAAAAGCCATGTCCTTCCCAGAACGGAATCAAGCATCCGAGGACCGGACCGGTTTCGAGGTAACACCTCTCATCAGCCCGGCTAGCTTGACTCCAGTGGTGTGGAGTGCCTGGGACCCACGTCTGGGCATCCCCAGTACACTTATAGCGAGTTTGCAAAAACAACAGGTGATGGACCGAATGAGGATCAATGTCACACATTCAACCCAGTCAAGAGATCTGGGTCCTAATCCATCGTTTTTTGCACTCCACACCACCCTGGGTTAGACAATGGCGATATGCAAATCAGCTCTGACCCTGTGCCCCATGGGAACAGTCCAGTCCGAACTACAAAAGCCATGTCCTTCCCAGAACGGAATCAAGCATCCGAGGACCGGACCGGTTTCGAGGTAACACCTCTCATCAGCCCGGCTAGCTTGACTCCAGTGGTGTGGAGTGCCTGGGACCCACGTCTGGGCATCCCCAGTACACTTATAGCGAGTTTGCAAAAACAACAGGTGATGGACCGAATGAGGATCAATGTCACACATTCAACCCAGTCAAGAGATCTGGGTCCTAATCCATCGTTTTTTGCACTCCACACCACCCTGGGTTAGACAATGGCGATATGCAAATCAGCTCTGACCCTGTGCCCCATGGGAACAGTCCAGTCCGAACTACAAAAGCCATGTCCTTCCCAGAACGGAATCAAGCATCCGAGGACCGGACCGGTTTCGAGGTAACACCTCTCATCAGCCCGGCTAGCTTGACTCCAGTGGTGTGGAGTGCCTGGGACCCACGTCTGGGCATCCCCAGTACACTTATAGCGAGTTTGCAAAAACAACAGGTGATGGACCGAATGAGGATCAATGTCACACATTCAACCCAGTCAAGAGATCTGGGTCCTAATCCATCGTTTTTTGCACTCCACACCACCCTGGGTTAGACAATGGCGATATGCAAATCAGCTCTGACCCTGTGCCCCATGGGAACAGTCCAGTCCGAACTACAAAAGCCATGTCCTTCCCAGAACGGAATCAAGCATCCGAGGACCGGACCGGTTTCGAGGTAACACCTCTCATCAGCCCGGCTAGCTTGACTCCAGTGGTGTGGAGTGCCTGGGACCCACGTCTGGGCATCCCCAGTACACTTATAGCGAGTTTGCAAAAACAACAGGTGATGGACCGAATGAGGATCAATGTCACACATTCAACCCAGTCAAGAGATCTGGGTCCTAATCCATCGTTTTTTGCACTCCACACCACCCTGGGTTAGACAATGGCGATATGCAAATCAGCTCTGACCCTGTGCCCCATGGGAACAGTCCAGTCCGAACTACAAAAGCCATGTCCTTCCCAGAACGGAATCAAGCATCCGAGGACCGGACCGGTTTCGAGGTAACACCTCTCATCAGCCCGGCTAGCTTGACTCCAGTGGTGTGGAGTGCCTGGGACCCACGTCTGGGCATCCCCAGTACACTTATAGCGAGTTTGCAAAAACAACAGGTGATGGACCGAATGAGGATCAATGTCACACATTCAACCCAGTCAAGAGATCTGGGTCCTAATCCATCGTTTTTTGCACTCCACACCACCCTGGGTTAGACAATGGCGATATGCAAATCAGCTCTGACCCTGTGCCCCATGGGAACAGTCCAGTCCGAACTACAAAAGCCATGTCCTTCCCAGAACGGAATCAAGCATCCGAGGACCGGACCGGTTTCGAGGTAACACCTCTCATCAGCCCGGCTAGCTTGACTCCAGTGGTGTGGAGTGCCTGGGACCCACGTCTGGGCATCCCCAGTACACTTATAGCGAGTTTGCAAAAACAACAGGTGATGGACCGAATGAGGATCAATGTCACACATTCAACCCAGTCAAGAGATCTGGGTCCTAATCCATCGTTTTTTGCACTCCACGCCACCCTGGGTTAGACAATGGCGATATGCAAATCAGCTCTGACCCTGTGCCCCATGGGAACAGTCCAGTCCGAACTACAAAAGCCATGTCCTTCCCAGAACGGAATCAAGCATCCGAGGACCGGACCGGTTTCGAGGTAACACCTCTCATCAGCCCGGCTAGCTTGACTCCAGTGGTGTGGAGTGCCTGGGACCCACGTCTGGGCATCCCCAGTACACTTATAGCGAGTTTGCAAAAACAACAGGTGATGGACCGAATGAGGATCAATGTCACACATTCAACCCAGTCAAGAGATCTGGGTCCTAATCCATCGTTTTTTGCACTCCACACCACCCTGGGTTAGACAATGGCGATATGCAAATCAGCTCTGACCCTGTGCCCCATGGGAACAGTCCAGTCCGAACTACAAAAGCCATGTCCTTCCCAGAACGGAATCAAGCATCCGAGGACCGGACCGGTTTCGAGGTAACACCTCTCATCAGCCCGGCTAGCTTGACTCCAGTGGTGTGGAGTGCCTGGGACCCACGTCTGGGCATCCCCAGTACACTTATAGCGAGTTTGCAAAAACAACAGGTGATGGACCGAATGAGGATCAATGTCACACATTCAACCCAGTCAAGAGATCTGGGTCCTAATCCATCGTTTTTTGCACTCCACACCACCCTGGGTTAGACAATGGCGATATGCAAATCAGCTCTGACCCTGTGCCCCATGGGAACAGTCCAGTCCGAACTACAAAAGCCATGTCCTTCCCAGAACGGAATCAAGCATCCGAGGACCGGACCGGTTTCGAGGTAACACCTCTCATCAGCCCGGCTAGCTTGACTCCAGTGGTGTGGAGTGCCTGGGACCCACGTCTGGGCATCCCCAGTACACTTATAGCGAGTTTGCAAAAACAACAGGTGATGGACCGAATGAGGATCAATGTCACACATTCAACCCAGTCAAGAGATCTGGGTCCTAATCCATCGTTTTTTGCACTCCACACCACCCTGGGTTAGACAATGGCGATATGCAAATCAGCTCTGACCCTGTGCCCCATGGGAACAGTCCAGTCCGAACTACAAAAGCCATGTCCTTCCTAGAACGGAATTAAGCATCCGAGGACCGGACCGGTTTCGAGGTAACACCTCTCATCAGCCCGGCTAGCTTGACTCCAGTGGTGTGGAGTGCCTGGGACCCACGTCTGGGCATCCCCAGTACACTTATAGCGAGTTTGCAAAAACAACAGGTGATGGACCGAATGAGGATCAATGTCACACATTCAACCCAGTCAAGAGATCTGGGTCCTAATCCATCGTTTTTTGCACTCCACACCACCCTGGGTTAGACAATGGCGATATGCAAATCAGCTCTGACCCTGTGCCCCATGGGAACAGTCCAGTCCGAACTACAAAAGCCATGTCCTTCCCAGAACGGAATCAAGCATCCGAGGACCGGACCGGTTTCGAGGTAACACCTCTCATCAGCCCGGCTAGCTTGACTCCAGTGGTGTGGAGTGCCTGGGACCCACGTCTGGGCATCCCCAGTACACTTATAGCGAGTTTGCAAAAACAACAGGTGATGGACCGAATGAGGATCAATGTCACACATTCAACCCAGTCAAGAGATCTGGGTCCTAATCCATCGTTTTTTGCACTCCACACCACCCTGGGTTAGACAATGGCGATATGCAAATCAGCTCTGACCCTGTGCCCCATGGGAACAGTCCAGTCCGAACTACAAAAGCCATGTCCTTCCCAGAACGGAATCAAGCATCCGAGGACCGGACCGGTTTCGAGGTAACACCTCTCATCAGCCCGGCTAGCTTGACTCCAGTGGTGTGGAGTGCCTGGGACCCACGTCTGGGCATCCCCAGTACACTTATAGCGAGTTTGCAAAAACAACAGGTGATGGACCGAATGAGGATCAATGTCACACATTCAACCCAGTCAAGAGATCTGGGTCCTAATCCATCGTTTTTTGCACTCCACACCACCCTGGGTTAGACAATGGCGATATGCAAATCAGCTCTGACCCTGTGCCCCATGGGAACAGTCCAGTCCGAACTACAAAAGCCATGTCCTTCCCAGAACGGAATCAAGCATCCGAGGACCGGACCGGTTTCGAGGTAACACCTCTCATCAGCCCGGCTAGCTTGACTCCAGTGGTGTGGAGTGCCTGGGACCCACGTCTGGGCATCCCCAGTACACTTATAGCGAGTTTGCAAAAACAACAGGTGATGGACCGAATGAGGATCAATGTCACACATTCAACCCAGTCAAGAGATCTGGGTCCTAATCCATCGTTTTTTGCACTCCACACCACCCTGGGTTAGACAATGGCGATATGCAAATCAGCTCTGACCCTGTGCCCCATGGGAACAGTCCAGTCCGAACTACAAAAGCCATGTCCTTCCCAGAACGGAATCAAGCATCCGAGGACCGGACCGGTTTCGAGGTAACACCTCTCATCAGCCTGGCTAGCTTGACTCCAGTGGTGTGGAGTGCCTGGGACCCACGTCTGGGCATCCCCAGTACACTTATAGCGAGTTTGCAAAAACAACAGGTGATGGACCGAATGAGGATCAATGTCACACATTCAACCCAGTCAAGAGATCTGGGTCCTAATCCATCGTTTTTTGCACTCCACACCACCCTGGGTTAGACAATGGCGATATGCAAATCAGCTCTGACCCTGTGCCCCATGGGAACAGTCCAGTCCGAACTACAAAAGCCATGTCCTTCCCAGAACGGAATCAAGCATCCGAGGACCGGACCGGTTTCGAGGTAACACCTCTCATCAGCCCGGCTAGCTTGACTCCAGTGGTGTGGAGTGCCTGGGACCCACGTCTGGGCATCCCCAGTACACTTATAGCGAGTTTGCAAAAACAACAGGTGATGGACCGAATGAGGATCAATGTCACACATTCAACCCAGTCAAGAGATCTGGGTCCTAATCCATCGTTTTTTGCACTCCACACCACCCTGGGTTAGACAATGGCGATATGCAAATCAGCTCTGACCCTGTGCCCCATGGGAACAGTCCAGTCCGAACTACAAAAGCCATGTCCTTCCCAGAACGGAATCAAGCATCCGAGGACCGGACCGGTTTCGAGGTAACACCTCTCATCAGCCCGGCTAGCTTGACTCCAGTGGTGTGGAGTGCCTGGGACCCACGTCTGGGCATCCCCAGTACACTTATAGCGAGTTTGCAAAAACAACAGGTGATGGACCGAATGAGGATCAATGTCACACATTCAACCCAGTCAAGAGATCTGGGTCCTAATCCATCGTTTTTTGCACTCCACACCACCCTGGGTTAGACAATGGCGATATGCAAATCAGCTCTGACCCTGTGCCCCATGGGAACAGTCCAGTCCGAACTACAAAAGCCATGTCCTTCCCAGAACGGAATCAAGCATCCGAGGACCGGACCGGTTTCGAGGTAACACCTCTCATCAGCCCGGCTAGCTTGACTCCAGTGGTGTGGAGTGCCTGGGACCCACGTCTGGGCATCCCCAGTACACTTATAGCGAGTTTGCAAAAACAACAGGTGATGGACCGAATGAGGATCAATGTCACACATTCAACCCAGTCAAGAGATCTGGGTCCTAATCCATCGTTTTTTGCACTCCACACCACCCTGGGTTAGACAATGGCGATATGCAAATCAGCTCTGACCCTGTGCCCCATGGGAACAGTCCAGTCCGAACTACAAAAGCCATGTCCTTCCCAGAACGGAATCAAGCATCCGAGGACCGGACCGGTTTCGAGGTAACACCTCTCATCAGCCCGGCTAGCTTGACTCCAGTGGTGTGGAGTGCCTGGGACCCACGTCTGGGCATCCCCAGTACACTTATAGCGAGTTTGCAAAAACAACAGGTGATGGACCGAATGAGGATCAATGTCACACATTCAACCCAGTCAAGAGATCTGGGTCCTAATCCATCGTTTTTTGCACTCCACACCACCCTGGGTTAGACAATGGCGATATGCAAATCAGCTCTGACCCTGTGCCCCATGGGAACAGTCCAGTCCGAACTACAAAAGCCATGTCCTTCCCAGAACGGAATCAAGCATCCGAGGACCGGACCGGTTTCGAGGTAACACCTCTCATCAGCCCGGCTAGCTTGACTCCAGTGGTGTGGAGTGCCTGGGACCCACGTCTGGGCATCCCCAGTACACTTATAGCGAGTTTGCAAAAACAACAGGTGATGGACCGAATGAGGATCAATGTCACACATTCAACCCAGTCAAGAGATCTGGGTCCTAATCCATCGTTTTTTGCACTCCACACTATAACTCACTACTGGAACAGCAATTCAAATGCAACATTTGAGACACTATCTACATCATCCACAGTAACTGCATGTACCAGAGCCAGCCTGTCATTGGGGACATGGCATGGCAAGCCATACATTATAATTGGAACATACTGGTGCCCATGTAGTTTTTGGGCATGGTCAGTAGAAGAGTTATATTTAGAGGAGAAAGGAACATTAATGTTGCAGTGAACTTATTGATTTGAACACCTCAGTGATGCCTGGTTTCCATCTGAGGCAGAGTTAATGGTAGCAGGGCATGGCCAAAGGCCATTTGCTGTGACTAGCAGGCGTCGCAAAGTACCTGGACAACAATTCAGCAGGGGTTCCGGACGCCACACGATTGTCTACTCTGCATGACAGCAGTACATGCCCTGTGGTCACAGGGCGGAGGAGACCTGCTCCCGTGGCCTGCTGGGCACACAGGACCTAAACCTAATTTTCCCACCATAATCACTGAAATGTTTCTAGGATCATTCATTTTCAATTTGATTGAAGCAGAAAACCCCCACAACTTTCTATTTATTTTTTTATCAAACAGTAGTGCTAGACATCATAGGATTTGAAAGCAAAACAACAGCGGATTCATAGGCGTGTGTTAATGCTGTGTTCGTTTTAGCAGGAGGATGCTCTTCAACAACTTCAGGCCGCACACCAACCCTGGGCTTTTCCGAGTGACACAGAAAGTGAAGGTGTGGAAGGAGAACAAGGCAAACGTAAGTACTGAAGATGGTTTGAGATGTCAATGGAAGACACATGGTGCAGTGAATGAAGTTCATATTGCTGTGTATCACCTACAGTGTTATGGTAAAGTGAACCTTTCTTATAATTACTTAATAGACAGACTTAAGAGTGTGTATATACACTACATTGTGCTGCAGACTCTGCTTTTTGCTTCCTATCATATTATCATTCCTATGCTTCAGGAGAGGGCAAAATAAGCTTAATAAAATAAAATGTTCTTGTGCTTGCTGCTTAATGTAAAACATGTTGTATTGTCTGTCTGCTCTATATGATAGGGTTGGTTGTGGTAGACACAATACAACTCAAAATGATAAAGCCAATGAGTCATTGATCTGGCATATTCTTTCTCCCAGTGAAAAAAACCTCAAGAGAAAGTTCAGTTGCATAAACAAAATTCTTATTCTACTACTTACTGGTTAGAGACTAAGGGATCCACCAAAAAGGCGTGAAACCACTGTCTGCCCAACTCACAGTTCCTCCACTCTATTTAGATTCAAGAAAATTGTCATGTTCCGATGGCAGAGCCTCTGCTGGTTCCATGCCAGAAATCTTTGACCTCCCACCCCATGGCTCTCAGTCAGTGTTTAACAAATTGTCTGGCCAATGTAGTGTGGTCATTCCATGATACATATTTCCTAGAAATGACCCCCATGTGTTGGGTGTGGCTTTTCCTTTTTCTTTTTAGATGGCCAACTCCCACTCTAGTCATTTGTTTTGAAAATAAAAATATTTGCTGAGTTGGTGCATTAAACATGATGCCCACTAAGAAAAGCTTTGGTGCCTTCAGCATAGCCACCACTGCAGCGTCACAGCTGAAGGCGCAGCGATACCTGCCCTCATGATGGACATCTCTTTATCTTCTGTCAGTGTAGGACATCTGTCTGCTGACCTGGTAGACTGGATGACTGTCATACTTTAATTGAGGCCCTTAGGTTTAAATGTATTTACAGATTGTATCCTCTTTTTTTAAAAACTTAAATAACACTTCACAACTCTACATTGGTCTGTTTCTTTAGAAACACCATATCTATGGGCTTGTCCTTGATATCTCACCTCCAGGCATATTCTCAGTAGTTGGACATCATTTTCTCTTTTCACATCCATATTGCCTTGGAGGTTGCTCTGTGAAGCACAAACTCCTTCATTGGGTGAAGTGGCACACCGTAGTACACAGTTTTGCTAGTTATGGCTGAGTCTTGTATCTTGAGTTACTCTTGTCTACACCAGACATTAGTATTCCTCTTTTTTCGTTTGACATATCTTGCATATATTTTTGTGTAGCACTTTGGATAGCTGAATTGTTAAATGTTTCAGTTCATTTCGGGGATATATGAAGGGGTACTGTGATTGAGAATTGGTGAATGTTCAGGTTTTGTGGGTATCACAAAGGGTGTTGGAGTTGGTTATGTTCTGAGATAGGTTGTTCCACATGTCAGGGCCAGCCAATGAGAAATATCCTCCTCCTTAGGTCATGCGATCTGTTTTATTGATTGTAAGGTTGAAGTTGTTTGACTGTAATGTCCTGGAGTTAAAATCAAGGGTGTATCTCTCGATTTGATTTTGGTTTCTAGGTAGATTATTGCTCTTCCATGTAAGCATGTGAAGGTGAGGCACAGCCTTTTGTTTATGACCCTGTTTTTTTGCTGCAGCCAGTGGACTATGAGGCATGCTGTACTCCTTTTAGCCTTCTAGCATCTTGGCTTGGCTGGATAGTATACCATTATTAGGAGGGCTTGATGTATTCTATATGGGAGAATACCATGGCTTTGATTGCACTAGGGTGGTGTTCAGCAGAAAAAAATTACAATTTTGCCTCTCGCTGATGTAGTAAATGCCCTGTTCTGTTGTCAAAAACTATATAGGTGTTTTCTGTTACCTGCTGTAATTCTCCAGAGAGATCTGCAGAATACCTGCAAGCTGACTTACTACTCCCTCTAAACTTGTTGCAGTACAGGCTATATTAAGACTATGCATATTTTAATGTATGCCTGAAACAGGCATTCTGTTGTAATGCATGGCGCTACCAAGCGGCCATTACAATGCAAGTGCTATTATCAGGCAAAACCTTTGCCACACATTTTGTACAAAGCATATGCCTTTACCACGCATTCCTTTACAACGGATTTTGTTGTAAAAGCATGAATGGTAAAGGCATGTGCATGGTAAAGGTTTCACCAGTAAATATAAGTATTTTACAGGTAAGTGTAAACCCTTTCTATATATAAATAAGGGGTTTATATTTGCCTGCAAATACTTAAATTTATTTGATAAAAGCATGCATGGTAAAGGCGTATGCCTGCAATTTTTTTTACAGTAACGTATAACAACTTGTTTTGTATGTACATGTCTATATATATTTTGTTTTTCACTGAAAATACCAAAGGTAACAGGGATGTCATAATTAGGAAATATAATTTTAAAAAACCTTTGAAATTCACTGAAAACTAAAGGTTGTAGGGATGTTAAAGTTAGGCTGACATTTCACTCAAACAAAACCAGAGAAATTCAGCAGTTATAGTTAACTGAGCTAACTGTAATTTGCGACCCCACAATGCACTGCTTATGACCTCACATATTCCATCACTCATGACATGGTCAGGGACATCACTCATGACATCTCAAATGACATCACTGATGACATCATCCAGTGACTGTGAGTGTTTGTAAAAGGTTTATGAGTGTTAAATATATATACCAAGGTGTATTGGTGAATCAGCTGGCGTATAAGTGCCTGTATGGATGATTTAGCGGGTGGGTGACTTACTGTATAAGTTAGTGATTAGCTGTCTCAGTGAATTTATGGGTAAGTGACTAGGTTATGTGAATGTCTCTATCAGTCTGTCAGTTGGTGTATAAGTGGCTGCATGGGTTGGTGAGTGGATACATGAGTGGTTGTATGGGTGATTGATTGGTTGTCTGAGTACCTGTATGAGTGTTTGTGTGGGTAGGTGAGGGTGTGGGAGTGCCTGCATGGATGAGTGAGTGTGTGAGTCAGTGGCTGTATTTGGTTAGTGAGTGTGTCTGTGAGGGGCTGTATGGTGTGTGGGTATGGCTGTGTCAGTGAGTGAATGGATGTGCCAGTGGTATATGGGGGGGGGGGGGGGACTGCATATGCGAAAGGCAGTATAGGTGAGTGTTTGGCGTATATGAGTACTTGTATGTGTGACTTAGTGAATGATTGAATGGCAGTATGTGTTACAAACCTTCTGTTCGCATTGAGAAAATTGCAGCTCAAGTATAAAATGTACTCAAGTGGCAGAAAATAAGTAGCGCCCTCTTGGGCTGCACATGGTGCCGTTTGCATTGATTTTCCAGCGTAGGACAAACAACCAGCTCTGAAAATCAATTTGAACAGGCATGACCAAGCGCACTTTGACACTTGAGGAACTCCGAGTAGCACGGCAGAGTTTTTTGGTCACTTCCTGGAGTTCCGAATAGCAAACCCTGCCAACTCTACCCAGGCTTAATTGTGTGTCATTCTGCCTCATATGGAGTTCTTGCATTGCTGTGTGTGTGATGATTATTTTACATCTCAAAAGCACCCTGAATGATGACACATTAATATTTTATTATTATAGAGGCATGGATTATAGAAAGTAATAGCTTTTTGTATTGCACTTCACAGCAGCTACTTTTTAAAAATATTTAATTTAGGACTCACAATGCAAGTCAGATCTATTGTGTGCTAATGGGTATTTTCTTTGACTCATGTAGGATTAGGGGATGCTTTATCAGACAAAGATGGCACTTGTGCCTTCTAATTACCTTCAGAATCATTACACTCTGTTGACACTCTAATATACATTTATTTATTATAGTTTATTTGATCGGCTTTTGACCTTCAAAAAATTAATTTTCTATGTTTGATCCCTTTGCCAACATATTTGCCCAATTAGATTTAGAAATCACAAATGTTCTGGTTAATGATGATTTTAACATCTGAATGCAGGACCGCAAACTTAGTTGTACTTTTTTTGGATGTGATTGGCTTCACGAAAAATGTGTTGGGCAGACCCTTAAAATTACTCAGGCTCTGCTTTAGTTTTCACTCATATTCCTATTATTTTTCTGATTACTAATTTTGTCATGATAGAACTATTCCAATGGCAACTATTATTATGCTTCACCCTTAAAACGGATCCCTGGTTCCCACCATAACTTACAGCTTTGAACATCTCTTGAAAATCAGCAGTGTGTGACTTGCGCCAGATGTACTGCCTACGTCATATAGGAAACTTTGAATTGTGCTCAAACATAAATATTGTAACATAATTACTGGTGCTGCTGAGATCAAGCAATACATTATTCCCTTGTTCTTTCCAATTTTTATGCATTTCAACACTAGAATGCCCATTAGAGAATGTGTGGCAGAGCCCTGCCAATTTCAAGCTGCGCACTGCCTACAGATGGGGCCCAGCTGAGACACCACCCTCCTTTTACTTGTAGTGCGCATGTAAAAAAACACATTGCCAATGTCAATTTTTCTCTGTTTGTAATACCCAGTACACTATTCCTGATGCTGAGACAACAAAGGGCGTGCCCACCACATTCTCACTATTAGATTCTGATTTTTGTAATCCATGCACAATTGGATCTCACACACAAAATACTGTGACATGAATACTACCACCTCATGTTAAAGGTGCTCCTAATGAAAAAGCAATCTATTTTCTGGAAGTTGGTACGTACTAGAGCATACACCTAGTAAACCAAAATTGACACCAGAAGAAGGGCCAGACCGTGGCCCTCAGGGTTACTAAACCAGGGGGTACTGGTAACTCTGGTGGGCCAGAGCTACTACAGGATTACAAGTGGGAGCCCTTAGAAATGAGGATTTACTGGGAAACTTGTAATTTGGGGCACGATTCCCCCAGTAATTCATCACATCTTACTCAATTTTCGCACAAGGCTTACAGTAGACACAATTTCTTTGTAAAAATAAACAGGTTTGCAGTGTTCCTGTGAAACTCAAAATCCTGATGAGCCCAGAAACTGCTACTGCCGTCCCCATTGGAATTATGAAGCCACTCATAATGAGGCCTATGTGGTCTTGTGTGTGCTGATTCACAGACCTGCCCTGAGATTTGTGAATGATATTTGTGCAATGTGCTAGTGGTGAAGTGGCAGAGTTAGAGAGCACTAAGGAGAAAGGTATGAAGCACAATATCTAGTCCTCCTCCTCGAGAAAATGTGCATTGTATTGTGTTCTTAGGACAGAAGTGGGGCTCTATGCTTACACATATCTGTAACAGTGCTTCAAATCTCTGCCTGATTGTGCAGAACTTAATTTGTAGCTGTGATTTTAGATGATGGCCATCGGCTCAATGTGTGGCGACCAGTACTTATTGTTTGTCATTGACCCAGAGAAAGAGAGCAAAAGGGAGACATAAGGAGGAAGGGAATGGTAAAAAACTGTAACAAAGGAATAAGGGTTGGATGGGCATGACCCTGCAAGTATGAGATATAGAGACAGAAAGTGTAGGGTGGTTGAAGAAAGAGGCATGATGTTGAATGAAAAAGAGGGAGACTAGGTATTCAGGTACCCTCACATTAGCAACACTGGTGGTGGGCTCATAAGGAATATTTTGGGCCCCTGCACTTAATTTTTGTTCTACAGTTTAAGCACTGTGATTGTGCATGTTGCCACCTTCACCTCAGATGCTCCCATCACTGTCTGTCATGAGGACAACCACCACAAGCCCCTGACCCATCACTGGACCATTTTCATGCCCGGCTGCATTTACAAGACTCGCCATACTTCAGCATTAGCATTTTAAATTAAAGTACATAAATCAGTGAAGAGTCTTTGAGAAGACAGCTCCAGCATGGAGTAGGACAACTAGCGGCAGCACGATCCTGGCAGGACACGCATGACCCTATCTCAGTCGCGTCCCGGGCAGGTAAGAGCAGTGGGGTGGTGGGGCTGGGAGGGGGAATTTCGACAGACAATGATGAGGGAAAATGAAATAAATAATTAATCCCCCCACATCCAGCCCCACTGCTCGTACCTGCATGGGCCACGGCTGCCCCATCTCAAATCTCCTACACCGAAGGGAGTGCAGAGTGTTGTGTTATGCCTTGCACTTATTTTAGAACGCTGTGAGGGTAAGCACAGTATGTAGTGTCGAATATATTAGGTCATAGTGTGTAGTTAGCGCGTTGTAGAATGTTACTAGAGGTTATTGTAAATAGATCGTAGTTAAAACTTACGAAGTAATGGTCTGCTAAGTAACAACATCTGTTGTTAAGTCTGTTGGACTACTGCCGGTTGTAGTTGCAGATGCCTGGGGTTTTGAGATCGAAGATTAAATCTGGAAACGACTGAGCATGTCGACTGCTATTGTACCTAAGACAGAGTCTACTAACTGTCCTGCAAATGTCCCCGTGGTGGGAGGAAGTCACCCACATGTGCAAAGGCCAGAAATTCTGAGTTCCGCTCACATATCGGGAAACATTCAGCCTGCATTGCTTTAAAATAATGTCACTGATACTTCATGGGCTGTTTCTACAGGTACATCAATTAGACAAGCAGCCAGCACCATTGTCTCTTTGACAAGCTGATTGATGTGGGAAAACAGCGGAGGTCTCTCAGTTAGATGACAAATGTGTAAAACAACTCCTTTTTTTAAGTATTTCAAGAAAGAGTTGGTATTTTTGGTAAATTATGGATACGTGAAACTGCTGTATTTTGCCCTCTTTCCCTTAGGCGGACAGAGCAGCTGAAGCGACAGCCTCTTTAAGTGCTCGTATCATGCTGAAAGCTGTACATTTCACAACGACTTGTTAATAAAGACACTATGTCCCATTGGCTCTCAGCTCATTTGTCTTCTGAGGGCTTTACTTATTTACAAATGAACTACCTCTATTATCACCAATCAATTTTCCAGGCACAAAAAAATAAGGATTGAAATGCATTACTTGGCTCTCACCTGTTCTAGTTTTAGGATACCAGTCGTCCAGCCTAAAACGTTGACATCAAAAAAAGTAATTGAGTTGTATTGTGGCAGTGGCAGTGCCAGTGAAAGCATTGTAGGTTATTTTTGCTGTACCTGTTGTTAAATATAAAAGAAAGCTTTTTTCAAAAATGTTAATGCCTATCCCGAATCTAGACCGTGGAGGAATTATTTATAAATTACATTGTTATCTTTCGTCTTTGAAAAATTTAGAACTAGGAAAACATCTTTGCTTTAGTGATGTGTAACTGCGATGTAGAAGTTTTAAATAAGTTAATTAATTTTATTTTAACTTCCTTGCCTAAAATTGGCTCATTATAGTAACGCGCATTCACAGTTAGGAAGATGAAGTGTGGCTCTCTGACACGGTGTAGCATATGAAGACCATTAGTACTAGGGGTGTGTGAAATTTGCGTAATTTTCCCCCATTTAATTATTTGGAGTGTCAAGAAAATTACATGGAATTAGCTGAGAAGTGTAATCCGGCAATTTGCTCTATTTTCTTTTAAAAATGGATGCTAGGGTGCGTTTTGCGCTAAGTAAGGACCACTAATGGCAAAAGCAGCCACTCGCTTCCTCATCGTTGATTTTTCTTGTGCTCCAGTGATAGGATTTTTTAAAAACATTTTTCTTTATTACATGAGCCAGCAATTTTGCAAATTTCGCGTATCATGAGTAGCACAAATTTACTAGAATTTCACAAGATTATGTGTGCTTAATGAAAATTTCTCCCACTCCTAATTAGTACATTGTCAAATCCCAGTGCAGGATCACTGACTAAAACTTTGCATGTTCTTATATCAAGAAAGCACAGGACTGGTAGTTTAATTTTCTTCCCCACATTTCCACTCTAACGGCCTGTTTACTTTGCTCACATGTTTATGCGTGCGCTATTAACACAATCTGAATCTATACTCAACTTTCTCTACAATAATTGGAAGAATGCTATAGAGTGCCTTTAACACCACATTTGTTTGCTGTCTGTAGGTTCTCTAAAAAATATGTGATGCTATTATCAAAAGCAATGTTACGTAAGTCATCAGTCTGAAAAAACAGAAGAAACCCTGGGTTGGCGTTACTTGGATTCACATTTCTGACCAGGCCAAAACCTGGAAAGGAAAATGTGGTCAACTCGCTGAAGCATCTTTTGTGTGAGTTCTTTTTAGAAAGCAGATGGTAGGAAATTTATCATCAAAAGATTCTGGTACAAACTCTAAGGAATTCTTCATTTTAAAAAGACACATCTAGGATGACCGCCTCACTCCACGTCATTATTGACACTCTTCAGTCCCGAACTTCTCACCTGCAAATCATTTAGTTCAGGCGTGTTCGTTTAATTAGTTCAATGGAATCAAAACTAATCTATCTACAACACACAGAATGCATTAGGGCATCACTCAAAAGTCCATGACTGTAAACAGTAGGCATAATGTCCTGGAGGACAGCAGTCACCGAAGCACAGCTACTCCTTATGATTGAGTATTGACTTAGGAAAACAATTTTGTTTAGAATTCTGTGAATGGAAAACATCAAAGAAAAGAATAGAAACTTAACATGTGAGCAAGAGCACATTGGGTCACAAAGATGTGTGCACCACTGTTTCTTATTGGCATAACATGCCAATTCATTCATCACTCAATCTAAGATCATTGAATCTAACACCTGGATGTAGGAAGTGTTTTTGTCCCAATAGTGTCATCCATCTTGTTTCTAATTGCTGGAGCCACGAAAGAACTGGCCATTCTGACCAACATCAGTTCTTTATCAGTTTGAGTTCTTGTAGGATGCCTTTGGGTTGCCTAGTTGACAATGTTTTGAACCATCCATGTTCTCTAGTACCTACTGACGGGAATCATCAGAAGTTTTGGGAACCTTGGAAGAAGACAACTCATCTTCTCGCACGGTGAATACCATTGACGAGCAATCAATTTGGGGTGCCTGTCAAATAAAGACCTTGGGAAACTACTTCCTCTTTGAAGAAGCTAAAAGGGGGGATATACTGTACTGGATTGCAGCCAATGATATCGCAGTCCAAGCAATTAGGCACCTCCTTTTCAGCACAGACCTTACTACCGTCTCCGACTGCTGATTTAACAAAGCCTCCCTCCAAAGGTTAGCATGAAAGAGAGCCTTACTAGAGGATGGTCTTGGTTGCATTACTGTATCTTTCATCATTGACTAGACATTGTTCCTCCATGCAGAGCTTATACGACTCAACACTTACCTGGCAGTAACCAGCTACGCAGATCTTTCCCAAATCTCATATCTTTTTGATAGTCCATTTTCACATCTCCTCACTCCTTCCATTTTCCATCGGTATTATCCTCTCACTGTCACCAACACTGCATCTCACCTCAGCCATGATTTTCTCCCACGTTTTGACTCCCCTTTCCTTCCACTAATCGACAATTCCAGTGCCTTCCTAACTCTCGATGCAGGAAGGCGCAGCAGGGTTCAGACTAAAGAGTAGTGTTCATTTGGAGCCGGAGGCACAAGCATCCCTAATGTGTCAGCCTTTCTTCCTGGTTTGTGTCCACAGTGCCAGGTGATCATGCACTGAGGCAGAACATATGCCTACTGAAAAGACAGGGAAAGGTAATTGAACGCTGTTCAACGCCATGCAATCAGATGGACATAGATGACTATGTTAAAGAGGAATGTCGTGAACTTCAGTCTGATCCATAACATCACATGAAACAAGAGGTGGTGAGAGTGCCAACCCACTCTATAAACCGCTAAGGTGTTGAGAGTTAAAAACAATGCTGTCTGGAAATCCTGCTTCTGATTGGGTCCCCTCAGTGCAACCACACAAGCTCCCCCGACCATTCCCACCCCAGTACTGCACTCCAGATGAATACTCTAACTCCACATTGCCCGAACCCAAATAAAACTGCGACATGCTTCGTGCGCATGTTGACCCCAGTACCATACACATGCATCATATCAGCTAAACCTTAGTGTTTGCCTATTTTGAACAATCTACATATACTATATAGGATTGCTCTGCAGAACACAGGACTGCCACTTTTGGGACTTTCTGCATACGGTGATTGACTGCTCTTAAATTCAAGACCTACTATAAATACCACATATTATTTCAGCACAATGTAAAAACTTGTCCAGAGATCATAATCATCAGATCATATGTAAAGCTAATAAAGTTAATAATGGATATTTGGATCACTACACGGGTTTGCATAATTTAAGACACTATGAATTAGTAAAAAGTACCCTGAAACTTAAGAAACTAAAGCGTATCAGATCATGTATTCATCTCATAATCCTATCACTGACAGAGGCATGCATGGCAGGGATTGTCTTATTCAGGTGTGTATGCAGACTGTGTAAAATGGCATTGAATTTACTGAACATCTACTGTCCGGCAATCACAAGTTAACATATCTAAGAATGGTGGTACACTCTCCCATATACACTAATGTAAATTCTCATCTTAACTTTGTCAATGTCTTAAACTTTGATGATGTAATCATATTGAAATATCTACTTACGCGATATGGCATTGTTACAGAAAGGCTTCAAGCTATGTAAATGAACTGTTTGTGTGTTTTTAGAAACTGATAATAAATATACATTTAAATAAATAAATAAGAATACTTAGGTGTACAGACTTGGGAATATAAGTAGTACAATGCCTCACAGCCTCATAGCAAACAGATGCTTCATATACATTTAATTTAAAGAACAAAAAACACAGACTGCCTTGTTTTGGCATGGCAACATTATTCTAACATCTCAACTCTAAAGACTGGGTTTAACATCTGCTTATCATTAATATGCAAAGAAAATGATTCAGAGTGCACACCTTCACCTGAATATGTAGCAAGATCTTAGAGCTGCACAAAGGATTAAAAACAAAAATAACTGAAAGTTGCAAGCGTAGCAAACAAAACAAATTCCTAATTTATACAGGTACTGGCTTACAGTGGCATTTGGCCAGGGTATTTTGAAGCCCGAGCGTACCTGAGCCCTAAACAGCCCAGTCAGCAAAGACAAAAGGAAGGTGGTAAGAACAAAGACTTTTTGCTGTGTTGTTTGAAACTGTAAAACTGCTCTTTTATTTTTTACCTGTGGCTGTTTACATTCTTCTCTTGGTTTATGTTCAATGTGTACCTTTAAAAACTGTTTTCTTCTACACAAGACTGTTTACATTTCTCTACTGGTTTTCTTCTAAACTGTGCTAAGGCTCATAGAAGGCACTCCCATATAAGCAGAGTGTTTTTCAGAGACTGTTTAATCTGTTTTGTGGTTTAAATTGTAGTTGGAAAGTGTATTTAGTGCTAGTTTTTGGCTAGAAAAAAAGCTTACTTTTAAGTGCGCAAAAAGCAGTAGGATAGTCTTTTTTAGATGTGGGCCTACCTGCAGAGTTGAAGGATTAGGGTTATGATTGGCTGATAGCATTAGCGTTCTGTTTGGTTACCATGGCTAGTTTTTCTATTGGACCTAGAGTTTGGGTTAGGGTTTGGATTGGTTGCTATGGCAAGGGGTTGGTTCTAAGGTATAGGGCTAGGGTTTTGATTGGGTGGCTTACGTGAAACGGGAATTCTATCGACTGGGACTGGCTGATCTGTGGGATAACCCTGAAAGAGGTTGTTTAGGGGTGTCCCGCAAAAGGCTCTCCAAGACTTTTAAAGACAAGAGCCTAACTATGCTCGTGTGTGCCCGGAAAATTGGCTCCCTTACCGAACAATTCCTGGACATTAAAGACTCTTTCTGTTTTGAAGGATACATGGACATCATATTCTCTGTTACCACAAGGAAACTTTTTATCCAGTGGAGGTTTGGAACATTGCCCCTCAAATCTTTCACAAGCAAATGGACTATGCTAGACGACAAATCTTGCCCTGGGTGCAGCACGAACGTGGAGGATGATTTACACGTGCTGTTTTTCTGCCCTGCCTACAGCAGACCAATGAAAGTATTGGCTAGTGCCACTATGTAGGAATCTGGGCTTCAGAAACTATTTGCAATCTGAAGACAAGCACCTTGCACTTTATCGTCTTTGCCGTAGCCAAGTATTTATTGGCCATGTGGCAGATAAGGGGAAAAATATTGAAAGGTTATCTTCCAAATGCCATATGTGGAATGAACTGTAATGAAAAGTAGCGACCTGAGTCTCTAATGAACTGAAACAATTAGTCCCTTGTTTTCATGCACTGTTTTTCATATTGTACGCTTTAATGTGTTTTAAATGTTTTTATTGTATCTTTTATGGTCTTAAACGGCTGAAATAAAGAAATTTTGGATTGGATTGGAACAATTTCACCTAACCACTACGGCTATTCAACCTTGGGACTCAGGGCATCTCAGCCCAGACATCAAGGCTAAGGGTGGAGAGGACAAGGGAAGTTACCTGTTTGGGCCAGTTGTGCTTGGGGACAGAGATTCTGCCCTTTTTTCATTTACCAGCAATCACCTTGAGCTATCCATATATGCAAACATAATAACACAATCCCAGCAGACACACACCACTCATTTACAGCAAACAAACTCTATCAACATTTCAGTATCTCAACAACTACTTCTAAGCCCCCCAAATCACACCTATACACCCTTGAAGCCTTACTGCCACACAATGGAACCTTCAATCTCACACAAACCACCTCTCTGTCCTATGCCACTATCAAATCCATGCATCATCAGCAGAACACAACACAAACCCACATTGTACATAACCTTAATCCCTCCATACACACACTCCCTGTTCACGCAAAACACCAGCTCTACCATCTACATACTCCGAACAGACCCCTTTTCTGTCATCACATATCCTGTACTCAACCCTCTCTCATATCATCCACCGGCAACAACCTCCTCCTCTTTTTACCAAAAATACACAACCAAACAATGCTTACACCCCACCACACATATTACCTCTTCCTACTACCAAATCTAATACAAAGACTCATAACGCCTGTACATCCGCTCTCCCATACCACATACACTCTCCTCCAACTCACATTACCAACCCCATTATCATTCATCTTCCCCTCACCAGCAGTATTTCACATTCAAATCCTTCACAGAAATTCACTACGTCAATATCTTATCTCACTACTCAACAAATCATGACACACACGACAACACATCAAAATCTCACACACACAGTTTCATAGTACATTCCTTCACAAAATTGAAACAAATAACCACTTACACCATCATGACTACACAAGTAATACACATCACCAACATCTACCACAAACACTACAAAACAACACTCATTCACTCTCCCCTCATCCTCTCACCCATTACAAAATGTTCCACCACCACCCAAATCCATACATCATCCACCTTAAACATGTGCAAACAAAATAAACAGCATGACACTCTTGACAACTTTACATCTTCTTGTCCATTACACAAGATTATTCCACAAAAACAAAACAGCTCACCAACTCACTCCCAACCAATATCCCCACCACCTACACACACAGACCAAACTAAATGCTTCCAAAGCCTGCTGGACAAGGATTACGATATAAGCAAGCAACACTATTGCTACCCTGATTAAGATAACACAAACACTAATAATATGTATGCTATAAGTTCAAATAATACTGTTCACTCCTCTAGATAACAAAGTCACACCACCACCAAAATACAATCAATAGACTGCCTACAAATAAATGCTCAATCACTCTCTAAAAACAAGCACCACATCTATGACCTTTTCACCCTTTTTACTGCCACACAACCTTATTCCCTTTTCATAACTGAGTCATGGTTGGGAGATGACATGTCTCCAATGTTGCATGAAGTCATTGCTCCAGGATATCAAATTATCATACAAAATCTAACCATGGGCAGAGTTGCACTACGCAGAGCTACGTGCAATGCAGCATACCCTGAAATGTTTCTAGACACAGTTTTAAACCTTATGACACTACACTCCCACCTATGCATCCTTGGTGACCTAAACATATTTTTTTGCAGAGTTTTATATAGCGCGAACTCGACCGGAATCGGGTATCAGAGTACTTTCCATAGCACCAGTTACGTTACATGAGGACAAACATTATTTTTTGTTGGGCACAGTGAGATTAAGTGATTTGCCCAGAATCACAGGATGTTTAGCGTCATTACTGAGACTCGAACCCAGTTCCCCAAGTCCAAGGTCGAGCGCCCTAGCCGTTAGGCCAACGCCTCTCCCCATATGGTTTGACAAACGAAATATACCCCTTCCAAGAAATATAATCACTGGCCAAAACACACTGAACCTAAATCCGATCACCCACAAACCCACACACATCGCTGGACATACCCTAGATGTAATTTTTGCAAAGCCAGAACTAGTTACCTTTGAAAGGGTTACTCCAGTCACATGGTCAGACCACGCTCTGTTAGCTTTTCAACACAAAATACCACATCTAAGGCCAGCTTACGAGTAAGGGGAGATTTCGAGGGACGATGCAGAGGAAAAAAGAATTATTTGTTTAATTTTCCCTCTGCATCTTCCCTTGAAATCCCCCCTTACCCAGCCCCACTGCTGTTACCTGCATGGACCGCGGCTGCATGAAACCACATATTGACCATGGAACAAACTCAATTTTGAATATTTAGAAACTCAACTAACATCCAACAAAGATCTTGACACAATAAATTCCCTTTAAAAAGGTTGACTCGCTTCAGAAAGATTTTGCTATCCTAATACCACTCCGAACAACAAAACAGGCCAAAATAAAACAACACCTTGGATGAATGCAGAACTAAAGAAGATTAAACAGATTTCAAAGCTGCAGTGCACCTGGCTCAAAATAAATAACAATCAAGATGAAATCCACCTACACAAACTTAACAAAATATACAAGTCATCTATCAAGAAAACTAAAAAAGATCTTATTCAAACAGAGTTCAAAATACTAAATGTGCAAATAAAAGTTTTTCAGAATTTTCACTGAATTTAATGAACCCACATGCACAGAAGGAACTCATCCCATTTCTCAAGAATTTAATGACAAATGGGCAAATAGTTACACAACCAAAGCTGACATGTTGTACTCCTATTTAAAACAAAGGAAAATCAACAGCACCAACTCCTTTCCAACAATCCCCTCCAAGGGCAGGCTAACCTAGCCTCTACATTCCTCCAAACAACTATCAGAAACTGAATTTACGGATCGTGTCAAAGTAACCAGGCCTAGTGACTGCCCTTCTGACCCTTGTTCATCACAAATCTTCAAGAACATTATTTTAACTACTCACTTACCACACCAGTCTTTAACTACAGGAATCTTTACAGAAGACTTAAAAAAGGCACACATATGCCTAATATTAAAGTAAACTAACCTGGACCCACATGACCCAAACAACTAGAGACTGATTACAAATCGACCTTTCCTGAGCAAACTGATATAAAGAGCAGCATTCACCCAGATGTCCCAATTCATTGAAGATAACTCTATACTTTCTGACTCTCAAACCTGATTCTGTCCAGGAAGAGGCACAGAATTTGCCCTCATCACCATCTGTGATGACCTTAAAACACAAAGACCAGAACAAGGTCGCTGCACTACTTCTCTTGGAACTTTCAGCTGCCTTCAACACAGTTGATCATGACACTCTAATCCAAAGACTCTACAAAATTGACATATAGGGTACTTTCTTGACATCCTATGTTCAAAACAGAACAAATCTCACCCATACTCCCCCTTTCTCATACAAACTGTACTTCACAAAACCAGGGGTCCCTCAATGCTCTACCATCTCACTCATGCTTTTCAACATCTATATGAAGTCATTACCTGCAGTGATCAATGAATTTCAGCTCACATGCTATGCATGATGACACAAAAGTACTTCTTAAACTGGGAAGCCACATAGACATAGGAAACTGAAAAATCTTCAGTTGGGTCAGAGCCATTGATTAGTGGATGGCATGGCGCCATCTCAAATCAAAAGCGTCCAAAACTGAATTACTCATAAGTGGTGATTGGAAAAATTATGACCCACTCTTCCTCCGGCCAGAAGAACTAGGACCACCTCCTAAAGTACCCAAGAAAGAAAGAAACCTTGGAGTTACCATTGACGCCAAGCTATCAATGAATGCCCAAGTGGATAGGTTAGCAAGATCAAGCTCCATTACTATGAAAACTCTGCAATACATCTTCCTCCAATTAGGTATGGTTTCAACTTCTTCAGTGCCCAGCCCAGAGCAAAAGATTATCTCTCAATAGCACTCCAGTTTTGTTCCCAGAAGAGTAGCATCCTAGAGATGAAAGCTACAGGCTGGTCTAGTCCCTCTTCATTAAGTTGCAAAAGTACTGCCCCTTACCATGCTCAGAGGCATCGGTCTGCACAACTAATACCTTTGGAAAATGCAGGGGTCTTGAGCACAGGGGCTGTGCACATGGCTTCCTTAAGGTATTCAAATGCTTTTTGGCATGCCTCTGTCCACATCACATTCCTGGGCTGCTTCTTAGAAGTAAGTTCAGCCAAGGGGGCAACAATGGTGCCATATCCCTTGACAAACCTCCCATAGTACCCAGTTAGGGCCAAGAAAGCGCTGACCTTAGTTTGAGTTTTAGGGAGCTCTGAGGCCATGATATACTCTATCTTGGCCTGGAGGGGCTGCACCGTACGCCTGCCCACCAGGTGTCCCAAGTAAACCACAGACCTATGGTCTATCTGGCACTTACTGGTCTTGATAGTCAGGCCTGCCTGTTGCAGAGCCTGAAGCACTTCCTGGAGGTGAAAAAGTTGGGCCTTCCAGCTGCTGCTAAAGCCATCTGTGTCATTAGGTTAGGCAGCATTGAAGGACTCCATACCAGCAAGGACCTGGGTCACCAACCTCTGTAAGGTGGCAGGGGCATTTTCAAGTCAAAAGGGCATCACATAAAAACTGATAGTGACCTTCTGGAATGGAGAAGGCTAACCTCTCTTTTCTTCTCTCTTTTAGGGCGATCTGCAAATACCCTGATGTAATATCAAAGGTACTTAAGCACTAAGCAGCCCCTAACAGGTTAATCAGCTCATCAGCCCGGGTGGATGGGATGAGAATCAGTCTTGGTGATTGAATTGAGCCACCCTGATTAGCATTGACAACTACTATACCAATCCAAATAATCAGAACCTCAAACACAATGCATCCCAATGTACCTTGTAAAGAGATTGGCGATCTTGCCACAATTTGACAATTCACATGTAGTCTCTGGAGCTGAACAGGTGGAGAATGAGCAGTACATATGTAGATCCGATGCATTTACCAGAGTCATAGACCCATCCCTTATTATGAAAGAAGCGAGACCCCCTAGGAGTCTAATTCAAAGAAACTGGTAAGTGAAAGGGGTGCTGAATCAGGGCAATCCAAAATAACGCAACTTTCAAGATGATAGATAAATGCCAAGGGAGAACCCATTGTCTGCTAATGGTGAGCTTCTTTATAAGGATGGTACCTACTGTGGGTAATATTTTGAAATTACCAGAAGCATCACGCAAAAGGTAATGTTGGGATCTTTTAATACTTGCTGCAATGTGCTATCTTATTATTCCAAAGTTCTTGTAAACTTTGGGATATTTATTTTCAAAGACAATGTCTGCGAACCCTCTGACTGCTGTTGTAATGGTATTATAATCTTTCCATACATACAGTTGAATAATATTGAAATCTTCAGCACTTAGAAATTCAGTTGCAGAACAGATGACAACAGATTCCTAGAAGAAATAAATATGGCATATTCAGTTCACCTGTACATTGAAATATCTGCTTCTTGTGTAAGTAACAGATTAAATTGGGCCAAAATCGATCCACTGTCTTTTTCTGATCCATGTCATTGCCACATAGTAATTTAATGCCTGATGCATGAAGCGTTTACTAGTTGCAAACCCTCCAAGTCACTAAATAAGAGGGTGTGAAGTCAGTAAAAAGTTTTTTTCTAGTGTACTGAGCTCATGTAGTGCTTCAGAAAAGTTTCTTCAAATCTAGTGATTTAAAAACGTATTTTCCAAATCGATAAATGTGTCCTGTAACAGTGTTTGGAAGATACATGTTTTAGATGTACTTTCCAACTAGTGATTCGGACTCTGCTTTATCAGTGGTTTGCGGCTGTAATTGCCATAATTATGGTTGCAACCAATTGAGCAGTTATTGAATCCCAAGCTGGGTGGTAAGTGATTCATCAAGTGGATGAGGCTACCTTTAGGTCCTTTCTCTTCAGAAGAAAATGGGCGCCTTTATACCCCTTCTCTTTTGGGCCCCTCCCTTTGGGAATCATTGTGGCAGTTTCAGGGTTAGTTAGTAAGGGACAACTACCTGTTCTCAATTAAGTTTTCCAAACCTCAAATATTTCTCTTTAAGGAACTCTGGCTTCTTTTTTAAAAAAAACAGGTTTCCCATTTTGGCAAGCAATTGTAGGGACGGTGATCTGCTGTCCATTACAGGCCACCGTCCTTTGATTGCAACAGTTTTGCAAAGTCTTGTGGTTGTAGCTAATCATAGCGAGTTCAAATCACTGCCTGCCTAATGAATATTAATACAGCAGGTCATTCTACGATCAGGGCCGGACTGGCCGTAGCGGCAATCCCCCAGTGCGCTGCATGGGTGGAGGGCCGGTTTGGGGCCCCTGGGGGCCGTTTTTGTTACAGGGCCGTTTTTGCAGCATAGGGGGGGCTGCCGAGCACTTTGCCAGGGCCAGTTTTGGTTACCAGTCCGGCCCTGTCTACGATCCCCTGCAATGTGGTATTTTGGAAACCAACCCATTAGTTGTAAATCAGATTGAATTGACAAAACGTTGTTGCACAGTTTACAACCACTTTTTCCAAATGTAATCTTTGTACATCTGTCCATCTGTCCATAGTTCCGAGATGACATGCTGCACAAAGATGATTCATTCAAAGTAAAGTCTCACTACCTTTCAGCTAAATTGGCTGCCGAGTGGTGATCTACTCTCAGGTTACACCTGTGCACGGAGGGCTCCTCACTCTTGATATATAACATACTGTCTCCATCATCAGACCTTGCACCTTTACTGTCACTTCCGTTATTTATCGTGGGTTGATTTGAAGATGTTTGCCTATCTGCATCTTCTTTCTGCTGTATTTTTGGGCAAATCTTTTTCTTAAGTTATTCTGGAAGCTATAGAGATGCAAAGCCTAGGCCTCCAGCATCCAGTCTCTAGTTAATTAAGCTTATTTTGGCGACCTTGGACAGGTGGTTGACTCAGAATATATTATTCCCTGATAGACACTCAATACTGCCGGCTTTAAGGCGGTATCACCAGTAAAGTTACACCTTGCGCTGACCTTAGTGGAGTTTAGAAATAACTTTTGCTTTTAACCCCTTCGCTGCTGGCCCAATTCCCCTGCTGTGCTGGGGGGGGGGGGGGGGGTGCACACAGCCACGATTCTCGTGTGCTCATGACGAGCTTAGCTCGTCACGGCCACGCCCGTTTCAATAGAACGCTCAGCACAGCAGGAGAATTATCCCCACAGATGAGCGTTCTAACAGCCGTGACGAGCTGAGCTCGTCATGAGCACACGAGAACTATGGCTCATGACGAGCTGAGCTCGTCGTGAGCGTGGGAGTGGTTAAAAGCACCTGCTGCAAAGTTACTTGTGTGTTTAACAGGTGTCCGACAACTATGGTTATCAATGTTCCTACTGGAGAGAGAAAAGAGTGTTGTCTACTGGCAGTTTGACTCATCATAAAGTAGCTCAGAGGGTTAATGTGCCTGCTGCACAAAAATGTGTACCATGCAGACTACCGAACTGTATTTTTTGTGGATTACTGCTTTTGTCACAGAGATCCTTATGTTATGGCAGTTTGTAAGTCCTAATATAGAACAGTGACTCAATGACCTGGCATCAAGAGCTGCACACAAACTGCATAATATAGGTGAGGACAATCTGTTTTTCCCCAGTCTTTCCTCATATATAAGGAAAGCCAATCCCAGCCAGCACTTCAAAACAAACTAAATGTAAGTGAGAGAGGAGGGATGGAGAGGTGAGGGTAAATGCTTGGAGGGTGGTAGTGAGGGAATACATGGCGGAGGTCATTGGTGGGGGTGTCAAAAACGATAGTCGCACCGGCTACCACTAGCACTAAAGCTGCCCCTGCCCGCGGCGACTGCTAATGGTAACTGTTAAGTGGCGGTTTAAGAAATCAAATGCTTCTTGAGTGGCCCATTAAAAGGTATTGATGTAAATTTTTTCCCGTCTGAACGTTTTTTTCAGTCATCCAGGCTCTTCATCTTTTTTTCTTTAACAGCAATTCGAGTTTCAGATTTATGTGAAATACTGCCATTTCTAGAACTCCTGGAGTCTTACTGGGAAAGTCGTGCAAGATGATATTAAAACTTCAGGAGCTATTGACTATACAAATAGGCTGTTTCTTCCTCCAGTAATAATCTCCAGTCAGTGACATCTCTAAAACGATCCCATCTTTGGAGACTTACCACAAAGCAGCCCCAAAAGATACTCTTTACTTGAGGGGCTTCAGAATGATACAATTGACCCAGAGTCTTATAGTTTATACAATTTATACATTGACTTTATTCCTTTTTTAACATCTGCCTTTCAGACATCAAGATATCAGCTTTGGTCTGTGCCAGGCCAAGAGGAGAAGATGCAGGGTGCAAATTATTGTTGGGTTATGGCATGTTATGGTTATAGGATCCAGTTGGGTTATGGTCATAGGATTCATTTTGCCCACATGGGAGGCCGCTCCTTCACATTTCTGGGACCGAAATTGTGGGACACCCTCTTGGAGCCCTTGACAAACTGCACGTCACTACTTGCGTTTCGTGAAAACCCAAAGACCTGGTTGCTACCTCTGCTCAGCACCAGGAAACCCTTCAGGCTAGCTGTGTGCTTTACAAGATGATGTCATAACAATAATAAGGCCTAACCTTTCTAAAGCGCCAAGATGCCCCTTGGAGTGTAAACCGGGCTATATAAGAAAAACTTTCATTACATTACATTAAATTACAAGATGTTTATAAAGGGTCCGACTGTACCATGATTATCACTAAATCTATGTTGCTGTACCAAAAAAAGAAGTGGTGCTGCACATAGTGGTAGAGTATGCCCTCCCATAGGAATGTATGATGGAATTCCTCATACGTCTTTAACGTATGCCTTAGGAACTCTAAAATTTGAACGAATATGTCTTTAGCATGCATTTGTTCTGCATGCAAGTAATTTTAACAACTTGCCTTAGGAGGGCGGTGGATATTGGAATAGTTAAATTTACTATTCCAGCTCCAGTCGTTGCAACAGTAGGGAGGGTGTTGGACTTTAATTCCAACACCACTCCACCGCCCCAAAGCACGTTGTTGTAATGACTTGCATGCAGAATGATTGCGTGCTAAAGACGCATTTGTTTTGTTGCCGGTGCTGTGAGGGCACAGCATGATTCTGGCTCTGTCCTAACGGACGTTTCCCCTCCAAAAGTGCAGTGACACCATCACAGAAGCACCCGGTGGCTGCTACCTTGGATTACCATTCCTGGTAGGTCATGTATCTAACACTTTCATTAAAATATAGCTACAATCACATGCAAAGATATATACATCTTTTCAATGCTGCTTCACTTGTTATCTTACTATAAAAGATCATATTTTTGAAAAATAACTTGTGCATTTTTATGCACCTCAATTGCAATTTACAAACTGTAGATACACTTATTATTATCCTACATGTTCTCGGAAAAAATAAATGTTAAGTCAGTCTTGTTAGGATTCAAGACTTCAATGCTGAGACTAGGCCAGCTATTACAAATTGTGCACTTACAAAGTGAAGTGTTTTACATGGAATCATGTATCATAACACTCCTTTCAGTGACAATTGCATTATAAAATGAAGCAGTTTAGACAACGTTATTTACTAATTAGTTTATTGGACAAATATAAAACAACAGGCTCTCCTCTGCCCCGGGTGGCAATCAATACTACACACCTGAAGCAGAGGATGGCTGTCAGAGATCATGTAATCTTATCCCTATTGTTGGAGAAGTTAAGGCCCCAAAGGGCCAACTTGTAATCCCTTCCTTATCTCATTGAATGGAGATCATCTGCTGCCTTCCATCAGTCACAGATATATTGTGTGTACTTTTTTGCATAAGCAGTGACCATTGGTTATCTGAAAACCAAGACCATGTAAGGATTTTATTTTCACATCCTGGAGGAAGATGAAGATAATAGGCTGCTCCAGGGCACACTGTCACATGATTATTGACATGAGTGTAATCAGGTCATGGGAAATACTTCAGAGGAAGTTGCATCTCAAAACAAATGGGAAAGCTTTAAAATAGCTGAAAAGCATCTTTAAAGTAGAGGCAACTAATGTCTATGATGTGGATACATCTCGAAAATATCAGCGAAGGGGTAAAATCATTCTTTAATAGCCTCAACATGTAAAGCCTTATACCTAGTCAACGGATTTTGTGTATTTACAGGATTTTTAAATAAATTAGACCACTGCTTCCCTTTATTTGCAATTTTTAGTATTCCTTTCGTTTAACATATATATGATGTAATCAAAAACTACTTTTGAAGACACCAATATAATGATATCTCCCTATCATCTATTGTGTATCATCTCATTAAATTTCAGACGAGGTAGTGATTTATTTCCAATATTTCAGTCTTCTTTCTCAATGCTTTTGTTTGTTCAAAAAAATGGCCTTTTAAAAAAATATGGTAATTTTTACCTTTTCACAAGATGACAATGAATGTTGCCAACACGTTTACCGAGACTTCCTAATGTTGCATCTTCAGAGTAATCCTAATTAATGGTGTTCACAAACGCAGTTCTTTCGAAAAAGAAGAGTTTCACCTGAAAAAATAAGTTCTCAAAAATGTTACTTCAAGGTCAGGAGAAAAGTTGAAGCACACAGTTAATGGCTCCTTCTATGAGACGTAGACCACTGTGCTTTCTGTGGCCAAGCTCTACTCTCACCTCAGTCTCGATCATAACTACTTTTTCACTTATGTGAATATACAGTAAATGTTTGACAGCACACCGATTATTCGGTAACTAATTTCGCTACTGTGTCACTTGCCTGATCACCATCCTTTAACTCAGCCACGAATATAATTGTATTCATAGTTTCCCAAAAGGTATGACATATCTGGTCGGCATTTGTGCCAAAGTTAGTTTGGGCTAATTTCACTCCTGGCTTCTTCTGTCCTGTTCCTATGAACCTATTTAAAGGAAATAAATACCATAACCACCCAGGTGTCAGTCGACTTGTTTTGGGATCTTGAATGCAGTGCTAAAGACTTTCCCAATTGCCTGTGTTAATTCACATCCCGGCGGTTGTCATCAGGAATTATATTTCCCAAATGTAATATTCATAGTGGCAACATTTCCTACATATTTAATAACTCTTTGGCCAAGACTGTGACTGCTGTTTTCTGTGGCTCTTTGCCAAGAGTTCTTTGAACACGACTGTGAAAGTGGAAGGAAAGACATCAGTCAACCAGTTGTATGGATTTCTTTTAACACCTGATTCTAATCTTTTTTTTGGTTGAGTTGGCACTATTTCCCCATATTTTAGGTGACAAAAGGAAGGCACCCTCGAGTCTGCCTTCACTTGCCAGTATACTGCCACTTCACATGTTACTTGATGGACATGCTAAGAAACTGAGGGTGCCATGTTAAGATATTCTGACAGTTTAATTGGCTGCTGAGTTGGGAAATGTGCGTTAGGAGTCTCTTTTTTTTCAGACAGCATTCGCTTCGCATTTTGTAAATGAAAATCTGACTTTGGTACATAAAAATGTGAAACCAAGCACGTGGAAAGTTGTATGATATTAGGTCTAAAATAAACTCCCTTTGGGATACTTTAATTGCGTACCATGATACAACCACACCACATACACCGTTCAACAATCACCGAAGCAATCACACAGTAGCCAAAAAATCCAATATGAAAAATGTTTATTAGGTTGGTATAAAAGCTTTCTTCCTTCTTTTAGATTTTTAGTAAATACTCTGATGCAAGGGTGTCTGCGTTGGCGTTAAGTTGTGAGACTTAGCGCCATTGCAGGGGCAAACGCTAGGCTGCACCATACCCTTGGTAATATTTGATATTTTGATATTTGAGGGGGTATTTCTAAAGCGCAGCGTTCTCTCCGGAGGGAGCATCTTGGCGCTGAAATTCCTGATAGAACAGTCCTGGTGGTAATGTGAGTTTAGATGGCTGCTTTGGTGTAGTCATCAGGGAGGTTAAAGATCCAAGTCTTTAGAAGTTTTCTGAAAGGTTTTTCGTGAGTCTGTTTTCTCAGATTTTTGGGCAAGTTGTTCCAGGCTTTGGTGGCCAGGAAGCTTAAGGTTTTCCACCCTTGGTCTTCAAGTTGTACCTAGCGGGGAGGATGAGGTTGTCCGGGGACGAACGGAGGGATCGACTAGGGTTGTAATGGGGGAAGCGTCTGGTGAGATATTTTGGACCAGATTTGTTGAAGGCTCGAAAGGCAACAATCAATATTTTAAAAAGTATTCTTTTATGGAGGGGGAGTCAATGCAAGGATTTTAGAGCTGCGGAGATAGATGATTTTCGGAGTAGCTTTAGGACCAGTCGGGCAGCTGTGTGAAGAACACTTTGAAGCTTGGTGAGCGTCGTCTTTTTTGTTCCCGCAAGGAGACCATTACAGTAATCTAAGCGTGAGATTATGAGGGCTACGGTTACTGTTTTTCTGGCGTCCAGAGGAAGGAAGTCGAAAAAAAATTTCAGCGATTTTATTATTCCAAAGCAACGGCCAGCTACAGTCCTGGCATGATGGTCGAATGATAGGTCTGAGTCAAAAAGGACGCCGAGATTCCTGGCTGTTGTTACAGTCTGGGGAGGTGCAACTGAATCATCAGGCCACCAGAGGGCTGGGCAGAAGGAGGTGTTCTTTCCGATAGGGAGGATCTCCGTTTTGCTGGAGTTACATTTGAGATGGTTAGTGTCCATCCATTGGAAGACCGCTGTTAAACAGTTTTTGAGGTTGAGCTCAGCCTTGGTTGAGTTAGCCTCTAGAGGTACAATGAGTTGTGTATCATCGGCATACGATGTTACCGGTATGCCGAATGATTCAATCAGGGATAAGAGTGGGATGAGGTAGATATTGAAAAGAAGGGGACTCAAGATAGACCCCTGAGGTACCCCGGAGGAAACCTTCTTCTCTTGGGAGGGGAAAGGGCCAAGAGCGACAGTTTGGGATCTGTCAGTAAGAAAAGATTTTACCCAGGATAGGGCGATTTCTGAAATCCCTATGTCCGTCAATCTGCTGATTAGGATGGAGTGGGAGATGGTATCGAACGCCGCAGTGAGGTCGAGAAGAATGAGAATAGCATTCTTCCTCTGGTCTTGTAGCGTCTTAATTGTGTCTGATAATTCAATCAGCGCTGTTTCGGTCGAGTGTTTGGGGCGAAAACCAGATTGTTGCGGATGGAGTATATTATGAGCTTCCAGATAGCGTTTAAGTTCTCTGTAGACCATCTGTTCGGTTATTTTTCCCAAAGCCGGGAGGAGTGAAATCGGGCGAAGATTGGTCAGGTCCGACGGGGATTTGTTGGCCTTCTTCATGAGGGGCTTGACTATACCCTTTTTCCACAGGCGGGGGACAGATCCGGTGCGAAGCGAGTTAACTATATCGTTAATGATTGGGTTCACCACGTCGATGAGTTGGTGGAGGATTTTGGGAGGACAGGGGTCAGACGGAGATCCAGACTTGCACGCCAGGATGACTTCTCTGGTTTGAGCAAGGGAGACAGGGGAGAAGTTCTTAAGGCTACCAGCGAGGGATTCAAGTTGAGAGAGAGTAAGGGCACCTGTAGTGGTTTGCGGAGGGGGGACATTTCTTTGGATTGAGACAATTTTGTCCTCAAAGTAGTCTGATATTTTGTCGCAAAGGTCTTGGGATGGGGGATTTCAGGTTGAAGTGCTTTGGGCTGGGTGAACGATTTTACTATTGAGAACAATGTTTTTTGTTTTTGACTGGACTCCTTGATGGCATTGACGTAGAAGATTTTATTTGCAGACTTAATGTTGGAGAGGTAGTTTTTTCTTAGTTGGATGTAGGAAAGACGGTCGACATTGTCATATGTTCGGCGCCATTTTCGCTCTGCTTTTCGACACAGTAGATGAGAGGTAGCTAGGTCAGAGGTGAACCAAGCGGAGTTGGTTTTAGTTTTTTTATAAGTTGTGCAGAGACGTTTGGGGGGGTTCCGAGTTTTAATTTCCTGTGAAACCCAGTTATGAAAAAGGTTAGCGTCAAGTTCGACGTTACCAGATAAAGTGGGGGACTGAGATAGGAGGATAGGGTTGAGGGTAAGATTATCTTGGACCTTTTTCCAGTTGACAGGGTTGTCACAATGAGGGTTCGTTTTATTGAAGGTTAGGGGGCGTACGTTTTTGATATGGAACGGGATCAGGCTATGATCTGTCCATATTTGGGGAACAGGGGGTAGGGTAGTTAGGGGGGGAAGTTAGTGCAGACACCGTCGAGGGTGTGTCCTCGCGAATGTGTAGGCAGTAGGACCCTTTGCTGGAGATTTAGTATTTCGAGGGTCTGAAGAAAGTTGTTGGTTTGAGAGTCTGATTTGGACTCAAGGTGTAGGTTGAAATCCCCGAGAAGGGTGAAATGTGGGTATCTGAGTAGGAAGTGTCCCGGAGAGTCGCACAGTGAATCTAGGAACTCGGAAGCATTGCCAGGTGGGCGGTAGATCAGACCCCCTGAGAAGGAGGAGGAATCATTGAGTTTAATTGAGAAGCCTAGACCTTCAGTGTCTTTTAGGGGGTCTAAATTGAACGTGTGACAAGTGAAGGTGTTTTTCAGTATAATAGCAACTCCTCCGCCTCTCCCTTTCAGTCTGTCTTGTCTAAAGAAAGAAAAACCCTGGGGGAGGGCGATGGCTATGTCCGGATTGCTGTCATCTGTTAGCCAGGTTTCAGTTATCATGAGACAGTCAAGATCAGAGTCAAGGATGAGGTTGTGTAAGTCTTGGCTGTGCTTGCACATAGAACGGGCATTAATCAGACCGCCTTTAAAGGGCGGCAGGGAATCCTTGGGGAGGGAAAGGGGAGTGAGTACATGGGCTAGGTCTGTGATGGAGGACCAGCAGCAATGTTTGCAGCTGAACGAGCCGGAGAGGTTTGGTAAGTCGAGTTTGCAGGAGCAATAGTTGGTGCCCCATAATAGGTGAAGGTCGCTAGGAAGGTATCTGATGCACGAGGAGGTTTGGGCAGAGTTTCCTGCGCCTGGCGCGGTCTTGGCGCGGACGGGCGCAGACGGGCTTGCCTTAGGCGCTCCCGCTGCGCTTGTCCGCTGCGCTTCCTATGCATGCACATATCCAGCGCGGGGGGGGGGCGTGGCCTATAGTGGGCGTGGTCGGCGAGCACGCCTGTGCTGATGGTGCAGCCTGGCGGTTCCAAAGTGTCGATGAGAGGCGTTAAGCCAAGGAGCCTCTCACCGCTACTTCCTAGATAATATACCCCTTTGGGTATACTCTGTAACAACCAACTCGTTATTAGCGAGGAGAGCAATTAAAGTGTGTAAAGGAAATCCCAGGTAGGCTCAGGTATGAGAGTGGATAGAGACTTTAGGCTCTCTCTGAATCGTTCCAGGATGGCTCCAGTGACCTTACTCTTCGTGCCTTGGACATAGCTCCAAACTTGCTGATTTAACGTTCTCAAGTCCATTTAAATGTAGATGATTCTGTAGTTTATACATTTGCTATTGATTTTGCTGCATGATCTTTTTCAGTAATGTTCAGTAACCCTCTAGAAATCTAAACAGGTTTATCCTTGACCACAATGATACATGCTGATGCCATCACTCAACTTTATGCTGCTTTGTATTGCTGCACTTACACCATCTCATATATTAGTGCTGCGGTCCTTCATCCAAGGATCCTTATACAAACTCCATTCATCAGTCAGTCCATCCATCCAACTAAATACAGATCATATGCATATATCAAAATGCTTATGATCACCCCATCAACATATCGATGTACTCATCCATGTGTTTATACATTAACCTAAACACCCACTCACAGCTTCATAATGACATCTATACCTCACATTCATACACCCACCCATCTATACACCCACCCAACCATACATCTGCTCACCAGCAGTCATGCACACAGGCACCCATTCCCATACATAGACATACCACAGTCCTTGCTACCCTCATGTGGTTCATTAATTCATAATAATACAACAGAAGGACCATCTTTCATTCTTAAACAAATTGCCATTTGTCCACAGACTTTCTCAATCTATATTTGTTCTTTATTCACATGCAATCCTAATGCATCCATGTTAAGACTGCAACCTCACCCATCCACCCAACCACTGAGTCACCTATACAATCATTTATCTACCCAGACATTCAATTCTCCTATAACTCAGTCTTCTTTCCACTAAATACCATCAATCATCCACTCATAATGAATCCACTCACTCTCCCATCAGGACTAGCACTACTTCGTATTATTAATTCCATACATACAGCTACACATGCAGACTCTGTTAAACCCATATTCAGCCATCCACAAAACATCCTTAGCTCTCTATCCACTTACCTCACCCGCCAGTCCAAAGATATACCCAATATTTTTCACATTCTACTATTCATTTAACACACAGTTGTACTCACTCATGCTTCCACTCTCTCACATACCCAGTCCCTCACCCATCCCCTAACTTGTCCCCCTATCTATAACCATGGATTGGTTGACTCTCAATCATCTACCCACCCCACTCCTCCATACACCCACTCACATATCTGGTTCACCCTCTAACCATTGCAGCAGCCACTTATAATCTGCCCACACAGTGACCGAAAACCTTTCTGAAACACTTCAAATCCTAACAGGGATATAAAACAATGGATACTGCATCAAAAGTGGTAAGGATGTGGGAGATAGTCACCAGACATGAATAGAAGGGTGGCTTCCTGAACTGGACACAAGACTGTGAATGAGGTTACCTGAACTACAAACACCACTCCTGATGAAGCCTCCAGAACTGGAAACAAACATGAGAATGAAGCACACTATATCAGAAATTAAGACAGTATCTCAGATAGGAGCCAACAACCAGGTACTCATGATATTTTACTTGACCACCAGAATTGGACAATTGTATGTTAGAACATCAACAGCAAAATAAATAAATATTGTTTTCAGGCTGTTGCTCCATAGATTTTCTATTATGGGGTGATATTTTAAAATGTTAGTTTGAACACAGTTTTTTTGTCAAAGAATATGGAGGCCACTGGAACCATACTAACTGGGCACAAAACCATAGCTCGGGCCCCCATCAATAATACTGATACCCAGTAGAGGATCTGAGAACGCTACACAATATTTTGATTTGGGATTAAGGCTCTTCACACAAGGCTCCAGAAGAGACATCCAGAGCAGGATGCAGCACTCCAACTGTAACCTCCAGACCTGGCCACACTGCTCCAAATGTGATCTTGAAAACTAGATTTAATATGACAAAGGTGTGTTCCAGAAATAGATGCAATGCACCTGGAGAAAATATAGAAGAAGAGGCACATTGAACCAGACACAGCATTCCAGTTGACATCTCAGGAGTTGGACACAGACTTTGGATATCACCTCCACAGTGGGAAAAAGCAGTCCAGATGTGGTCTCCAAAGCTGAACACAATCCTCTAGTTGTGGACTCTAAAAAGAGATGTTACATGATCTATACCAGATGGAGCATCTAGAATTGGACACAGTACTCCCTCTATAGTTTCAGTCACTTGACACAGCAACATAGAGGCCACTTCCACAAAGGACCTTTCATTGAGGTCACGGTAAACATCAAATGTTAGTATTGAGCACAGCCTTCTTGACCAGGCTTTCAGAATCAGTCACAAAAGGTCAAATGTAGGCTCCAGGATTGCCCTATAAATTTAACAGCAATATTCCACCTATGAGCATGGGACACAACTTACAAAATGTTCCAAAGGAGCCATTTCTAACTGAACACACAACTCCTTTTGGGGGACAGTTTCCACACTAGGGTACAATAAGCCAAGTGTCCTCTGTAAAATAGTATACACACTCCAAGTCAGCCATAATGAACTAGATACAATACTCCAGTGGAGACTTTCAGAATTGTGGACAATGCTCCAGATGATGCCTTACTTACTTGTTAACCTTCATTTTCTATGGGCTTCATTTATATTTTCATCCTCCAAACATTTGTTTTAGTCTTCACAGAGCCATGCTATATTATACACTCAGTTTAGAATCAACCCAAATGAGTGCTCACAGATATTTGTAGCAAATGTAGCTTTTTTGCATGGTTACTCCAAAAATGCTGCCTTTTGTCTGGACTCTATTTTTGCAGGTATTAGGACTCTGTTGGGGTAAGACTTCTTCCACAGGAGTCAGAAAAGACCACATTCATGTAGGGTTTGCAGATGAGGAAAAGAGATCGCCATGGACCGGGTTAGTGACTTTGACTGACCATGGCAGAGGTGTTTCTGTAGGTTTAGAGGGGTATAAACTGACAAGCGCCACTACAGAGGCAGCAAATCGCCTGCCTTTTATAACATGGACATGCATGTACAGCGAAACATTAATTAGTCTACCCCAGATCTCAGCCTGTGGGGGCCTGTGTAACAGCTTAGCCTTTTCTGCCTCCCTACTAATTTTGCCTTTTTCTGAGCCCTGTGTTTACTGGTATTAGGATTCTGCACATTGACATTGCTATTCAGTGCCAGTGTGTATGTTCTGGAACAAAAAAATGTATTGGTAAAATTAGTTTTACCCATTTGGGATATTTCATTTTCCTGTAAGATTATTGTAAATAGTGCAGAAAATGCAATTTTGATGTGCAAGTTATATGTCATACATGGGCTGCCGTGTGTATTCACACCACCCACATACATGAGAAAAATGTCTTCCAGGAGCATCACTGTGATCTAGCAGGGCTAGAGTTCAAATGCACTACATTCACATATGACCAGAAAAAGTTCATTTGCAGTGTAGGGAAAGCATATTTGTACTGCATAGGCTTAGCTGTAACTTTCTTTAAACAGGCCTAGCTGGGATTAAAACGTTAATTTCCTATTTCTGTCTGTGGAAATGCTTAAAAATTATATCCCACTTGACTTTAGGGCAATCTTTGTAAAATATAGTTTGTCTTGCCTGAGGCAAAAATGCATAAAACCAGTACTACCACTCATCACACTTCCAAAGTTGGAATGCACATACTTGGCTGGGAGAGTTCACAACTCTAGCTCAGAGATAAATAGCCTAACTATAAGCCCAGGGAGAGCTGAATGGTGTTAAGTGCTAACTATTCAGTGGGAATGAGCTACAAACTGAAGCTTTGGCACTACCTCTTTTGACTTGGAGTTGGAGTTAAATGGCTCACGTCAGTCTGTGCTAAAATAGGAACAAGATCTTGCCAAACCTAACAGTTTGGCTTCAGTCATAGTAGGAGAGAGATACGTTTTGACTCTTTCAGGTGGGAGGTGAGCTGATCTAAATAGAGGAGTAGCTAAGAGCACGAAAACAGACCTGCCAGGTGGCTGAAGGGTTCTACTAGATTAAAATAGGGTCTCCTGTGTAATTCTATAGGAAAGCAAAGAAGTGCTTTTGAGAAAATAGTTGGGATTTGGTGGCAAAATTTCTCTCTTCGCCGGCTTGTACACAGGCTAAAACCGGCATATCAACCACTACCATCGCAGAGCATTCCTGAACCTGGAAAAACTCCAACTAAGAAGAAGGCCCTGCTTGAAAAAATAAGACATCTCACTCCAGCAGGAAGAAGAGGACTCAAGGACTACTGACTGGCTTGCACAAAGGGACCAGAATAGCTCTCCAAGGGCAAAGTGGTCGGACTCCTGTTTACATTTTTGAGGGATATAAAAAGCAGAACTCCCGACTTCAAGAGGATACAACTGGTCACAGGGGACTAGAACCTATAGGAGACCTGGCTGGAGAGAAATTGTGTGTTCATTAGCCTGCCCTGAGGAACCGGGTCAGCTGGACTGACCAGAAGAAACTTTTTCAGCAGTTGGAGACTAAGGGGATCACTAAATGATTTTACAATTAACAGCTGTAGAAAGCAAGTCACATTCACAGAATATTTCAGATTTTTTCTGTCCTTTCTTGGTGATTTTACCACCAAGAATTAGCTGCAGACACTTTTGCTACCCCATGAACACCATGCAACATATGCTAGTACAAAGATTATAGAAGATCACCAGAAATCTCAAGACGGAGTGGTTTACTTAGATCATAAATTAATTTATATGACTGTTTCTTGTGTACTTTTGATCATTTCCTCTTCTTAAACAATTTCATGAGGTTTTCCACTTGTGACTGCTATTTGATGACACTATTAGCTCTTAAGAAGTTCCTAAATCCAAAGAAAAACAATATACTGGCTGGCTAGAGATGGATTTTAATATGCGAATTTAATAAAGATACATGATGTATAAAGCACTGATTTCCTTTGGTGACTGTACTTTGAGTGAAGGAAGTGGTTCATAAATATTGGAGTTTAAGGAAAGGACTTTTTCACTATATGTTTTAAAACACAAATAGTTTTTAGGTCTCGCCTTTACCATTCCGCGGGAATGGGAAATGGGGAGAATTCAAGTCGGCTATTTTCTCTTCAAACTAAGGGCTTTCAGCCGCGGTTTTCTTGCAGTTCACGTGAATCACGTGAGCAAACATGCACGAGCATTCACGGCCAGGGCTTCTCCTCCCCTAGAAGCACTCCTCCCACACCAGCAACTCCCCCCTCCCACACCAGCACCTCCCCTCTCTCTCCAAACAAACACAGCCTTGCCGTAGCAGCACTCCTCCCACACCAGCAACTCCCCCCTCCCACACCAGCACCTCCCCTCTCTCTCCAAACAAACACAGCCTTGCCGTAGCAGCACTCCTCCCACACCAGCAACTCCCCCCACCCACACCAGCACCTCCCCTCTCTCTCCAAACAAACACAGCCTTGCCGTAGCAGCACTCCTCCCACACCAGCAACTCCCCCCTCCCACACCAGCACCTCCCCTCTCTCTCCAAACAAACACAGCCTTGCCGTAGCAGCACTCCTCCCACACCAGCAACTCCCCCCTCCCACACCAGCACCTCCCCTCTCTCTCCAAACAAACACAGCCTTGCCGTAGCAGCACTCCCCCCACCAGCACCTTGCCTCACCACCTGTGCTTATACAGTGATGTGGATAATCACGATTGTACCATCTTTGCCACCAACGTTGTCTGCCATTTTCACTTTTGCTCCAATAGCTTCACCTTCTCTCCCAGACTACTGTACCTCTTCATCTTTGCTAGCAAAGGGATGGGCTCACACATTACCCTCTTCAGTGCCTGTTTCACCTTCCTAGCAGAGTACTGGATTCTCTTCAATGTTTGCTACTGCAGTACTATACCCCCTCTCCGTTACAACTAGTGCTGTGCCCGCTCCACCTTACCCACCACAGCACCTTCACGTTTCCTTACAGTGTTATTTTATTTTGCCTAGCAGGAATAGTTACTGTGCGTCACCCAGAGCACTGTGCAATGCAGTTTTGCTAATGGAGTACCATGCCCCTTTCATTATTTGACAGTTGAGCCCCTTCTTCACCACCCAAGTGCCTGCTTCCATTGACCATTACCCTGTACATTTATGGGTTGGGTAAATCCGTGTCCTTTCAGTACTTGCAAAATCATTCAGTATGTGACGCAATGTATTTTGGCTTTCGCAGTCACATTTACAAAATTCAGATACATTCAACCCATTTCCAAACATTGGTGCTGTATGTGAGACTCACTCTTGGAGTACTCCTAGCTTACACCTGACTTCCAAGCCAGAAGTACGGCAAGAGTAAGTCAGAGCAACTTCTTTGTGCAATGGATCCATCGTCTTTGCTGCTGTTGATTGTACGATTCATCCATTGGCAAAATCAAGCACTGGATGTCATGCCATTTCCTCTAAGGTCACACCAACAATATCAGAGCATCCACTAACACGCAACGCCACTCACACCCACGCAAGCCCACTATCACCCACGCAACGCCACTCACCCACGCAACGCCACTCACCCACGCAACAACACTCACACATGCAACGCCACTCACCCACGCAAAGCCACTCACTCAAAGCAACGCCACTCACACACGCAACGCCACTCACACACGCAACGCCACTCACACATGCAACGCTACTCACACACAAGCCGAATATGTGCATGCAGCTTTCCAATATAGAAAACAAATTGGACTTTATTCGATGTACAACCTTCAGGCCATAAATGTAAACCCCGTCAGGACTGAATCCGACCTTCATCCTTCTGAGGTGGATACACGGAGTACCACTGAGTGATCAACAGACACACTTCTTACGAACAGCGCTATATACAACAGCAAAACTAACGAAGCAAGGGAGGGTTAAAACAAGAATATGCTTTATTAATAGGGAAATTCAAAAGTGGGGCTGCGACGTGATAAAATAAAATGGAAAGTAATGATTGACGTCCTTGACAGCACATGTGAACATATCATCCACGAGCTGATCACGTAAATATCGTTCCGGCGTTTCTTCCGCCGATTACTTTCAAGATTCATCTGGCAATGCATAAGTCTTAAAAACACCTTTGTAAATCAAACCAATGCACATGAAAACATTTTCTGCCATATTGCAAAAAAACATAGACTATTTGAAAAAAAACCGAGCCAAAACACTTCACAAACGATCACAGGCTAAATCAAAATAAACTGCAAGTACAAAAACATATTTACTGCAAACACCAAGTAACACTAGTTTAAACGTTTAAGGTTGTTGCATACCAATAGTGTCTAAATTCATCTCAGCCTTACATATTAATCAAAATCATTCACAACACAAAAGAATAATACTGCAAAAGAAAGACACTGTGATTACAATACAACAGTACAATCACAATCGCACATTGTCAACAAAAAAAATATTTCCCAAAAAATGTCTGAAGTACAGTACATAAAATAACTACATCGCAAGATATTTACTAAAAACAACATTTATACATAGCACATAAAAATTTTGAAACGTTCAAGAGCTAGACACGATGTGCAAAAGAAAAGTCAAATTCAGTCGGAATATGTCGTACTTACATCACAAAAAATTCCAACATTGCCATATATTCATTACAAACAACATTAATACATAGCAGATCAAAATTAGCAAATGCTCAATAGCTGTACACAAACAGCATACAAAAAGTCAAATTCAGTTGGAATATGTCGGAAATACGTCCCATAAAATTAAGACATTTGCAATATATTCATTAAAATCAACATTTATACATAGCACATCAACATTTTTAAACGTCACATAACTATACACTAAGTACATACGCAAAACCAAATACAGTCTGAATACGCAAACGTCATAAACAATACAAAACATTAATAATATTAAAATTCAAACTTACATGTCACACGACGCAGCTACAACACAAGAAGCACAACGCGCCTTTCACACGTGACTGTTCTCGAAGATCTGGGAATTGCCCCGTTGACGCACATCAAACGCAACGCTACGTCACAAAACGTAGCGCTGCGATTGGCTAGAATTTACGTCACACTAAACATTACATCAAAATAAAAAAAAGACTAGAACGCTAATCTCCCTTACGTAACAAACGTAAAGGGAATACATAGCGTACAACATTTTTACATAATAAAAATAAAACACACTTTAAAAACATTCACTAACCACTTATAATCCCAATACAAATACACGAATACACACACACATTACATTAAAATATAAATTAACACATGCAAAACACTCACATATGCCAATCACACATGCAACCCCACTCACACATGCAACGCCACTCACACATGCAACGCCACTCACACATGCAACGCCACACACACATGCAACGCCACACACACATGCAACGCCACACACACATGCAACGCCACTCACACATGCAACGCCACTCACACATGCAACACCACTCACACATGCAACGCAACACACACATGCAACGCAACACACACATGCAACGCCACTCACACATGCAACGCCACTCACACATGCAACGCCACTCACACATGCAACGCCACTCAACCACGAAACGCCACTCAACCACGCAACGCCACTAAACCACGCAACGCCACTCAACCACGCAACGCCACTCAACCACACAATGCCACTCACACATGCAATGCCACTCACACACGCAACGCCACTCACCCACGCAATGCCACTCAACCACGCAACGCCACTCACCCATGCAACGCCACTCACCCACGCAACGCCACTCAGCCACACAACGCCACTCAGCCACGCAACGCCACTCACACACGCAACGCCAATCACACACGCAACGCCACTCACACACGCAACGCCACTCACACACGCAACGCCACTCACACAGGCAACGCCACTCATCCATGCAACACCACTCACACATGCAAGGCCACTCAACAACGCAACGCCACTCAACAACACAACGCCACTCAACCACGCAACGCCACTCACACACGCAAAGCCACTCACACACGCAATGCCACTCATACACGCAACGCCACTCACACACGCAACCCCACTCACAGACGCAATGCCACTCACACAAGCAACGCCACTCACACACGCAACGCCACTCACCCACGCAACGCCACTCACCACGCAACGCCACTCACCCACGCAGCGCCACTCACCCACGCACCGCCACTCAACCACGCAACGCCACTCACCCACGCAACGCCACTCACACATGCAACGCCACTCAACCACGCAACGTCACTCAACAACGCAACGTCACTCAACAACGCAACGCAAATCAACGCAACGTCACTCACATATGCAACGCCACTCACACACGCAACGCCACTCAAACACGCAATGCCACTCACACACGCAATGCCACTTACACACGCAACGCCACTCACACACGCAACGCCACTCACACACACAACGCCACTCACACACGCAACGCCACTCACACACGCAACGCCACTCACACACGCAATGCCACTCACACACGCAACGCCACTCACACACGCAACGCCACTCACCCACGCAGCGCCACTCACCCACGCAACGCCACTCACACACTCTACACCACTCACCCACGCAACGCCACTCACACATGCAATGCCACTCAATCACGCAACGTCACTCAACAACGCAACGTCACTCAACAACGCAATGCAAATCAACAACGCAACGTCACTCACACATGCAACGCCACTCACACACGCAACGCCACTCACACATGCAACGCCACTTACACACGCAATGCCACTCACACACGCAACGCCACTCACACACGCAACGCCACTCACACACGCAACGCCACTCACACACGCAACGCCACTCACACACGCAACGCCACTCACACACGCAACGCCACTCACACATGCAACGCCACTCACACATGCAACGCAACTCACACACGCAACGCCACTCACACAGCCAACGCCACTCACACATGCAACGCAACTCACACACGCAACGCCACTCACACAGCCAACGCCACTCACACAGGCAACGCCACTCACACAGGCAACGCCACTCACCCATGCAATGCCACTCACCCACGCAACGCCACTCACACACGCAACACCACTCACACACGCAACGCCACTCACCCACGCAACGCCACTCACCCACGTAACGCCACTCACCCACGCAGCGCCACTCACCCACGCAAGGCCACTCACCCATGCAACACTACTCACCCACACAATGCCACTCACACATGCAACGCCACTCAACCACGCAACGTCACTCAACAATGCAACGTCACTCAACAACGCAACGCAAATCAACAACGTAACGTCACTCACACACGCAACGCCACTCACACACGCAACGCCACTCACACACGCAACGCCACTTACACACGCAACGCCACTCACACACGCAACGCCACTCACACACGCAACGCCACTCACACATGCAACGCCACTCACACATGCAACGCCACTCACACATGCAACGCCACTCACACATGCAACGCAACTCACACATGCAACGCCACTCACACATGCAAAGCCACTCACACATGCAACGCCACTCACACAGCCAACGCCACTCACACAGGCAACGCCACTCACACAGGCAGCGCCTCTCACACAGGCAACACCAATCACACACGCAACGCCACTCACACACGCAACGCCACTCACACACACAACGCCACTCACACACGCAACGCCACTCACACACGCAACGCCACTCACACACGCAATGCCACTCACACACGCAACGCCACTCACACACGCAACGCCACTCACCCACGCAGCGCCACTCACCCACGCAACGCCACTCACACACTCTACACCACTCACCCACGCAACGCCACTCACACATGCAATGCCACTCAATCACGCAACGTCACTCAACAACGCAACGTCACTCAACAACGCAATGCAAATCAACAACGCAACGTCACTCACACATGCAACGCCACTCACACACGTAACGCCACTCACACATGCAACGCCACTTACACACACAACGCCACTCACACACGCAACGCCACTCACACACGCAACGCCACTCACACACGCAACGCCACTCACACACGCAACGCCACTCACACACGCAACGCCACTCACACACGCAACGCCACTCACACATGCAACGCCACTCACACATGCAACGCAACTCACACACGCAACGCCACTCACACAGCCAACGCCACTCACACATGCAACGCAACTCACACACGCAACGCCACTCACACAGCCAACGCCACTCACACAGGCAACGCCACTCACACAGGCAACGCCACTCACCCATGCAATGCCACTCACCCACGCAACGCCACTCACACACGCAACACCACTCACACACGCAACGCCACTCACCCACGCAACGCCACTCACCCACGCAACGCCACTCACCCACGTAACGCCACTCACCCACGCAGCGCCACTCACCCACGCAAGGCCACTCACCCATGCAACACTACTCACCCACACAATGCCACTCACACATGCAACGCCACTCAACCACGCAACGTCACTCAACAATGCAACGTCACTCAACAACGCAATGCAAATCAACAACGTAACGTCACTCACACACACAACGCCACTCACACACGCAACGCCACTCACACACGCAACGCCACTTACACACGCAACGCCACTCACACACGCAACGCCACTCACACACGCAACGCCACTCACACACGCAACGCCACTCACACACGCAACGCCACTCACACATGCAACGCCACTCAAACACGCAACGCCACTCACACACGCAACGCCACTCACACACGCAATGCCACTCACACACGCAACGCCACTCACACACGCAACGCCACTCACACACGCAACGCCACTCACACACGCAACGCCACTCACACACGCAACGCCACTCACACACGCAACGCCACTCACACACGCAACGCCACTCACACATGCAACGCCACTCACACATGCAACGCCACTCACACATGCAACGCCACTCACACATGCAACGCAACTCACACATGCAACGCCACTCACACATGCAAAGCCACTCACACATGCAACGCCACTCACACAGCCAACGCCACTCACACAGGCAACGCCACTCACACAGGCAGCGCCTCTCACACAGGCAACACCAATCACACACGCAACGCCACTCACACACGCAACGCCACTCACACACACAACTCCACTCACACACACAACGCCACTCACACACGAAAAACCACTCACGTTGCCAATAGGTCTCGCAGTACGAAAGTTGGAGCCATTACAATTGCAAATAACAATGCCTTTCACTTTGGTTATCATTTTAAATACATAAAGGGCTTTGTCATTTACAAAACCAATAGCTCCAACTTTCCTACTGTGAGACCTATTGGCAACGCCAGTGCTTGTTGATTTCAGCTAATACATGTGTCTAGGGTGCTATCCAATATTTTGTAAAATTGGAGAATAAGGGAACCATTTATTCCCTTGTGGTGTGCATTGTTCCACAAGGGCATTGGAGAGATGTACTCCACTTCCCTGGTAGAATACAGTCCACCATGTTTAGAGATCTCTGCTTTCCCGGTATAGATCTCTGTTTCTTCAGAGGAGCCAGTGACATATTGGCTCTTCTGATGGCATTGAAAGTTTTCTGAGCAGCTGCCATGTTCCATGTTTTTTTTTTTTTTTTGGAAAACCTTTATTTATCAAAACAAAGTACACCGCTATTCACCCATACATCCCGGAGGCCAGGCAGCATCGTATCTCAAATCGGGAACATGTACAAAAACGAGGCACAGGAGTGGTCAGGTTTAATTTTACGATGGAGAATACTAAAATAACAATAAATATAAACAGAGTCAAGAAAGAGAAAAATAGAGAAAGAAAGAGAGGAAGGAACAGAAAGAAGAAAGTGAAAAGAATAACAAGGCTGAGGACCAAAAGGATATTCTAGGCACATATCACGGGGAGGGGCGGGGTCTGTACATCCCACAAACAACAGGATGCATGACAGACAGGTGGACGGGGAGCAGAGACTCAGGATACAACACGTGGAACCTAGGGAAGGGGTAGCTACGGGGAAAGGCGGACCTCAGGCTGTGCCATCTCAGGGGGTGCACAGATGTCTCCCCTATACGAGTTCCACGCTCCCCAGACCGACCCCCACATCTTGGGTTTGCCCCGGGCCATGTAAACAGACTTTTCACGGAGCATGCACCAATCCATTTTGGTTTTCCACAGGCCAACGGTGGGGGAAGTTGAAGCACCCCATTTCTGGGCAATGTCCCTCTTGGCTATCATATTGCCCAGGGTGACCCAACGGGTCTGAGCCACATTATAATCAGTCGGGCCCCACACGTTCAAAAGGCAGCGCCGGGCCTCCGCATGCAGGGTCACACCGGTCACAGCTCTCATTACCTCATGCACACGTCCCCAGTAAGAGGCAACTGCCGGACACTCCCAGAGTATGTGCATAAAGGTGGCCAATACGCCACATCCTCTCCTGCATAGTCCATCCTGAGAGAGTCCCATATGAATCAGCCTCGGGCCTGTGATATAAACCCTGTGGAGTATCTTCAACTGAACAAGTCTCAGCCTGGCTGAGATCGCCACCTCCTTAGGGGAAGAAACCGCGGACTGCCACTCCTCATCATCCATCTCAATCCCGTCATTCACCCAGAGGTCTCTCAGTTTCACCAGCAGGTCAGTCCGTGCATTAATAAGATTTTTATAGATCAGGGAGATGGCGCTATCCGGCATATGGCCGTCCAGTACCCTATCTTCCAGCGGAGATGATTCAGGCACTTTCTCTCCCACGGGCATAGAAGATGTGAGAGCATGCCGAAGCTGTGCATAACGGAAGTATTCCATTTTATCCAATTGGAACTCGGCCTGCAGTGCCTCAAAAGATTTAACTTCCCCCCTAGCCATCATATCTACAACCCTAGAGATACCAATGAGATCCCACCTGTCGAACCCCTTGGAGTGCCACAGTTTCCCAAGCAGGTCAGAATCGTATAGGGGAGTTGCCATGGTGAGTCTACCCTGCCAACCCAGAGTTTTGGTCACCGCCCTCCACAGGTGCACCGCCGTCCTAGTGGGTCCAGTTAGTTTCCGATCCAGAGATCTAGGGTACAATGCCCTATAGTAATTCCCATCATTCACAAGCCAGCGATCCATGGCATATCCAGGATTGACTGCCGGCCCGTAAAAACCGTGGTTAACTGCCGCCAGCTGAGACGCCCAGTAGTAGCGACGTATAGGCAAGGCGATGCCTCCATCGTACCACGGTATAGTCAGCTTGGCAATAGAGATCCTCGGCCTACCATCCCACAACAGGTTACGCTGCAGGCTCTCAACCTCTCCGAAGTATTTGGCCGGCACTGGGTCTTGTGTGTTCTGGAGCGCATAGAGGAACCGCGGCAGGGACATCATTTTAAACAATGCCGCCCGGCCCAGCAGGGATATCGGCAATCTCTTCCAGCCCTCCACGTCTCGCCGCAGCCGCGCCAAAGGAGGGAGTAAGTTATTAGCGTAACGAGTACGGGCATCCTTTGAAATATAGATGCCCAGGTACTTGAATCCTTGTTGCGAAATCTGTATAGCGCAACCGCGAGGGAGGCGCGGAGTGTCACCACACAGTACGTAGAGGGAGGACTTGGACCAGTTGATGACCAGGCCCGAGTAACCACCAAAAGTGCCCAGTACATCAAATGCCATAATCAAGGACCGGCAGGGAGAGGTAAGATATAAAAGGATGTCGTCGGCATGGAGCGAGACGCGATCTTCAAAGCCCGGCGACCATGTGATACCTGCAAAGTCAAGATGTACACGGATCCATGCAGCCAGCGGCTCAAGTGCTAGAGCAAACAGGAGCGGCGACAGCGGGCAGCCCTGTCTAGTACCTCTGCGCAAGGCAAACGAGGCAGACAGATGACCGTTCACCATCACATTGGCAAGCGGGGAAGAGTAGAGGAGCCGGACCCAGCTGATGTAGTCAGGCCCAAACCCGAATTTAGCAAGCACAGCCCAGAGGTAGTTCCACTCAAGCGAGTCGAACGCCATCGTTGCGTCAAGCGAGGCAAGCACCGTCGGTTCTGTGAGCAAATGACCCCGTGCCATAACCGCGTGGAGCCTACGAAGATGAAGGGCCGTGTTACGATGTGGGATGAAACCAGACTGGTCCGGGTGAACCAAGTCCGCGATTACTCCCACAAGCCGATTAGCCAGCAGCTTCGCCAAGATTTTCGGCTCAGCGTTCAACAGGGAAATAGGACGGTACGATCGGCAAAGGTCTCGAGGCTTCCCTTCTTTGTGAATGACCACAATGGTGGCCAGACGTTGATCAAGCGGGAGCTCTCCGGCCTCACGGGCCACCAGGAACATATCCCTCAGAGGTGCAGCAACGGTGTCAGCCTTGAGCTTGTACAGCTCCACCGGAATGCCATTGGGTCCCGGTGCTTTCCCGGAGCGCAGCGATCTGATTGCCAATGCCACCTCATCCACCGTCATGCCCCGGTCCATATCCTCACGCTCAGTATCAGACAAACAAGGGAGCTCGATCTCCTCCAGAAAAGAGGCCGAGTCAGATTCGGACAGGGCGGAAACAGACGTGTAGACCGTCTCAAAGTAGTCTGCGAACGTCTCGGCAATAGCAGCAGGGTCAGTGACGACCAGGCCGTCGTCGCCCAGGATTTCCGGTACAACTCGGGACGCCAGTTCCTTCTTGTCCAGCCAGGCAAGAAGCTTACCCGCCTTATCACCAGCGTCATAAATCCTGCCCTGCTGTTCCCTGCTCATCGCCTTAGCTGCGTCAGTAGCAGTGGCCCTATATTCCGACTGCTTCAGGGCAAGAGCATGGAGCAAATCCGGAGTCGGTCCCAGGGCCAGCTGGGAATTCAGATCAGCAATATCCGACTCCAGCCGAACCAAGTCTTCATCCCGTCTTCTGCGCGCCTCGGCTATCAAGGAGAAGGCTTCTCCTCTAAGAACAGTTTTGAAGGCCTCCCAAAGCGAGACGGCCGAGTCGACCGAGCCCGAGTTTTCAGCAAAGTACAGCTCAATGGACTTCGCTAGGAGATCACGGGTCTTGGGGTTGCGAAAATACCAGGGGTTAATGGGTGCTACCCTCGACGTCGCCATTATGTTAAAGTCGAAGGACACCCAAACCGGGGAGTGGTCAGAAATACCCCTGGCCATAAGACGAGCGCTAGAAACCGACTGCGCCTGGGCCGCGGGGGTCAGGACATAGTCAATACGGGAAAGACTACCGTGAGCCCCCGAGTGGAAAGTGTATTGTCTCTGAGTGGGATGCAAAAGTCGCCAACAATCAACCATGCCCATGGTGGTAATGAAGTCTGGGAGCCAGGACTGTGCACTACGTAGATCTCTGGATGGGAAACGATCCAATTTACCTGAAACCACAGAGTTAAAGTCCCCCCCAGAATCAGCAGTCCCTCCGGGAGACCCAAGATGGCGCCACCAAGGTCTTGAAAAGTGGATGTTTGCAGCCCCGGGGGCACATAAACCGAAACCAAAACCAAAGTGCGCCCCTCCCACCTGCACACCACTGCCACGTATCGGCCCCTATCATCAACCAAAGTAGACTCCACCTCTAGGGGAAGTGACATGCGCACCATGATGCCCACCCCTCGGGACCCCGTAGAGAACCCAGAATGGGCCACCATTTTAAACCCTCTCCTGTTCAGAGCCTTACAGGTGTTACCAACAAGATGAGTTTCCTGTAAAAGAACGACATCTGGGGCACAGCGTTTAAGCAATTGCAGAACAACACCACGTTTAATGCGGTCCCCCAACCCATTGACGTTCCAACTCAACAAGTTCAATGATTTACCCCCCATCATCAAGGACGTCCCACTCCATCAACCCCCCCCCCCCCCCCGGAATGCAGCCCGCAAGCCAAGAACACCAGAACAATAAAACCCCAGCCAAGAAGAGTTTAGAAAGAATAGAACAGATAATAAACACACGTCCCAACTACCCCCCACCCTGCACCCCTGCATTAGACTAGAAGCCACCCCAACTAGCAGTGTGCCTGTCGCCCCTTAAACTAACCTACAAGAAGCCCCTAGAGGAGAAAAGAGACATCCTATCCCCCCCGTCACCCTCCATATCAAAAGTGCAGAAGTGATAAGAAAAAGAAGCAATATTCAGAGTCGATGCCAGCCGCAGCGACCCCCCCAGAGAAAAGTCGCAGGCAAAATGTTCATTCCCGGGAACCTGATCCTCCTGCTGCATCTTCCGTCTGATCATCTGGTTCGGTCCGTTGTTGAGGCAAAGTGTCTAACCAGTCCCCTGCTGCATCTGGAAGGTCAAAAAACATTGTCCGGTTGCCATGCTCGATGCAGAGTTTTGCAGGATAGAGCATGGAGTAGCGCATCCCCAACTCCCTAAGCCGCCGCTTCACACCATTAAAACTTTGCCGGCGTTTCTGGACGGCCTGCGTAAAGTCAGGGAAAAAATTAATGTCTGCGTTCTGGAATCGTAGCGGCCCAGCGCTCCTCGATGCCTGCAAAATGGCGTCCCGGTCCCGATAGTTAAATAGTCTTGCAATGATGGGGCGAGGGGATGCGCCCGACTTCGGTGGGCCACCCGGGATCCTGTGTGCCCTCTCGACCGAGAAAAACTTGCTCAATCCTCCCGGCGCCAAGTTCTTGACCAACCAGTCCTCCACAAATAGTTCCACCGGCTCTCTCCGGCACTCCCGTGATACGGACATTCTGGCGCCGAGCCCGTCCCTCGAATTCGTCAAGCCGGCATGCAAGCAGCCCATTAGCCATCTTCAGGTCCCGGACCTCAGTCTGTACGTCCGACATGTCATTAGTTAAGCTCGACGTTTTGAGGTCCAGCGACTTCACCTTGTCATTTGTCTTGCCAAGATCGGCTCTAATGAGATTAAGTTCGATCTTTAGGGTATCCACTTTGCTGGACAGCGCCTCGTGTAGACTATGCATCTCAGCCTTCACGCCAGCAATGGCGCCCATCACGTCCCGAAGTGTAAATTCAGGATCCTCAGGGGACACGTCCCGCAACGAGTCTTTAGTTCGACCCGTCATAACCGGCGACCCCTTTGATTGAGAAAATCGTTCTGGGATGGTAGATTGGGACTGCGTCGGCTTCTTGCTGACCCTCGGAGGCTTCCCTTTGTCTGAGTCCCCTTTGCCCGCCATATTGAAATGCAATGGCAGGATAGTCCGGGGGAGGGGCAGGTCACCAAGCGCACCTCCAGTCGGCACGAGAGATACCACAATGAGAGCCCCAAGTACAACCAGAGGGAGGGTACAACGAAGACTGCCCGGGCCAGCAGGTCCAGTGAGTGCGACAGGCCCGCACAGGGTGTCCCGTGGCAGGCCACCTCTCGGTCCCAACGGTGCCAGCCAATGGCATAGATAGTGTCCGCCAACTTCACGACGGCATAACTCGGTCCAGGAAGATCGGATTTTCAATCTGGGAACGGGCGCCGCTTCAGCACCGGCTTAGCTGATGATTCCCACCGCCGTGGGACAGGATAGGTGGCAGGATCATTGCGGAGGATCAGGAGGTCTTCGGAGCTCCGAGCTCACGCGGCCATCTTGGTCGCCCGCGAAGCTCCTCCCCCCATGTTCCATGTTTTTGCACACCGTTTATGCCTTGAAACTTAAAATGATTCATATCCCCAGTTTGTAAGAACCTATTTTAATGATCTTGGTGTAATTGTGCTCATTATTATTCCCTCTTTCTTTTTCAAATGGCTTTAGGAGTTTTCTCGTACTGTGTTATTAACTTTAACACTTTTGGTTCTGCTTGAACTTAACACACATATCTGTGGGGATTGCCTACTGCTGGTGCTGCGGCTACCAAAGTTGAGCAGAGATTCTCACAGAACTGTGCTTTAACCTATCTAGGTTATGTTTAGTAAGTTGAAAGGGGAAACACCCCCAAAACAGCCCTTTTTTGACAATATTGAAAAACAAGTCTAGCTTGCAATGTTGCTCCTTTTAATGTATCTAATATGTGGCCAGTGCTTGTAACTTCTGTATATGTGAGATAAAGTTGCCCTGACTGCTGTTGGATTGAGTGTTAGATGTGTGTGCTTGTCTGTCGTGTGTGTTTGTGTAAATCTGCACTGCTGCTACTTTCTGTATTCCTATTGTTTGTATCAATGAAGCTTTTACTACAAATGTTCGTGCTGCAGCTGTGCTCTGTTGGTAAAATCATGCACTAATTAAAACACCTAAATTATTGACTTTGCCAGTGCCTGTTAAATTCTTCTTAACTCACAGGCCGGCTCCGGAAGCTAGTATGCAGTGACTTGATGTCAGTAACCACATTATTTCAGACAGCTGTTCACCCTAATGACTGAGTCAGCACAGAGACGCAAATGCTTAAAGGGCAAGCAATAGCAGGCAATTGAATGTGTCTTTATCCAGCATCTAAATCCTATCTTCCAGTTATTCAGCTGGTACTTTGAAAATAGGATGGTCGTGTAATCCCCTTTGAAATATAATGCATCAGAAATGCAGTCTGGAATTTTGTACGTTTCACCACGGTTTATTTATTGAATATTTGTCATATGTGTATAATTCCCTTGTGCACATTTTAACAAAATCAAGACACAACTTCTTAGAGTTTAGAAACCCTGCCTGGCATTCTTAGTGCAGACATCTCAACCTTTCTCAGACAATACGAAGGCATTTACATCAAACCACAAAAGGACCTTCTCTGAGTGAAGTTCTATGTTAATTAATTTTAGGTTTATTATAATAATTTAGTTCAGAACTTTTTTTACTTAAAACTCTAATTTTAGTTCCCCTCATATATCTTTGTTTCCTTATGAACACTTTGCATAAAACGTGTAATTAAGGATCGGAGTTGATTGTATTAACCACTATCCTCATTTCATGATATAGTACCAAAATACTGAGGGGCATATTATCAAGCAGGGCGATAGGCGATTATCGACGCTTTTGCGGCCGTTTTTGGCTGCTAAGCGGCGATAATTCTATCGCCCTATTAGCAAGCTGTCGCTAACTGATGTTAGCGACAGCTTTTAGGCGATAGCGAGCAGTTTGGAGCCCGCTTTGCATGTCAGCGATGCTTATCGCTAATGACATGCAAAGTGGGCGTACCCAACCAGTTAGCGACTGAAAGCAGTCGCTAACGTCGCTATCGCCTATTAGCAAGGCAGGCGTAGCGATGGAAATATTCGCGCTAAGCGCGAATATCTCCAAATGCTAACACGTGCCCAGACCAGTTCTTAGCCATGTCATCCAATGGGAGGTGAATAACATGGCTAAGAGCATTTTGTCGCTAATGCGTGAATATCGCTGTATTCTCAGCGATATTCACGCATTTTGCCGCTATCGCTGGATTTTTTAGCACAATGGAGATAAACGTTGCTAATAGCATGTTTTCTCCGCTAACATATCCAGCAATAGGCAGCGATAAAAAAATCGTCACTAAGCCTATTTAGCAATAAATATCACTACTTGTTGGTAATATGCCCCTGAGTACTCAATATCATGTTACCAAAATATAGCAAACATGTTGACTAGATAAGTACATACAGGTATGTAAATGTTCATTATACCTAATTTCACATCCATTTTTCTTGATTTACATAAATTCTCAAGGTCTGTATAGAGATTCCAAGAGCCCTGACAAGTTAACGCTCAAGCAGATCATGATGCCCATTCCCACCCTTAACAATGGTAATAAATAGCATATTACATTCTATGCGTCTGCATTTATGGTTTATGCCAAAGCAATTTCTCATGTGTATTTGGTTTAAAGAAAGTTACTTCACCAAAACGCAAGAAGATTCATTTGTGCTGAAATGTAAAATCACTTTGAAAAGACCTTGTGAATGTATGGGGATCTGGTTTAATGTGTATATGTAATTGTTACATACTGTCAGGCAAAAATCATGTTTTCTCATGTCAGTTTTGCTGTACTGTGTGATGAGTATGTATTTTTTTTTTAAAAGATGTTTATTTTGGGGAAGTTAGATTGAAAAGGTTGTTTGCTTTAAAGTGCAGCTAAACGTGGGCACTGATTCGAGTTCGAATGTTTAGGTTTTGTGTACCATTCTTGATTAAATCACTGATAAATGAATAGTCAGTAGTGGATTTAAGCAAGTCTGTGGCGGCAGCTATTACTGCTTGATTATGGATTTACCATATTTATTACATAATTAGCAAATTTGAAGATTTCACAAAAAAGTTTGTTCCTAGTTCAAATGGATGAAAATAAATATGCTTGGGAATTTGCATCTAATTTGCATTTTTGCCCCATAAAAAAAGCCCCAAAACACCAACATGCCTGCATGGGTTAATAGTTGTGGGCAAATCAAAAAAGGTCTTTTCAACCGAAAGTACTGCAAAAAACAGAAATTTGACTTGAGCTGAACTAGAATATTGTGGGTGAGCTTCATAAATAGAGGCAACTATTCACCTAAAGAAGGGGAACTACCCAGATGTGGTGTTTTGTATAATGTGTAAGAAATTGGGTTACTAGTTAAAGGGGGTGGAACTCTACACAGGCAGCAATGACAAACCTTGTCAGGGTGAGGGAACCCTATTCCAAAGTAAACACGCACCAGAGAGAGGAAACGCCACCTTGCCTGAAGCAGAGAGCAAGTCTGCCAGCGGGACAGCAACGGCTGTAGGAGCAGGAGCTGAGCCCCCCCTGCCGTCGCATTCCAACACCAACGCGGAAGTAGAGCGGGGGGACTCCAACACCCAGGAGCCTGTGCGGGGGCGCGCACCAGTGACGCGCAAGAAGGCGCCCGGAGGCGCTTAAAACAGCGGCGCCGCCGGAGCGCCTTGGGAACCCTATTCCAAAGTAAACACGCACCAGAGAGAGGAAACGCCACCTTGCCTGAAGCAGAGAGCGAGTCTGCCAGCGGGACAGCAACGGCTGTAGGAGCAGGAGCTTAGTCCCCCCTGCCGCCGCATTCCAACACCAACGCGGAAGTAGAGCGGGGGGACTCCAACACCCAGGAGCCTGTGCGGGGGCGTGCACCAGTGACACGCAAGAAGGCACCCGGAGGCGCTTAAAACAACAACGCCCCCTCCGCATAGCGGGACACGAGCGGGACCAAGCGCGGGGCTAAGCCCGGGCAAAGGGCGGGCCCTCTGTGGCCCTCAGAGGCCTGAGGAGCCTGGCCTGGGCCATACACCCTGCCTGACTGCCATCAGCTCATGGGTTCATGGACATCTAAACTGTAAGTCTGCCAATTGTTTATGTTATTTACCACTGGGAACAATTTACGACATTGACTTTCGAGCTTGGCTGACACAATTGTCTAAATCTCCTACTGCTCTATTATTGGGTACTTATAGGGTCTGTTATGAACTGCCGAGAGACCAGAAGCATGGCAGCCGCAGGAGCAAAAAAGTTGACTGGTACCCTCGATGACTTTATTGTCCGCACACACGCTTTAATTGATGAAGGGATTATTTTAATGGACAGAAGGGTGTCTCAAGACTTAGCCATGGCTAAGCAATCCTCTTTAGGCCTCATAGCTCAAGCTTGTACCCCTAATGCTGTAACTGGCTCGAACACTCTTGTAATGGTACACAATGATGGGGGCTATGATGTCCCAAGTTCTCAAGAGGGTTTGGAGGCAACCCCTAATCTCACCCTGCTTGTAGATAGCGGCCCAGTTGGCAATGAGACTGATAACCTATCCATGGCTAGTGCTTTATATCTAAGGGGTATGAAAGAGGGGGCAATTCCTAAACAAAAGACCAACAAATCCACCATTCGCAAAGGGAAAAAAGCACACGTTATCCACAACCAAGATCTAACCAAGTCAGACCCAGTGCTCCTGAATGCGAGCAGCAACACGGTTGCCCATACTAATGACACTGGGGGAGTGCCCCAGGCCAATGTCGGCCTACCCTTAAGCCTCCCAGATGACACTGTTGTAGACAGCAGCTTGGAGGAAATTTTGGAACTAAGTGGCGAGGCAAACAACCAAGTCAGAAGTAGTGAGGATAGAAGTAGCCTAAGCATGGTTAATAATAACATCTTTGAAATGTTAAAAATCCTCCTCGAACCCATTGAGGCTAGGTTACGCTGCTTAGAAACAATACTAAAAAACATCCATAAAGACATAAGTGCCCCTAGTTTCAACCTGAATAACAAAGCACCCCACGTAAAAACTACAACGAACAAGCCATCCCTAGCCGATAAAAGTGTCCCTACTGTAAAAAAAAAATGTGCCCAGAAATCCTGGAAACATCACTAATCCAGGAGGTACCACAATAAAGACCCCTGACCCTAAACAAACACTGAACCCAGCCAAACCTAAAGTAACTCCTCAAGTTAGGTTCAAAGATCCCACACCCCTGACCCCAAAATTGGACCAGGCCCCAATAGATAAGAGAGAGTCCCGGAGAAACATCCATCTTCCCCCGGATGCATGTCCATATGTTGCGATCTTGACTGGGGTCACTGAAATTGCATCAACTGAAGTAGAATCTTACCAGGCCCTGAAAAATAAAGTATGCCATTGGCTGTCTAAAAACCACCCATTACCAGCAAATATGCCTAGTAATATTCTAATGGTGGAAAGAAGTCCTTGGGTTGGTGGTAATAGAAAAAATTTACAAGGAGACTGTATCGTGGTCACCTTTGATAACCCACAGGTGGTACAATACATCTGTGGAGGAACCCCGCGCTATCATGCAAGCACGGTCACTGCCAGGCCCCTTTCCTATTTCTATTCACTGGGGAACCAAGCAGATAAAAGATGGAGTTGGTTAAGGGGTCCACACGAACACAAAATTAGACAGAGGTTCAACCCCCCATGGGAGGTGCAAGCCCACGGTTGGGAGGAGGGTGGTGAGGATGGATGGAACCTGGTCAGGAGAAGAAGAGCGAGACCTTTTCAGGGAGGGTTTGCTGCAGGGCCCCGAAATAGTCACCCACATTATGACCACCATATTGTGAATGGGCAAGAAAACTACTTTAATATCCCAATGTTCAATCATTATGAGTGCCCGTCATTTATGGAATGGGTTGATTGATAAAAACTGGGCTCACCCATTAAACAGCTGCTAAACACCCTTCCCATTGTCCCACAAAGTAGTCAGGCTGTGCAGGAGTCAAATATTGAGTTAAACACTGACCTAGCTTTAACTATAGGTCAGGGTACTGAGGGCGGGACATCATCCTGTGTGAAAGAGGATAATGAAATGGGAGGGCGGGGGATATCCCTGGCCACATGGAATATTGCGGGCCTCAGGAATAAAATGGATGACCCCTATTGGAGGAATCTCATAGGCACCATGGACATAATAGCTATGCAGGAGACCTGGGCCACCGAAAACATGCTCACAGTTGATGGCTTCACTACTTTTTTTCTCCCAGCAGTCAACTCAAAGCGAGGGCGCGCCAGAGGTGGTCTGGTTACCTTGATATCCGCCAAAATCCCAGGCTCTTATAAAGAAATAGCAACTGGTAGCCCCTACTGCCTTGCAGTTCTAATTACTCACAGGGGCACTAATAACGTATTGGTAGTGAACTTTTATAACTCCTTTGATAGGGATCATCCGGTTGGCAACCTGTTGAGGTTAAACTCTTTCTTAGTCAACTTCAAGGAGTCCATAGAGCCTGAGTGCATTGTCATCTTAATGGGAGATTTTAATGTCCATGGTTGCCAGGATAAATGTCCCCCCAATGTTCTTTTTGGCCCCCCGGAAAGGAGAATACCCACTTTGAACACTCAGAACAGGGAACTTTTCTGGAATCCCTGTTGTCCGAAAATGGGTTAATGCTACCAACTGGGTGTGACGAGGATATCCCAACTTTCACAGGTCATGGCAGTGGGTCTACAATTGATTACATCTTCCTGAGTAGCAGTTATGGGAGCCAAATTATTAGTTATTCAGTTGTAAGGTCCCATTTTAGTGACCACAATCTGGTTGTATTAAAAGTTAAGAATGTACTTGTTATCAAGGAATGTAGCTTGAACCTAGTAGATAAACGTGATATACGTCCGACTGACCAGGCACGCAGAATTAAGTGGTGTAGAATAATTCCTGAGGATTTCTTTTGTAATTTTTGCATTAGTAGCCAGGAGGCTCTAAAACTTTGTATGGATGATCAGGCGGGGACAATGAGTTAATAGAGGCGTATAAAAGGGTCTGTGCCGACATTTTGTCCAACCTGACGCAACGGGGCACAAGTAAAACACAAGGGAAGGAAGGCTGGTTCGACAAGAAATGTTCTGCTGCTAACCATAAACTTAAAGTAGCACTTAAATCTAAGCCAGTAGATAGAATGCTCGTGGCCACCCTCAGGAAAGAATACAAGATCACCATTGAAAAAAGGCGGCGCAAGATTAGAGAGGACGCTTGGGCCGACTTAACCTCAATTGACGTTTTAAAAAGCAGCGCCAAATTTTTGGCCGTGGTCAATCAACCCTTTTTCTCAGACTCAAGCAACAATGAATTGGATTGTGGTATCCAAGCAGACAAATGGCACTCACACTTTAAATCTGTTTATGAACAGGAAACATTGGGGGCTGAGGGCACGACCAGCTCTTACCAACTCCCCTATAGTTTAACGGTGGACGAGGAAGAGGTGGCCGTAGCCATTGGAAAAATGACCAGTAACAAAGCACCCGGGCCGGATGGGGTTCCCGCTGATCTTTTTAAAGTCGATATTTTATTTTGGTCCAAAATCTTATCTAGAGTTTTTAACAGAATTTTCAAAGCAGGCATCCCAGAATCCTGGACCCAATCAGCGATTGTCCCTATTTACAAAAAAGGGGATGGGGGGACCCTGGAAACTATCGCCCCATATCCCTCATAGACTCTGCAGTCAAGGTCCTAGGGAGAGTGGTCCTATGTAAACTTACTGAATGGTTAGAGGAGACTAACACCCTCTCTCCCCTTCAGTATGGTTTTAGAAAGGGGCGTAGTACCATCGACCAAAGTTTAAACCTACAACTGCTCATAGGGAAATACACACAAGTGAAGCAAGGATCCCTGTACATTGCCTTCATGGATCTGTCCTCGGCATTCGACCAAGTTAACAGATCCAAGTTGTGGGGCCAGCTTCTTAGTGTTGGAGTAGATCCAAACATCGTGTATTTTTTAGCAGACCTCCATAGGGACCTTACTGCCACGGTCCGTTACGACAGAAAAGGGAACTGCACGGGGAAAATCAGTATTACCAATGGTGTAAGGCAGGGATGCATTCTTGCTCCCCTGCTCTTTACACTATATATAAATGACTTGGGCGGAACTTTGGTCCTGGCTTGCAAGGATATCCCCAGGGCAGGGAAATATCTACTGCCCGCCCTATTATATGCGGACGACGCTGCTCTTATAGCTAGAACTGCAGTGGGTCTACAAAGCCTGTTGAATTCTTTTTATGCTTTTATGACAAACCTTGATGTAAGTATTAACTTTGGTAAGTCTCATGTTATGGTGGTAGGCCACAAAGCAAAGGCCAAAAAAAATGTGATGACGCTGCACTGTAATGGCCACAAACTGTCAAGAGTTTCCAGATTTCCTTATCTGGGGGTTGTTTTCGATGACTGTTCCACCTGGCACCCCCAAATGCTGGAGAAGAAAAATGTTCTGGTACGCTCCATTTCCGCGGTGCTGGGTTTCTCACGCAAATTGGGGGTGAAGCCCATAGAGGCAGTTTTAAAAGTGTATGCTGCTAAATGTATTGCCATCGCTATGTATGGTGCAGACCTGTGGGGCTTTAGGCCTATCAAATTCCTTCAAGGTATAGAAGATAACTTTCTAAAATCAATTCTCTCCCTGCCAAGATCCACGGCCAGCTTCATAGTCCATCAGGAATGCGGCGTGGATTATTTGGAGGATCGAATTGCTATGGCCCCCCTTTTAAAATGGATATCGGTATGGCTCAATCCAGAGCTTGAAGTCAACCATGAAATTCTGAAGGACTGTCTAAAGTTAGATCACTGGAACAAGATTCCCTGGTTGAAATATGTAGAACAAATGTGTGTAAAGTTGGGATGGCCTGAACTGTTTCACAAACCATCTGCCCTGGTGAAAGCCGATCTGAAGTGGACAAAGAACACTTTTTTGCTGTACAGTGGCACGGACAGAGAAGGCAGGGAGCTGTTAAAGCCCTCTGTCAGGACCCATCAATTGATTACTTCTTCTGACCATGAACTGGAACTTTACCTGAAGGTTGTTAACAACACTAACCACAGGTATCTTCTAACCAAGTTCCGACTGAACAAAGTCCACCTATTAATCTCAGGCCGCCCCAGCTGGACCAGGGACTCGGATTTGAACCTATGTAACTGTGATGGTTACTCAATCATGGATACTGCCCACTTCTTGTTTTTTTGTGATCATTTTAAAAACATTAGAAAATATTTATTATACTACTGTTAAAGGGGAAAGGGTTTAGGCAGGTCAAACCGGCTTTACTGTATCTCCAATTGTTAGTAGAAATCTGGGAGGTGAGATTGGGCAAAAAGATCAACTGGTCGTAGAATATCCACCATAAACATTGCCCACTGTAACTTGAATCAAGTTTTTTACCTTGTAATTTTTTAACGATGTTCCTTTTTAATTGTAGTATGCTGCTTTTTTATTGTCATGTTGTTTGGTGATTTGTGGACCACTTTTATGTGTCTTGTACTTTTATGGTTTTTGTAAATTGAACCGAATAAAGTATTTCTTGACTTGACTTGACTTGAGCTGAACTAGAATGTTGTGGGTGAGCTTCATAAATAGGAGCAACTATTCACCTAAAGAAGGGGAACTACCCAGATTCCATGTGGCGTTTTGTATAATGTGTAAGAAATTGGGGGGCATATTACCAAGCAATAACGATAATTATCGCTATTGCTTGGTTAGAGACAAAAATTTACCGCAGCGCTGCGGCGATTTTTACCGCAAATAAACCTTGGTATTACCAAGGTTTAATGCAAATGCGGTAAAAATCGCCGCAAGGCATGAATATCGCTGAATAGTCAGCGATATTCATGCATTAGCGAGCTAATGCTCTTAGCCATGTTATCCACCTCCCATTGGATAACATGGCTAAGAACTGCTCAGGGCAGTTGTTAGCTTTTGGAGATATTCCCGCTTAGCGCGAATATCTCCAAAAGTTGGTAATAGGAGATAGCGATGTTAGCGACTGTTTTCAGTTTCTAACATCTTGGCACGCCCACTTTGCATCTCATTAGTGATAAATATCACTGATATGCAAAGTGAGGCCCAAGATGGTCGTTATCTCCTACTAGCTGTCGCTAACTGGCAGCTAGGTAATAGGGAGATAATTTTATCTCCGCTTTCTTGGCTTTTAAAGCCAAAAAAGCGGAGATAAACCCCTTGATAATATGCCCCTGGGTTACTAGTTAAAGGGGGTGGAACTCTACACAGGCAGCAATGACAAACCTTGTCAGGGTGAGACACAAGCAAACTGCAAGTTAAACTCTGCTCAATCCACTGTTAGCTTGGCACAGAGCAATCAAGCTTAACTTAGAGGCAATGAGTAAAGTATTTTTGCAGCACTTCAGTCATGAAGTGGAAAGACAACAAAAATCTCACATTCATTTAGAAAACTAGAGTAAATGTTAATAAATAAATCAAGACCAAAACAACAACAAGCCAATCAGTAGAACCGGAGATATGCAAATTTAAAGATGCCAGTAAAAATAGAGGCAAAAAAGCAGAAAGCACCAACTGTAGCTATCTAGTCACGCTAGACCAGGACAAAGTCACAAATTCAGGCCAACCATGATGGAGTGTGGGCTGGTTACAGGGACCCGGTTAGGCTACTGAACAGGAGTTCCTTAAATCCTGGTAGGTGGCAGACCACCTTCAGGCCCACTTCAAAGAGTCCAAGACTGGGGTGGCAACACTTGGCAAGATACAACTCACAGATGGCAGAGTCCTGGTGTTGGGTTCAAGATTTTTGTACCCTTCTGTCCCTGACGCTCTAGTGAGGAGGCCAGCCAACTAGCACTTGGAGTCACTCTGGGGTCCTGAGTTTAACAAATGCAGATCCAGCCTTTCTCACTCAGGCACGAGGGCAGGAGTTCTTCAAAGCAGCAGTCCAGCAGAGTGTCAGTCCTTTCAGCAGCACAGAAATCTTTCTTTCCGGCAGAGTCACCACAGATTCTGAAGCATACTGAAAATTTGGTGTCTGAGGTCCAATAATTGGATCTGGGCCTTCCTCTGAAGTGGAAGAAGCTTCTAGAGGTTTTCCTTTGAAGTGCACAGATGTCCTGCCTTCCCTGCCCTGGGAACTACAGGGGTAGCCTTTTCTGTATAGGCAGGACACGGCCTATTCAAGTGTAAATAGTGGTGTGCCCAGCTTTACCCTCCCATCCTGCCAAAGATGGCCCATCCAGGCATACTTAAACGTTCTATTGTGTATGGCTGTCTAAGAGGAATACATAAAGCCCAACTGTCAGCTACACCCAGTCATGTGACCCAAAGACACACTGCAGGCTCTAAATTGTTAAGGCAAGAAAATGACAACTTTCTAAAAGTGGCATTTTTAAAATTGTATTTTAAACTTCAAATGTAGCTTATATGGATGGAGCTTGTGGAAAAGCATGTTGACTACACTTTCGAAAATCTGGGCTTCAAGAAAAGGCTGTATCTTGTACATCAGACACAGGTGTTATTCCTTGCATCACAGAGACAATAGCCAGTATTAATTTCAATTAGCACATTTGAGCAGACGTTTCATGATTTCAAGATTAGAAAAACCATGCCGTGGCCTGGATTGTACATGCTGACAATGTAGCCAATTCAGTACATGGACTCTGAGTTTTCATAAACACTAAAAGGTGATCCCCCCTTCTTCCCAGCTTTGAAGACCATAGTACAGTAGCCATAGAGGGTACTTTCTTTGGCTATACTATCCTGAACATATTGAAGAAGGCCTACACAGTTTCAGCATCGAAATCCTGGTCATCCTTCATTATGTAACCTTTCACTTTTTCCAGGGTCTTCTGGTTCCACTGTAAAAGGTCATTTGGCATAACCTGATATGTTCAAACAATGAAAAGTAAATAATTTTGTATCATACATTTATTTTGGTAGTCTCAAGGTGACATTTCCTGGCCTCCATGTAAGCAGTTGCACTTATCCACCAGTTTTAGACTGCCAAATCTAATCTGTTCCACAAGGCAATGTTATTACACTTTGGCCTGGAAGCTTTAATTGTCTCCTCAAAGAACTGGGTAAGCATGTACATTAAGACTGAAATGTGATTATCTCTTTTAGACCCTGGCCTCAAACCCAGACCTGTTAACAATGTTCTGCCTACCATCTGCCACTGAGGCTTTTGTATTCTTCCTCAAGGCTTGGATTCCTCTATCACAGCTAGAGGACGGTGTCCACTCTGCCTCTGTGGTGATGCTTTTCAGTCCTCTACCTTTCTGACAATACCAGGCTTGTTCCCTCATGACTGTAGCCTGTATTCTTATTTGTTGAAATCACTTATTTAAAGTCTGAGGGAATGATACCAATGGGTGCTAAATGTGATATGCCAAGGAAGGCTCATACAGTCAGTTATCACCCGACTTTGGGATGAAGTTGACTATCCCCTGAGGTGTCAGATACTAAAGCTACTGATGGACACAAAAAAGTGGGGATGTATTGCTTGAATTAATGTCAGTCACTGGTAACTATTTGAGGTTGCATCCCAGTTCATTGCTTTTTTGCCCACCGTACCACCTCAGACAAGAACCCAGTCCAGGCAAATCAAACGTGGTCTATTCCAGTGGGAAACTACTTGGAAGGTCTGAATGGCAACACAAGCAACTTCAGACTGGTTTCGACCTTTTGGGGCCTTGTCAGTAACCAATGAATATGGGGCCCAGGTCTGGGCATTTCCATTGCACTGACGAATACAAAAAATGGTGTATGGAATTCTTGAAATAATCTCATCCAATTATAATTACTCAGTGCAATGGGTATGCCCAAATCTGAGTTCCTTGCTTAAACAGCATCATCAAGACCTCATGTTTCACTTATGAAGGGCTGCATGTAGAGCTCTTTAACCCTTCTATGCTCATGACGAGCTCAGCTCGTCATGAGCTACGCCTCTCGTACACTCATGACGAGCTGAGCTCATCATGTAACGCAGGTTTTTAAAAAACCCAGCGCACAGCGGGAAAACCGCTAGCGCGCAAGGTGTTAAATATCTAACAAACAAATTGAATATATCTGGAGGTAGAAAAGATTTAAGAGCGATTTTCTAAAGTTCAATACAAGTCTCACCCTGAAACGTACCTTCTCAGGCAAAAGTCTGAAGCTTCCTCCCTACCAATATATGTGTGGCACCCTCCTTTGCTTTGTCCAAAATTCAGTTGATGCACTGCATACGAGATATCTTCTGATCCATTCTTTCTCCATGCAGTAAAGGCAAGTAGGTCTAAATTCAATAACACTTCTGCTTAAATGTTGTTTTCTCCAAAAAATCTCTGACCTCTCGACCTTGCCCTAAATGCAGTTTCTTATGTTCTGTCACGCTTTCTATGTTACAACTAATGATCCCCTATTCTTATTTCCCGTTTTCTGAAATGCCCTGATAAGTACCACTATTGTTTATGGCTTCATTAAGTGAAGAGTTCTGTCACGTTGCTCTGTGCTAAACAAAAATCAAAGTAAATAAACAAATTAATAAAAACAGAATTGCATTCAGGTTGGAGGACGAAAAGCAGAAGCATTCAGGGGCATTTCCATAAGGATCTTATATGTGAGTATCATCTGAAGTTTCACCAGGGCTATGAGCTAGCAATGCACCCAGGACTATTCTATTCACCAATACGAAGACACACCTAAAGGACCTTCTGGGGTGACCTGCACACTTGTTCAGTTCCTAACCTCTCCTGGAATGACAGGCATTATATTGTCTGCAGATCAGTATCCCTCCATCCTTTGTAAGAGTGATTAGATCAGGCTTATTAAGAGGGGTGCCACCCTGTGGCTCGTGATAGGTCTAATGCTTAGCTGTCCTGTTTATATTTACCACACATTTCTGACCGTATCTTCAGGTTCCTCTGCGGAAGTGAGACTCTCTCGAAGAGAGCACCAGCAATGGAGCTAAGCAAAGACCTCCTCAGAGTACTTCCTCCTCAGAGTACTTTCTCCTCAGAGTACATTTCCTTTATAACTCTCCCCAACCCACTCATACTCCTTGCCAATCACATACTTATTCTGTGTACCGCAATAGCCACAAAGTCCATCTTTTAACCATGCCATACTGCAGCCGCGGTCGCTAGTGAGTGTACCTACAGGGCGGTGACGTGGGGAGGAGGAGGGGCAGGTTGGGGGGTAGTAATGTATGGATTACGGATGTTTACAGGTAAGTTAACATATAATTAAATAAAAAAACGAATTTCGTGGTACGCACTGCATCGCATTTTAGGATGCAGTGCACGCAACGAAATTCGTTTTATTTATTTATATGTTTACTTACCTGTAAACATCCGTAATCCATAGATTACTACCCCCCTCCCCCCTCCTTACGTCACCGCCCAGCAGGTACACCTACAATCGACCGCGGCTGCCATACTGTGAGAAAAACTCTATACTTATCCTTCTCTTCAATATGTTATGTGTATGTAGGGAGAGTAAACAGGAGCCACATACAGACCATGTTCACCTCCTGAAAAGTTCTATTCACCGCATAAATTATGCAAATTTGCACAGACATCCCACAAGGGTTTTGAGTTGCCTTCAACTAAACATTTCCTTATATGCTAGGTTGTCACAGCAGCAACTAAGGTCATACACACAATCTGAAGAAAAGTTCATAATCAATGCATGCCTTTGTGGTCATAAGCAAATCATAAAAGGTATCTCTTGGACCCATTTCAAATTATAATGCTACTGACTCAAGGGTCTCATCACCAGCATGCAAACCACTGGGTTAACTCCTCTGCAACCTCAGCAGTCTCTCTTCCCATTCCTTTATGAGAGGTCTGATTTCGCATCCAGGAAATGTCTTTTGGGACTGCAAGTGGGACTCAATTTCTAGATTTAGCAAACTGTTTCTTCTAAGCTCACACACAGTTACCTGCAGTCTATCCTCTGACTGATTCAGAATTACCCATTTAAGACATTTATGGGCAGTGGGATTTCACTCAAGCAACAAACGTGAATTACCAGAATTTTCCATTTTCTTTCATTGTGGCAGGAGCCTGTCAAAGCAAAATTTAGACAAGCATTTTTTCGTTGCTGTGAAACAACAAAAGGTGCTTTTAATTTGGTATTGCTCAGGGACAAGGTCTCTTGTCATAACAAAAAATGGTACCTGGCAATTATTTAACAATACTTGAAGGGACATGTTTCCAATCTTTGTACTGGCAGAGGTGGAACTACAGGAAGCACTTCAAGGCTCATAACTTGTTTGAGGACCCTGCAGGTGAGTCAGTACTAAACCTAGATGGTGCTGATTGTTCATTGTCTTCACTCTTTTTTATAGGTCATACTCAGTGAACCTTAGTTGACCTGACTTGAACCCAAGGCCTAATTCTATCAGTGAGCTGCAGTGATATATCGTAGATATCACAGCAATCTCTGGTACTGACACCTACTGCCCAATGTTTATACACTGTGGGGCATATTCACAAGGAGGTATCGCTGAGTTAACAGCACTTTATTGCAGCCAAAGTCGTGATAAATTTACCCCACCATTCACAAGCAAGTGCTAACAGCCCACAGCACCAGTTTTCCCACGATAGCAGGTGCAAAAAGCATCACCACAGACGACCCCCGCAACTATTGATAATGAGATGCAGAGTAGGCGTTCCCGTGCACAAAGCAGCACCAGCACCACACCTCAACAATCACAACAACCAGACAGATCGGTGATAAGAACACAAAACACGCGATAAGGCGCATTAGCAGCAGGAAATTTACACCTGCTCTGACCTGGTGTAAAGTCGGATGGCAGCCTGCACCACAATAAGGAGCCCAGCCCAGGGCGTCATCGGAAGGGCAACAGGTGCCATGGAGCACCTGAACATGCACCGCGGACACCCGAGAGGGCCACAACACCCACCCTGCATACCCCCCCTTCCCCCGGACCACCACAGAGACAGCGCAGACAAAGACAGCGGCCCCCCAGGAAACACACCTGCCTCACAAGCCCAACATCTGACAATGTCACTGTCCACTACAGGCTTAAAGGGACAGCCATCCTATGCATCCTGGCCATCCTCGCCCAACAGGCCAATGGCACCAACACAACGGGCAACCAACATCCCATCCCACACCAAGCTGCTGGCTGTGCTGCACCTGTTGGCTCCTGACACACCCCAAACAACACCTGCCAGAGTCAGCGGAGTCTCACAGCCAGCCAAATTCAAGTCCCCCACACCTGTCCTGGACATCACCATCACCCTGGCACCCTAGGCCCCATACGTCCAACACAATGTGCAAGAACCGCTGGATACCAAGCAAGGACCATAGGCCACAGCCGGATGCACGCACGTGTTGGGGACAATCCACTGCACACATGTCCCACCTGTGCCCCCTGGTGACACAGCACACAATCAGCGCAACAGGAAGCACATGTCACACATCAATGTGCAGGCAACATCAGAATACTGTGGGATGTACACCAGTGTCAGTCACCTCCAAATACACAGCCAATGCACATGATCCCTTCACCCTCCGACATTCCATCAGCAACCAGCCATCCCAGGATGGTACCAAGGGAAATGCATAGCCCCTTGGCAAGTTCCCAATTAACAACCCACTCACCTCAACTCCACAACCATGCAATCCACAACTCTGGCAATGAACACGTCACAAGTTCACAACCAACATGCACAACAACATGCCGACCAACTAGACACGATGGAACAACTTACAAGGGTAACCTGGGCAAGCCGTAAACATGACCAATCAACAACATGTCACCTCAGCCACACAATATCTGAATATGGGAAGAGCTGGCAACCAGGCATGTGTGAAGGATGCAGTAGACCCATGATTGGGAAAGTACACAATGCCAAGAGTGGCAAAGATGCGCTGGGCAGACCGCAGTTTCCTGAACACATCCATATCCACTGCGACATACACCTCTGGTGTATGGAAAGTAGTGGACAGTGGATGCAACCATGTCACCCCAGCCAATTGGAATCCTCATCCAGTAAGCACATCATTTGAAACAGTTGCAGACAAGACCTGCTCCTTCATGGAGAGAGTTTGGTCCAATTGGATACCCAGGTTCTTGACTACTGTTTTAGGAAGGAGAGCTGCACCAAGTTCGATAGCGCTTTACCAAACAACAATATCTCTGTTTGTCAAGTGCTCATCTGGAAACAGTTTTCAGTTATCCAATCAGCAACTGCTCTCATCCCAGCTGAGATACTTTCTTTAACTTTGGCTTTATCTTCATCAAAGGAGATTATCAGCAGGGTATCATCAGCATAAGATATTATCACAAATAGAAAGACTCTGATGATCTTGGCAAGGGGGGCCAAACAATAGTTTGCGTCTCTTTTGGGGAAATTTCTTGAACCATTTTAATGCGAAGTCTTGGATTCCAATCTTCTTGAGCCTCTGTATGAGCCTGGGGTGATACACAGTATTAAACACTGTGGAAAGGTCCAACAGTACAAGCAGAGAAGGAATGTTGGCATCTAGGGAATATCTAATGTGGTCAGTGATTGCAACCAAAGCTGTTGCAGTGCTGTGAAAAGGCTTTAAACCAGACCGAGACGGTCCAAGATATTACGGACCGCAAGGTAGGCCATGAGTTGCTTATTTATCCGACCCTCCAACAGATTACTCAATAAAAGAAGCAAAGAGATTGGTCGTTAATTAGGTAGATTTGTAGGTGAAAGGTTAGCCTTCTTTTGGATTGGTATTACCTTAGCCACTTTCCAGACTGACTGAGTCATTCTGTTTTTGACAGAGAAATTAAATAGTCGCAGGAGCAAGCTGATCAGATAGACTAGCACGAGATTCCCACTTAGAGGTGTCCAATATTTGCTGAATTGATGACATTGAAAAATGGCTAAACTTGCTTACGTTTGAAGCGCAGTTTGAAGGAGATGAGTTGGCATTATTCTCCTCGTAGACTTGGTCAGGTGGAAATTTTAATAAATCAAAAAATGTTGTCATCAAAATAATTCACAAGAGAGTCACATAGACTCGTGACACAGGTATTTCATGTGTGGAGACACGGGGTTGACAGAATCGTTAAGTACCTTGAAAAGCTCTTTAGAGGAGTTACCCGCCTGCCTAACTTAATTTGAGATATGGCCCTTCTGGGAATTTTTCATATTAAAATAGTAAATCTTTAAGGATGCTGTATACTTCTCTTTGTCAGCTTGATCATGTGATCTCTTCCATTGTCTTTACAGTTTTTGCAAGAGGCTTTCTCCGCTCACAATTCAGGTGTTGACCATTTTTGCGTGAGTTTTATATTTGAATGGGACACCAGATTTTGGTGGGACAATTTTATCAAGTGCCTAATTTAAAGCGTTATGTCAGTTTGAAAGTTCTTGATCCTAATCTTTATTTACTGTAATGCTTAACTTATATTCTTTTGCAAATGAATCAGTGGTAACTTTGTGCCAGGGTCTAGTAGTATTTTTCATAGCTATATTTGTTTTGTTACCACTGTTTTCTTAAGAATTTGAAAACGAATAAGAGAGTGATCCATCCAAAGTAGGGATTCGAGGATCACAGGACAAAGATACAGAGTTTTTTTAGAATAAGTACAGAGTATGCTCCTCCACCTTCTGAGTAGCTACACTGACATTCTGAGATAGATCAAGTGAGTCTAAATCAGAAATCAGTTGAGCAACCTCTGCATTTTCAGACTCCTCGCCATGGAAATTAAATGTTTGGTTGCCAGGACATGAGTTTCAATATACTCCATAAGGCGCTGGCTGAACTCTTTTTTGGGCCCAGGAGGATGATACACTCGGGCGTCTTTCCAACAGTCAATGGAAGAGAGTTCAAGCTTAAAGATGTAGATCTCCACCCAATCAGTGTGAAGTTGTTTTTTTTATGAGATTTGAGAGTTTATTTGAAAACATTGGCTATTCCACATCTTGTACAAGTCTGTAGGAGGAACACCTTCCCACTGGTGGGAGCACAATACCAGTAACAAAATCAATTGTTATCAACAAATTAAATCAAGTTGTAATCCGATAAATCCACTTCTATTCAGCTCACATTCATATTTCCAAGGAATATTTATTCTCGGTTATACATTCATAAGCAATGAGATATCCAATCATTAATCATTGTCCATGATATGATCAACAACCCAATGCATTTTGGGTCAATAACAAGACCCTTCGTCAGGGGTCATCATTCGAGGTTCTACAAAACAAAAAACAGGAGACTGAACACTAAACAGTCTAACAGGCCCACATGTATCTGCAATAGATAAGCGAAGAGACAATTACCATAAATCACTGTGAGACTCCTAAGCAGCGGAGTGAAAGTGCCCAGGTATATAGAATCTCTAGCAATTGCATGCTCAAATGAGCAATTAATTAGAATGACAAAAATACATATATTAAAAATGTGATCCCTGTGAAAAAGAATACCACTCAGTGCCCGACAAAAACCCATCTTCGAAATGCGTTTACAGATGATGCAGTACCTGTAAAGAAAAGAAACCCGTACGTCCCGAGTGCTCTGTGAAAGTGACACATTCAATTGCTTAGCAAACAAGTGAATAGAAAAGTAGAAAGATATAAAGATAACGCTATGCTGCTATGCAAAATGGTACAGAAGGGGGTGGTGATGGACGGAGCATCTGAATCAATCAAACACTCACACCCAGTCAAAAGATCTGGGTTTAATCCATCACCGTTCTTTAGTCCTCTCTGCCACCCCAGTTCAGACATGGCTATATGCAAATCAGTCTGACCCTGTGCCTCATGGGAACAGTCCAGCCGGAACTGCCAAGCCATGTCTTCCCTGGACCGGAAACAAGCTTCCGAGGACCGGTTCCTGCCATTCCAGCCGTCAGACTGATTTGCATATAGCCATGTCTGAACTGGGGTGGCAGAGTGGGCTAAAGAACGGTGGTGGATTAAACCCAGATCTTTTGACTGGGTGTGAGTGTTTGATTGATTCAGATGCTCCGTCCATCACCACCCCCTTTTGTACCACTATGCAAAAAGGAACCAGTGAAAGGCGTCTGGGCTAACGTGAACTTACATCCCAAGCGCTCTGTGAAAGGGACAAACATTCACTTGCTTAGTAAACAAGCAAACAGAAAAGTAGAAAGATATAAAGATTACGCCATGCCGCTATGCAAAATAGAACCCGTGAAAAATGCCTGTGCTAACATGAACTGACTTGTATGTTAATAATCAGCTTAGTGAACTGTCATAAAGGTTACCAGAGTGCCATCGGCCGAGTACACAAACTGCGATGAAGGTGTAATGAAAGGAAGTGACGTGACGCTTTAAAAGGCACTAAAACTATGTGAATCTTAAAGGTGTAGACCACACGTTCACTTGAACATTATGTCAAGCCAGGGAATTCAAAGCCTTCAGCGGTGACCAATAAAGTTATGATTGAAATAAAGAATAAAGCGCAACCTTTGTGAGTCAGTAATCACTTCAGAAGTGTGAACATGCAGTAGAAAATAAAAGGATCCAAAGGGAACATAAAAACATGGAGAGAAGAGTATCATACAAGCTATATACATGATCAAGTCATAGTGACACACTGTCAATAATACATAAAACAAAGCCTAATCAAGGTATACATGCAACAAATACCATGCCAAAGCTGTAAGCTGATAAACTCTTATAAAAGAGCGAACTTACAGACAAAAATAGAATTCTATATTGAATTGAACGCATTGGTCAAGGAGTCTGAACGTCTGACCTGTATCATAAACAAACCCCACTTATAGGACAAATCATTGAACAAAAGATGGCAGCATAAACAACATAAAACAAACGATCTACCTCGCTGCAAACTACAGTCACAAAAAACAATTATATTCAAGTCTGTCATTCAGCCCTAGTGGCTGCATTGAATGAAGTTGTTTAGTCCCCCAAAAATTCAGCCCTTGCCAAAATTTTATGAGGGTCAATTCCAGGTTGTGGTAGCACTGCTGCCAAGACAGTAAATTGAAGTTGACTAATGTTGTGTCTTGCTTCTATCCAGTGAACAGCGACAGTGGATTTCACAGATTGTGTTCTAATACTGTTCTTATGCTCACCCACTCGGATTTTGACTTTTCTTTCAGTTCTACCCGCATACATTTTCCCGCTTGGGTATTTGAGGGCATAGATGATGTTAGATGTATCACACGTACTAGAGTGTTTATTTTGATTTTAGTTCCTTTTGTGGGATGCACAATCAAGTTACCCACCATCACGTTGTTGCAGTGTATGCAGTTCATACATTTCTGCATGCCCTTTTGTTTGTACTTCATTGGTTATTGTGCTTGTTTTTTGGAAAGCAATTCTATCAGGTTATGCGAATGTTGCATGGCAAAAGTAGGACTTTGTGGGAACAACTGTTTGAAGTCTGGCTCAGTTTGAATGTACATCCAATGTTTCATAATGATCAATTTGATCTCCTTAGTTTGAATTGAATGGTTAAGAACACATTTGATTGGGTTCGACCATTTGGATTCGACACTGCATAATAAGGATTCTCGAGGACGTTTAGAGACTCTTTCTATTGCCTTATTGATTACGTTTTTAGGGTAACCACGTTGTTGGTATTTATAAGCAAATCTCTCAATGGTGGTTTCAACTTCATTTGAATCTGAGGTGATTTGTTTTAATCTGTTGAATTGAGAGTATGGAAGGTGTTGTTTCAATGAATTTTGATGAAAGCTCTTAAAGTGTGGAGCATTGTTCCTGTCTGTGGCTTTAGTGAATACACTTGCTCTAATAATGCCAGAATTGGTTTGAATTAATACATCCAGGAAAGCAATGCGATGGGGGTCGATTGGATGGGTGAACTTGATATGATTATGAATTTGATTGAGTTTGATAATGTTGTCTTTCAGCCTGTTGACATCCCCCTTCCAAATGATCAGAATGTCATCGATATAGCGTTTGTATAAAACAAGATGTTGTGTCCAATTCTGATTTGTCAAAATATGTTCATATTCTAGTTTGGCCATGAATATATTGGCATATGAAGGGGCACCAGCAAAGCCCAAAAAAATGTTCTGTTGTTTTGGGCCTAATACTCTCACTGACATTCGAAATAACAGTGATACAATGCATACTGTGAAAGTTCCATTAGCAACACTTTCTCTGCTCCTATGTTATCTTGGTTTATCAATGCCCATTTTGTGATTTCCAATCCATCTGCATGTTGTATCGAGCTATATAGCGCAGTCACATCGATTGTGCAGAGATGTAATTGCTTATATCAATAGTATCAAGATCATTGAGTAAGTTCAATAATGATGTGGTGTCCTTAAGGTAAGTTTGCCAATTTTGTACTATAGGCTGTAAGAAAAAATCCAAATATCTTCCTATTGGTTCAGATAAAGAGCTGTATGCTGATACAATTGGACAAAAGGGTGGTTTCTCTAAATCCTTATGAATTTTAGTAAGCATGTAGATTTTTGGGCATCTTGGATAAGCTGTGTACAAGAAATTCTTATTGCAGGTATCAATCCAACCCATTTCAAGTGCATGAGTTAAAATCTGTAGAAGGACCTTTTGATATGCTGAAGGTGGATTGCTGTCTAGTTTAGTGTAAGTGTTTGTGTCTCGAATATGTGCCATAACACTGTGTTTGTAAATTCGGTGACCAAGACAATCAACGCTCCCCATTATCCGCTTTTTGAAAGGTCTGTGGCTTATTGTTAGCTAGCTCTATTAGTGAACTCCATTCTTTGGATGTGAAATTCTAACGTTTATTTTTGGGATACTGAATGCGAATAATGTCCGCTTTTACCAGTCTTTCAAAAGCATTGATAGATTTATGGGCAATTGGCATGCAAAACCCACTTTTAGGTTTGTATTCTTTTAAATCAGATTATTGTGAAACAGCAGAGGGTGTTTGAATGGTACTGAAAAAATGCTTAAGTCTTAAGATTCTAGTGAACTTGAACAAGGCTATCTCCGTTTCTGCCACATTAGTGCTATAAGCTGGTACAAATGAAGTTCCTTTGTTAAGAACCGCTGTTAGTGAGATAGTGTGACTTTAGAGATATTAATCACGAGGTTGTCTTTGTCTTGCTCCTCATGGATCTTGTGCCGGACTCTAGATCTGTTCATTTTGCCCCTCCTTGTTTTTGTATGCTTTTGTCCGATGGCTGGTTGGACGCCGGGCTGATAGCTAAAAAAAGGGAGCCTTTGATGTTTGAGGACCTCCTGAAGATGATTCAATCAAGATTTGGCTATTTTTAGTGACGGGTAATCCATGTTGGGCTATATCCAATTCAGATGCCACACTCTCTTGTGATGAACCAGATGTGGGTTGCTTTGGAAACTTGCGTTGATTGTAAATTTCGGCCCACGTATAGACCTCATCAAGCTTATAGTCTATAGTGTCTCTGCTGAATTTCTTGATTTTACAATCATGAATCTCCTTGGGACGTTTATGAAGTTGAGTATTGACATCTTTGAGCAGATTATCCCAATTTTCTGGAGTTTTGGTGGATAACTCATTCTTGATGGTATCAATTTCTTCTTCCAGAGATTTGATTATCTGTGATAATTCTTCTATGATCAATAAAATCAGGTCCAACAAACATTTGTTCAAGATTCGGTACCATCTTTCCATGAAAAATGAGTTGGTTTTACACAACATGGGTTTTAGAGCAATGCATTGTCCCCTGGGAATTCTTTTGTTCTTATGGTACTGTATAAGGGTAGTGGCATGGAGTCTTTGATTAATTTCTTTTTATTCAAATATTCTAATTGTTTAAGCAGTTGTGTAACAGAAGATTCATTAGGACTGTAGTGTTTGGACTCCTGTACCAAGCCATAAATTTTGGTTGCCGCTTCAGTAGAAAAAGCTAGAGTGTCCGCTTTATTCGTGGTTAAGAGTGCAATTTCTTCAAATGACATTTTATCTCTTGGTGCACAATTGGAAGAGCAGTGGACGCGATTGGTGACAATGAAACAATTTTGCCAATGTGCACACGTGCTTTAGAAATATTAAACTAAAGTTCAAAAGGTAAACACAATACTATGTGCATCCAAGCCTGGTGCCTAGTCCAAAGGCAACCGGTATAATTATGTATAAGTCTGTAGGAGGTATACCTTCCACCTCTTGTCCTACTGTCTCTGTCCCCTCTGAGCATGTGATAGTTATCCGTAAGAGCCAGTAAAATAGCTGGATAAGCAATGGGGCTCATCCAGGTTTCTGTAACAAACCAACTTCAGAAGGTAAAGAAGAAAATAAGTCCCAGAATGCGATTGCATACTTTGACAGAGACCTGACACTGCATGGGAGACTCTCTAAAGGCTGGTACTCCTGGGGCTGAGAAGGGGGACGAGAATTGAGTGAATAATTGGTAGCCAGTGAGTTGGAGCACACAAGTCTCTCCATGTATTATAGAGACAGTGGAATTTGCATTGCCTACAAGCAACAAGACCACCTACAGTGGAAGGGAAGGAGCCTCTACAAGGGGGCCCAGAAGAAACATCAAACTCTGTACAAGTTGTTGATATTCTGTAGTCTGCTTTCTGGTGTTAGGGAAGCAGGGGTCCTGGCTACTGGAGACAGTCGGTGTGGAAGGGCAAAGACGGGCTTGGTTTTAGTGCACCGCTGGCACCCACTGCAAGCGTCCGTGGGCATATTGATACTGGCATTGCCATTAAATAGCCTACAGGATATTGTCAGTGAGACTACTGAAAAGTGAACACCACTTTCATGGCAAACTGTAAGTGGGGTGAACAAGTATGCAAGTTTTCTCCACACAAACAGTGAACTGTGGTGCAATGGAAAGCTATGTCAGCGCAAAACAAAATATAAGGTAAACCAATAATTAACAGCTAAAATGTACAACTTTTAACAATATGTTTCCCCCCTGCCTGAGAAATACTATCTGCGCATTAACGCTCAATTGCCATTAAATAGCCCACAGGATATTGACAGCAAGACAGTTGAAAACACTACTTTTGTGGCAGAAACATCAGCCCCCTGTTTATTCCAGTATCTCTTTGGGAATCTCCAGTGCCCTTCAGAGTTGGAGCACCAGAAACTACAGAAAAAGAGCTCTTTAATAGCCAACAATGGAGTGAACATGATCTGAACACGTGACCCCTAGATACTTGTTAATGTGTCTGAGAACCACCCATCTCAGCTCAAACTCGAGACATTCAAGTTAGGTAGCTACTGGTTGGTCTTTGCATTGTGAGCTCTTGCACGATTTTCACCTCTGTGATACTTTCTGATGTGAACCATGTTATTGGTCCTTATAGCAACATCCGTTGCCAGTGAGGTCATTGTAGCTGGCTCAAAGTGAAACGGTGCTTACTGTTAATTAGTTTTGCTTAGGTCTCCTTTGTTACAGAAAGTGGAGCCACTGCATTCTATCTTTGACTAGAGTTCCAACCCAGGGACTACTTTTCACTGTTGTTGTGAACACAGGGCAACTGAATTACTCTCACTCCACATTGCTGGTGCACCTCATTCATTGTCACCAGAAGTTGTAGTGACAAAGAGATTTTCACTCCTGATGGATCTGTCAAAATGTTTGAGGCTGTGGTGGAGACCAGTCATCAACAAGTGAACTGACTTTGGGACATTTTTTTCCGAATTCTCTGTGACCTCCATGGTTAATGTAATACTTATCACTTCCGATCACTTCTCAACTTCACAATCCCTCTCTGGGATTCCAGTCTGATTAAGGACCTCGTTTAGTAATTAGTGGACTGCATTAAGTACTCTGTCACCCTGATGGAATACCCATTTGCCAAACTTTGAGTTGATGTTGAACTTGGCATTCTCAGCAGGGTCATCACCAAACCTTTTGCCTTCACCCCTCCTATTTGTGGAGAAGTGTGGCTCACTGAATCATTTTTGTCCACCATGAGCGTGGAAGGGTATACTCAGATGTGAGTCCCTAGCTCATTGCACCATCAGGATTCAAGCAAGCCAGGCCGAAGACGGCTGAAATGCCAGAAACCGGTCCCCTGTAGCTTGTTTCCTTCCCAGTATAAGAATTGGCTTGGTAGTTTGGTCTGCCCTGTTCCCATGATGCACTGGGCCAGGGTCAGACTAATTTGCATATAGCCAAGTTCTGAGCTGGGATGGTGCAGTGAGCTAAAAAACGGTGATGGATCAAGCCCTGATCCTTGGACTGGGATAGAGTGGTCTGCTTAATTCAGACACTCTGTTCATCACCACCCCCTTTTCTGAATCATTTTTGTCCACCATAAGCGTGGAAGGGTATACTCAGATGTGAGTCCCTAGCTCATTGCACCATCAGGATTCAAGCAAGCCGGGCCGAAGACGGCTGAAATGCCAGAAACCGGTCCCCGGTAGCTTGTTTCCTTCCCAGTATAAGAATTGGCTTGGTAGTGTGGTCTGCCCTGTTCCCATGATGCACTGGGCCAGGGTCAGACTAATTTGCATATAGCCAAGTTCTGAGCTGGGATGGTGCAGTGAGCTAAAAAACGGTGATGGATCAAGCCCTGATCCTTTGACTGGGTAAGAGTGGTCTGCTTAATTCAGACACTCTGTTCATCACCACCCCCTTTTCTGAATCATTTTTGTCCACCATAAGCGTGGAAGGGTATACTCAGATGTGAGTCCCTAGCTCATTGCACCATCAGGATTCAAGCAAGCCAGGCCGAAGACGGCTGAAATGCCAGAAACCGGTCCCCGGTAGCTTGTTTCCTTCACAGTATAAGAATTGGCTTGGTAGTTTGGTCTGCCCTGTTCCCATGATGCACTGGGCCAGGGTCAGACTAATTTGCATATAGCCAAGTTCTGAGCTGGGATGGTGCAGTGAGCTAAAAAACGGTGATGGATCAAGCCCTGATCCTTGGACTGGGTAAGAGTGGTCTGCTTAATTCAGACACTCTGTTCATCACCACCCCCTTTTCTGAATCACTGGTTGGAGCGGCAGTCTCTGAAGCAGAGACCAGGCCCGGGACCAGGGTTCAAGTCCCGACGCGGCAGGGTCTTGGGCTCAATGTCCGGGGACTCGATAATTCTCGCCTTGGCGCCTACTCTAATCATGGGTCCCACACTGCAACTCTGGGCAATAGCTTGCTTAATCTCCACAACGGCCCCTACAACACTGGGATGCCTGGCTTCACCTTGGGGGTGCCAAGGAGGGGCATCTCACAGGGAGACCAGGAAGGGATCCACAGTGTTATACAGCACCGGGACGCCCCGTTGGGGAAGCTGTGCGCTTTACAAAATACACTACATTTACATTCTTTTGTGATGCATTCATTTTAATTGGCCGTAGGGTCTGCTAAACAGTGCTAATGTGCTTGTGCTCACTCCCTAAAATATGGTAAAGCTAAATTACACTTGATTAGCCTCTTTAATTTACTTTTAAGTTCCCAGTGAAGTGGCATCCCATATACCCAGGGCTCGTAAATTAAATTCTACTAATGGGCCTAAAGCCACCCACTTAAGTGTCCCTTTAATACATGTCTCTGGCCTGCTATTGCAGTCTACAAGCAGCTAATATGACCTTGCAAAATAACCACTTTGCTAAGCCCTAAACTCCACTTTTAAAATATCCACGTCGTCTGTAAGGTAGGCTCTAGACAGCCCATATGGCAGGGTGCATTTTAGTTAAAAGGTTAGGCCTGTACTTTTTAGTTTTCCATAGTAGTGAAAAACTCAGAATTTCACTTTTTACTTCTGTGAGGCCTACCTCTCCCATAGGATAACATTGTGTTGCCTTACTACATTTAATAAAGGTTAATGTTTCATTAGGAACAGTTAGGAAAGCCATGTTTGGTGTCTGAGAAATTCAAATTTAAAACCTTCTTAGAGTGTAAAGTCAGATTTTAAGTAAAATGTTTTTAAAATGGCATTTTTAGAAAGTTGGGAATTTCCTGCCCTAACTATTTGGTGCATGCAGCCTGTTCCTGGGTCACATCACTGGGTGTAGTTGGCTGTAGGTCTTGGTTTATTCCTCTAAGACAGCAACACCATAGAGAAATTAGGTGTGCCTGGATGGGCCATCACTGCAGGATGGGGATGGAGCTACGCACAGCCCCACTTGCAAGTCAATATCCTGTGCCCTGCCTTCTCACAAATAACTTCACTCCATCCCACTGTCCCTGCAGCCAGGCAAGAGTCTGGGAAGGGAGGACGGAAATTCCAAGCACTTCAAATGGAATCTCTATAAACCTCTCCTATTTCAAAGGAGCCGCCATTTGTAAAAATAGGACCCTTAGAACCACACTTTAGTTCACTTCTGCACCTACGGAAGGACTCTCAGAGGACTGTGTACTGCTGTGTAATTCAGAAGATTGCTCTGCTGCCTGAAGCCTCCCTTGAACCTTTGGAGGCCTGCTCTGGAACATTCTGAGGCATGCCATGAACTTTCTGTGGCCTGCAATGCTGCTTGAGTCCTTTTCCACTTCTTGAATCCAGGACTACCAGAGTGTCTTCATGGGCTAGTTGGCTGGCCTCCTGACCGGAGCCTAGGAACAGAAAAGGTTCTAACCATCTTGAAAGCACACCTGGGCCCAGTCTGAGTGAGTCCTGACCCTTCACGTGGTGCCTCTCCAGTCCTAGAGCCTTGGAAGTGGTGCTAATGGTGCCCACATAGCCAAAATCATAACGTGGCCCTTAGAAACGTTTAGGCTAAAAGTGCTCTGAGAACCAAGAGGAGACTTTGACCTACTGGCTTGTCAATATGCCCAAGATGCATCGCCTGTAGGCCGGACTTCATGACAGAACCAACTATGTTCTTCTCTACAGCAGAAAATCCTGTTGAGCAGCTCTTCACAGAAGGGGTATCCGGCCATTTGGAACCCTCATTGACTATAACCTGCAGATTCATCCCAATATAGATTTTCAATTTGTTCACTGCATCTTAGTCCGACAATGATGCCTCCACCACAGACACTGCCTGCAGCCATGCCTCGCTGAACTTTACATTCTCAGACATTTTCCAATAAAGTCGGAAGTAAAGTGCAGACCGTCCCGATCCACCCTTATATTTAACCCCCACTTTATTTTGTTTGTCCATAACTTTCGACTATGCCATGGTCTCGCGTGACTAGATGTTCATGGTTGGTGCTTTACTTTTTTAGGTGATAGTTTTCAACTTTAAAAATAACTCCTAGTTCTGCTGATTGGATTTGTATCATTAGTGTTAATAAAATGAACTCTACTTTATTCTTCTAAATTAGTGTGGAATTTTTATTGTGTTGTGTTTCCTCGTTATTGCTGTTTGTGTACTACATACATACTTTACACATTGCCTCTAAGTTAATACTGACTGTTTTTGTACCAAGCTTCCAGAGGTTTATCCACAGGTTAATGTAATGACTTTACTAGTTCACCTTGACAAAGAGTGAGTCTGTTGCTTGAACTGGGTATACTCCACACTCAACAAACAGCATAATTTCTCACAGATGTCCAAAGTGGGATTTTTTTTGCATTGAAGGACTGTGAAAACTGGACATTTCTCTGCCCACTCAAAATGCCAAGGGTGGGCAAATGTCCAAACTTTCGATGGACCCTCTTCTACTAGGCTGTCTGAGGAGTATGTTGGCAGTCAAAATGTAGAAGTCTTTGCCATTGACATACTGATGGTCTGCCTGACTCTAAATGTGTTGGATACACTTTCAGTTTGGTAGAGAGGGTCTCTGTTACCATTGTGATGGAGTACCCTCTCCTCCAAAATATAAATTGTGCCATAACTCTCTACTGTCAAACTGTGCAGCAGGTAGTAAACTAAATACATGCTGACTCCATATTTAAACTCAGCACTGTTTTCATAAAATGTGGTTTTAACAACTGTCTTGCCCGACATTTTAGAATATGAGCAAGGGACTGTAATGGAAAAGAAATTGCACCTTGTGTTTGAGAAGAACAATTTGCTGTGCATATTCTATTCACCACATATGTACAATGAAGGAGTCAGAGAAACAGTGTACAAGGACGATACCAACCACCCCGTACTACCTAAGGTGTGAATCCACACTGGACAAAGTCCAATGTGCCGATATGTCAAAGGAGATTCACCCAGGCACAACAAATTAAAGTGTAAATCAAATAGGTAAAGGCTGTCAAAAAATGTTTTATTGTTTTTTTTTCCTTTGGGTTAACAGTACATTGAAAAGGAATTTATGTCCATCCTGTTTATAGAGAGATGGTAACAACTTCAATATAATGATGAGCAGGCTACATCCGTTCAGTTCATGGTAACAGCCGACATGTGTTTTGTCACACAGTGACTTTTTCAAGGCTATTTGACAGTAATAGACATTAGGGGCCAGATGTAGGTAATCCTATTTTACCGATTCAAAAATACAGAATTTTACCGATTCGGTATTTTAGAATCGGTAAATGGGATGCAGGTAAAAAATCGGTAATTTTTACTGATTCGGTAAAATTCGGTATCAGCCAGGAAAAAGAAAGTAAAGCTCAGGAGTCAGCCAATCAGGTGCAACCACCCCCCTCCCAACCAGGAAGTTGCTACACCCAGGCAGCTGGAAGCAATTAGAAGGTTCTGGGGAGTCCGTGAGAGCAGAGCTGAGTCCCTGAGCCACAGGAAAACTTTTGTGCATTTAAAACTGAAAAATGGCAAACACCAGTGAAAAGGAACTCTCAGAGAGGAAGAGAATAATATTTATTTTTATTTATTTATTTGGGCGATTTTTAGAGCGCGCAAATACCCGAGGGTGTCTCGGCGCTATAGTTGCAGAACTCTAAAGTGGATAGGAGAGAATTAGGCTGGGAACAACCAAGTTTTTAGTTTTTTTCTAAAGTTAAGCAGAGTCGGAGCAGATTTGATGTGGCGGGGGAGCGTGTTCAACAATTTGGCTGTGGCAACAGAAAAACGTTTGTCGCCCCAGTTAGCCCTTCTTGTACGAGGGACTCTGAGTAAGTGAGCTGAGGATGAACGTAATGTTCTTGGGTGTTCGAGCGGGTGGAAGGCTTGTTTTAAAAATAGAGGGCCATGGTTGTGGGTAGCTTTATATGCTATGCATAAAGCTTTGAATTTGATACGACTCCTCACCGGCAGCCAGTGTAACTGTCGGATGTAGGGGGAGACAGATGCAAATTTGGGGATGGACAACAAGGTCCTGGCTGCTGCATTTTGCACTGTCTGTAGTTTGTTAAGGACCTTTTGTTGTGCGTTCAGTAGCAAGGCATTACAATAGTCAGTTTTGGAGAAGACTAATGTGCTGACTAAGGTTTTGCCTGCGGATGGAGGTAGGTAAGGGATTAGCTTTTTGATCCTTTTTAATATGTGGAAGGAAGAGGAAATACAATTCAGCACCATGGAGCTGTAGGTCCTCGTGGAGGAGGTGGTGAAAGAACACCATACATTGTTTGGAGAGCTGTCCCTGACTGTGGCTGAATCTGCCAAAAGAAAGATTTGGCTGGAAATACAGTCCAAGGTGAATGCTGTAGGAGTGACTCCAAGGGACATACATGACCTGAAATAGAGGTGGTGGGACCTCAGGAGCTTGACTAAGAAGAAAATTGTAGGGCTCCACAAAGAAGCAAACCGAACTGGAGGAGGGAGGAACCGTGCACCTCCCCTGACTGAGCTGGAGGAGCTGGTGGAGTCCACCATAGAACCAGAAAGCGTCTGTGGACTGGGAGATGCAGACAGCTCAGCCAGAGATGCCACTAGAAAAGGTAAGAAGTATGCACAGCAATCACCCCACCCCATTGCCTTCCCTTTCCCCTATGTGGCAGTGTTAACCCCAATCTAGTAGAGGTAGCAATATACAGCAGCAATGCATTATGGGAGATGTAGTCAAGTTATGCAACACATATTAGTAATAATGAAGCCGAGGCAATATGTACAGTGTTTCAGTGAGAAGAATTTAATGTGAGGCAGGAGCACATAGCTAATGTACGCTTTTATGTCCGCAGGCGAGACATCTCGCAGGCGTACCAGGGAGAAGGAAGGCAGTGCACCACAGAGGGATGACAGCCAGGAGACAGGCACAAGTGTAGGGAATGTCACTGAGGATACTGTTGCACCAACAACATAGCCACCATCCCAAGAGCTTGAAATGTCTCCACAGCTGCAGGCATCCCCATAGCGTTCAGGATCCCCTCTGCTACTGTCCTCACCTGAACTGCTTGCGTCACTGCCACAAACAACACCTGTACCTCAAAAGAGCAAGAGGCATGTCGCTGCCCCACTAGTCGAAATGAAAACATCAGCTGGTGACATGGAGGGGGATGAGACACCAAACTTGGCTGGGGAAGGAAGCACTGCCACACAGCAGTCCAGTGCAGAGGGTGCCCGCACAGATACCAGACGTCGCAGGCCCAGACACAGCAGTGTTGAACAACATGTGGAGGGTCCCAGTGTCTTCCGTGGGCTGGAGGGTAGCATGGTCAAGATACAAAGAATGCAGGGGAAGGCCATCCAGTCAGTGCAACGCCAGATGAGGCACCTGAATGCAAACATGGAAAACATTGGGAAGAGCATAAGTGTACTGGTGGATGAGAACAAAGAGATGGCATCAAGTATGAAAAAGATGGCTGCAGGGATGCAGGACATGTCGCAATCCATGCTTCTCTTGTGCATGAAACTAGATCAGGACAGAGCAACAAGGAGGAAGGACAGGCAGGAAGCACAGCAACACACCAAGGCTGTTAACCGCCTGGCCACATCAACTTCCCTTCTGTGCAGACGAAGTGTAAACATGCAAGAAGGCTTAGCACCAGCCGCGGTCCATGGAGGGAGTTCCGGTGGGGCAGGGAGGCGGGGCGGGGGAGGGGCAGTGTGGGGGGTGATAAACACCGGAATATGGATGATTGCAGGTAAGGAACCTATTAAATTAATAAAACGAATTTCGTACCGTGCCCTGCATCGCATTTTAGAACACATTAAGTTAAAATCGGTGATGATTTATCATTTCATATGTTGTGTTTCATCTTCAAAAATGTTTTTTCACATGCAGGAATCTTATTGGTGCTCTTAACTGGATTACTGTCTTAGGAGCACTATACAAATACAATACAACAGATAATATCGAACTCATGTGCTTTATAAAACTCTCTGACAACATTTTAAGATAGCAAAGGGTAGATAAGCAATGGTAACCTTGAATGACACATTTAGGGCTGCTTTTCAAAGAGGTAAATCATTTTTTGGCATTTCATCTCTATTCTTTGGCACCCACGGTTTCATAAGAGAGTTACTATTCGGAAACAGATATTCATTGCTGATACTAATCATTTTATTTTGTACGTTGTCTTGCACGGATCAGTCGCTACACAAAGCCTTGAGCACGTCAGTCCAAGATAAATTATGTGGAAGTCCATGACCTGACTTCTAGATTCTTAGCATAAATTATTAGTGAGTCTGAGCCCACACGTCCATATATCATCTCCCCTGTGACATATTTCCCTCTAGTGCCTGCCTCAAGCCTCTAAGCACCACTCTACCCAAAATTCGGTACCAGCTATCTCTGTTACTCTACACTAAAATTAAGATCATACAGCACCTCTTCACATGCCTGAGCCATTAACCTCTTCCAAAGCAGACCACAAAAAAACTGGAATAGCCCACTGGAATAGCTGCCAAGTGTCCTTTCTGAGCCTACCATTTTTTAGAACAGTAAAGTGATGTTAATCTGTGTGTGAAGGAGCTGCACCACATTGAAGACTCAAAGCTAAATTTTAGAACCTCTTCACACACAACCTGATACTATGGCCTCCAACAGGAACACTTACAGATTGCAGGGTTAGTGAAAGTACCAAAGGCTTTGATCTGTGTTCATGCAGGAAAATGGCAGTATCAACAGTCAATGAGGGTGACACTGAAGCCAGTGGGAAAAGTGAGTGGTATCCAAGGACTAGAGCTGTGGGTACCTATGCCAGAAGCTGTACCAAGGGAAAGCCATGTAAGACTGGAAGGTTGGATGGTAACCACATGAAGAGTGAGCACTGCTTTAATAGCTCATGTGTTACAACAGACTCTGCCAGAGATAAGAAGGGACAACTAGGGACAGTTCTCACTCTATTCTCATATCTCTAGTTGCACTACTGGAACATGCAGTGGCTCATACTTGAACTAATTAACAGTCACAAGCATCTTGAATCTCTTTTTGTGTACTTTCAAATAATTATGTCCAAATATGCTTGTTCGTAATCTTTTTTATGTCAAACACTTGTTACTTATACTCAAGTTTTTATTTTTTTTCTTCAAAAAAGTGTCTCGAATTGGTGAGATTTTTAAAAGAATGCCCATTTTTCCTGTATAACCATTTTTGAGAATAACTGATCGAAATGTGTGTGTGTGTATTACATTCCTTTTGGATTTGGTTTGTTACCTTGACACAAGAGGATAAATATTTAAACAGGCTTGCAATAAAATCCCTCCAGGTTTGACAGAGGAGTTTGTGTAATCAGTAAATTGTAAAAGTATTTTTGACATAAAATCACGTACTATTTTGAGTGTGTAGACCTTAAGGAAACCCTACCTAGCAGAGGTCTTTGAATCACAGAGTGCAGGATTATGCACAAAAAAAGTTTAGCAATAATCAGATTCGTTTTTAAATGCATTTGAGAATCATTTGAATAAAAATCATGACAAACACTCACGTATCTTTAAATGGTGCATAAATATAGTCACTGATAGATGTTTCTTCACTGTCCTTTGGGATTCACCTTGATTTGTTGGTTGTTGGTGAGAACCTGTCTTCCATAAAAATCATCACTAGTTTTTGCAGAATTTACTACTATGCATAACTCATGTTTTAAACACTTGCTCTTTGTTATTTTACACACTCAATACTATAATCTTTTTTTTACAGGTTTGTGAAATACGCAAAAAATGAAAGAGAAGCAGTGTGAAAACAACCAGCTAGAAGATTTGTTTCCCACTTTTTTCTTTAATAATTTAAAAGAATGCTTATTTTTGTATTTTTGGAAGATTCCATCACAAATGCCAGCAGAGCTGCTGAGTAGAACTGCATTTTTCAAGATGCTGTTTTGCTGTAGTATCTCAAGCCATCACAGTGGAATGCATGTAAGATTTGCAAGTAACAAGTATAATGAAGAGAGAATTATAGCTATCATAGCCTGCTAGCCCTAAAGCACAGCATCAACAAATGCCAAACCAGTTATTAGTCTCATATTTGTTTTATATATTTTCCTGTGCAATCACTTAATATTTAACACTTCTTTTTCGAAATAAAGGACTGGTTGTCCAAATTTCCAAATCCTGCACATAATCATGACTGTAGACTTTTTTCAAAATAAAAAATCTACTTTCACCTGTAATACGTCACATATTTGCTGGATTTCCTGTTGTAATAACTGTAATAACTTTAGGGTGAGGGTGGAAACAAGGATCTCCCTAGAAGGGATGTGAAAAGTATTTCTCTAGTTTGTGTCAAAAACTACAATGCCATAAGTGTGTGTATTCAAGTACATTCAAAGTGACCTTTCACATACAATTAGTTTTCCTAACTTTAGGACTTTCCATATGTTTTCAAACCTGGAAAAACATTTGCATGTGTTCTGAGACTTAAATATAGCAATTTAGAATTTTCATACATTTTTATTCAGACGATATGCGATTTTTGGAAATTACTGAAAGTCACTTTTTAAAAATCATAGGCCTAAACGCCTGAAGACAGGACTCTTACAATTAATCATTTGATTTTTAATCAGGACCATTAGTTTACATTTTAGTTAAGGCAACCCAAATTCTTTTAAAATAAAATTGTTTCTACCATACATTGCAAAATATAAGATATATGTGAATGTCCTCAGCTTTTCTCTCTTCTTCAGTTTTCATTAATTTGGAGATTGATTAATGTTTGTGACAACCTATTAAAAAAGGCCTGAACAAACACAATATTCGTCATAGTGATGAATATAAAAGTAGAACCAGAACCAAAATCAGAATAAAAATTCTCTTTATTCGGCTGCGAACAGACATAAAAGCATGCAAGATGTGCAAAATAGCAATAGTATTTATACAAATTATTTACAAAACGCAATTTAAATACATAAAATTATCAGGTTTGAGATATTAGTGATTAACAATCTGAATATAAATAGCTGGGATGAGCAAAACCAAGATTAAGACAGAGTTGAGTACTAATTCATCAGTCAACTAAAATGAATCTAAAACGATCGACCTCCTGGAGTGGACTGCAGCTTTAAGAAACAGAGTCACATGTCAACACATTACTTCATTCGGTAATGCCAGTGAAAATGATATGCTTGCATACAAAGCCATAGATTCCTAAGCCTCAAAAAGGATATGAGGATTCTTTTCGTATCCATTTTATAATATTTACAAAAGAAGAGAAATTTACCATAGTTTGTTTGTGCAAGTTAGTACATGGGCATTCTCTAGAGTCGAGCTGGGGTTGGTGTCCAGCCAGAAAACAAAGAAAATATTTAACTATGCCAGCCTGGAAGCTGAACAATAAAAGCTTTCCCAGCTCTTATCAGTATTTTGCAGATAGGTGGTAGAAATGGCCCCTGGATTAAGATGTAAATAATGTGTAACATTTGATTCTTATCTTTCAGCCCTCATCCTCTCTTTTTTGGCTTAATCTAGCAACAAGACTTGCACTTGCCTTCTGGAAGGGGCTGCCCGCAGCATTCTATCTAAAAAAGTATCAGCCAATCCCATAGCCTCCAGAGATTTTTCGTTGTACACTATCCAGGGGATCAAAAGATCCTTATCATATGCCAAACAGTCTAAAATCTCTCTAGTTATTTTTTCTTTTTCTGAGATCCAGATAGCCACAAAAGAATTAGCTGGCTACGAATAAATGTGCTCAGAAAGCCTAGTCCTAGTTCATTGTGGCAAATACACCTAGCAGTTGACAGGTGGGCTGAAAGTACTCTTCAAAAGTATCAATTTTCCTCACTTTGGAGGTTAGTTGAGTCATCTAGGCCCCATATGCCAGTCCTACAAGTTGCTATAGGAACATATTGTGCCGAATATATTTGCAAAAGGGGTGTAAGGAACCTCTCTCCCTTGGGTGACAGAAGACTTAGCATAGAGCCCACAGCCCTGGAGAACTTGGTCTTACTTTGTGCGATGTGTGCAGACCATTTCCCAGACGAGCTGGAAGTGACCCCCAGGAAAGAGAAGGAGCTAGTGCTTAAAAACACTTCCTTACCAATCATAATAGTTAAGGGTTACTTACATATGTTTTGGGCCAAAGGTCATTATAAAATACTTAATAAAACTTAGTTAATAAATACAGCCTGCCCATATAATTAACAACGGTTTGCTCAAGATAATGCAAGGTTTTGGGGGTACGAACAATCAACACCACGTCATCCGCACACAATAATAAAATAAGTGATTTTTGGAAATTACTGAAAGTCACTTTTTGAAAATCAAAGGCCTAAAAGCCTGAACAAAGGACTCCTATAGTTACTCGTTTGATTTTTAATCCGGCCCATTAGTTTACAGTTTAGTTAAGACAATCCAAATTCTTCGAAAATAAAATTGTTTCTACCATACATTGCAAAATATTCGATATATATGAATGCCCACAGCTTTGCTCTCTGCTTCGGTTTTCATTAATTTGGAGATTGACTAATGTTTGTCTGTGACAATCCATTGAAAAAGGCAGGAACCAACCCATTATTCATCATAGTGATGAATATAACAGTATAATCAGAATCAAAATCAAAATTCTCTTTATTCGGCTGTGAACAGCCATAAAAGCATGCACGATGTGCAAAATAGCAATAGTATACATACAAATTATTTACAAAACACAATTTAAATACATAAAATCTTCTAGTCTGAGATATTAGTGATTAACAATCTGAATGTAAATAGCCTGGGATGAGCAAAACCAAGATTAAGAGGGAGTTCAGTTCTAATTCATCAGTCTACTGAATTAATCTAAAACCATCGACCTCCTGGAGCGGACTGCAGCTTTAAGAAACAGAGTCATGTGTCAACATGTTTTGTCATATGGTAATGCCAGTAAAAAATGATATGCTTGCATACACTTAATTGAAAATTGGTACTTGTATAGCGCACTACTCACCCGCAAGGGTCTCAAGGTGCTTGTACGAATACCGCTGTGGAACCCATCCTGGCTTTCCCTGTGAGGTGTCAACTCCTGGGCACACCCAAGGTGGAGGCCAGGCATCCTTAGCATTGTGGGGGCAATTGTGGAGATTAAGCGAACTATTGGCCAGAGTTGCAGAGTGGGACTCTATGATTGGAATAGGCACCGAGGCAAGAATTATCAAGTCCGTGGAATTTTTGAGCCCAAGACCCACCGAGGCAGGGAATTGAACCCTGGTCCCAAGCTAGACCTCTGCATCAGGGTCTGCCACTCTAATCATTGAGCCACACTTCTCCAAGCTGTAGATTCCTAAGCCTCAAAAATGGTATGAGGATTCTTTTCATATCCATTTTATAATATTAACAAAAGAAGAGAAAATGTGCCATAGTTTGTGCAAATTAGTACATGGGCATTCTCTATAGTCGAGCTGGGGTTGGTGTGCAGCCGGAAAACAAAAAAAATATTTACCTTTACCAGGCTGGAATCTGAATATTAAAAGCCTTTCCCAGCTTTTATTAGTATTATGCAAATAGTTGGTAGAAATGGCCCATGGATTAAGATATAAATAATGTTTACCATTTGATTTTTGTCTTTCAGCCCTCATCCTCTCTTCTTTGGCCCGCTCTAGCAACAAGACTTTCACTTGCCTTCTGACAGGAGCTGCCAGCAGAGTTCCATCTAAAAAAATATCAGGAAATACAATAGCCTCCAGAGTTTTTTTGATGTGTGCTATACAGGGAATCAAAATACCCTTATCACATGCCAAACAGTCTAAAATCTCTCTATTTATTTTTTCTTTTTCTAGCTCCAGAAAGCCACAAAAGAAGTAGCTGGCTACGAATAAATGTGCTCAGAAAGTCTAGTCCTAGTTCATTGTGGCAAATAAAGCTAGCAGTTGACACGAGGCTGAAATTACTCTCCAACAGTATCAATTTTCCTCCCTTTGGAGGGTAGTCGAGTCATCTAGGCCCCGAATGCCTGCTCCATAAGTTGCTATAGGAACACATTGTGCCGAATATATTTTCAAGAGGGGTCTGAGGAACCTCTCTCCCTTGGGTGACAGAAGACTTAGAAGAACTTGGTCCAACTTTGTGCGATGTGTGCAGACCATTTCTCAGACGAATTGAAAGTGACCCCCAGGTACGAGAAAGGGCTACAGTTTAAAAACACTTCCTTACCTATCGTAATAGTTAAGGGTCACATATGTTTTTGGCACAGGTCATTAACATTTTTTAATAAAATGAGTTAATAAATCCAGCCTGGCCATAAAATTAACAAAGGAGTGCTCAAGATAACGCAAGGTTTTGGGGGGTAGAAACAATCAACACTGCGTCATCCACATACAATAATAAAATAAGCAATTTTTGAAAATTACTGAAAGTCACCTATTGAAAATTGAAGGCCTAAAAGCCTTAACACAGTACTCCTACAGTTACTCGTTTGATTTTTAATCCGGCCCATTAATTTACATTTCAGTTTATATCTTTAGATGTATGTGAATGCCCTCAGCTTTTCTCACTGCTTCAGTTTTCATCAATTTGTAGACTGATTAATGTTTGTCTGTGACAAATCCATTAAAAAGGACGGGCCCTAACACACTGTTCGTCATAGTGATAAATATAACAATATATAATATAACAATCAATTCCTGTAATCCCACACTTATCATCAATATGTTGGTGCTCCAAGCCTTTATAGGACAGGAAAGGTTTTTGTAAAGACCACGTGGTTTAATAGATGTGTTTATCATTTCCTTTCCTTTGCTTTGCTTAAATCTGCAATACAATGACAACGTATTCTACACTGATGTATTCTACTCTGTTGCAAAGCACTCTGAAACTCACACTATAAAACAAAGTATATAACTAAATGGTGGATTCCTCACAAATTGAGATCCTGTGGATGTATTTTATGTGTGCACTCAAATATTTATTGCTAGAAACAACTGTATGGAATCAACAGAATTTAAATGGTATAAACAACCTTTTACTTGATCTATCTTTAAGTACAGGTTTTTTAAATTACATTTTCTGGTAATCTGATTGATTGATTGATTGTATCTATAATTCTTTAATATATTAATCACAAAGCAGGGACTAATGTTGCGCCATCACCATTTGTGGGAGTCATCACAAATGTACAGGGTACGGTTTTTCCTTTTTCTATTATATTACATTTTTCATCACTATTGGATTTTAAAACTGACCCTTAGCTGAACATGCGTTCACTACATAGAGTTTGGCTTTTGTTTTTGCTGTTCCTTTATGGGCTCATCAACATCTCCACCATGCCTTGATCACTGCAGATTAGGGCCTCATTTCTGAAACACTGCAAAATACACAGAGTTTCAAGGCTATGTCAATGTGCTGGAGCTTTTAGCACTGTCCAGGGATACAGAACACTCTGAATGTATACTCCGACTTCCAGCAGCGTTGAGTCAAATCATTTTTGTCTTAGATCTTATCAACAATTTTCTACTGCTTATATTTTTGTAATCTTTAGCCATTTTTAGATGAAAAAAAATTGAATTGTATATCACTATGTGCCAAGCTGTAACACGTTTTGTCAGAGAAAATAATCAGTTCATTTTTTCCAGCTGTGCTTGATGTTTGAGTGGGTGAGGAGTAGAAGCTGGCCTTTCCCTTGTTGCACAACTAAAGTGAGAAACAAATACCGCACTATGAGGAAAGAAAAGACTTCTTGCAGCATGGTTGAACAATAGCAGATGAATTAAGCATGCTAAAGGAACATTTCTACATATGTATGACAAGCATCGACCACAACAGGATTTTTTTTATCATTTTCAGATGCGCGACCTGATTTTTTTTTGTTAAGGTCATTTATATACCGACTGCAGTGTTCCATTATTTATTTCAAATATATCTGCTTAATTTAAAGACAAATTAGGATTATTGATTGATTTTCTCTAAGAATTTTAAAGCATGTTTGGAGCTTGTTTGTATACATTAAAACATATATAGATATGCCTTGTTTCTGTACCTTGTGTATGTAGTACAATTGCTTGCAACTCATAGAAAGCGCTAAGGACCATTAATTTTTTCTGTTGAAATAAAAACAATACTCTGTAAAAAACAATCCGATGGGGTGAGTTTTCTTTTCAGGTGCTTGCGTTTTAATTGAAAGTTGATCAATTGTGTTTAACAGTCGATGTTTATTATTGTTTACTTGTGTCCCCTTCTATGCTTCAATTCAAATTTGGTAACATAAACACATTAAAACGATCTCTTCATTAAAAATGTTTGAAATACAAATTCATGATACTAAAGCCTCATATTGCTTAAATGTGGTGCTCAAATTGACTACATTAATACATTTCGAAATATTCATTGCATCCATTAAACATGTCATTGATCCATTGCAGTGTGAAACATAATAAGACATAAAACTGACTTTGAAAGTTCAACATCAGTAATCATAATAGGACCTGCAGTTTCCAAATCCATCACTCACAATCTAGAGATTTGTAATTCCATACTGTGAACAGTTTGAATGAATTATTGAGAAACGTCTGAGGCCTGTGCCGTGTTTATGTTCCCACCTTGTATTCTTAATGATATGCTCATTTGCCTTCTACAGGTCTTGCGACCTGCCTCCCGCTGTCCCCTGGTCACAATCCCTCTCCCATGGTTCCATGACTTCCTTCTGTTCTATTGTGGAACCTTGGGCTAGGGTGGCGGTTGGAGGACAGTTGGAGGAAGACTGTGGTTCGGATCAGACGTCTCGTGGTGTCAGGGCTTGTACCTCAATAAAGGCTGCTTCACCTACTTGTTCTTCTTCGAAGTGTCTTTACAATTTTGGCAACGAGTGCCCTGACACCACTACGGACCTGAATGTGTCTTCTGCACATCTCTCCCTCCGAGGTCAATATTCTGCGGGCGTCCAGAGTTCGAGCTTCTGTTTTGCTGAGTCTGTCTCCAGTTACTTTGTTTTGCACCCCGAGCTGCTGCTCCAGTTACGAAGAATCTGCCTCCAAGTCTTCAAGTGTGCACAGTGAGATCTTTGCTGTTTGTGGGTTTGCTGCCTCCTTTTGCACGATCTCTTCACCAACCCTCGGTGAACTTTTCTTCAGCACTGTTCTAACTCCTGGTGCTTTTAGATCCCCCGGTGGTCCACTGTACGATCTGTACCAGTTTGGGGCTGATTCCTTCTTCCTACGTGAATCGCCCACCTTTTACTTCAATGCAATGAAATACCTTCTCATGGCCTTCACTGAAAGATAACCTTCTCTTTCCTGAGGTACTCCTGTGTTGTTCCTGCCAACGCAACGCAAACATTTCACCTCAGGCTCCCCTTTGAGACCTTGTTGTGCATTTGTGACATCATTGAACCACATTGAAGGTGTCAGCCATTTTACCTTGGACTACGCGTTCTTCACGCAGCGGGCATTTTATGTACATTGGTACCGACGAATGATTGCCATTCAACAGTGATGCTCACACTTTCTTTAGGCTACACAGCGTATTCTACTTGTGCGTCACTTATCCACTATCCTTTCAGTGATGCACACACTAACAAGTGCGTCACTTCATCAGTGATACGCACAATTTAATGCGTACCAGGTTCCGTACATTATTGATCGTGGGTTATTCCTCATAACAAGTACCACGCTCTGGATACTTCAGTGATGCACACACTGCTTCGTGTATCTGTCAAGCACTGCTCTTTCATTTAATTTGTTATTTATTCTTCAATCCTTTTCCCATCTTTATGTGACCATTCACTAATTTACCTCTGGAGCACTATATCTTAATTCCTTGCCATGCGCTATTCACTGCCATTTACTATTCTACTTCTGGCTTCACTCTTCCTTTACTTATTAAAGCGTGCTTAACTGACTTCTCCTTTCTTTCTACACATCAATCTTCTTTTCTCCTCTCACCCTCGTTCACTCTCCTTACTATGGCGTCAGGTAACATTTGGAACCTTTCCCCTCCACATCCTTTGATCCCCACATCATCTCTTAGATGGGAAGACTGACGCGAATATTTCGAAAACTACATCTCTACATTTGAGGAGGACGATGAGGAGTTAACTCCTGAAAGGAAGAAGTTTTTACTACACTGCTTGATCACGCAAACAATGAAAATTTATAATTGTATAAATAAGAAACACAGATCCGTGTATAAAGGCGATGTTTACACCAAAGCTCTTGATGATTTATCAAATTACTTGAAACCCACTGTCTGTGTGTCAGTCCACAGATTCAAATTTTTCCATCGCAAACAAAGTTCGGAGGAGTCAGTTGAAGATTTTGTTGCTGCACTCAAGAACTTGGCCTTGTCCTGCCACTTTGGCATGCTGCATGACGAGTTCATCCGCAACCAAATAGTAATGAGAGCTGCCAATCGTAACATCCAGGAAAAAATGTGGGCGAAAGGAGAATCCTCACTTCAATAAGTCATTGATATTGTCAAGAGATTAGGTCTGACTGGAAGGTGTGCCAAAGCGGTCTTTTTTGAAGATAAGCACAAACCTGAAGGGGAGGAACAACCCATAGTTGCAAGAGTCAAGAACTTTAAAAACACTGTTCATTAACAGTCCTGATTCTTCCTAAAAGAAGGATTTTACTCCCAGAGCTAAATTAACAGGGAACAGGAAATGTTATAGGTGTTATAGATGTGGCAGCAGATGTCACTTGGCTAACGATAAAACATGCTCTGCTCTTAAACGGAAATGTACAAAATGTGGTGTTACAGGCCATTTTGTCAAAATGTGCCAGAGTAAACAAAAGAAGTACTCTAATGTAAGGTTTATTGTACAAGAAGACCATGACGATTTATATTCTTCTGATGATGAGGATATGAATCTCTTTGTATTGCTAGTCGATGATGACATACTGAATGTAAAGAGAAGAAGTAAGAAACCTATATGTGATTTAAATATCAGTGGGGTGGACATCTTCATTGTAGCTGACTCAGGTTCACTGTATACTATTGTTAATAAGAGTGTCTGGGAAGGGAAATTTGTACCCGTGTTAGGACAACATCTGGTTAATCCTGACATTTCTCCTAAAACATTCACGGGGGAACCTATTGATGTTTTAGGTTACAGAGAACTATCTTTCCAATTCAAAGACCAACATACTGTAAGTAAATTGTATGTTTCTACCGTCGGTCCATCAGTACTTGGGTGGAAGGACCCGGGGAAAACTTGGCATAATTCTAGAACCTATTAGCCCAGACCCTGTGCTTTCCTTACAGACTGATAATGAGTATAAGAATGTCATTATTACAAGATTCCCCCGTGTGTTTTCTAAGATTGGAAAGTTGAAAAGTTTCCACCATAAATCCAGAAATATCCCCTTCTCCATCAGGGAGTAAGTCGAATCTGAACTCTTTGAATTACAGAAGTCTGGCAGAATTGAACCGGTAGAGTCAGTTGAATGGGTCGCACCTTTAGTTTGTGCCAAAAACTCTAATGGTAAACTCTGTTTGCGTGTGGACCTCCGTGACCTTAATAAAAACATCCTCATTGATCAGTTCCCCTTACCCAAGATCAGTGAGATGTTGTCACATACTAACGGCATCAACTGGTTTTCCACTATTGACCTTACTGCGGCATACCAACAGGTAGCCCTACACCCCGACAGCAAGAGCCTCACCACCTTTGTGACACCCTTCGGGAGCTACAGATTTAAAAGAGTTCCCTTCAGACTGGCCTCTGCTGCGGCCATGTTCAAGAGGCTAATGCATATACTGTTGCAAAACGAGGCAGCATCTGTGAGGCCTGCACAAATAACATGACTACATGTGTCTTTCATTGGGAACCAAACACCCAATTGTAGCGCCTGCTGAGGTCAGCCCTCAGCCAGGGTCTGGTTATGGCTGGCTCAGAGAAATATGACAGTTCTGGATGACCCAAAAGCAGTAGAAATATATGACTTTAGACTCAGCAGAATACTCTTTCTCACAGCCATTATTCACAGCCCCTGGCAGTCAAGAAAATCTTCTGCAATACCGCACTCTTGAGTGACGGGAAAGTTTGGCATTTTTCGTCATTATTCTTGTGCAGAGGAGATGGGACAACAGCTCTTTAGCAGTCCTGCCTCCTCTAGTTACGATTGGCTTCTGAATTCTGATACCTCTAGGGATTGTAACCCTGAAACGAGTGATGCCACACCTCCCATTGACATAGGTGTCCCTAGAGATGATGTTTCCCAGAATGACCACAGGAACAACTTTCCAATGAGGAACCCCTTGTTAGTGCTCCACGTGACCTCATCACCAATAGAGTAATTGACATACCCAATGCTGATAATTCTGACATTGCACAAGGTTGTCCTCCTCACCATGGTTCTCACGTTGATGGGACTATGGTTAAGGAACCCGTGGTGCGCAGACATGGCAGAGAAGTTAAACTGCCTGGAAAGTTACATGATTTTTTATGTGATTAACCTCCTTTCTCGTCTGTTTCCCCATTGTTAGCCTGTGCATTTTCCTTGCTCTCTCTCCCATTTTCCCCCTCCTTCCCTACCTTTCCCTCCCCTAGTTGCAAAACTCTTTAATTTGTTATAAATAAGGAGATGTGTTGTTTTTACGTTTCCACCTTGTATTCTTAATGATATGCTCTTTTGCCTTGTACAGGTCTCGCGACCTGCCTTGTGCTGTCTCCCGGTTGCGAGGCCTCACCCATGGTTCTATGACGTCCTTCTGTTCTATTGTGGAACCTTGGGCGAGGGTGGAGATTGGAGAACAATTGGAGGAAGACTGTGGTTTGGATCAGATGCCTCTTGGTGTCAGGGCTTGTACCTTAATAAAGACTGCTTCACCTTCTTGTTCTTCTTCAAGTGGTCTTTACAGCCTGGTGTATCACACAGACTTGCAGTGGAAACTTGCAATTAGCAAAATCTGTAGTTTCACGACCACAAAACAGTGTTTACCAGAAAATGAACCAATTTTGTGAGGCTTAAAAGTATTTCCCACTCACAAAAGTGGGTCTCTGCTAAGGATGCCATTCAGAATTTTTTCAGACTGCGATGTGTCAACGATGTCCATCTGCAGTAGTGGTAGCAAATCATTGATCAAGTGCCCAAATCCGATCTGGGTGGTATCTAACTCCCAAAAAAGCTGCTGTGGGACAGCTTCTCCTTTGTGAATAGTGTTGGACGGTTGAAAGGGGAGTAGATAGTAGTCCAAGGGACCACTGCATGGTCCCCTGATGTTTTTCAAAATGGATTTTTTTTAATGCAGGACCTTTTCCCTTCAACGGACATGAGCTGCTTTAAAAATGTTTTTCTTAGGAAATACATATGCAGGGGTGAAAGTCGGCTGGCCCTTGCAGGCCACCCTACCTGTGCTCACAGCCAATCCCAGGGGTTGGCAAATGGTGAACTGACTAATTTTCATTAAGTAGGTCACTCTATGACCATCTGTGAATGGGTATTTTATCATGTGAACTATTAATATATTGGACACATAAAATGACAGGCAAAGAGTGAAAAGGTGATATGCAATTTGCACTAATTGTTTGAGGGATGCCTAGTTCCACTCAAAAGGTACTTTTGCAAATGGTTCAAATATTATCCTAACCTCAACTAACCCAATTCTTCACATTAACACTAACGGCCATACTACAATGTCTGTGGATGCTGTGGTGTTAATTCAACACACCTGTAGTTAAGAGTGCTGAGTGTTCCACAAACTCTGGGGGGATGAAACTAATAGGGATTCTTGGTTAAAGCATGAGATTCCTCTGTGTGGTGAGGACTTAATTAGGAATCAGTGATTTGGGGTCTGATCCACATCATCCCCATCACTTTTTTTCAGACACTTCAGATGCTTTCAGCAGCTGAAATCTCTGGTGGCACCATGAAAGGTCTGCTGTAACTCTGTTGATTTTGTAATACCTCATAGGAATAGTGTCAGGAGGCCCATAATAAGAGCATAAGTCTCTGTAACACTAAACAATTCTGTGACTCTAACCTTATGCCTAGCCATGATCCCATTACTCATGCTGACCTATCTCTCACCCTTATCCTAATCTAATACCTTGGTTCATCCACTGTAATCGAATCGAGTGTAGTAGGCATAGTGCAATATCTATCTATCTATCTATCTATCTATCTATCTATCTATCTATCTATCTATCTATCTATCTATCTATCTATCTATCTATCTATCTATCTATCTATCTATCTATCTATCTATCTATCTATCTATCTATCTATCTATCTATCTATCAAGCTATCTATCTATCTATCTATCTATCTATCTATCTATCTATCTATCTATCTATCTATCTATCTATCTATCTATCTATCTATCTATCTATCTATCCCTGTAGTTTCTGGTGCTAAGAACCCTATCTGATTGGTCTAGTCTCAACTTCTTCATGATATTCTGGCTCACACATAGCATCCCTAACAGAGCAGGGTGAAAGTGTATGGCACTCACAAAACCTTAGGCAACAGAAAACAACATGTACATGACAGGAAGGTATTCGAATCGGTTGTGGATTCTAGTTTGCAGAGTCAAGCATGTCTGACTTTCCCCATCCCATGCAGTGACAGTCAGCTACTTACACAGTTTCCAGTGTCTTACAGTCACTCTTTGAATGTTTACCTATGAGAAATCATAGTTGCCCCAGACTTATGTGACAGGTATATATTTATGATAGCTTCAACATATATGTAAACAAACATGTATAAAATAGGGTTTCTTGTTCAGGGGTGGACGCCCCACTCAGACAACAACCACAATCCTTGTTAGTGTGCACCACAAAAGTCTCCAAACTAACCTGTGCTTAATCCTCTGGTAGCTTGGTACAAAGCACTTAGGCTTAACTTAGAGGCAAAGTGTAAAGTATTTATGGAGCACACAAACAGTAATAATGTTAAGAAACAACACAAGAAAATATTGTAAACCTTAATAAATCAAATGATACCAAAACAACAAAAATCCAATCAGTAGAACCAAAGATATGCAGTTTTAACATTTGTAGTGACAATAGTGCCTAAAAGCACACATCACAAGTCGGGTTAAACTGGTCATACTACACCAGGCGAAAATCATAAGTTCAGCCAACCATGATGGAGCACAGGTCAAGTAAGTCAAGTCAAAAGATTTATATAGCGGGCTACATACCCATAGGGTCTCAAGGCGCTTGAGGAGGGGTGGGGAATTACTTGTCGAATATCCAAGTTTTGAGTTTCTTTCTGAATGCTAGGTGGTTCTGAGTAAGGCGAAGGTGAGTAGGAAGAGAGTTCCAAGTTTTAGCTGCCAGGTAGGAGAAGGATCTGCCTCCCATGGTGGTTTTGTTGATGCGAGGTACAGTCGCAAGAGCTTGGTTGGAGGATTGTAGCTGACGGGAGGGGGTGTAGAAGGACAGTCGTGTGTTGAGGCATTCAGGTCCAAGTTCGTAAAGTGCTTTGTGTGCGTGGGTTAGGAGGCAGAAAGTAATCCTCTTATTTATGGGGAGCCAGTGGAGGTTTTTCAGGTGACCAGAGATGTGTTCTTTACGCGGGATGTCTAGTATGAGCCTGGCTGAAGCGTTCTGGATGCGTTGGAGTTTTTTCTGGAGTTTTGCGGTGGTACCGGCGTAGAGGGTGTTTCCGTAGTCCAGGCGGCTAGTGACCAGTGCGTGGGTGACCGTTTTACGAGTTTCGGTGGGGATCCAGCAAAATGTTTTTTTGAGCATGCGAAGAATGTTGAAACAAGATGATGAAACGGCGTTGACTTGTCTGGTCATCGAGAGTGAGGAGTCCAGGATGACACCCAGGTTCCGTGTGTAGTCTGTCGGGATGGGTGCTTTTCTAAGGGCCTCTGGCCACCAAGAGTCGTCCCAGGCGGAGGGGGAGGTGCCTAAGATGAGGACTTCTGTTTTGTCGGGGTTCAGTTTTAGACGGCTGTGCTTCATCCACTCGGCTACTTCTTTCATTCCTTCTTGTAAGTTGGTTTTGGCGGTCTTAGGGTCTTTTGTGAGTGAGAGGATCAGTTGAGTGTCGTCAGCGTAGGAGATGATGTTGAGGTTGTGTTGGCGAGTGATGGTCGCAAGGGGGCTCATGTATACGTTGAAGAGGGTGGGGCTGAGAGAAGATCCTTGTGGCACGCCACAAATGGCTTTCGTGGCCTCTGACTTGAATGGTGGGAGGCGGACTCTCTGGGTTCTTCCGGTGAGGAACCAGGTGATCCATTCCAGTGCTTTTCCTTGGATTCCGACGTTACTGAGGCGATGTAGAAGGGTGCTGTGGCAGACTGTGTCGAAGGCAGCGGAGAGGTCGAGGAGGATGAGGGCGACTGTGTCTCCGTTGTCCAGTAGAGTTCGAATGTCGTCAGTTGCAGCGATGAGTGCGGTCTCAGTGCTGTGTTTGGCTCGGAAGCCGGACTGTGAGGAGTCAAGGGATTTGTTGGTTTCGAGGAAGGCGGCGAGTTGGTTGTTGACAGCTTTCTCGATGACTTTGGCCGGGAATGGAAGAAGCGAGATGGGGCGGTAGTTTTTGAGTTCGGTGGGGTCAGCTGTGGGATTTTTCAGAAGGGCGCTGAGTTCTGCGTGTTTCCAGCTTTCCGGGAAGGTGGCGGAGTTGAGGGAGCAGTTGATGACATCTCAGAGGTGTGGTGCTATGATGGAGTCTGCTTTGTTGAAGATGTGATGGGGGTATGGGTCAGTTGGGGATCCTGAGTGGATGGAGTTCATCAGGCGGATGGTGTCCTCAGTGGAGATTGGGTTCCAGTTGTTGAGGATGTTCAGGGGGGGTGAAGGTCCTGCAGAAGGTTGGTCTCCGGGTCGGTTGTCGAAGCTGTTGTGGATGTCTGCGATTTTGTTGTGGAAGAAGGAAGCTAGGGAGTCGCAGAGGGCTTGGGAAGGGGTGATGTCGTTGGAGTTGGCTGATGGGTTGGTGAATTCTTTGACGATGTTGAATAGTTCCTTGCTGTTGTGGGCGTTGTTGTCTAGTCGGTCTTTGAATGCGGCTTTCTTGGCAGACCGGATTAGTTGGTGGTGTATGCGGGTGGCGTTTTTGAAGGCGTCCCTGGTGCTGGAATTTGGGTCTTTTTTCCAGGCCTTCTCGAGGGAGCGACAGAGTTTCTTCGATTTCTTAAGATCATCGTTGAACCAGGAGGCGTTTTTGCTGCCTGGTTTGCTTTGACGTTTTTTCAGCGGGGCTAGGATGTCGGCGCTGTTGGATATCCATTGGCTGAGGTTAGTGGCTGCTTGGTCGGGGTTTGAGGAGTGGACAGGAGGGTTTTGAAGAAGCGATGAGGAGATCTGGTTGATGGTGATTTTGTCCCAGTTTCTTCGCATGGTGGGTTGAGGATGGTTGTAGATTGTGGACTTATGGTATGTGAAGTGAACGCAGCTGTGGTCCGTCCAGTGAAGAGCTGTGGTGTGACTGAAGGAGACATGTTTGCTGGAAGTGAAGATAGGGTCTAGTGTGTGGCCAGCAATGTGGGTGGGGGTAGTGACCAGTTGTTTGAGTCCGAGGTTGGCAAGATTGTCCAGCAGGGTGGTGGTGCTGCCGTCGTTGCTCTTTTCCAGGTGAAAATTGAGGTCTCCCAATAGAATGTAATCCTCGGAGGGGAGGGCGTGTGGGGTGATAAAGTCAGTGATGTCGTCACTGAATTGTGCACGGGGTCCTGGACGTCGGTAGAGGATGGTGCCTCTGAGTGTGGTTTTGGGGTCGATGTGGATCTGGAAGTGGAGGTGTTCGGCGTTGGCGAGGTTGGCGTCAGCGCTGGTTGAGATGCGGATGGAGTTCTTATGGACGATAGCGATGCCTCCTCCTGTTTGCTCAGTGCGGTATTTACGGATGATCTTGTATCCTTCCGGGATGGCAATGGTGATGTCTGGGGCTGATGAGGCATTCATCCATGTTTCTGTTAGGAAGGCGACGTCCGGTGAGATGGTGTCGAGTAGATTCCAGAGGTCGATGGCGTGTCTGTGGACCGAGCGGGTGTTGAGCAGGATGCATTTTAGGTGGTTGGTGTCAGGTCTCTGAGTGGTGTTGGTGGATGAGGAGCTGGATTTGGTGCCGTCGAACTTGCAGGAGTTGCAAGAGAAGGGTCCATGGGTGAGTCCAGGAGCGGCTTGGACGCAGTTGGGGGAGCGGCCGAGGTTAAGGGATAGGAGGGTGGAGGCGTCGTAAGTAATGCGGGAGGGCTGGGCAATTTCATTTATCTTCTTCACAGTTTTTGGTGTGCATTTCATAGTTCGTGCTAACATACAATTGAACAATGTTCTAACACAGAAAAATCTAGTTTCCTCTAGAATTATTTCCTACAAACATCCTAAATTATTAAATTCATAACTCCAAGTTTTCATGTCTTGAGTGTTCCAGTTTTGACACACTTCACTCAGAGAGTGATGGAATCAATTGTCCTGTTTCTCTGCAAAACCGCCTATTAACTAAATTAATCTGCAAATAAAATTCCCCAAAATATGTGATCTTAAGTGAGAGACTTTGGGGCCTTGTTTCCAAAGCATTTTGGAGTACCTAAAGAAGTACTTCTGTTGCACTCTTTAATGCACTCGTATGCTATGTAGGTTGGTCCCAAACATTTAAAATGGGAACAAAGGAAAATTTAATAGCAATTTTTGTATGCATTTTTACAAATACGAAGCACTGTGCCACATTAAACTAAAGCTGTGAGTAAGGACTACCATGTACTGCATGTAGCACAATGCATAGCAGCGGAAGGATTGAAACAGGCTTATGAACAGTGTGCAACTCAACAATAAGACACAGTTGGAAAAGCTCCCACCCCTTGTGGGGAGATGGTAATTGGCTCACGGTTTATATAGTTAGCACATGTGAGCTGTTGGGCACTAGTTCTCACAAACTGAGCAGCAGGCTATGTTCCCCCCAACACAGCTCATGATTGTTCACGAGGACAAAACACTGTTGTAAAATGCTCTACAACATTGGCTACACTTAAAGACTCAAGTAAATGGACTGCCTTTTTCTGCATTTACTATGAAGGACCGGACCTGGCTTGTGAACGCAGTGCAACTCCACCATCAAGTAATGTTTGACCAACAGTTCTGAGATTCATCTTTCTTCAGTCGGAACAAGTCTATCTCATGAAAGTGACGATACATGAAAGTGAAGAAAACATGACATTAAAGTGTGGAATTTGGATGTTTACACCGGATTCAATCATTTTGAGCAGCAATTAAGGAGTTGGTCTATAAATGGAATGCACTGTAAGAAGTACATTAGGTTTATCAATAGTGGGGATACCACTGCCCTCTTCCAGACCCCAGGAACAATAGTGTGCAAAGACCAGCTTTTCTCTCTAAATAGAAGGAGAGTCTACTAATCGATTTGAAAACACCGGGGAGCACATATCTAAAGATGATCCATACAAATTGAATAACAGTTTGTTTAGAGAAAATAGGGAACTTGACTAAAAAAGATTCTGAAATATCAAACAAAGGTAGAGGGATTCGGGCAATGGCAAAGGTGTTTTTTTCAAATAACAGTTAAGCCTTCTACGGAATTACCTGAACATTTCAGGTTACAGCATAGTCTCGTGGTTGAGAAAGTGCTGCAAGGTCCATAAACACATATTTTACTTCTAACTCCTGGTTATTTATTTATTTTATTTTGAAAGTTTTATAGAGCGCGAACAAGAACCTTGCGGGTATCAGAGCGCTTTGCAGTAAATGAGTATAGTTATATCATACATTAAACATATACAAGGATCATAGTACATAGCAAAATGTTCGTTCACATATGTGATCTCTGGGCCAGGGCGATAATTGGTTATGCGAATGTAATGGTGCGTAAATCCCAAATACTGAGTTTTAAGAATTTTGGGTAACTCTTTCATTTTTCTTACACTTACGCTTTTCATGTCATTATTGTGAGAGGGAGATTGGTTTAAGTAAATTAGCTCACATAGACGACCGTCCAATACAATTACCAGAGATTTTACATGATTTTTTAACCCATAGGGAATAATTAGAGTAAACTTTCATGCAGACGACTGCCTAAAATACTAAGCAGCTATCTCATTGTACGGGAGTGTATTCCATGGATATAATTTTAATGTAGACAATTTCTCATGTTTAATTTGCATACTTTTCATAAATATTACAGGTGCTATAATTGGAAAAAAAATACAACTCTTTGCCTACCTCTCTCGCTATAATTCTCGCCCTCTCAATTTCTCACCCTCTCTTCACCTCTCTTTCTCTCTCCCATACTCCCTGCACTAAGCCGCTCTCATGATTGGAATTTTGTGTTTATTTACACTCATTTAAAAGATGTTAAAGAGATCCATGAGGAGAAGTAATTTTGGGACTATTATTAGTGCAGATAGCTGTTGTAAGAGAATTAGTTAATGAGATGCACTCAGCGAAGGCAGCAGGCATTTATTAACCAGAGGTAAGTTTAAAAGCTGGTCTTTAGAAGAACAAAGAATTTTACCCAGATGAACAGAATGGTGTACTGTGTGACCAAATGGTGTGAAGAACCGTGTGGACAAGCTTGCTTTGCCTTACCAGTTACACAATCATGCATGTCGCACCCTTAAAAAGGTTGACAACATCTGCTGGAACAACCATCAGGTGGTACGAGATCAGCGGCGGATCCTCCATGTGAGCGGAGGAGTGCCACCCGCCTCCATACACAACTTCAGAAAGCTGGAAAAAATGGTAATGAAAGGATTTTATTACCATTTTAGTTTTCCTGCTTTCTGCCAAACTGAGAGACATGGCCAGTGCCTCATTGCTGCTGATTGGCAGCAATGATGAGTGACCCTTTCATTGTGAATTGGGCATGTCGGTTTTGCCAGCTACATTATTACGGCCAAACAGACATGAGCAATTTAACCTCATCAACCTGGCTGTCATAGACAGCCAGGTTGGGGAGCAGGCACAGGCCTTCAGTGCTCTTCGTAGCGCTGAAGCAGCCTGCTCCAGCCAATTCAGACACTTCTCCCATGCAGCATGAGTCGGGAGCCGGCTGGAGAACACCGAGGACAGGAAGTGATGCAGGCAGAAAAGGTAAGTGGAACTTATTTTTCATTTTAAAATGTAAATGTTTATTTTATATTGTTTCATTTTATCTATGTCGACTCACTGTTCTTGTGGGTCACCAACCGCCACTGAGCGAGATTGCCTAACAACCAGGCAGAGTGTGACTGAATGACAGTAAATGAAAAAATGTGACAGTAGCATCACTAGCCACTCCTGGCTCAGAAGGAGGTTACCCATCCACTGTACCAACTGGAAGAAAAATTCTAACTAATAGAACATTGTGAAAAAAATAAATGTTTGAAATAAAAACAGGCTAACAGAACAAACTGCCAAGTGCCTCAACTAGCAAATTAAGCTAAAAGAAGCATGACATGGAGCGAGGCCCTGCAAGGGCGTGGTCCTGGAATATTATGGAGTAAATATTGTATAATAAACAATTTGTGTCCTAATTATCATTTTAAAAATTATTGTCCCAATGAAGATAAAAAAAATATATAGATAAAAAAATATATAGCCAGTGGTATGTAACTGATAAACCCCTCCCCGATACAAGGTAAAAAAGGTGCCAGCCTTACTCATAAATTCAAATGCTGTTTGATTGCAACTTTGTAATCCCAGTGCAAGTTGTGTACATTTGTTGGCCTCACACACAGACTGGGGACTTTGCTGTCAATTTTGTTACAATACCTTTACATCAATGGAGGTCAAAGACCACTACCTACTCTCAAACTTTTCAGAAATGTTTTTTTTTCAATGCTGCCCCATTTCCTTTAAGTAAACTGAACCGCATTTATTTAAAAAAGTTAAAGTAAAATTAAAAGTGATCACATACAGGGTAGTTTGCTGACCCTAAAAAGCCACCATTCTTGTGATGACCATCGATTGGAGTTAATCGCAGTTTGCAACCTCATGAACGGTAATGCGATAGGTGAGATTGCAACACACTCTGAATGGGAATTTTACCAACTGACATGTTATTACACAGGTTGGATAACAAAATTCTATTCCATGTGCAAAAAAGTCAGTGAACAATTTGCAACCACTTTTTATAAATGGGATTTCTGTGATTCTGGCCCTTCATTAGTCAGTTAAACTGAAGATAAAGGGCCCGATTCACAGAATTAACTTAAGACAAAATCCTAAACTTACTACTTTTGGTATTCACAGAATGCACTTGCTACTTTTGGTATTCACAGAATGGATTTACGACTACTAACTTTACGTCTGCACTCGGGATGGAGATTCTGCCCCGGAGGCAGAGCTTCCGGCTTGGAGGCGGAGCTTCTGGCCCAGAAGTGGAGCTTCCGGCTTGGAGGCAGAGATTCCAGCCCAGAGTTGGGGATTCCGGCCGGTGGTGGAGATCTCCACCCCCGGGCCGGAAGCTCCGCATCCAAGCCCGAAGCTCTGCCTCTGGGGCGGAAGCTCCGCCTCCAAGCTGGAAGCTCCACCTCCAGGCCGGAAGCTCCGGCCGGATGCGGAAATAAAGTTAGTAGTCGTAAATCCATTCTGTGAATACCAGGGGCTAGATGTAGGTAATGAAAATTTGCCGTTTCTAAAATACCGAATTTTACCGATTCAGTATTTTAGAATCGGTAAATGCAATGTAGATAAAAATTTGGTAAGTATTACCGAATCGGTACGATTCGGTATTTACCGAATAGGTATTTACCGATTTGGTAATTCACATTCATTCCTATGGGCCTGGAGGCCCATAGGAATGAATGTGAATTACCGAATCGGTAAATACCGATTCGGTAAAATAGGGAAACATTCAAGGGTGGCAGGGTGTCACATTGACACCCCGTTGCACCCCTGAAAAGTGCTTGCATGTCTGCCACATGGCACTGTTGAAAATGCACAGATTTGCGTTTTCAAAGATATTCGTTATTTACCACCAACTAATAGTTGGTGGTAAATAACGAATCCTTAAATGTAAAAAGCACTCACTTGAGTGCTCTCTACATTAAGGATTCAGTAATTTACTGAATCGGTATGTTAAGAATTCGGTAATTTACCGATTCCTTAAATTACCGATTCGGTAAATTACCGAATCCTACTATTTGGCCACCTACATCTGAAAAGCCTAATTCCGGTCGGTAACGGCCGAAATTCGGTAATTTCGGCCGTTACCGACTGTAATTAGGCTTCCTACATCTGGCCCCAAAAGTAGTAAGTGCATTCTGTGAATACCAAAAGTAGTAAGTTTAGGATTTTGTCTTAAGTTAATTCTGTGAATCGGGCCAATAGTGTTTCTCTGTTCTTTTAAATCACCTGCCAAACAAGGGCTGGTGGAACTGTGTGGGTGGTTTTTAAACTCATATGTTTGACTGTTCATTTGTGTTAGTTTCTTTCTTATCAACACTGATTCAGCACTGATGTCCTCAAAATAACCTGGCCTTAAAACATATGTATCCCTGACAGCGGTAACATGCCCTTCGGAGATGGAACTGACAAGATGCACACTGTTAAGTAGGCTGGATTTTGCAAGAAAAGGGTGGAGTAATTATTTACTTTTTAACTAACAAGTATCAACTATTAATTCCGAAATTAAGGGTAAATGTAATTTATCTAAAATCGGTACATGATCGGATAGGGACATTAGGTTGAATTTATGAATGATGGAGTTTTGGAAAGCTTTAGCAATCACAGCACACAGGGGTTCAGTTTCAAGAGGTATTACTAATAGAGTGATCAAGGAGCAAGCATACAGAGAAAAGGAAACCAAGCAGGCATCCTTTTGACATGTTGCTTTGACAGTGCATTGGAGCCTCTGGAAACAAAACTGCCATGGTTGATACGGCTATTACAGGTAGTGAAAAAGATAAAAATCAGTAAAACCTTTCTTTTAAGTGGACGTGGTGCTTTTGTTTGTGACCAAAATGGCTTTGACAATACCAAAGACATCATTCTAAAAAGCAAATTATGAATCTGCTTTACATGGGGGCAGATTAAGGTTTTTTGTTATTTACAAAAGGTTTCAAGTTATTCTTCGAAACGTGCACAAGTCACACATTACCAGGCATAATCCTGAAAACAGTTAGATAATTACATTTTATGTGGAAGAATATACAAACATTTTTTTACTAAAAAAGAGTGCAAGTGCAAATCTTCTTTCCTTTTTTTTTCTCCCTTGCTCGGCAGCCCCACCACTTTCAGGAAGTATTGGTTTCCCCTTTCCACACCGAAAAGGGATTTATGGACCTTTTCCTTGATAGAAGTAATCCTCTGGCCTTCTCCAGAGTAGTATGGGGTCAGAATAATGTTTGTCATTATAGTCCACTCCACACCTACCAGATTAAATTTAGAAGAGCAAGACAAACTTTCTTGGATAGGAGAAATGATTTCACGCTTGTAAGCCGGACTTACATATTAAACACATTTCTACATATTCTGCTTTCAGGGATGTGAAAGCGAAGCAGCATTATGTCTGGATATTACCTATGTGAACCTGGAACTGTCCTCATTTTTTCAATGAAAACCATGAGATTGCCTCATTGGAAATTGTATTTTATTGTGCTGCTTAAAGTAAACCCTAAAAATGCACGAACTATGACAGCTATGCATGTGGGGCCTTACTAAAGCCACCCACCCAACTGTGATACGCTGTGTGCTACTTTGATTGAGCACTTCCATTGTCTTTGTTGAGGCAACACCATTTGGCCATTCTTGAAACCAAACAAACGTTATAAATGTAGAATAGAGTAAATATCTGCCAGAGCTGAAAAACGGACTTGTCTTATCTGGAAAGCAAATCTCTTGTGCAGTACAAGCAAGAAGCTGCTCAAAAACAGTAAGGCAATACGAAGGTGGCACAACCTAATCACAAACAATCTATAAAAATACACTATTTAAAAAAACTGTTGGTCCACAAATCTTGCACAATTGACATCTAGGCACGACTATGTCCACATCCCCAGGAAACGGACTGCAGCAAAGATGTGCATTTGGGGAACATTAGTAACAAAGGAACAGAGAGCCTATGAAAAGCAGTATGAAAAATGTGCCCCTCACAGAAATACCAGTGTCTTGAAAAATAGCGTACATGCCATGTATGGAAGTTCAACAGTTGAAGAGGAAAAAATCTGCAAAAAATAGTAAAAATACACAACTAAATTAGCTTTACCTCAAAGTGTTCTCTCTCTTGAAAGTCTGAGTTTCTAACTATCTATCCATATATGCACATGTGGAACTTTATACAATACAGCTTTATATCTTTTTAATATTTTCCTTATACATGTAAACCCTTTCCATGGAGTTATGTATATATATATTTATTACTTTACTCATACTGTAGAAAAAGGCCTTCAACTCCATCCTATACCCCTCTCTAAATATATCCTCTAACTCCAGACTCTCTGACTAAAACCTCATTCTGCTACTATGATCTCCTTAATAACCCTTCCATGGCTCTTGCTTCCTCTGTCCCTCCTTGATTCATCCCAAACCTCATTTTACTACTATGATCTCCAAAATGGTACACAGTCAAAATATCGAGTAGGAAATATCGACCTACCATAATATCGAGTCTGAAATATCGAAGGAGCATAATATTGAAGGCAAGAATATTGTAGGACAGAATATCGACCCAAGGTAAGTAATATCGAAATACTTAATATCGATGTAAGTAATATCGAAGTTAGTAATATCGATAGCATATATATCGATGTTACTAATTTCGATGACACTAATATCGATATTTGTATTATTTTATAGTTGTTTATTATGTATGTGTTATATGTTTAATTTAAGTATTTAAAATAATTACTATGATATGTGTATAAATTTTATATAATAATAAATAAATTTATAAGTAAATTTTATGTTTTAGTACCGGAGCGGGTTGTGGGTTTATAGGGGAATAGGGTCGGGAAGTAATTTAATTATGGTAAATTGATTATTAATTAGTAGGATTTATTAATAAATTATAATTAATTGGTAATCATTTGAAAATAATAGGAACATAATTTTAATTAATTTATTAATTGATATATATGTTCTGTAGCGGGTTGTGGGTTTATAGGGGAATAGGGTGGGAAGTAATTTAATTATGGTAAGTTGATTAATAATTAGTAGGATTAATTAATTAATTATAATTAATTGCTAATTAATATTGATTAATTGGGAAAAAAATAATTGATTAATTGATATATATTTTCTGTAGCGGGATGTGGGTTTATAGGGAAATAGGGTGGGGAGTAATTTAATAATTAATTAATTATTATATGTTTTTAAATATTTATAATAATTAATTGGCAAATAATTAATATTAATTAGTTAATTAATTAATATAATTTTGTACATATTTTAAATTAGTAATTAATTGGTAATTAAATAATATTAATTAGTTAATTACATTAATTAGAGTAATTTTTTTATATATATAATTTTTAGTTACTGTTAATTAATGAATTGGGGAAAAATGATATTAATTATTAAATTATATTAATTACAGCTAATGTGCTAATATATTTACTTTATTGTTATTGTTAATTAATAATTAATTGCTAATTAAATAATATTAATTAAGTTTGGGTAAAGGGGTATTTTTAGTGTTCAGGGTCAGTTTTGGGTTTTTGGGTAAAGGTTTTTTTTAGTGTTCAGGGTCAGTTTTCAGTTCTTGGGTAAAGGGGTATTTTTAGGATTCAGGGTCAGTTTTCAGTTCTTGGGTAAAGGGGTATTTTTAGGGTTTAGGGTCAGTTTTCAGTTTTTGGGTAAAGGGGTATTTTTAGGGTTCAGGGTCAGTTTTCTGTTTTTGGGTAAAGGGGTATTTTTTGGGTTCAGGGTCAGTTTTGGGTTTTTGAGTAAAGGGGTATTTTTAGTGTTCAGGGTCAGTTTTGGGTTTTTGGGTAAAGGGTTTTTTTTAGGGTTCAGGGTCAGTTTTCAGTTCTTGGGTAAAGGGGTATTTTTAGGGTTCAGGGTCAGTTTTCAGTTTTTGGGCAAAGGGGTATTTTTAGGATTCAGGGTCAGTTTTCAGTTCTTAGGTAAAGGGGTATTTTTAGAGTTCAGGGTCAGTTTTCAGTTTTTGGGTAAAGGGGTATTTTTAGGGTTCAGGGTCAGTTTTCTGTTTTTGGGTAAAGGGGTATTTTTTGGGTTCATGGTCAGTTTTCAGTTCTTGGGTAAAGGGGTATTTTTAGGGTTCAGGGTCAGTTTTCAGTTCTTGGGTAAAGGGGTGTTTTTTGGGTTCAGGGTCAGTTTTCCCTACTGTTGCACTCTCTGGAGTGGGAATAGTAATTTTATCCCCACGCTATCAAACGCTTTCCCTACTGTTGCACTCTCTGGAGTAGGAATAGTAATTTTTACCCTTACGCTATCCAACGTTTTATATAATTAATTGTTAAAATATCAAATGTTTATTTTATTTTTTATATTACTTACATTTTATTTATGGTATTGTTTTATGTTTGTAAATGTATTAGTAAATTAGAATATATTTCATTAATTTATAAATTAGTAAAATAATTATTAATACTTATTGTTCAGTACATATATTATATATTTACTGTATATATTTAATTAATGTATTATTAATATATATGTATTATTTATTAATTTTAAACATTATTAGATACTGTTAAATATGTATATTTTATTTATTAGTGTTATATACTTAATTTTAAATTGATATATTAAAAGAAAAAAAATCGATATTTTTAACATCGATATTTTTTACATCTATATTATTTTTTCGATATTTTTGTACTTACCATGTTGTAGATAGGATGTCGATATTTTTGCCCTCGATATTGTTTACTCGATATTCTTGTAGGTCGATATTTATGAGGTCGAAATTCTGTCAGTGATCCCTCCAAAATAACACTTTTTAGACTCTTTCCTCCTCTTTCTGTCCTTTGACTCATACCGATCTACTTTTTCTACTATGACCTCTCTTATAACCCTTTCTAGACTCTTCCCTCATCTATCCCTATGTTGTCTCATCCCAAACCTCATCTAACTACCATGATCTACCTCATAACACTTTCTAGACACTTCCCTCCTCTATCCCTCCTTTATCATATTCAATCAAACTAACATGTCCACCACTCAAATTAAAAACATGTTTCCCTATACTAATCCACCACTAATCCTTTGGGTTCAGGAATAGCATGCTACTCACCGAAAACAGCCTCAACACCTCGTCAGGCATGGTATGCGCTAAATAAATACAATTACAATTTTATGAATAGGGCTCGCACACTTTTGTGTTTTATGGAGAACTTTCAGTCTGTTATAAAATTAATTAGATAAAGGCAAGTAACAACCCTAGTGGCACTTTTATAAGTTAATTTGAAAATTGGAATTTTAAACACATGTTTTTGAGATTTCATAATTTTAGGCATGTAAACTATTGAAAGAACATTTTGAGCTACTGTTAGGAAATACTGATTGGTTCATCGAGACAATAAGTAAATAAAATTCAGGATTGTATCAGTTAAGACCTATCACATAAAGATGACTAGTCTGGCTGGATTTACTTACATTGTCTTTACGAGGAGGAATGGGAAAGGAATCAAGTATGTGTAACCTTTCATAGTCAAACCTGAGATATCTGATAATCCTTAGAAAATCACAAATATTCATAACCGAAGGAAGAACCCTATGATGTGCAGATTTCTAGCTTAGTTAAAATGTAAGAGAATTGGTCCAGAGGTGTTGATTTTCTTAATGTGTCTATCATAAGTGTGTTTGGAATGTTTCTTCATTGCTGTGGTTGATGTTTGTCAGTTGAATCCTGGTTTATCAATCCTTTTGTGCTGGAATTCCTTGTTCTCCTAATTCACTCTTTTGGTTACATGGATATGCTTTTAATTCTCGAGTTAGCAATACGTACATATTGTCTGTTAGTGACTGCTCACCTTCTTCATATTCAGTGTTATCAATTAATTCATTGATAATTCTTTTTTAAAGCTGACCCCAAGCTGTTTTATTGCTTAGTTTTGTGCTTGAACTCAAAATACTGAGGGTAAAGAGTGTGAATGAGAGAGAACACTTTGAAGACTCCAGAAAGTCTTTTACCTTAAGGAGTGGACCCCATTCTGCTCATTCATATTAGTTTTTAATGTTTACTTGTGCGTCACAAGGGAAATTAATGGAAGCAATCTGAACTCAAAAGTATGCGTTGATAGAAAGTTCAGAAAAAGGGTACGACAACCTGCCATTTTCTCAGCTACAAATGAAAGGAAACAGAAGAAATGAGATATGTGTTAGGCATGATATAAACACAAATTAATGATACTAATTTCTCAGTGGCCATCATCATGCAAAGGTCATCATAATGAGTCATTTTATACCATAAAAGGCTCCTAATTGTAGGAAAGGTGTCACAATGCAGCTCTAGATCAGATTCTATTCAGCAAAGGTCAGAATAAACTTAGAAATTCAAGGCATATCAAGTCCCCTGTGAAACCTCTGGTCAAAGCTCTTCCCATCCCCTCTATCCTGAAAAACACAAAACATTTACTCTCCCAGAAACCATTGCATCTCTCTTAAATAAAGAGTATTTCCTTCTTTTAACATCTGAGTCAAAGTTTACATGTCTGGAAAGGAGAACATGAAGTATGTGCCTCTAAGGCAGTGGTATCCATCATACGTCAAGGAAAGCTAAACCCCTGATAGATTTTCCAGTTGGCCGCAGTGTTAGTAGAATTGCACAAATGAGAAGACTGGCACGTCGTGGGATGAAGGAGAGACCTTAGTTTTAGGGATAGATCTCACTACCTAACATGCAGGACATGCATTCTCTATACTATCTTAGAATTCTTTATTTAGCCTGTTACGGAATAATCCTTCCTCCTACACCACCCACAACCAATGGAAATCCTGAAGGGTCCCACATCCATCTAGGCCTTAGCCTCAATCACCTCTACTCATCTTATACCTTCAGCTTCGGATGTCCTCCGAGGGCTAACACTCAGACCCAACCAAGGCCAGTGAACTCAGAACATTGCCATGATTGTTGATCACATATTGCCAACAAGAACAGCTGGTCTTGGCTAAAGGTCATCAGCCTGAGAAAGCTCTGAGGAGCCGTCCTCCTGTCCAAATAATACAAATGACATCTGCCACCCCATTTTCCCTTAGCCCCACCACATCAATTCACCTTAAACCACATGGCTCGAACTCCTTCTCCATCATTTTCCCCCATCCTCTCATCAAAAGCGAAAAGAAACTTTAAACACAGACTGATTAGACAACACCCAGAAACACTATTCACATACATTTACCAATGCTCCTCCAAAGGTCAACTGAAAATGGATCTAATTTCTATACTGAAGGACCAGAAAATTGGAATTTCATTCTCAGATCTCAGCTCCACATATTCAAATCAACCACCACTTCCTACAGCTGCAAGCTGACGTTCTCAATCCACAACCGCCCTATGTGTAAGGGCAACACCTCTGTGACCCTCTACTCCAACTGCAGTCTTGATTCAAGCCAACAATGACAACCTAGATGCATTTAACACCCTCTTCCCCTCGCTACGAAATACCCTCTCTCACACACATCGACCCCGCCCAACCTACTCCCTATCCCCTGACAGTCTGACCCGCCAGAAGATCCCACAAACTAATCCTATGCCCTCTGCCAACCCTGTCAACCTTTCCCCAGGACAACAACCTTCCCCCCGTCCTACCCGCACAAAACGCTCACAATGCACTCTTCCTTTCCAATACATACCGGAGGAACGACCTCCACCTACCCGCTCCCTCACCATATCACCTTCCCCAACAAACAATTAATGACCCCAACCCGCAGTCTACGACTCCCAACTCCCTATCTCTTCCTACACGCAAGAGGATGCTAGAATCACAATGTGATCCCTCAAGTCCCTTGCCAATGGCTCCACACAGAGACAACCCTGGCAACACAAATTCCAAAAGCAAACGTTTCAACGACAAGCTCTCTCCCCCACGGGACGACCCTGCCCAGAACACCCCCACTCCTTCCTCTGAGGAGATGATGCAGCATCTTGTTTTGCAGGAAAGCCAGCTAGAAACTGTAATACTCGGCCTTAATGAAATCTTACTAAACCTCACCAAACTCCAAGAGCCTAGCAAACATCCTCACCCGACTCCCAATTTTCGCAACTCTAAACATCAAAAGCCTCCCAAGGCTTTAAGTCCCAGTTGGAACCCAACACCCCTCTCGAACCAGTCACAGAGACCCAAAAGAACAAGAGCTGCAATGTCCACGGGTGAAGCATTGGATCTTGCCTCCTCTTTTGACACTTCCACTACTGTCATCCCAAAATCCAGGATCCAGGTATTCACTGGATTCAGAAGAGACAGCTCCCCTCCGAGCCCCTTATTACCCCCTGCCTTCCCCCCTAACATTTCCAGGGCCCCCCTAATGATGAAACACAAAAATGGGGTGTCCTCCACCAAATGCATGCTCATAAACTGCAGATCAGCCACCAAGCATGTAACAGAGCTGACGGAAACCATCCTCACCCATTACATGGACATCACGTTCATCACTGAAACCTGGCTAAATGAGTTTTCTTCCCCAATCATGGACATGCTTGTGCCCCCTGGCTTTGAAATCATCAACAAAGACAGATAAGAACAACGAGGAGGGGGAATAGCAATCATACACAAGATCAACATCTCCGTGACGGAAACCGACACCTTCAATTACAACACTTTTGAATGCCTGACCGCCAACCTTTAGACAGTGACTACAAATCACTACTCTGCCATCTCCTCTATCATCGGCCAGGCAACACCACAGCATTTGGGGAACACCTGTACGATCTGATTACTTACTGCTCACTCCGAGATTGTAATAATTTAATTCTAGGTGACCTCGACCTACACTGGAATGAGGACAACAACTCGCTAATCCAAACCCTGAATGATCTCCAACACAACAGCAACCTGCCCAACCCTACTCAGAGGAAACACATGACAGAGGACCTATCCTGGATGCCATTATTGCCCAACGCAACACAGTCATTATCAACCACATCCTTCCCAATGGCTGGTCTGACCATCACATCATCCTATTCCATATCAAACAACCGATCACATGCCAACCCACCACGCTGGACCCCCTTAAATGGGCAAGAAATCTAACTCAGATCCTTCTGGCAGACCTGGAGGAAAGGGTAAGGTCTCTCCTTCCCATCTCCACAGATGATCTCTTCACAACAGAACTCACCTATCACTACAACACAACTATGACTTCCATTCTGGACCAACTAGCCCCCTTGAAACTAAACAAAAGTCAGGAACATTCCATCTAGATCCTTGTTCAACACAAACATAAACCCTGAAAGAAGACAACTAAGAGCCACAGAAAGACTCTGGCAGAACAACCCGTCCACAATCCTCCACGATCAACTCAAATCAGCACGCAGGAAGTACACAAAACACATCAAGAATGAAAAAACTTCCTTTTTTTTGCAATGCTCTAGACAACTAAAAAAAACAGGCCCAAAGAACTCCTTAACCTCATAAGGCAACAAACTTCCAAGCCCCCTTCATGCTCAATTTTATCCTCCTAAGACCTGTGCGACAACTTTGCCAACTTCTTCAACGACAAAATCACCAAGATTGAGCTCTCCCTCGATAAAAACCCCAGTCCCCCCACAAGAGGCCGTCCCCAAGGACAGAAGATATTGCACCTAAGCACCCACCAAAACTCTGGAAATCCTTCAACCCCATCCCTGAAGTGAAGATAGTAAAACTGATCTCCACCTCCAAACCCTCAACACACGTCCTTGATCATATACCTACCCAACTGGCCAAAAAACTCAAACTCTCACGCCACTTCTGAAAAACCAGGCTTGGGACACTAATGATCTAAATAACTTCAGACCCGTCTCCAATCTATTTCTCCTATCTAAAATCCTGAAAAGATGTGTTCTCCTACAACTGACTAAGCACATGGACAGCATCAACCTCCTAGAACCCCACTATACGGGTTTCAGAAAAGGCTGCAGTACAGAGACAGCGATCCGTGATGTCATAGACGATATCCACAAGTCACTCGATACGGACCAATGCTGCTTACTCACACATCTAGACTTATCAGCAGCCTTCGACACGGTTGACCACAAGCTACTCAACAAAGTAATTCAAGAAAGGCTAGGTGTGGAAGAGGTGGTCCTCCATTAGATCTCCTCCTTTCTCCAGAACCGCACCCAAAGAATAAAAATCAAAAACGTCTCGTCCGACCTACATCCCATCAGCAGCGGTGTCCTCCAAGGGTCAGTTCTCTCCCCACAACTTTTCAACATCTACCTGGAACCCCTCACCACCATACTAGAAAAAACTAACATCTCCTTCCATCTATATGCAGACAACACCCAGATCTACCTCGAAACCTCCTCCATTGATGACATTCAAAGACTCAACAACACTCTTAGGGAAGTCCAACACTGACTATCACTAAATCACCTGAAACTCAACCAACAGAAATGGAATTCCCCCTCATTTCTAACAAAGAGGAGAACCCCCAAATCGTAGAATGGTTAAAAGCTATTGAAGCTCTTAACGGCAATCTCACACTGGCTGACTCCGTAAAATAGCTGGCAATCACCCTCGACCCAACACTAGACATGGCCAAACACTTCAAGAATACCGTAAAGAGCGCCCTCCTCAACCTGAAGTTACTCAACAAAATAAAACCCTTCATCCCCCCCAAGGACCTCAAACAAGCTACTCAATCCCTGGTGCTGACCAGACTCGACTATGGGCATGCAGCCCTCACAGATAAAGCTAAATCCCACTTAGCTCCACTCAGAACAACTCTCAATGCAGCAGCCAGAATGGTCACAGGAGTAAAGAAATATGAACACATCTCACCCGCACTCAGAGAGCTAAAATGGCTTCCAGTCGAAATGCGGGCCAACTTCAGAACTGCCTGCCTCATGCACGGAAACCTGCCTATCTGGCCTCCAAACTTAAGAAGGCCGGTCAGAAAAGGAACCTCAGGAGTTCCAACACTCTTCTCCCCATACTGCCGATAACCCGCAAACAAAAAACCGCAGCCAGTTTCTTCTCTGGAAGTGCGCCCAAAATCTGGAACTCCATTCCAATCCACATCAGGACCACCCCTTCCTTTTCAAAATTCAAAAGGCAGCTCAAAGACCTCTTCCTCAATCGTTCTCTCCCGAATCGATAGATGCCGCCAAAGCATACAAGCTTGCACATTGCAGCATACTGATACTTTGACATTAAAACTTCTACCTCCTCCACCTCCCCAACCCCTCCCACTATCCCCCCTGCCGGAAGGAAGTTCGTCTTGAGTCAACATGCACACTACTAGAATTCTATATGACTTCCATACCTTAATGCTGTACAGCGCGCTGAGACCTCCGAAACGCCATGAGCCATTATGTGTACCACTGCTTTATTATGTGATTTCCCTGTTACGAATGTTGTAAAGCGCTCCAATATCCTCAGGTCTGGCCAGCGCTATATAAAACTCTTTAATTAATAAATAAATCCTTTAAGTGACATTTGCAACATTCCAGAGATCCCTTTAAGATACAATAACTAACAACAAAACACATGATTATGTAATTTAGCTCCATTCACATGTATTTTATGTTAATATCCTGAAAATCAAGCATTGATTGACCCACTTCAATCCACATTGGACACCCTGCATCTAGGGCTCATTTGTAGCAGTACTATAGAGGGAACCATTAAAAAAAATACCTACCCAAAAAAGCTAAATGTGTGTTATGTAAGACTATCCAGTGGCTGTGAAGACCTCTTCTATCTTATCACTGCAATGACATACACCCCATTACTGTATAAAACATATATTCTATTGTTAATGAGAGGCTGTTGCTGAAACGTTTTTACTGTGGCACAGCTGTCTTTTGGAGTGGGTAAAAAAAGCACACAGATTAACTTATTTTCCAGTTGCTCAGCAAGTGTGTTTGTAGGAAATTGGGTATTTTTGTTGAGGAGGGAGAAGACACTACTTAAGCAGTAATCACAATCCCTGTCACAGAGAACCATAAAAGTCACTAAATTAATCTGTGCTTATCCCTCTAGTAGTTTGGCACAAAAGCAGGTACATTTTACTTAAATGCAATGTGCCATGTATTTCTGCAGCACACAAAAAATAATGAAGTGAAAACATAATACAAGAAAAATCCTACACCAAGGTAGGTAAATAGCCTAAGGTTTAATAAATAAAAGGATACCAAAATAACAAAAATTCAATCAGTAGAGCTGGAGATATACAAAGTTTTGGTAACTTATAGTGAGCAAACGTCCAACGTGATGCTCGTGGTCATCTGGTTGTGCTAGACTGGGAGAAAGTCACAATTTTAAGATGAGCGTGATGGAGTGAGGGCTAGATACAGGGACCAGGCTAGTCCTGGTGATAAAATTACCTTCTCACAGTCGGGCATGAAAAGTCCAGTTCACTGTGGAGGAGGCCATGAGGAGCCATCAGAATGTTGTGGATAGTCGTCACTGTAGCGCGAAGAGCAGGCCTGGCATCGAGGGCGGTCACCGCTTTAGCATGAAGATCCAAGCGGGCATCGCAAGGGTTTTTTTGGGAGTTTCACCTGGGTAGTCACCACTGGCTGTCATTGCTGTAACGTGAAGTGCAGATCTCATGTTGCTAGTTGGTGTTGGTTGTTACTATAGTGCAAATAGTCATGTTCACAGGAGCTTTACATTGGCGACTGTTGTGGGCGACAGCCTCAGCGCAAACTGGCTCATTTGCAGTCACAAAGAGCCCCAAACTTCAGGATTTCACCTTTCCTGGCAGAGGAGTGCACGTTGATGCCAGCCAAGCGTCCAGGACGTGGGAAGGCACCTCTTGGGATCAGGGACTTACTCTAGCAGAGGCCAGCGGGGCTCAGGCAGGTCAAATTGCAGCAGGTCAGCTGGGCAGTTGCAGGGAGGCATCTCAAGCTTGTTGGATCCCTGTAGCTCAGAACAGAAGGTCAGCCAGCTGGTCTGGGGTTAACTCAGGTGCTCCTGGGCTCAAGGAGCTGTTCTAGGGCTCCTTCCTCGGTCCGTAGGGCAGTCATTCCATTAGCAGGGCAATGTGTCTTCTGAATCTCCCATAGATCCAGAAGTGATCTGATGAGTGGTTCAAAAGATCAATATTTATATCTGGTGCTATCCTTTGATGTGGAGAGACTCCCTACCCTACCCTCCCATCTGGTTCTGGAAAGTTCCTCCCTCCCCTCTTAAGGCTCCGAGTAGACTAGGGTGATAAAAGGCTGGTGTCAAGTTCCTTTGTGTGTGTACTAGAGGCAGCCCTTTGAAATGAAAGTGGGGCAGCACTGCCCCACCCATCCTGGCAGGATGGCCCATATTGCCAACAGCAAGTCCCTTTTAGTTTCACTGGAAGAAATACCCAAAGGCCAGCTGCTACCTATTCACAGTCATGTGACCCAGGTGACATTTTTAGAATTGTGACTTAAAATCCATCTTTACATTAAAGAGAGCAATTCATTTGAGTGTGAACATAATTTTTCTAACTGCTCCCAAACTTAAGTTATCACTTCCTAAGTGTAAAACGTTACCCCAAAGTCATCCCAAGGGAGCGAAAGACCTTGCAACAGTAAAAAAGTTCTTGACTACTAAGACATGGAAAACTTTCACCCATATGTCCTACTTTTCAAATACATTGCTTTAAGGGCATACCTTAGGGGTATTATTTGTATTAAAAAGTGAGGTTTAGGCCCGGTGAAAGGTTTATTTGCTAGTTCGCAACATCATTTAAACTGCGCTACAAGCTTCAGTGGCAGGCACCAGGCATATTTTCAAAGACTACGTTAGTGGGTGGAACTACGAATGCTGCAGACCCACTAGTAGCATTTAGTTGACAAACCCTGGATACGTGAGCACCATTTACTTAAGTAAACTAAATGTGTGAATGAAGTATAGGCAAATTCTAACATGTTTGAGGGAGAAAGCACAAGCATTTTAACACCAATAAAGTGAACTAAAGCCAACAAAAACAAATTCAGCAAAAAAGGAAGGCTGAAGGCAAAAAGTCAGAGGGAATACCACCTAGGGGTGCCTGGTCTAACAGTCTAGGTTGAGGTTGCAAAATGACAACTGAAAGAAGCCTCCCTCTTCAACATAGGCATAAAGTTTATCATAGCAATATAAAACAAGAACTACATCTGTGTTCAAAACTGAAGAACTGACTACTACATGGGTCATGTAATGGTGCGAATTCTCTAATTGATTTGTGTGTTAAGTTCACTCAGATAGTAATATTATCCAAATCTTCCTACAGGGGTCCAGTGTTAAGTTGTCTTTGTGTTACCATGTATGGTTAAATCATATAATCAAATGGGTTGTCCTAATAGCTAACTAATCAGAATGGAAATGATTGTCTTATTGTTATTAAATGATGGACCAACGCATGCTGAAACAACGCATGCCTAAACCATACGGCCTTAACCACAACCATGTCTTTGCCACGCATGCCTTTGGCACGCATGTCTTTCCCATGTAATTTCATAGTAAAGACAAGATTGGTGAAGGGACATGTGTGCTAAAGATCATACTCCTACCTGCAGCCCTGAAAACTGTCCTTTTCTCCCACCCCGCCCTGAGCCGTAACATTTAACTAACAATTAACCCCATGCCCTAAAAACTACACTGACCCCAGCACTCCTACTCTGAGCCCTAAAAACTCTACCATACATTCATAAAGCAGCCCGGCCCAGCCTCTCTGTCCTAGGACCTAAAACAGCCCCCAGCCCTTAAAACTGTCTCTTTTTCCCACCCGCCCCCTAAAAAGTGTCCATATGCCCTAAAAACAACCCCGACCTCAGCCCCCATACCCTGAGCCTTAAAAACTGGCCCTTACCCCTCTAAACTACTCCAGAACGTGGCCTACTGTTAAGCCCTGCAACCACCCAGCTTCAGTGACTAACCACTTCTGCACATGGCCTTTGTTGTGAGCAGCTTTGATTCATCGTAATGACAGCAATTTGACAGCCAACTCACTGTAAAAACTATTGAGCAGATTTACAATAAACCAAGCACAGGCACTTCCCTAAGTAAAGTTCTACATTCATGCCATTTTACGTGCAATTGTGTTGAGCGGTTTTATCTGTTTCAAGGACCATGGAATCTTATTAGAGTTAAAAGGGAGATGTAACCCCCTCCCTTCCACCCCCTTGGCTGCTGCTTGACATGCAGAATCTCTCTACAAAGTCCTATTGCACAAAGAGAATATGAGCTCTGCTTAAAATATTTATTAGAGGATCTAACAAAAGTTAGTAAGACAATCCAACAAAGAAGATATGTTAAGCAGGCCATCTCTGGGGATGTATGAAGTGCCCTTGTTTAGAGCTGAAGGGGGCATGATCGTCACATCATATACTTAATGAGATTATCTATTTGCAATAATTGATTAATTTTAGTCCATCATTTTGCCAACAAATAGAGAGCGAGCTGCAAATCACACTTTGTGCATCTTAAATGTGAAAACGATTTCATCCAAGACAGTGATGGAAATACATTTATTGAATCCTCCTTCTCCACTTACATATAGCCTTGTGCGAAGGAGGCAATGATTTTAATTGTTTCTAACACTATGGTCCTTATTTAAATCTTGGTGGATGAAATACTCCATCACAAACATGACCGATATCCTGTCCGCCGTAGTACAATCTCCATGAGATATAATGGGATCATAATACGGTGGAGTGGTTATCCATCACTTTTGAGACAGAGTATTCCCCTCCACCAAGTTGGAAATCACTGAGGCCCTGAGGTTTGGATTGGTTTTACAAAAACCCTTATATACCCAAGAACCATCAGCATTTTTGCCAAGATCATGCTTCATAGCTAACAATACAAACACATTGCAGCAGTGTGAGAAAAAGTGCCTGAACTGAGAAATCAAATGCAACTGCACTAATTTAATATGCATTTTATTTGAACAGTCCAAACAAACGTAGGTCAAGGTTAGCATAAATGTAGGAGAAAAAGGCAATTCTAGTTGCCATTTTATCTAGCATGCATGCCTGAAGTTAAGGTACTTCTCTGAGGAAAAGCATTATCTACCGAATTTTATGGCAATCCTGATCTGTCCTTCCTTGTGAAATTATTACCAGCAAAGGGTACACCTATGACTACAAAGTTAAACGTTGCACCACTACCCTGGCATCTTTAGGAAAAAGAACCTTGCCATGGCTTAGGTAATAAACCGTTGGTAAGAAATTGAGTTACTATTAGACTGAGGTTTGGGTCGTGGTCATGCAGTGAGCACAACCCTTGTCAGGAAAAGTTACAAGCAAACCCCGAATTAACCTGTGCTCAACCCCCTGGTAGCATGGCACAGAGCGGCCAGCTTAACTAAGAGGCAATGTGTAAAGTATTTATCTACAACAGTCTCCCGCAAGACGCCACACTCCAAGTACTACATGATGCACTGATGCAAACCCCCTGGACGCACCACACACCACGACAATTCATCCTTGACTGCGCTGCCCTAGCCCTCGAGGAGAATTACTTCGAGTATAATGGCACCTACTACCTGCAAACCAACGGAACCTCGATGGGTAGTGTTTTTGCACCTAGCGTGGCAGGACTGTACGTCCACCACTTCAAAAAGGAACACATTATGCCACTGACCAACCCATACTCGAAAAATATAAAAACATGGCGCAGATACATAGATGACATCTTTGTGATCTGGGAGGGAACACAGGATGCACTGAAAACATTCCTTACATGGCTCAATGATCGTGATCCTCACTTACGCTTCACCTGTGAATCAAGCGACTCTGAGCTGGCATTCCTGGATCTCAAGATCACAGCAGATCAGGGGACCCTGCGTCCCACCACCTACTATAAACCTACAGCTAGGAATTTGTTGTTGCAGTTCGATAGCTTCCACCCCAGACCCCTGCGAGAGAACCTTCCCTTTGGGCAGTTCCTACGAATTCACAGGAATTGTAGCCCCATAGCAGACTACAAAAGACAATCGTATGACCTGTCACACAAACTACAGGAACGCGGATACTCCAATGCCATTATCGCCAAAACCAGCAAAAGGGCTCGCAACTTAAACAGAGATTCTCTCCTGGAAACGGTCACAAAAGAGCAAGAACCACCGCCCATGACCTGTGTAACCACTTACAACACAGCCTTAAATCAGGTCTCTGGTATCATCCGTAAACATTGGAAATTAATCAATTCAGGAACCAGAAAATGGGAGACCACACGTTTCGCATTTAAACAAGCTAATAACCTCAAAGACAAATTAGTGTCCACACGACCACGAGCCAGCCCCAAACCAATGGAAAACACAGTCCTCAACTCCTGGGGCCTGCCCAAGGTCACTGGCCACTTTCCTTGCAATAACTGCAGTGTGTGTCACCTAACCAAACCGACAAAAACACTCAACCTTGAACCGGGTAAAATATATGGACACAGCGTCAACACACCAACTGCAATTCAAGCAACCTGGTGTACCTTATAACATGCCCCTGCGGGCTCCGCTATGTTGGCATGACATCCCGCAAAGTCAGGACAAGAGTGGTTGAACACAGAAGCACCATCAGATGTGGTAAAAACATCTGCAAACTGACTGAGCACTACCTCTCTAAACACCACACTCCCAATGACATGACCTGGACTGTCATTGAACAGTTTGACGCCCAGCACCCCAGCAATGACCGGATTCTGCTAACTAAAGAACAGAGATGGATTTACTGTCTTTCAACACAACGACTGGGCCTAAATGACTCAATTCCATGGAATTCCCTGCAACCATGATATTGCCCTGAGCGTTATACTCTCTATACTCTTTTCGATCCCCTTATCTCCCGTTCTGATTGCTGTGCCATCCCTATTGTTGTGCCAGCTTGGTAATTACAAGCAGTTAAAGTACCTCTGGTGCGCTAACTCTGTTAGCTTTTTTAATTGCACATTTTAATTCTTCAGCAATACTTTGCCCTGCCCGGAATACATTCCAACATAATGGGCAGTCGCCAGCCCAATAGCAGCGCGCATGCACACACGGAACTCTATCTTTCTCGATGGATGCACACAAGACGCAGACGCCAACCTGACAGCACTGCGCATGCGCGTAAGGAAACACTACCTCCCCACACACGCGCAATATAGACATGACTCCGCGAGGATAGTCTCTCCTTTATGTCCTCACATGCACAGGTGATCTGAATCACACGGCCAGCATTTAAGGCAAAGTATTCACCATGGCATTGTTACGGAGGTCCATGAGAGAGCAACAGGTTCACCGCAGGTCTCAACCGACAGATTCGTGAGTACACGTGCACTCCAGCGACAATCTGGGTAAGCTTTTCCTTCACAGGTCGCTAACCCCCAGAGGCCGCTTTCTTTTTCTAGGGTCCTTACCTCTGCCGGACTACTCCATGGGGCATTTCATGGCAAAAGCCAACGTGAGGATAATATTCCATTCATGCACCTATCACCCCATTGTTTATTTATGTATGTAATGATTACGATGTCTAGCTCATCACAAAACCTTATGCATAAATGATATTAAACGCCCTAACCATACCACCAATATGGTTACACAATGTGCCGCCTTTTTTATTGTCCAAAAAGAACAATAGGAATCGGCAATCAGACTGTTTTGTGATTATGTACTACCAGACTAGGACTCTCCCTTGTATGTTTGTATTGCCATACTCGTTGTATGTCCAGTGATGCTCTAAGAGGGAATTACCCTCGCACACATATGGCACCTTAGCGAGTGCTTCACATTGTTCAATAACACACTCACTTAAAATTAAGATTGCGCCTTCACTTGTTGGTCCTGAGGAAAGCCAGTTTTAATCATAAAGGCCTGGCTGAAACATGTAGACCACACTTGGATGAAGGAGGCCCTAATAGATACTCCTATCACATCCATCAGCCTTTTTTAATGCTAACAGTTTCCCAGTTATTAAAGTGTAATTTACCCTCGGGTACTGGGACCCCGGTATAGCTTTTAAACTTTCACCTTCACGTCACAACACTGCACACTCTGTAAAATACCTGCTCCGCTGTATTCAGGCGTCGAAGCACACCGGGACACATTCAGTGTCACTGGGTGGGCCTGATGATGAAGCAGGCCACTAACCAGGTTGGTGGGTGAGGACTTCATGAACAAACCTAATGGTTTGCACTTTGTCATACAATTTTGAGTCAAGGTAAAACTTCACAAACAGGCTAGTCCTTATTTATTGCACATATAAACCTTGGGGATACGTACTAGCTATCTAGTCCTCTCTCTCTCTCTTGATGATGAGATATGCAACACTTCAAATAGCAAAACAGTAAAAACACCACAAAAAAAGATCCCACACAAGTTTACAAGAATAGGGCTAATTTAATGAATACAATGAGACAAAAACAACAAAAATCCAATCAATAGAAACAAAGTTATGAATTCTATTAAAATAAACTGTAAACGAGTGCCTAAAAGCATACAGCGCCAACCGCAGCCATCTGGTCGTGCTGAACCATATCAAAGTCAAAACATCAGGCCAACCTCGATAGAGCATGGGTCGACTACAATCCCAGATTAGTCCCACTGAATATTTACTTTCTCAGGTTTTATGCCAAGAGTCCAGTTCGCACTGGAGAGGGTTCCAGAGACCAAGGAGAGCATCGCAAGGGGTGGTCGGTGTTTCGCGAAGAGTTGGCCAGGCATCGCAAAGGGGCATTGGAGTCCTCTGCGGGTGATCAACGCTTGCTGTGTGAAGTAACACGCTGGCAGCAGCTCACACTGAATTTTGATGTGAGCGGCGCAGTCTTGTGCAAATGGGCCCTTTCGTGGTTGCAAAGAGTCCAAAAGCTTGGTTTTAAGAGCCCGTAAACAACACCAAGGGTCCAGGACCTGAGAGGCACCAAGTGGAGATCAGGAACTCACTGCAGTTGCTGGCTGGGGAGCCTTTAATTCCCTGAGGCTCAGATCAGGAGGTCAGCAGACTTACTCTGGGTTCCTGGGTTCAAGATAAAGTTGGAGGTCCAGTTTTTCTTCCCTAGACAAGTGGGCAGCAGGTAACAGGTCAGCTCAGCAGGGCAGAAGTTCTTTTAGAGCAGCAGTTCAGCAGAGTGTCAGTCCTTGTAACAGCACAGCAGCCCTTTTCCTGGCAGAGTATGGACACATTCAGAGGTGTACTGAAGAGTTGGTGTCTGAGGTCCAGTAGTTATACCCAGTTGTGCCTTTCAAGTGGGGAAGGAGTTACTAGAGGTCTCTCTTCGAAGTCCCCAGGCATCCTGCCTTACCTGTTCCAGCTCCAGACTAGCTACAGTGGGTATGCAGCCCTTTGTGTGGAGGCAGGACACAGACTGTGCCCAGGTCCTCGCTCCCATCCTGCCAGTGATGGCACATCCAGGAACATCCATTTGTGTGTGGCTGTTTAGGAGGAATACACCAAGTCCAAGTGTGGCTTAAGCAAGAAAATGCCACTTTCTAAAAGTGTAATTTTCAGATTTGTAATTTAAAATCTGACTTCAACAGAAGTTATCAAGATAACTCCAATTGTGTCCTGTGGGAGAAATAGACCTTGCAGTAGTGAAAAACAAATGAAAGAGTCTTTCACTACAAGGGCATGTAAAACTTAAAAGCACGCCCTACCTTTTACATATATTGCAACCTGTCCTCAGGCTGCCACAGGCCTACCCTAGGGGTGACTTGTCAATACTAAAAGGGAAGATTTGACCCTGGCAAAAGTCGAAATGGCATTGCACTGCACACACACAGCCGGCAATGGCAGGCCTAGGACATGTTTAAAGGGCTACTGAAGTGGGTGGCACAATCAGTGCTGCAGGCCCACTGGTAAGAACAAACGAAACAAGAGATGTGTGGGAAAATATACAGATAAATCCTGTAGAGAGAACAATGAATTAGTCCCTACATGTGGATGCTCAGTCTCAGGACCTTTCACTTAGTTAATTGACCATTCACAATTCTGCCCCAAGTTGATTTTCAATCATGAATTTATATTTTTCACATACATCAAAAACACCCAATGACTAACAGTGATGCAATAATCATCAATATTTCAAGGTTCCTTCCTACCCATACAATCTAATAACAGTTGCGGAAAAAACAAAATATACGCATTCCATGTGGGAGATAGTTCCGTACACACTTAAGAGGGTAACTTTCAACCTGCACAGTCCAAAAAAATTATGTCTTGTAGATAGCTTGTAATCAGTAGGACTCCTCCGATTCATGAATTCGACATGTTTCAGCCAACTCAATCAGGCCTCATCAGGACTGGGGCAAAAAGTACGCCTACAAAATAATGCACTGACATGAGTACTACACATATTCCCCTTTGTACCTCCTCGATGCCCTTTCTCACATGCATGTGCCAGTGCTACCACTAAACAATGAAGCATGGAGATAAGAAACACAGAAATTAATAAAATTATAAAATCAAAAAATGATGATATAAACAGAACCTGAAAACTGCGCCTTGGTGAATAGACACAAAAACCATGAAGCCACCACCGATGTGCAACTACTCTCCCTCTTATTTATCTAGGGCCATAATGCCCATGAACCCAAAGACAAGGTGGTTGAAAGCAGGTACCAATTAGTACAATGCTCTTAGTCTCAAAATAAAGCATAGCTTGTACTTACAAGCGAGCATGAGGCCATGAACGCCGCCTTGCCCCGCGGAGAAAAGCCTCCGTAACGTCTGCACATTGGTGGTGGCTTTATGGTTTTTGTGTCTATCCACCAAGGTGCAGTTTTCAGCATGAGGTTCTGTTTCTATCATCATGTTATGATTCTATCATTTTATTAATTTCTGTGTTTCTCATCTCCATGCTTCCTTGTTTAGTGGTAGCTTTGGTACTTGCTTGTGATATAAGGCACTGAGGAGGTACAAATGGGAATATGTGTGATTACAAGCTATATACAACACATCTGGATGCACTCTTTTTTGTACTGTGTGGAGGTTGAAAGTTACCCTCCTAAGTGTGTATCGGACTATATCCCACACGGATTGTTTTTGCAACCGTTATTAGATTGCATGGGTAGGAAGGAACCTTAAAATATTGATGACACATCACTATTATTTCTAGTCGCTGGATGTTTTTTTTTGTATGTGAAAAATATAAACTCATGCTTGAAAATCAACTTAGGGCAGAATCGTGAATGATCAATTAACTAAGTGAGAGGGCAGGGGACTGAGTACCCACATGTAGGCACTTATTCATTGTTCTCTCTATAGGATTTATCAGGATCTTTTCCCACCCACTTCTTCTTTTGTTTGTTCTCACGATGTTGTCCAGATGTGTTGGGGTGATTAGGGCAAACTCCTGTGGTTTCTTTATATATGCGGTCCACTAGTAGCATTTAATTTACAGGCCCTGGTATGTATAGTGCCACCTTACGAGGGACTTATAAGTGAATTAAAAATGCCAATTGGGGATTAGCGATTATTACCATGTTTAGAGAAGAGAGCACAAGCACTTTAGCTCTGTTTAGCAGTATGAAAGTGTGCAGAGCTGATGCCAGCAAAAACGAAATCAGGAAAAATGGATGAGGAATGCAAAATGTTTACAGAAACACCACCCTAAGGTTGACAGGTCTAACACTGTGCAAAGTGCGCCAAATATGTAATTTACAAAGTGAAACAGTATTCATAACGGAAGCCAACCCTGCCCTGAGAACCCACACTAATGGAGAAAAACTGAGATTTCTCATGTCCGAGTGCCTTTTCCCTTCACTAACTGGAGAAACGCATATGCTGTGCTGACTCATGTGAAAAACCACAATCCTTGGCTCACAGCCGTCATACACTGTAGCTGGCCCTCAACCAAAACCACAATGTCTCGGTCGAGAACAGATCTTCCCTGTGCCAAGGCAGTGAAATCATGCAGTGCCCTCAGCTTAGGGAGAAGAAGACCCCACTGTTCCAGTAAAGGCCAAACCTGGACTGCCCTAACTTGAGCAATGGCAGTATTTCGGTCAACCCATCTAACGGGAACAGAGGAAAACCGTAAAGAATAGTAATAGTCAATTAAGGACTGGATACCAATAACAGGACATTAATTTAAAAAATTCTACAAGGTTTACAGTAGACGAGCTATAGACCGAATAAACATAAACCAATCAAACTAAACCCAAAGGCACAAGAGAAGCCGAGCCTGACTGCACTGTCCATGACATCAATTGTTGTTCTTCTTATCATACAAAGTTTGACTTTGTTTCTTTATGTAATGGGTCTAGTTTTCAAAATCGCCACTACATTTTGTGTTCACCATTTCATGCAAATTGCAGGCAGAACAATCTTCAGCAAGCCGTTTCTATGCAGGTGCTTTTCATTTTTGTGCCTAAGCTCATCTCGCTTAATAAATGTTTGCTCACATCTTCATGATGATAGTCATGAAAAAAAACATGCCTTTGTCTATCTCCTGAATGCATTATTAATCTTTAATACCAAGAGATCCAAGTCAGAGTCTTCAGATAACCTGAGAAAGTGTCATTATGTGCATCAGTACATGTGCAATGAACTCAGGGGCATACTTACTAGCCCCAACACCACGTGAGTGTCACTTTTTCTGATGCTCCGGTGGCGATGCTCAATACCCCATATATAACGTGGCTTTACGCCACCTTGTAAATATGCCCATTTCCGAAGCAGTCCACTGCAATGAGTGTTGCAGTGGGTATTCCACTGCAACACTCATTGCATTTTATGCAGCCCTATATTTACAAGGATGGGGCAGAGTCAAAAAGTAAGGTAAGGTAAAACCTGGTCTTTAAATGGCGATACGAGGAGAAATTATTAATTTCTCCTCGTATCTTGCTTTTCCTATGTGGGCTGCATTCTGCAACTCACATAGCGACAGCAAATCGCCTTAAAAGATTGTTTATGTGTAGGAACGTGCGCCTTCCTGCTCATAAACAATCGCCCATGCAGTGCAGGCACCCTTGAAACATGGCGTAAGGGTGTCAGCGCTGAGGCTTGGCAGCTTTTTTAGCACCAGCGCTAGGAGAAACGCAAAAGTGCACCGTATTTTTGTAAATATGGTGCATCCCTGCATTTTTAAATGCCGGAGTGAGGAGTTGCCAAATTTGGCGTACACCGCACTCCAGCATTTTCTTGTACACATCCTCCTTAGTCTTTGACCCAACAATGAGCTCTGGTGGTACTCAACAACACGTAATATAACATGGATATGCCACCTGGTTTTAGAATCAGAAGACGAGTTTAAAGAGTTGGCTGGCAGTTCAGAGAATTCCATCTGTCGACCCAGCAGTAATTTACAAATGTGTTATTACTCGCTAAACTAATTCGAAGGAGTTTCTTTTTACTATGTTTTTCCATGCATATTTGAATTTTTCTTTAGCTTACCACTGCATATAAACATATTAAAAGTAGTTTATTTACCCCGAACGATACATAACTGATTTGCCACTGCTTGCATTGGAAACTAGAATAGTATTCAATATACGGTCTTTTAAAGATCGCTTTATTACATCACTGAGGTTGAGCTTCGTATAAACTCTCAAGAATTACCAGGATTGTATACTGCAAGAGGTGTTAATTGGCCAAACAAGGTTAATTTAGTAATGTGTTGAAATTTAAATAGCTGAGAATGTTCTAAAATAGGCACGCCACTGGCTGGGAAAACATTCTTTGGTGTCTCAGCTATAAACATGTCTGACTTGGAATACTTACAAGTTGTCAAAAGTGCTTACAAAATTACTAATTCTTGACTGTCCTAAAAAGGGCACACTGATATAAAACTGGCTCATTGTTGGGCCGCCTCTGCAAAACTCCACTGTTTTGAAACAGCAGCATTCACTGCCATGGTTTATTGGGTTAGGGTAAGGGACTGAGGTAACGATGCACAAGAAATAATATAAAGCGAAGTGGAAAGTCTGGCATGTCTGTGGTCTCAAGCACACATTTCGTCAACAGAATGGTGTTCAGTGGTCATCTTAAAGACGCAAAATTCACAAATCAAGTTTAAGGTTCCAGCTTTTTTCATTAATCCATAGAGGGCTTTATGCTTGTGACAGTGGCCCAGAAAACGCGTTTTTTGGCTGTGTGGTGTTTTCCATGATCAATGGTTTGTTTTGTTTCTTTCAGCTTTCCATGTTCTGATTGAGTTTCGGTGCAAGCGGGTATGAAAAACAGGCTGACTGAAATGGCCTTTCTGATACATTTCACACCAGCTTTACTAAAATAATTATTTCCTTCATTATGTTTTTCTTATGAAAGGCTTTTTAATTACTTTACTAGAATTGTTCATGCAGGGAAAGGGCAGGAATGTGCTGTATTTATCACAATACAGTGCATTCTGGCCTTTTCCTAGCACTGGCACAAAATGCGCTGCTTACACAAACACAGGACATTTGCACCATGGTACAAGGGTGCTTGCAATGCAAGCAGGATTGTTTTGAGCAGGACGGGGCACCTTCCTGCACAAAAACAATCTCATGAGTCATTTTCCTCTTTCTATGTGTGCTGCAGCAGCAAACCTAAAAGAAGAAGTAACAAGGGAAAATAAAGATGTTTCTCCTCATTACACCACACTTGGGAAGGTGCAGCATTTTGTTGCATTCCCAGGTCTACCAGTAATGGTAAATCTGGTAATGTGTCTAAATTCATAGGTGTTGCGGGGGAACACTTCCGCAATGCCCTTGGAATGCCTTCCTGGGGCAGAGTAAATCATCGCAGTGATTTGCACTGTGTTGTGGTACTCCAAATTTATCATGCCAACTAAGGCCTTGCAAGGTGGACTTGTGTGGCATGATAAATTGCATTATAGGGTTGTGTTGTGCATGCGCCCCATTGCGTCGTGCAAAAGCTACACAACCTGTACATAAATATGCCCCCTAGTCTTCAAAAGGCAAATGTAAAAAAATCAGAGGTGAAACAAACTTTTTAAAATGCATACCTGATGATTGATGCAGACGTTTATGCAGAGATCACATAGAACTGATAAAATGAAGCTATGGAATATAAATCTTGTAATACATGAACTACAAACCTAGGCCATTAATGAAAAAGATCAATACACTGCGATATGCCACTGAACAGAATTTTTTTAAAATATTTAAATATAAATATTGATGGAGAAAACATTACTATATTAACATAAGAAATTACAAAATTTAGAGTGTCTTGGTTTTGTCTGCCATAGACGAAATACAAACTTGTGCTGCTGTAAAACAGCTCTTACCATCATAAAATGGCACATCTAAACCCATAATCGTACAGATTAACTTCTGTCCCATACTGGCAAACTGATCACCGTACACTCATATAGGGAATCTATAAAAAAAAAAGTGGTTGGATATCAGAAGGTACAATAGAAGAGAAAGAGCATGTGGGAGCTAGAGAAGAAGGGCAGGTGGGAAGCAATAGAGAATGGTGGATGGATGCCAGGTAGAAAGGAGTGTGGGTTCCTGAGCAGAAGAACAGAGAGCAACAGGATGGGGGAGAAATTCACATGGGAGCCAATAAATAAGGTTAGAGACAACTCACTGTAAGATTTTCCATGGAAGAATGCCAGTAAAGGAAGATGCTATTGTATGTGGTAAAGGTTAGAATGGGAAAGAGACACAAGCACTACAAAGGAAAGGCCAGTAGTATAGCAGGAAAGATGGCATAATGGCAGATTATATCAACAAAGAGATAGGCAGATTATACCAAGGGCAAGGCGCCAGTAAAAAGGGTAACGAGCAAGGGCCACCTGCAGAGGGAATGGCACAGACGTACCAGTAAAAGGGGGTGCCAAAGAAATGGGTTGCAGGCAGATGCTGATTAAAGGGTCAGAGCTAACAACACAGTCGGTGAGAATATGGTGTGGGGGCTGGGGCAGGTCGATATCTTCCAGACTGCAGGCCGGCACAAAGTCTGTCATGATTCCGTTGGTGTTTCCTGCACATCTCTTTGGGGATCCCCTGAGGCTCAGCAATAAATCCCCAGGCACTGAGATAAATCTTGCAAGGACAATACCTGCTCCATTTGCAGCCGGTTGGCATGGCAGGTTTGTGCTGTGTGTGTGTGTGTGTGTGCAGCAGACATGGAAAATCTCAGGGGTCCTGTCCAGAGGCAGCCTGCCTTGTACCGTCACTGACAGATGACCAGCAACACAAACTCCAAAGCAAGCACCAGCAACCGTCGAAACAGGTGAATCTACATAACTGAAGATGCATTAGCAATGTTGTTTAAAAGTCTTTTGAAACTGCTTGCAGACAATTCTATATCCTACTCATTGTCACCTAATAGAAGTGTCTGGTTTGACATAGTAAATAAAACGTAGATCTTCTTTTCCAACATGGCCTCTCTCTTGGCCAATTTAATCCTACAAAAGTCTTGTTATGTCCACGTGACAAATCTTCACTGCAAAACCTGTTAAATTTCTCCTTCTGTAAATTTTTTATTGATCTTACAAAAAAGTTTTTAATACGAAGAAGGGGGATTAGAACCTCAGGGCTATCCCTTGTATACTTACAACAAATGGATTCCCCATTTAACTGCATTAATATCTGCTCTTTTTTAAATATGGTGTTAGCAGAAGAAAATCATTAATGTTTAATTTGATGGTCTAACTCTTGAATGAAAGCTATATGCTCCCTAATGAATTTCCTTTTGTGATATAAGCACTTCAAACTGTACGTTATTTGTAATTTTCTGAAATGTTAGACTATTGCTTCACCTCGATATAATGCATATTTTGTGATCCATTGTTGTAGTTATGTAGTTATGAAGTTCATTTTGTATCTGGTTCTTATATGAATTGTTTTATTTTAACTTCTTTTTGTAAAGCGTTGGATGATGATGTTTATCCTGTATACTGTTATGGTCACATTGAGCCTCTTGGATACCAGGATGAATTGAACCAGCAAGACGACTTCCAACAGCAGGGCACAAACACCGCCGCCTACAAGTGCCCCAAGACAGGCTGCCCCTCCCAATTGCATGCTCCATACGGCACACGCTGCTGCCTGTGTTGTACCTCTACCCTTGGCAGAGATACTTTTGAGGTGCAGCGATGGCTGCTATAGGACACAGGCTAGATGGCCACAGCTTACCCTGCCTTATATTTGCTCCATAAGCACCGGTACCTGTCAAGGTATGTTGTTGATAAAATTGTACACCAAGCTGACTTTCAGCTAAGTGCAAGAAAACGTAAGATCTTGGTGGCCATTTTAGTGTTGTACTTCCTTACTGGAAAGTAATTGCAGTCCTTCTTTTATGTCTGCAGTGCTGAATAATACTGCGGGTGGAGCAGACCAGTGGGATTTAGTAGTAATTTAACCTGCACAAAACTAGCACGTGGGCAGGATTTTTAATTCCGCCAGTGCAATTGTTGGAATTGATCAATTCCGTGTTACTCTTGTAAAGTGAAATTACTAATAAATCCCACTGTTGCGGAATCTTTACTTTTATTTTGCACCTCCCTTATTAGTCTTAGGAACTGTCTAGGTATAAATTTTGTATATGAATTGTTCCGTTCTTATATTGTCTGTGTTCCCAAATTTTAATTTAATTTTAATATCTGTTTGTTTTTAACTTGTTTTTTATATATGAATAAACTGTGCATACTGAATCTATTTGTTTTTACAGAATTGTTTTGTTGTATATTGCATTGCTCCAATTGGTAGGTCTCGATGATTGAATGATATCTGTTTATTAGTATGTAAGAATTGTTGTCTTTTTATTGAATAACCCAAAGGGAATTTTCCTTTGACATACAGTCAATGTCAAAGGATGACACCAAGTCTAGTAGAAGCACCATATATATGTTAAAAAGTGTTGGGCTCAGGGCTGAGCCCTGGGGGACCCCGGAGAGCAACTGTTTCTCTGTGGATTGGTAGTTGTTGAGAGAAACTATTTGTCCCCTGTTCTCCAGGAATGAAGTTAGCCAGTCTAGCGCTTTATGCAAGATTCCGATTCTTTTTAATACTCACCCAGGATGGCATGGGAGACAGTGTTCAATGTGGCCGAGAGATCCAACAGGATCAGCACTGCCACCTTTCCTTGATCTATTGCTCATTTGAGTGTTTCTGTCGTATGCAGCTGTGCCGACTCTGTTGAATGCCTGGCCCTAAAAACCGATTGCATGGGTTGTAACGTGTTGGTTTGTAGGAGAAATTCACTTCGTTGCGTATTTACTAATTTCTTGATTATTTCGCTGAAACATGGGAGCAGAGAGATATGTCTGAGATTTGAAAGGGTTATTGGGTCAGGTAGTTGTTTCTTTTGGAGGGGTTTGACTGAGGCAATTTTCCAGTTATCGGGTACTATTGCTTGCCTAAGTGAGGAGTTTATAATTTGATTAATAATTGGATTTATGGAGTCGATGAGTGCGTGTAGAATTTTTGGGGGATAGGGGTCACATTGGGAGCCCGATTTACACATGAGGATGGCTTGTCTAGATGGTTCGAGGTTAATCTCCTTGAAGCAGTTGAACATCTGTTTGTTTTCTAGAGTCAGATCAGATTTTCTGTTGGTAATATGTCGGTTGGCTTGAAATTATTTTTTAGGTCTTTGACCTTTTCATCAAAGTAGTCCGCAATCGGGTCACATGGTTTTTGTGATGGAGGAATTTCATGATCAAGCATCTTAGGGTGTGTAAAGGATCAAACGATTTTAAAGATGACCTTTTGATCAGATGCTGGCCGCTTAATAAGGTTGGGTGAATGGGCCTTCTTTTCTAGTTTGATATTTTTGTGATCATTTTTGAGTGCTAATTTTAAATTGATGAGCTCTTCGGTTTTATAGTGTATCCTCCATTTGCATTTGAGTTTTCAAGTCAATACAGCAATTGATTGCAAGGAACCAGAGGTATGATTTTTCTAATTTTTAGATGTTTCCAGCACCAAAAACTACAAATCACCAATTGCAGATATCTGATCTCGCTAGACCGGGCCAAAGTCAAAGGTTAAGGCTGACCGCAACGGGCCCTGGGTCAGATACAGGGACCAGGTTCAATACGGTGAACAGTTTACCTTCTGAATTACTCTTTCTCTGTGGTAAATATTTGATTTACCGTCTTAATTTCTATGCAGGTAAGTACTTAATCAATAATAACTCAATCGGAAAGAAAAAGGCAGAGTCCGTGGTGTTAGAGTTCTTAGGGGTTTTATTCCTCAAAAAGGAATGGTCATGACCTGGATATCATGTTCCTGCAACCACAGGGGTTCAGGAAGGGATAGAGCAATATTTTATTGACAATACATAGCTTATATACTTAAATCACATCATAGAAACCAATATAGTAGGCGTAACAGCTGAGAGAAGACAATATAACAGCGTCCACGTGGTAGTGATACGTAATTAGAAGGCGTGAACTAGAGGTGTGTGCTAGAAACGTCATAGGTAGGTGTCACAAGTGGGTGGCACAAAGCAGAAATGTTGCAATGTCAGCAGAAATCTGAGGCTTGGATGCGCGCGCAGCTGCATGACGTGTGATTGACGTGAAACTGGAGGGTGCAGGGGACTTGACATTTACACTGGCGGAAAGAGACAGAAGTCTGGCATGTCAGATCAACTCGTACTTCTATCATATCTGATATCTGATGTTTGGGAACCATATTATCTAAACGGAAAGGTCTCTGGGGCAGAAGCTATTCTATACTGACTGTGAGTGCGTGTATAAGCGCCTAAGTGTCTACATGAGAATGCGAGGGCGAGGGGCATGGGCCTACCATGGTAACAGAGGATATGAATTACTTGCACGGAGACAGTGAGGCCGGGCCCTTTGCTCTGCAGCTGGGGGGATGTTTACTTAAACTAGTAGGCAGGAATGTATTTTCGAGGAGCGGAACAGATAATTCGAAGGTTGAAGTCAGTCTTGGCAGGCAGCAGGCTGTGCTAAGCGCCGGGAGCCGCACAGAAAGTAAGTCAGAGGTCACGGGTACAGAGACAGCCTGGGCTGAGGCTTTCAGAGTCAGAAGGCAGGAGAAAAAGGCTCGATGGCAGAATTCAGGGCCTACTTTGCCAGAGCTGAAAAACGTGTAAAGTACACCACAAAAAGACGTTGGCATGGCATACTTAGGAACGGACTATTCTACCCATTCAGGGTGGGTTAGAAAGAGGACATGTTAACGTTGGACGCAAATGTATTTACGTCTTCATATCTGGCACAGGAGGGAAGTTACACTCACTTTAAGCTGGTACATGGAGACGGTGGGGTACACGCTAGGGAACACAACTTGACCATAAAATTTATATTTCCTCATTCCCTCCTTGTTCCCTACGGACCCTTCATGATATATCGATCCTCATGAATCGATCAGTTTGTTCTTGTAACATCATTTGTTCTTCTTTCTTTCTTTCACGTTTTGAGAGAAAACTGGAATGTTCAATGCATGATGTGGCACACAGTCCACAAATCGCTGGCCCACACTGTAGGCACAGGCAACAATTGAATACTATGACTAGGCCAATGCCTAGGAAGGATAGGATCTTCCATCCCCAAGCAGTTAACGTTGTCCAGAACCAACCGGACCAAGTCCAGGTGCCTGGATTCTGATGTATCAGATTTGCAATCTTATGAAGACGTGTAATAGCTTTGTATACAGATGGCGCGTTTTCTGGAATGAAAACACAGCAACTTGACCCGATGACCTTACAAGCTCCGCCTCTATCTGCCAAGATGACGTCAATAACAAGACGATTCTGAAGAACAACAACCCGCATGGCGGACTGCTCCTCTGTTAAGTTACCTAAGGCGGAGGCAGTTTCATTTACTACTGCTTCAAGAGTTCTAGTTGATCTGCGTATTAGTTTACTATTTTGGACGGGGCCTGTGAAGAAAAAGAATCCTTTATTGAAATCTGTATACTGTTCCCATGCCGTTTCAGTGAAGTCGACAATCGGGAGATCTCTTCCGAGTCTATTCTTTACGAGATTTGTATTTCTGTGATAATCAGGAGGGGCTAGAAAAACAGGGGGCAGAAGGAATGCAATATAACAGGTACCATCCCAATCTGGAGGTAAGCGTATGTATGCTTTATGACCACAAACAAAGTAGGAATGACGGGTAGCTCTAAAGGACGATTTACCTTGATCACTGAATTCGACCACAGTAGTACATTTGCTATGACCTAAGTGTACTGAACCTTTCTTACTGACACATAATTCACCAGTGACTGGTAATACTGACATAGCAGGGAGAACTGGTGCAGCTTCGGATTCAACAGTAAGAATCATAAGGTTAATTGTGTAATTATCCAATCCATATACTTCGTTTTCTAGATCAGTTCCTATTCTAGTAGGGAGTCCCTTCTTATCAGGGTAACAGACATTAAGCAGGACTAAGTTCAAGTTTCCCCAAACCCAGGTCCCTTTGAAAACAGCAATATCAGGATCTAAGGAATTAATTATTCTAAACCATGCACCACAGGAGCCATTGTGAGTGAACGGGTACGGAAAGAGGGGCAGAACTCCCTTGTATTTCTGGTAGGGAGGGAGTCGGCCACATATCCAGCAGTTTGTAGCATTATTAGTCTGATGGGAGTGATGTAACATACTAATGAATGTGTTGTTGCGCAGCGCAAGTCTGTAAGAAAGTTCGTGTGGAGGTAATTCACTAAAAGAATGTTCAGCAGTGACATTGTAAGCAGATTGTTCACGCTTGAAAATAGGGTAGTAGATAGGAAGCAGTATACTCGCAACAATAATCAGAAGACCTAGGAAAAACATAATCAGTAATGTCACTATACAGTGACTGCGGAGTGATTTGCAATATGTACGTTTCTTGAGTTGTCTCTCTCTCTCTCTATCTCGATCTAGGGAATACATGTCAGAAACTATTTAACCGATTCACCTAGGGGAGGACTTAAACAATTAAACTGTCTGACTTGCTAGATCGAAGCTTCAGTCTATACTCCTCTTGGGGAGTTTTCTCTCGTTCGGGAACTTTAAAGTCACTTGGCTCAATACAGTCTTTGGAGGGGGTGGACGAGTCTGGGTCTGGTTTCAGTTCGTTGCACTTTTTAATATGACTCGTGTGTATCCACCCCTTTCTGCCTTCCACCTTTATTGCTGTCCTCGTAGTAAGAAGAACGGTCTTCGGCTCTTTCCAGCGGGGCTCTAGCGGACTTTTCCTGTCAAAGTTCCTAATCAGGACTGTGTCACCAGGACGGACATCATGCGGCTTTACATCAGTGTTGTCAGGGAAGGCTGCGGCAACCTGTGAATGACATGATTGGAGTGCAGACATCAAGGAGGCAAGGTAATCTGTCAGCATATTACAATCGACATCGGTAATTTTCTTAGGTAAGGGCGTCCCCCACATATTCGGAGGTCTGCCAAAGACCACTTCATACGGGGATAGTCCTGATCTCGAATGGGCAACCATTCTCATGTAGAACAGTGCAACTGGCAGGGCGACTATCCAGTCGACCCCTTTCTCTTTACAAACTTTAGCAAGGCGTGTCTTTAGTGTCTGGTTATGCCTCTCTACAAGGCCAGCGGCTTCGGGATGTCGGACACAATGGAATTTCCACTGATATCCTAGCAGCAAGGAAACTTGTTTCATTAATTCGGATGAGAATGGCTGTCCGTTATCTGAGTACACGACACGAGGAAAGCCGTACCGTGGGAAGAATTCTCGAACCAGCTGCCTGGCAGTGGTCGGAGCAGTGTAATCTGGGACTGGATATGCTTCGGTCCAGCGGGAAAGTGCACAAACAATTACGAGGACATATTTGAATCCTCGACAACGGTCCATCTGGATATAATCCATCTGGAGGACTTCAAAAGGGTGATCGGGAGGATGAAATCCACCTTGCTCTACAGGGACGCTTATACCTGGATTGAACTGACAACAGATCATGCAAGTACGCACTTTCTGTTTTGCTGCTGCTCGTAAGTGTTTGTTATACCAGAGATTCTGCAAACTGTCTAACATCGCTTTCTCTCCTAGATGTGCAGGACTATGTGCTGTATTGATTATGACTTGAACCATAGAGTCGGGGAGAAACCATGTAGATTTTCCCTTCGTCATCCAACCTTGATCTGTCTGAATCCCTCCTAGTTCAGTCCATTTCTTTATTTCATCTGCAGTAGCATGTGTCTGAATATCGATTACATCTAGGGCGGGATCCCTAACTGTCATACAATGTGTCGGTACTATTGTCTTTGTCACGTCAGTTGTCTGAGTGTGAGTCAGTGCTGTATGTTTTGCTGTCTGGTCTGCCAGGTCGTTACCCTGGGAAACAGAATCTGTAACTTTAGTATGTGCTTTACACTTCATGACGGAAATGCCTGAAGGCAGATGTATTGCATCTAACAGTGCTTGAATGAGGGGACCGTGTTGAATCTTGGCACCATGAGAGGTCAAGAAACCTCGTTCTTGCCATAACATTCCGAAGTCGTGTACAACTCTGAAGGCATAACGGGAATCAGTGTATATGTTAACATTTCTGTTCTTGGCTAGTATACAGGCTCGGGTCAGAGCGATGAGCTCTGCCGCTTGAGCGGACAGTGTGTCAATACGATGTGTTTCTTTAACTTCGGTTTCAGTGGTCACTGCATACGCGGCCACTAATTCTCCTGTACTTGTTCTCATACATGAACCATCCACATAAAGTGTCAGGTCTGGGTTTGTCAATGGAACATCAGTTAAGTCTCGTCGAGGCTTTGTTACTGCATTAATGATCTCTATACAATCATGCGGGGCTGGATCTGTCATAATGGAAGGTAACAATGTTGCGGGGTTCAGAATGCTGCAGCGTCTGATTTCTATGTGTGGCTGGAATAGCGTTAATTCATAACCTGTCAGTCGTGCTATAGTCAAGTGTTGAGTCTGGGTTCTGTTTAAAAGAACCTCTACAGAATGTGGAACTTGTACTGTTAATTGATGTCCTAAAACAATTGAGTCGCTCTGTCTGATTGCTAATGCTGTCGCTGCTACGGATTTCAAGCACGCAGGGAGTGCCTGGGCTACTGAATCCAATGTACTTGAAAAATAAGCGCAAGGCTTATGTGAACCTGCTTGATCTTGGGTGAGGACAGACAACGCTGTACCATCACGTTCTGTAACAAAAAGTGTAAAAGGTTTGCTGTAACATGGTGTCGCTAAAACTGGTGCTTGGCATAAAGCTTTCTTTAATTCTTCAAAGGCTTGTGTGTGTTCCTGAGTCCAAGGGAGGGCAGTCGAAGTCGCTGCCTCCTGTGTCGTTAACTGAATGAGTGGTTTAGCTAGAAATGCATATTGAGGAATCCATTGTCTGCAGTACGAGGTGAGGCCTATAAAGGCCCGCACTTCCTTTTGTGTCTGGGGTTGTGGCATATTTACAATTAACTGAATGCGATCGGGAGTGAGCTGTCTCCCCACTTTGGACAGCAAGTGACCCAAGTACACAACTTGCTGAACACAGAATTGTAGCTTCGAAGGAGACACCTTGTGTCCCTTGTCGGCCAGAAAATGTAAAACTGTCAGTGATGCTCGTACACAATCGGGCTCACTTCGTGCGGTGATCAGCAGATCATCGACGTATTGCAGTAAAGCGGTGTTAACTGGCATTTGAATGCAATCTAGTTGTCTTTTCAGTGCTTGACTATAGATGCTGGGGCTTTCTGTGAATCCTTGAGGTGCGCGTGAAAATTTGAAACTTCGTCCATTTAAACTGAATCCGAAGAGATATTGGCTCTCCGGATCAATAGGTACACTGAAGAAGGCGTTCTTGAGGTCAATTACAGTAAAGAACGTTGCTTCTGAATCAATAGCAGTCAATAAGGAAGAGATGTCGGGGACCACAGGGTACTGTGGTACAATGCATTTATTCAGTTCTCGTAAATCAATCACCAGCCGATATACTGGCGGTGCATTGGTATCAGTACGTTTAAGAATTGGAATGATAGGGGAATTACAGATATTTGAGTCGGTCTCTACGACCACTCCTTGGGCGATGAGCTCTTCAATGATTTCCAGTAAAGCCACTACAGCATCGGGTGGTAACTTGTATTGTCTGATTCTGGGTAGAACAACACCTGGTTTGAGTGTAACACGGTATGGTGTGATATGCATACAGCCTACATCAGTTGGGCCTTGTGCCCACAAGTGATCTGGTACATTTTTCAATCTGACATCAAACTCTTGTAATACATAGTGACCCTTGAAATCCCGCAGAAAGAGTCTAACTCCCTCCGGGGAACAACATATCACTGCTCCTAGAGCCTTCAATGTTTTGATACCTAACAGATTTTCTGGACATGATTTCGTAAGTAACAGGTCTGTAACGCGTGATAATGGACCCACAGCCAGGGGGACTGGTTCTGATACCTCATTTACAATAGGCTGTCCTGAAAAACCAAGGGAAACATTCTGTGAGCCTGAGAGGGGTGCCCCTGGGACTTCATTATGGCTGATTGTTGTGCGGCTTGCCCCTGTGTCAATTAAAAACTTTCTGTCTTTTCCCAATACTTGACTGTGTACATAAGGACCCTCTTGATCTACAGGAATTTCAATAAGAGGCAAGCCAAATTCCCTCTCTAGGCTGTTTCATGTGTATCGTGGGTAATCGGGGTAAGCAGATTGGGCATACTGGTACATCTGTTGGGAAACTTGTTGAGTCGCGGCAATGGGCTGTGGCTGTGATACCGCTACTGTCTGTGCTGCATGTGGTGAGGCATGCATAGGCTGTGTATTCTGCATGGGCTGTACATTCTGTAAAGTCTGTTGCTGGGCCTGGTCCTGTCTTGGCGGATGCGGTCTTTCCTTAGTTTTACCTGTTGATATATTATGTTTCAGAACTGGACATTCATGTACGTAGTGACCTGGCTGCTTGCAATAGTTGCATGTCCCTTTAACGGGAGCTGCGGCGTGGCCTGTCTGGGTCGTACCCTTTCTCTGACCGTCGGCTGGAACCGATTCGGCCACTAACATTTTCATTTTCGTGTCTTTCATACGTTTCTGTTCATGATCCTGTTCTTCTCTAATTCTGTTCTGATGGTATTGTAACATCTGTAACATCTGTGATGGCGTGTTTGCTTGCCATGTACTCTCAACCTTGTATACACGGTTTTTAACTGCTAACAGGGAATTCTCGACTAACTTTGATACAAAAAGATGCGGGTACGACTCGCTACTTCGTTTAAGACCACTATTAATAATGAAACATTTCTCGAATCTTGAATAGAAGTCACTAGTATCTTCATCTGGTTTCTGTTTACAGGCCGAAATTGCGTCCCAATCTTCCTTTCTAGTTGTCAGTAATCTGGGCAGAACCTGTACTATCAAACCCGGTAATGCTTTAGTTTTCTCCCCAAGGCCTAGCCCTGGGGTACGTTTTTCCTCCTCGTCTTCTATTTCTGCCCATACAATCTTTTTCTCTCCCACCTCCCATTCTTTTTCCTTGAGTTTCTCGTAGATGCCGGTAGGCAACAATACCTTTAACATTTTCATGATATCTTCATATGTGTAATCCCCCATCAGTAACATGTCTTTAAGTTCTCTATGAAAACCTGCAGGGTCTTTATCATGACAGGGTACTAGTTTCTTCATTTCTAACAGTTCTAACTTAGTCAGAGGCGTGTGTACATACACACGTTTCAAGGTCTGATCGGTACCCATAACTGGATGTACTTCTCGTAAGGGGTTCTGACTTTCAAGACCATGCAGACGCTCCATATGATACATTTTTCTTTCTGGGGGCGGAGCGGGAACATATTCGGAGCTTACGAAAGTGTTATATCTATGTCGTTGTTCTAGAATTATTTGTATTAACTTGGTACTTAGACCTCTCCATCTATCCATGAGTAGTGCTTCTAATGTATCGTGTAAGGGACCTGGATCGGAATGTTGGTTTCTGTATAACGTGAGGAGGTGCTGAATCATGTATACACCTGCTAATTTCTGCTCGTCTGGGGAAAGGTTCAGAAATGTCTGCGCTACTGTATCATCATTGTATATGTTCGGATTGTCAGCCCATAGTACTGCTGATCGGGCTAGTTCTTGTTCATCCATAGAACTGAGTACGTGGTACCCTATTCGGTCTCGCAGCCTTTTATCAGTCTCCTGGAACTGATGTTCAGGAGAATTCGGTTTTGTTATGCCAGAGAGAAAAACTCTCTTGCTTTCGGACGAATGCCTTTCCTAAGGTAAGTTCCCTTACCTACATACGCTATCGTATCTGTAGTCCTTTCTGGTTCTTCAGGTTCTTCCTCCTCCTCGGAGGAAGCTTTTTCTTTCTCTTTTTCGTGTATTTCTATCACTGCTTTTCTTATTCTCTTGTACATATTGGCTATGCAACTTCCTTTATCATGTTTTCCTTCGGATATATTTTGACCCCACTTGTTGAGTCCCTCTAATTCCTCCTCTTCTGTCCCAGGCCTGTCTCGTTCTCTTATTAGGCAATTTATAAAAAAACGTAGTATATATGCTTGAGTGTCAACTTTCTGATGTGCCATGGCATCCTTAATACTGTCAGGGTTTTCCCCCGTCTGGACAAAATGATATATTCAATCTAGGTGCTCTTTCATTCCTGCGAAAAACAGTAGGTAATCTGTAGCATGTCGTAAGCGTAGTGATGCTATCATCATTCTATCGTCTTTACCGGGTACTGGATCATATCTGCAAACTGAAAGCGGTTCTTTCAGTATGTCGAGGCGGGGTGATTGGAATGTAAACGGGTTCTGCATATCCCTAAGCTGCAATCTGTGTGTTGGTGGCGTGGTCTGGTGACCCCCGGTCGCACCTCCTGAGGCGGAGGCTTGGACATTACCTCTCTGCGGAGTCTGTATCTGTACTTGAACTTGTCTTTTAGTAGGATCAGGTAGAAGTGGTTTCGGTATATCAATTTTAGGTGCGGGAAGTGGTGGAGGTGGAGGAGCGATGGGCTGTTGAACGGGGAAACCTGGTTGCGGTAATGGCGGGATAGGGTCTGGAGGCGGGTTGCCACCCCCGTCACCGTCAGTAGGCGGGACGCGGACAGGCAGATTAGTGTAAGCGGGTGCTACATCCTCTAGATAGGAATTCAGGAATATGTCTTTAGTAGTCCTGTGATTTACTTTAGTTGGAACCAATGGTGGCGGCAGATTTTTCGGTATTTCTGAAGTGGCCTCAGGCGAACCCTCGGCCACGAGGTACATACCATTTACAAGATTGTTCCGTGCGCGGTCTATTTGTTCTGATTTTACTCGGATCCCTTCAGTAACTAATTCGTTTTCTTGGGCTTTATCTGATTCTTTAAGTCTGTCTTCTCTACGGAGTGCTTTTTCAGCACGCTTATGTGATTCCTTACGCCAAAATTCTATGGCGTCCTTCTGAGACTGTCTGGCTTTCTTTTTCCATAGTGCTTCTTCTACCTTCATGATGCACTCGGCATCCCATGTTCCGGTAACAGGCCATCTGTGTCTTTCGTCTAGATGCTTAGTATAATCGGCCCATAAATCTAGATACAATATGGCATCTAAGCCATGCTTGTGGTACATAAAATTTCCAGGAGTGTCCCTAGGGGGGATAGGAATTTCTTCCTCTAGTATCCCTTTCCTAGTTCCTATCTGCTTTAACTTGTTGAAAAACGGCATCTTGTTTACTTAATACTGAATGCTCAATCCTTGCTACTTAATACTGAATACAGCTAGTTACACAAGAACACAATAATGCACATTAAAAACAGTCACACTCATACCACGACATTAATCACATGAAAGACATTTGAGACATATACGACTACCCCCTATACCGGATGTACTGCTAAACAGCACAGATACACTGTCAGAGACAATGCAAAAACTTGAATAACTGATGTACTGCTAAACAGCACAGATACACTGTCAGAGACAATGCAAAAACTTGAATAACTGATGTACTGCTAAACAGCACAGATACACTGTCTAAAACAGTGCAGACCGAATTTGTGTACCCAAACCCGTCTTGATACGTCCCAGCAATGGTACTCACCGGGAAGCACGGAAACAGAAGGCCTCGGAAAACTCGACTGGACTGGACCGGACTCGACTCGACTCGACACGTGGATACTTCGGAAACTGGTGGGCCTCTTGACACCTCGGACCTTGCTTCTTTCGGCTAGGCTCTGGTCGGGATCCTCCGCACTCCTCACCGCCTCGTCTGGGTGCTGATCGCAGTCTTCGTCACCTCCGTGGGCCAGAGGGAGATACAGGAAATCCTGCCAGTACGCGTAGTTTCCGTCTAACTGATGGCAGGGGACAGAGCTTGCAACGCACCAACCGGCGCGTGGGGTGGGGGAGGGGTCCCTGTTCGGGCGCCAGAATAATGTGGTAAATATTTGATTTACCGTCTTAATTTCTATGCAGGTAAGTACTTAATCAATAATAACTCAATCGGAAAGAAAAAGGCAGAGTCCGTGGTGTTAGAGTTCTTAGGGGTTTTATTCCTCAAAAAGGAATGGTCATGACCTGGATATCATGTTCCTGCAACCACAGGGGTTCAGGAAGGGATAGAGCAATATTTTATTGACAATACATAGCTTATATACTTAAATCACATCATAGAAACCAATATAGTAGGCGTAACAGCTGAGAGAAGACAAGATAACAGCGTCCACGTGGTAGTGATACGTAATTAGACGGCGTGAACTAGAGGTGTGTGCTAGAAACGTCATAGGTAGGTGTCACAAGTGGGTGGCACAAAGCAGAAATGTTGCAATGTCAGCAGAAATCTGAGGCCTGGATGCGCGCGCAGCTGCATGACGTGTGATTGACGTGAAACTGGAGGGTGCAGGGGACTTGACATTTACACTGGCGGAAAGAGACAGAAGTCTGGCATGTCAGATCAACTCGTACTTCTATCATATCTGATATCTGATGTTTGGGAACCATATTATCTAAACGGAAAGGTCTCTGGGGCAGAAGCTATTCTATACTGACTGTGAGTGCGTGTATAAGCGCCTAAGTGTCTACATGAGAATGCGAGGGCGAGGGGCATGGGCCTACCATGGTAACAGAGGCTATGAATTACTTGCACGGAGACAGTGAGGCCGGGCCCTTTGCTCTGCAGCTGGGGGGATGTTTACTTAAACTAGTAGGCAGGAATGTATTTTCGAGGAGCGGAACAGATAATTCGAAGGTTGAAGTCAGTCTTGGCAGGCAGCAGGCTGTGCTAAGCGCCGGGAGCCGCACAGAAAGTAAGTCAGAGGTCATGGGTACAGAGACAGCCTGGGCTGAGGCTTTCAGAGTCAGAAGGCAGGAGAAAAAGGCTCGATGGCAGAATTCAGGGCCTACTTTGCCAGAGCTGAAAAACGTGTAAAGTACACCACAAAAAGACGTTGGCATGGCATACTTAGGAACGGACTATTCTACCCATTCAGGGTGGGTTAGAAAGAGGACATGTTAACGTTGGACGCAAATGTATTTACGTCTTCATATCTGGCACAGGAGGGAAGTTACATGCACTTTAAGCTGGTACATGGAGACGGTGGGGTACACGCTAGGGAACACAACTTGACCATAAAATGTATATTTCCTCATCTCTTTGGAGAAAATCTTAGTCTACAAGGTTGTCAACAGGTCAAATGTGCCAGCTGGATCTGAAGGATAGCTTGTCAGTGGTGGGTAGGCGGTATGCAGTGTATTGTGGCAGTCTTAACGTTGGTGAAGTTCCCAGGACGCAGCGTAACTGCGAGAAAACCTCTGAGAAGGCGGAGTCAAGGCCAAGGAACTCAACATTGATAATTGGATGCTCCTTGGGGGTGGTCAATCTATACTCCTCTATGTTTGAACTTATAAAGTTTTCTGGAGGCTAAATGCCTTTAAGCAGGGAAAACCAACAGTTAAATCCGACTGCCGATTTAAGTCCGGACACTGAGGGTCGACAGTGGCCCAGTGGTAGCCTTTGGTTCTTTTCATTAACGCTTGCAGAAAAAGTTTCTAAGTGTTCAGCCGTGCTGTTTTTGAGAGTGGGAGAGTACACCCTAACACCTGCAAAGGGTCCAGGACCTTTTGGGCACCACTTGGGGGGTTAGGACCCAATGTCCCAGAAGGTACCAGCAGGATCCAGGGCAAATCCAGTTGGAACTGGTCAGTGGATCTGAGCAGAATATTTGTGCTTCTTGCAGCTTTTGTCTTCCTGAAGCTTAACAGGATGTAGACAATTAGACATTGAAATACACTCTTTTGTCCTGGATACAAGTTGAACCAGGACCAGCAATGGGGGTTCTCTCCACAGTTTCAATAGGTGCAGTCCTCTTTCTGAAGTCTTCAGGGTTCAGCAGATGCAATACTTCTTTAGTCTTATTCTTGATCCAGCTTCCACGTTTATGTCTGGTGCCAGCTTGTGGGTTGGGGAACTCCTTGACCAATAGGGGAAAAGCTCCCAGGGATAACCCTACCCACTTTCACATAAGTTTCTGCAGGGTTGGCCTTAAACAATGCCACAGTGCCCTGCCAAAATTCAAAATAGCAGAACTTCACTTCTTCTAGTCAGATCACTTGGCACACTCCTTAGATGCATCTAGGGAAATGAGAACCTCAGTGTGCAAACCAGTTCTGGAACAGGTTTAAACCCCCACGGACATTGATGACCCCCTGGCCTATTGGGAAAAGCAGGTGCAGACCTAGGTATGAACAACATCTGCCTGTGATGGCCCTTTGAAGCTTTTTCAGTTGGTGGACACAACCCACAGGCGATGCTGTCAGGAGGAGGTCACCTCTTCTCCCAGCTAAGACTCTTTTATTCCTTATCCTGGGAGCCATTCATACCTCCCAGAAGGCTACCAGGTGACAGTTGGGGAATAACTCTGAAACATTTGGCAGAAAAATTGCAACTTTTTAAAAGTGGAATTTTATTTAAATTCTGACTTTGCCATCAGATTGGACTTTCATTTACTATTAATTTGAGCCCCAGAACCATGTGTCTATCTCTTGCCAAATGGAGGTTGTGCATTATGAGGTGTTATAATGTAATCTGGTGCTTTTCTATGCGAGAGCCAGCCTTGCCAGAGCGAAAATGAGTTAGAGTATTTTTCACTGCCAGGACATGTAAAGCGTAAATACTCCTTTCCAACTTTTTAAATACTATGCAACCTTCCCTATGGGGATGTAGGTCCTAATTTAGACATGAAGTATTAAAAGGTTTGTGCCTGGCAAAATGTTTATTCTGCTAAGTTGAATTTGCAATTTAAAAAACTGCCATGCCAGGGTGGTGTGGTAGGCCTAATGTCATGTTGCCACTTATCACTTTAATGGTGGCTCAGAAGGTGCTACTTTCTGCTAGTGCCATTTAACTTACAGATCCCAGTTACGTTGGGTAACATATACCAGGGACTTATATGTAAGTTAAATATGCCAATCAGGAATTAACCAGTTGCACTGGGAAAAGTATATTCTAAGGCTTTATAAACCTAATCATCAGCATCTGATCTTGCCCAGACAGTATCAAGCGCTGAAGAGCCAATGCGAGCAGGAACCTATGAAAATCTAAGCCACACAAATTTCAACTCGTATTTCCTCTGCCAGGTCATCTTCAGCGATGGGACCAGACAAGATCCCAATTAAAGTTTTACAAAAAAATGCATACGACTGGAATAAATTCTTAGCGCCACTCTTCCAACATTGCTTGAAAAGTGGGGAAATACCAGAATCTTCGTGGGGAAGTGTGGTGGTCCATATCCCACATTTTAAAAACCCCCACCCTGCCCCTCCCCCGCCTGACGTCACCGCCCCGGTATAACGCCCTGCACGGGCCGGGCCTGCTAGTAAGGAATAGTGCCATTATTATTTAAAGAGGACTACCATCAACTTCAACTAATAATCTGCTTTCTCGTTAGCATTTGTGAGTCATACATAAGGGCAGGTGTCCAAGCTGGAAAAATTCTTGGATCGTACATAGCAATAGTAATTATTGGTATTGTGGTGCCATCTTTGAGCACAACATTTGCCCTAGCATATTTGTAGTACTTCATGGTATTTGTGAGCCATGCAAGACAGAATGCTGTATAACCTGCACAAAACTAGCACGTGGGTAGGATTTGTAATTCCGCCAGTGCAATTGTTGGAATTGATCAATTCCGTGTTACTCTTGTAAAGTGAAATTACTAATAAATCCCACTGTTGCGGAATCTTTACTTTTATTTTGCACCTCCCTTATTAGTCTTAGGAACTGTCTAGGTATAAATTTTGTATATGAATTGTTCCGTTCTTATATTGTCTGTGTTCCCAAATTTTAATTTAATTTTAATATCTGTTTGTTTTTAACTTGTTTTTTATATATGAATAAACTGTGCATACTGAATCTATTTGTTTTTACAGAATTGTTTTGTTGTATATTGCATTGCTCCAATTGGTAGGTCTCGATGATTGAATGATATCTGTTTATTAGTATGTAAGAATTGTTGTCTTTTTATTGAATAACCCAAAGGGAATTTTCCTTTGACATACAGTCAATGTCAAAGGATGACACCAAGTCTAGTAGAAGCACCATATATATGTTAAAAAGTGTTGGGCTCAGGGCTGAGCCCTGGGGGACCCCGGAGAGCAACTGTTTCTCTGTGGATTGGTAGTTGTTGAGAGAAACTATTTGTCCCCTGTTCTCCAGGAATGAAGTTAGCCAGTCTAGCGCTTTATGCAAGATTCCGATTCTTTTTAATACTCACCCAGGATGGCATGGGAGACAGTGTTCAATGTGGCCGAGAAATCCAACAGGATCAGCACTGCCACCTTTCCTTGATCTATTGCTCATTTGAGTGTTTCTGTCGTATGCAGCTGTGCCGACTCTGTTGAATGCCTGACCCTAAAAACCGATTGCATGGGTTGTAACGTGTTGGTTTGTAGGAGAAATTCACTTAGTTGCGTATTTACTAATTTCTTGATTATTTCGCTGAAACATGGGAGCAGAGAGATATGTCTGAGATTTGAAAGGGTTATTGGGTCAGGTAGTTGTTTCTTTTGGAGGGGTTTGACTGAGGCAATTTTCCAGTTATCGGGTACTATTGCTTGCCTAAGTGAGGAGTTTATAATTTGATTAATAATTGGATTTATGGAGTCGATGAGTGCGTGTAGAATTTTTGGGGGATAGGGGTCACATTGGGAGCCCGATTTACACATGAGGATGGCTTGTCTAGATGGTTCGAGGTTAATCTCCTTGAAGCAGTTGAACATCTGTTTGTTTTCTAGAGTCAGATCAGATTTTCTGTTGGTAATATGTCGGTTGGCTTGAAATTATTTTTTAGGTCTTTGACCTTTTCATCAAAGTAGTCCGCAATCTGGTCACATGGTTTTTGTGATGGAGGAATTTCATGATCAAGCATCTTAGGGTGTGTAAAGGATCAAACGATTTTAAAGATGACCTTTTGATCAGATGCTGCCCGCTTAATAAGGTTGGGTGAATGGGCCTTCTTTTCTAGTTTGATATTTTTGTGATAATTTTTGAGTGCTAATTTTAAATTGATGAGCTCTTCGGTTTTATAGTGTATCCTCCATTTGCATTTGAGTTTTCAAGTCAATACAGCAATTGATTGTAAGGAACCAGAGGTATGATTTTTCTAATTTTTAGATGTTTCCAGCACCAAAAACTACAAATCACCAACTGCAGTATCTGATCACGCTAGACCGGGCCAAAGTCAAAGGTTAAGGCTGACCGCAACGGGCCCTGGGTCAGATACAGGGACCAGGTTCAATACGGTGAACAGTTTACCTTCTGAATTACTCTTTCTCTTTGGAGAAAATCTTAGTCTACAAGGTTGTCAACAGGTCAAATGTGCCAGCTGGATCTGAAGGATAGCTTGTCAGTGGTGGGCAGGCGGTATGCAGTGTCTTGTGGCAGTCTTAACGTTGATGAAGTTCCCAGGGCGCAGTGTAACTGCGAGAAAACCTCTGAGAAGGCGGAGTCAAGGCCAAGGAAATCAACATTGATAATTGGATGCTCCTTGGGGGTGGTCAATCTATACTCCTCTATGTTTGAACTTATAAAGTTTTCTGGAGGCTAAATGCCTTTAAGCAGGGAAAACCAACAGTTAAATCCGACTGCCGATTTAAGTCCGGACACTGAGGGTCGACAGTGGCCCAGTGGTAGCCTTTGGTTCTTTTCATTAACGCTTGCAGAAAAAGTTTCTAAGTGTTCAGCCGTGCTGTTTTTGAGAGTGGGAGAGTACACCCTAACACCTGCAAAGGGTCCAGGACCTTTTGGGCACCACTTGGGGGGTTAGGACCCAATGTCCCAGAAGGTACCAGCAGGATCTAGGGCAAATCCAGTTGGAACTGGTCAGTGGATCTGAGCAGAATATTTATGCTTCTTGCAGCTTTTGTCTTCCTGAAGCTTAACAGGATGTAGACAATTAGACATTGAAATCCACTCTTTTGTCCTGGATACAAGTTGAACCAGGTCCAGCAATGGGGGTTCTCTCCACAGTTTCAATAGGTGCAGTCCTGTTTCTGAAGTCTTCAGGGTTCAGCAGATGCAATACTTCTTTAGTCTTATTCTTGATCCAGCGTGCCACGTTTATGTCTGGTGCCAGCTTGTGGGTTGGGGAAACTCCTTGACCAATAGGGGAAAAGCTCCCAGGGATAACCCTACCCACTTTCACATAAGTTTCTGCAGGGTTGGCCTTAAACAATGCCACAGTGCCCTGCCAAAATTCAACATAGCAGAACTTCACTTCTTCTAGTCAGATCACTTGGCACACTCCTTAGATGCATCTAGGGAAATGAGAACCTCAGTGTGCAAACCAGTTCTGGAACAGGTTTAAACCCCCACGGGCATTGATGACCCCCTGGCCTATTGGAAAAAGCAGGTGCAGACCTAGGTATGAACAACATCTGCCTGTGATGGGGGATGGCCCTTTGAAGCTTTTTCAGTTGGTGGACACAACCCACAGGCGATGCTGTCAGGAGGAGGTCACCTCTTCTCCCGGCTAAGACTCTTTTATTCCTTATCCTGGGAGCCATTCATACCTCCCAGAAGGCTACCAGGTGACAGTTGGGGAATAACTCTGAAACATTTGGCAGAAAAATTGCAACTTTTTAAAAGTGGAATTTTATTTAAATTCTGACTTTGCCATCAGATTGGACTTTCATTTACTATTAATTTGAGTCCCAGAACCATGTGTCTATCTCTTGCCAAATGGAGGTTGTACATTATGAGGTGTTATAATGTAATCTGGTGCTTTTCTATGCGAGAGCCAGCCTTGCCAGAGCGAAAATGAGTTAGAGTATTTTTCACTGCCAGGACATGTAAAGCGTAAATACTCCTTTCCAACTTTTTAAATACTATGCAACCTTCCCTATGGGGATGTAGGTCCTAATTTAGACATGAAGTATTAAAAGGTTTGTGCCTGGCAAAATGTTTATTCTGCTAAGTTGAATTTGCAATTTAAAAAACTGCCATGCCAGGGTGGTGTGGCAGGCCTAATGTCATGTTGCCACTTATCACTTTAATGGTGGCTCAAAAGGTGCTACTTTCTGCTAGTGCCATTTAACTTACAGATCCCAGATACATTGGGTAACATATACTAGGGACTTATATGTAAGTTAAATATGCCAATCAGGAATTAACCAGTTGCACTGGGAAAAGTATATTCTAAGGCTTTATAAACCTAATCATCAGCATCTGATCTTGCCCAGACAGTATCAAGTGCTGAAGAGCCAATGCGAGCAGGAACCTAAAATCTAAGCCACACAAATTTCAACTCTTATTTCCTCTGCCAGGTCATCTGCAGCGATGGGACCAGACAAGATCCCAATTAAAGTTTTACAAAAAAACGCAGACGACTGGAATAAATTCTTAGCGCCACTCTTCCAACATTGCTTGAAAAGTGTGCAAATACCAGAATCTTCGTGGGGAAGTGTGGTGGTCCCGATCCTGAAAAAAGGCTCAAGCACGGATCCTGCAAACTACAGAAAATAGCTCTTCTTGACGCCACCGGCAAGATCTTTGCAGCTTGCATTTTGGAACACTTAAAAGACTGGCCGTTTTCGAGAAAATTAATCCCTATGTCTCAGGCTGGGTTTCGTCCAAAGCATTCAACATTGGATAACATCGCTGTGTTCCAAACAGTACTCGACAAATATGTTACGTTAAATGCTCAAATTTTTTATTGTGTTTTTTTTATTTTTCAACTGATTCGATAGTGTAGATAGATTGACTCTATGGAGAAAATTGGCATATTTGGGGATTCCTATAGATCTTTAACAATAATAATCTCCCTTCACACATCAACATGGTGTAGTGTCCAAATGGGGGGAGAAAAAGGCCTAACCAAACCTTACCCCACAAAGAATGGGCTGAAACAGGGATGCTTATTAGCTCCCCTATTATTCTCTATCTATATTAGTGATTTACCGGGGCGTCTTTCCCAAATTAAAAATTACCCTCCGAAATTAGCACAAGTTGACATACATTGTTTGATGTATGCCGATGATATCGTTATACTCGATCGTACTCCGATAGGCCTGTAAGGAAACCTGAATGAATGCCAAATATTACCAAAACTAAAGCTCTCCCTTTCAGTGGCAGAAGGAAACATTTTTCTTATATATGGTCATTAGGAGGTGAACCAATCAAGACATGTCTATTTGGGCCGTATTTTCATTTATAATTTACAAGACACAGCCCACCTCCAACACTTAAGTCGGAAGGCTGATTCTCATGTCTGGGGTCTACAGAGACTGTATCACTCTATGGGAAATAGACATTTTATATCAATGCTGGAGGTTTATGGCATGAAAATCCCACTGATTCTATCATATGCCATGGAATACACTCAAATTAAAACATGGCAATCTATAAAAGTAAAGGTGGGAACCATACTCTGAAAATTGGCAAAAGTGTTGCATTCGGCACCAGTCCAAGCTCTTCGTCTCGAGCTATCTCTAACAAGAGTTTCTGCTCGAGTAATTACCAATATCATAAGGTGGGCATACAACCTTTTACATCAGGGCCAGACACATTAAGGCATTTGTTAAATCTGGAGACTTTCAGAGAGGAAGCGTCTGGGTATACTTTCAATAGGAATATGTTAAAAACCTTTGAGGTTTCACAATGCACTGTTGCACTTTTACATGAGTGTCTCCAGCACACTTGAAACTGTTTTTAAAACATTTGGCCCCTAGAATCGGCTATGAAATGGATAAAGATTATTGCATTCAATTGAAGCATTATAAGGCGTTCGCAGAAAATACAGAATTTAAAACTTATGCTCCCTATTTACAATTTCAACTAGAGGACGGGGTAAGGCGCTGTATCATGCTTTTATGTTTGGGTATACTTCCATTAGCAACATACTTAGCCAGTTGGGACGGTACAAATAACTCTAAAGGCATATGTGAATTGTGAAAAGGTGGATGACAAGATTTGCTTCACGTTTTATTAATCTGTCCGAATGCAAGTATGGTAGAGGCTCAACGACGATATACAACTCCAATTCAAATCAAGTGTAATGCTATCTTAGCTCATGATTTAATTATGCTGTGTAACTCCCCAGTCAATGAATTTGTATGCCATGCTTGTTTAAGTTTTTAAAAAGTTTCTTGAAGCTGTTCTAAAGGTAAAGCGCACAATCTTAACATTTTTGTTTTCTATTTTATTGAATATTGTATAAGTAGACAATAAAATATTATTACTTTTCCATTCTACAGTGTGTCTTAAAAGTTTTACTATTTTAATTATTTTAAATCAATAATAATAATTTTATATCTGTATTTGTTGATCTCAGTTGAGGTCTGAACCAAATAAAATTACTTACTTACTTAACCAGTTGCACAACACTTGCACTGGGGTCTGGTTGGCAAGGCCCCAGTGCAACAGAGATGGTAGATCAGCAATAAAATCCAACAAAAAGTGGGAATTTGACCACTCAAAAAAGCACATTTGCTTACATACCACAAAAGTGCAAGGCCCAGATTTTTCCCTAGTTTTAGCACGATCCACTTATGAATGGGAATGGCAGTTGTACCAAAATGCTAACAATTACCACAAAACTGCTGGTCACAGCTTTTTGCCTAGCTTTAGCAAGATCTACTTCAGACGGCAGTGGTACTAACATGCTAACACTTACCACCAATGTGCCTTAACCAGAACCCGAACCCTTGCACACACATACATGCATGCACACACTAATAGAAGACATGAGAAAGCATCTAGCCATGCATGGAAAGTGGTAATTGGCATAGGGAGAGTTCCCAAGTGTGCAGTACAAGTGAACAGAGGCTCAGTTGCACACTAGCCAGCACATGGCTGGGACCCCACAACCGCCCCTGCCGCCCCTAACCTCTATGATCCACTTTCAACCTCTCTGAATATGACCAGTGAGATCCCACTGATAACAGTCTACACACCCCTTACCAGTCTTAGCACCCTTCAATCTCTTGTTCTTTTACATTCTGCTAACAGTTTGTGGCTCCTACCCAGCCAGACCCATGCTTTCGTTTAAATGGCAAACATCTCCTCGTACAGCTTGTGCACATAGTCACATATTCTCACTGACATGCTTACTCACACACATTCACACGTTCATCCACTCACACAAATGCTCATTCAGTACCACCGAATATTCTGCAGGAAGAGAATGTGAACGACATCATGTATCCCACAGTGATAGCTTTTTGTGTGGGATAGGGGTTGGAGGGAACATTTATTTTTAAGTATACCCACATATTTACACAATATTTTTAAAGGGCAATAGATCTGGCGCGTGGGTGCTACCTATTTTGGTGTCGCTTAAGCAGCTTTCCTGTTCTGCCAACCCCTCCAACCAAAGACGTGGGCTGGTGCCTTTTTACAGGGAGAGCAGGAAATTTAGGGATCAAGAGAATGCATAATTTTATAAAATGATTATATTTGTCCAGGAATTTCGAACTGGCCGCTCTAGGGCAATATTTAACCTGTGTCCACTGTACCAACCACCTGAACTGTGTGCGACATTAGCCTGAAGAACTTGCGTCACTTTTTCCTCAACCGTTACTATTTCCAAAGGTGACATATTTGCACCAGGATGGCTGAATGCCATTTAGACATCTGTGATAGACAGCAGGTGCTGCGCCATACTGGCACCGTTACGTCTTTGCAGTGCTATGATGACCCAATGAGGTGAGTAGCACTAAACTGATGTTCTTGGCTTGACTTAAAAGGGGTTTATCTCCTCTCCAGCACGCTATTATTCACTCCATCTCTCACAATTGTAAGAGACTGGCCTCTGTTAGGAGCGATGCGACCTGGATTCACCAGATGGAGCCCAGAGTGTCTCTGCGGTCTACACAGACACATCTGCCTAGACGTATATCGGGTATTACAGCCTGTCCATCACCAAGTTGTATTTATTTATTTATTTGTAAGTTTTACGTTGTGCGAACATGACTATAGTGGGTATCAGAGCGCTTTACATAAGAGTTAGGTAATTATATAAAGCAAGAACAACCGATATAATGATGTAACGGAAACTAAAAACCATGACAGCCGGTAAAAAGACAACAAAAAGACATACAGGAGGCAGGCATTAGAGTATTACAATTGCCAAGTAGGCCATAATCAGCGTTACATGATAGGAGACGGAGGGCAAGAGTTTCTAGCTCAGCGCGGTGTTCATCAATAAGGTTTTCACTTTCCTTTTGAAGGCAAGCATAGAGGGAATCAGTCTAGTTTCTTTGGTTTGCATGCCTCTTGTTAAGGTTTGTATTTAAAGGCCTAGGGCCTCATTTATGAAAAGTGACGCATTGCTGCGTGAAAACAGCGATGCGTCACTTTTCACTGCGCACTCCTTACGACATTCCTGATGCGTCATATTTAATGTATGACGCATCATGTCGCAAGGAGTTACAGATACGTCAGTATTTCTGACGTATCTGTAAGCGCAAAAGTGACGCATTGCTGGAGTGTGTCACAAAAGTGACGCAACTTCAGCAATGCGTCCTTTCACATGGGGAAAGCCCCATGTGAAAGGGCTTGCGTCAGTCTTACGCCTGCTGTGAGGCAGGCGCAAGATTTTGACGCAACAGCGTCCTAAAAGTGATGCAGTGAAATCTCATAGATTTCACTGCGTCACTATTACGAGGCTTTTTGCGGGGGAACGCCCCCTCTGCATACATTATACCTGATGCAGGTATAATGTGGCGCAAGCGTTTAAAAAGTGACACATCTACCTAGATGCGTCACTTTTTAAATATGGCGGAACGAGGCGCATTTTTTACACCGCTGGTACGTCACAAAAAGTGACGCACCGGCGGCGCAAAACTGACACAAGGCCTTCATAAATAAGGCCCCTAGGGCCACATTTATGAAAAGTGACGCATTGCTGCGTGAAAACAGCGATACGTCACTTTTCACTGGGCACTCCTTACGACATTCCTGATGCATCATATTTAATGTATGACGCATCATGTCGCAAGGAGTTACAGATACGTCAGTATTTCTGACGTATCTGTAAGTGCAAAAGTGACGCATTGCTGGAGTGTGTCACAAAAGTGACACAACTCCAGCAATGCGTCCTTTCACATGGGGAAAGCCCCATGTGAAAGGGCTTGCGTCAGTCTTATGCCTGCTGTGAGGCAGGCGCAAGATTTTGACGCAACAGCGTCCTAAAAGTGACGCAGTGACATCTCATAGATGTCACTGCGTCACTATTACGAGGCTTTTTGCGGGGGAACGCCCCCTCTGCATACATTATACCTGACGCAGGTATAATGTGGCGCAGGGGTTTAAAAAGTGGCGCATCTACCTAGATGCGTCACTTTTTAAATATGGCGCAACGAGGCGCATTTTTTACACCGCTGGTGCGTCACAAAAAGTGACGCACCGGCGGCGCAAAACTGACGCAAGGCCTTCATAAATAAGGCCCCTAGAGCCTTCCACGTGTATGCAGCATGCAGAGGCCAGTGCTTTCAATTGACTGCAACTCAGTCAACGGGATTGGAGCAGATCATTTTCATTCTCAGGTGATTACAACCTCGCTGCACTCAGACTTGGCATTGTAATTATTTTAGCCTACTTGCAATGAGAAAATACTTAGAATAACATGCGCGTTTCTAAAACGCACATTCGCCTAGAAAGGTATCTTGACGATGAATAGCAGGCGTTTCTTCGTGCCCACTTATAGTCATGTTATCAACCTCTCAAAGATGATCAACTTATTTTTTATTTTTCAGATTTATATAGTGCGAACTTGACCCGAAGGTATTGGAGCGCTTTGCATGTGCACCAGTTACCGTTACACAAGGACACATTTTTTTTGGTAGGCAGGGGGAGATTAACAGCCAGATTCATCAAAGTAAATTTGTCTCGCAAAGGGCCAGATTCTGAGAATCTGGCCCTTTGCGAGCGCTATTTTTGCATTTGGGATTCATCATCCCAAATGCAAAAATCGCAATTCTAGAAATCGCTAAATTGCCATTAATTGCATTTAAGGTATCTCAATTTGAGATTCCATAAATGCAATTCATGAACCATTTAAAAATTGCGAAGTCGCAATGTCGGGCCGTTATTTACCGCGAAGTCTAACTACGTGGTAAATAGCGAAAACTTAGAAAAATGCACTTTAGTGCATTTTTCTAAGTTGTATGTTACGAGAAACACACATGTCCTTTGGACATGTGTGTGCGCAACACCAGTGTACATTGCCATTTCAGGGGTGCTACAGGGCGTCCTTTGGACACGCTGGCACCCTTGAAATTGCTTCCTTATTTGCGATTCGCTAATTGCTAATCGCAAATAAGGAATGACTCCCAATTCATTCCTATGGGCCTTTAGGCCCATAGGAATGAATGGGAAAGCCATTCCTTATTTGCGATTCGCAATTAGCGAATCGCAAATAAGGAAGCTGTAGAACTCGCATAAAATATTGTGATTTATACATGCATCCCGTTTTACGAGTCTTTAATAGCGATTCCTTAAAATTCGCTATTAAGGACTCGCAAAACGTTACTTTGATGAATCTAGGGGTAAGTGATTTGCCCAGAATCACAAGCAGCTAAGCCGACGCTGAGGCTGGGACCTGGTTCCCCAGCTCCAAAATCGACAATTGATAGCTTTGGCGGTAAGGCCACAACCTCTCCCCTGGTCCTGCCAGGATTTGAGCCTGCAGCCACGAGGTCAAGCACAGGTCTCCACAGATGATGAGTTAGCCCTTGGCTGGGAATTAATACATTGTTATGTCTACACATCGATTCACTATACACACTACACCCACAAATATTCAAAAGGAAAGGTTTAATGAGTGATTGAGCAGAACTTTCCAGAAACCAGACACCCCCTTCCCGCACTTCGGGCAGTACTGTCGTGACCATGCCAGATAAATGTGATATGTAAAGAAACAGTGGAAGGAGGATTTGGAAGATGAAATGGCAAAATAATTGTTTTTACTCTTTTTGTGCTCTGGAATAATGTATCATGTCATATTCAGAAAAGTTATGCCGCAGCTAAGTACCATTTACAGGAAGCTTTTGACCAGAGAGGATCCATTTCTTCTTTACAAACATTGCCTCATCCCAGACTCCTAGCATCTGGCGACCCTGTTAAGTGTTTCCAACCGCCCCTAGTGGACTGAATTTAGTTCAGGATTATGGCAGAGACTGTAGGGTAGAAGCAAAAACAGTATTTAAAAATGTTTGGAAGGAAACGTAATAATCATAATGGGCCTACTTCACAAAGGTAAATCTATGAGCGTAGCTCTCTGCTCGTGTAAATTTACGTCAATGCCAGTGTGTAAATCTCTGCATAGATGCAATTTAGCAGTTTCGGGAGGCGATTTACGTCAGGTCATAGGAGTGGGTCCCAATACATGAAGTGGTTAAACATATTGGGGCAGATTTATGTCGGACTTGCGGCACTTTTGCGCCGCCGTTGCGTCACTTCTGTGACGCAGCGGCGGCGTAAACCCTGCGCCACGTTGCGACATACTTACATCGTGACGCATCTATGGAGATGCGTCACGGTGTAAGACCCTGCGCCACATGAAACCTGCGTCAGGTTTCATGTGGGCGTTTCTACGCAGGGGGCGTTCGTCGCAGGAACGCCCCTGAAAAGTGACTCAGTGAAATCTACAAGATTTCACTGAGTCACTTTCCCAACGCTGATGCGTCAAAACCCTGCACCTGCTTGAAGCAGGCGTAAGGCTTGACGCACCGCGGTAGAGATAGGGCAAGTTGGAATAGTGCTGGAGTTGCGTGCCGCACGCAACCCAACTTCAGCACTGCGCCAACTTCACCCCCTAGATGCGACACGCATCTGTTCATTCCTGCGCCATGGTGCGCCGCATTGTAAATGCGGCACATCATGGGTGGCGCAAGGATAAACTTGCGTGCCGTATCTTTCCTGGCGCATCTCTGCCGATTTGCAGAGATGCGCCAGGCAACATAAATCTGCCCTGTAGAACTTACAATACAACTGTAAAGTTACTTCTAGTAATTTTACAGGTGTATTTTAGGCGTACATCTGCCCAAAAAAGTTCGACATAGCATAAGCAGAGATCTCCGCCTACGCTGAAAATAAATTGAATAGGAAAACAGGTATCATCTAAGTAAAATAATATTCACCCGACAATCAACAGAAATTAAAGCAGATAACTACAGCAAAAATCCCTGGGCTCTGGCCTCTTCCCTTTGTGCTGCAAGACTAAGCAGACATAAGCTACAGTTGTGGTGTAGCTTATGGGTATGTAGCGCGCTTTATAAGTGTCATTGATTGATTGATTGATTGATTGTTATGTGTGTGTGCTTAGGGCATGACATTTTTTATGCTGTGTCTTTGAGTGTGTTTATATTAGTGTTATATATTACATACGCTATACCTTGTTGTTATATTTCATTAACAATTTATACATTTGTAATTTCTAATATATTTTCTATATATTTGCATCTCTAATGTTTGTTTACAAAGACAATTTGATTGATGTTTACAGTGTAAGTTGTCTGGGTATTTCCTAGGTGTGCTTCATGTCATTTATTTTATATACTTTTCCTATTTTTACATTTTACAATGTGATGTATATAGAAGTACACAATAGCCAAAGTTTTAGGACTGTTGTTTTAAATTAAATGTATTGCTTTTATGTTCAAACGATTTAAACAAAAATTATAATGTGATTTATGTAGTTGTCTCCAATGTGTAAAGGTATAATTTCTTTTATTTTTAGGTATGAGTCTTTGTGCTGGTAGTAATGTTCCTTACTCGGCTGGTTTCTTTGCCATTCCTTTGGAGGGCCAGTGACTAGCCATGTGTGGTACATGCCTTACTCCAAGGTTCACCTGGTCTAGATTTGAGTAGACTCGAGCTGTAATATTATTGGAGTTACTTTGGTAAATAGCAACTGGCTTGTCTTTTTATGAATATGTTTGTGCATTTTCATGCCCCTACCTGTAGCCCTCCTAAAATGTCCCTCTTCTCCTTCCACTTAGTAGTAGCTATTTCCAATTCTCCAGCCATCACCCCTTGTCCCGGCAACAGGTACACACAAAATTTGTCATGAGGCTAGTGCAATTCCATGCACTCTCAGTGGAGAACTCAGAGCGAGAGATAGGACCGGAATAGGCGTAGCTCTACAATAATACCTATGTGAGTTGCATTTATGAGGATATGAAGAAGTACTACTATACATACGAATAACCACCTTTGTGAATTGCCCAGTATCCCTTTAATTGCATCTTTGAAGGGCATAAGTAGCAAATGCTGAAGGGCACTTTAGGTAAATCTTATTAAGCACTAATAGGTCAAATATCAGTTTACTCTACAAACTAAAATGATGATGCAAACTACAGACGATACAATAAGGCTTTATTCTATCTTCCAGTCTCTCTTCACACTGAGCATAATCCTCACAATTCAACATTCTAACCTGTCAAATGGGATAGTACCAATCAATGAATGAGGGAATGAAGGGAAAGGAGCCTACCAAGTTTGGATCAAGAGAGTAGGAATTAGGCATTAACAAACATCTACAATAAACAGATATACAATTACAACACATCTCTATACTATGGAAAGGGCCAATAAGTAAAGAGCAAAAAGGATTTACCAGAAGGGCATAGTTATATATCTTTTGGTGATGAAGTTGGTAATGTCTCTTGTATTGTCATTTTGCAACTCAATATCTCCTTTATTAAGTTTAGTTGGTCCTACATAGAATTTAGCAATTCTGCTCATACTCAATACTTGACCATTCTTTACATTTACTACATTGTTTTGATATCAAACTATAAACATAGCACAGAAGACAACATCAGGCTTTGTTTAATATTCCAGGCTCTCTTGACAGAGAACATAATCCTCAGAAGTCAACATTCTAAACTGTCAAAGATAGCACCACCAACCAATGAAGGGAAAGAAGGGGACTTGACACACCAAGGTTAGAAGAAGGGAGAAGGAATAATATAGGCATTAATAAACATCTACTATAAAAAGATATACGATTGCAATGCAGACAGGTAATTGTAATATTAATAATAATAATAATAATAATAGTAAATTGTATTTTATATAGTTCCTCTGCAAACAACATGGTTACTATTATCCAGTTTAATGACACCCAATAAGCTAACCTTGGAATAATAAGTTATCCTTGCAGAATTTGGGACCTGCACTTAAGCTTTTATCCAAGTGTGCTCATTGCCTGCTAAAGCCCCCTACTCTGTCAATGTATGTTCTTGTAGAAAAGTGCCTCTTTTGACATGGTTAGCCAACACTTTTGCTTGATGCCTGATGCGATTTCGAACTGTTAGTGCACTGGGTCCTTGCTAACCAGGTTCCCAGTGCTAGGTTCCTTTACCAAAAATGTACCATGATTGGCACAATTACATCCACACTTGTAAGTCACTGATAAATGGTAGCACTAGGAGAGGGTCCTGAAGAGGGTCCACTGGGGCTGCAGAACAAACGGTGCCACACAAGAGAGCCCCCACCAAGACAATGCAAACTACCACTACAGGTTGTGTGCCTTGGTGCAGAGAAAGCTGAAGAGTCAACATGGCACACAGATCTTTGTGCCATGCCCTCACACACTGCATGATACATAGGTAAGTCACCCCTACTGCAGGTGTTCCAACCATAAAGCAGGGTGCACGATTTCCCATGTATGGACATATCTGAATGAGCAGATATAACCCTGTATAAAGAGTACATGGGCTGGATACTTGTCGTTGTGAGTTTCATAACTCCATGATGGCTTCACTGTACCCTAAGATGTTTGGTACCAAACATCTTGTCTTAATAAATCCTCACTGGTGCAGGTGTGGGATGTAATAATAAATTCACTCAGGAGACCCTTTGTAGGGTCCCCTGAAAACCTGCCAAGCACTGATGTGGTCTCTGACTAGTCATAGCCAGCCTGTCACAGCAGACATGTTTCTGACCTTATTGGGTGAGAGCCTGCACTCTCAGAGGCTGGAAACAAAGCCTGCTCTGGGCGGATGTGCTTCACACCTCCTCCTGGCTGTAATGGCCTTCCAGAGTTGGAAGTTTCATAGGCATTGCCACCTTTGAAGTTCAGGCCAGACTTTCCCAGACAGTGGGGGATGCCAACCCCCCTATCCTGCTCTACATTTGGCGGGATGACAGGTGAGCAAATTAGTTAGTGAAGACCGAGTGTCCACATTCAGCCAGCACCACCCCTAAGGTGTGGCAGGCGATGTAAACCTCTCTCCTGAAAATCCACTATCTTGAGATGGTGGAGAAACATATCAGGTAGTGTCTCTTCCCACAGAATGTGCTCACTTAGAGGGTGTAGGCAACTTAAAGGTAGATAGCCCATTGGCTACCACGTGTCTCCCCTTGTAACTCCCCTAAATTTAGAATTTAGGTGTGATCCCTAGACCTTGAACCCAGATTCAATGGACAAGAAATGGACAAAGAACTCTCACTGCCTGAGAACTGAATCCCTGCTGCAGATGAAATTGGTGCCAAACCCTGCCTGGTGCCTCTATGACTCGACAATCTTGATGTGCCGTGTTGTCCTGAACCTGTGAAGACTCCCAAAATCCCAGAGTTCCTCCAGGCTTCAGAACATTGCCAAGAACCTCCCTTGGAGTTACGGTATATCTCTTCCAATGATACCTGTAGCAAGCACCCATCAAAGGACATCAAGACCCCTAAGACCCATGACCTGAGTGGCCCAGCTGTTCCTAAATCACCTCTCCATATTGCCTATTCTTGACTGTGAGTGCTTCTCAATGCATATTGCCTGTCTGACCTATATGCTCTGTGGTCCTGCGACTCTTGCAACCTCCTCCCTCCATTGAGTACCACCACACTCACCTCTAAATCCTTCTGTGCAGTGTCTTTCAAGGTGGCCACCTTCATCGTAACGCACCAGCTACCAACACCCTCAGCGTCCTGCTCCCGGCTGAATCCCGGATGATCCTGATCTTCTGCTGCTTGAACTTTGGACCTTGGCCTGCTATTTACCTAAAACAAGACGGTGAACTTTGTGAAAGCATTGTCTGATTTTATATGCATTTTTCTGCTTTTCTCCATGACTTCAATGGTGCATAATTGTGCACAAGAGCAATATATTTTCCGAACTCTTAAAAATCATGACTGCAAAGTACTTACTGTAGATTGAAATTCTTATTCTTAAAAAATGCATAAAAATTGACATTCTTTTTATGACTTGGTCTCGGATTTATTCTTTTTTTTAAAATATTTTTATTTTAGCAAACAAAGAACAGTGGTGATCGTCACAGTTAAGCACTGCAATACACATCATTGTACCTTCAGGAATCAGGGCATTTTGTCATTATACATTTTAAAAGTTTAGTAACCTGTCAGCATTTAAACATTCTACAATACGAGCGGTTCGTCAATTGGGGCACTTTGGGGGGGTTCACATATATGGCCCCTGTACTCATTCCATGCAGACCAAATGGCAGACCATTTCTGGGGACATCCCCTAGCTACGTAGACTGTCTTCTCCTGGAGCATGCACCAGTCCATGTCTTTTTTCCACGCTCCCAGTTTCGGTGGTTCCTTTGCCCCCAAAAGTCTAGCTATATTTCTCTTTGCGATTGCAAAACCTAGTGTGGCCCAGATCCGCCCACGGGGCGGCAGGTCTGTAGGCTCCCAGGTGTTTAGGATGCACTTCTTCTCCTCCACTCGTAGCCCCACCTCCCACTTCCTGCATGCACCTATGTATTCTGAACCAGTAATGCTGGAGCACTGGGCAGTCCCACAGTATGTGCAAGAATGTTCCCCTCCCTCCACATCTTCTTCTACAAAGCCCATCCTCACTGCAACCCATCAATTGCAGTCTAGTCCCGAGATGTAGACTCGGTGGAGGATTTTAAGCTGAATGAGCCTAAGTCTAGCCGATATGGCCACTTCTTTAGGGGATGCTAGAGCACACCTCCGCTCCTCCTCGTCTATTTCCAACCCTTCTGCCTCCCACTTCCTTTTAAGGAGTTGCAGCATGTCAGGGGAGTTATTGATAATCTTTTTGTATGTAAGTGAAATGGCGTGTTCGGGTAGGTGGCCATCAAGCAGTCTATCCTCCATGGGGGACGAGTCAGGTGGCATAGTCCCTGGTGGAATGTTGGATTGTAGGGAGTGTCTGACCAGTAGATATCTAAAATATTCTGTGTGTGCAAGCTCGTACGTTCGTTGAAGTGAGGCAAAGGATACAACTCCCTAAGATCCCCAGAGGTCTCGGATATGGGAGATCCCGATTAAGTCCCAGTTATGGAATCCTTTCGTTCGTTCAGGTTGCCCAGCCGTTGTGAAACCCACAGTGGGGTGGCCAAAGTCAAGGTGTCATCCCATTCCAAGTGCCGCTGCACCGCGTGCCAGAGTTGGACTGAGTGTTTGGTTGGGCCAGTTAACTGGTACCTGCCAGGTTTAGAGTACAAGGCTGCCTCAAAATTCCCGCCTGGCAAGAGCCACCTGTCCATTCCATACCCTGGGTCATTGCCATCACAGTATGTGGCCTGGTTAATGGCCAAATGGTGTGCGGCCCAGTAATATTTGCGAATGTCCGGGAGCGCTATGCCTCTGTCAAACCAGCCCAGTGTGAGTTTGTGCAGGGAGATGCAGGGCATTCCCGACCATAGGAGTTCCCTCAGCGCGGTTTCAATAGCCTTGAAGTAGGACTGGGGAACCAAGTCTGGATGGTTCTGCAGGGCGTAGAAAAATCTTGGTAACGTCATCATCTTGAATAGCGATGCCCTTCCTAGCAGGGACAGTGGGAGCTTTCTCCAGGAGACAGAGTCCCTCTTGAACCGCTGTAGTGGGGGTAGAAGGTTCCTGTCAAACCTGACTGTCCCATCTTTGGAGACAAAGATACCCAGGTACCGAAACCCGTCTGTGGCCATCGTAAGTGGGCAGTTCCGGGGAACCTCGGGGGGGGGTCGCCATGGAGGACATACATCACCGACTTGCCCCAGTTAATTCTATAGCCAGAATTCCTGCCGAAACTGTTGAAAATATCCATGGCCACTATTAGGGACTTAAGGGGTCTGGTGAGATAGAGGAGGATGTCGTCCACATAGAGCGATATCCTGTCCTCCCAGCCGTCGGCCCACCTGATCCCTTTCAAGGAGAGGTCCTGTCTGATCCAGGCCACAAGCGGTTCCAGAGAGAGAGCAAAAAGTAGGGGCGAGAGGGGGCACCCCTGTCGTGTCCCCCTCTCTAGGGTGAAGACCTCGGAGACCTTGTTGTTAACCGTTACATGTGCCAGGGGCTCGGAGTAGAGTAGTCACACCCAGCCGATGAATTCCGGGCCAAAGCCCAGTTTACGGAGGACAGCTATCATGTATGGCCACCCAAGCGTATTGAACGCCATAGTGGCGTTGAGCGACATCAACACTGCATCTTCCCCGAGGGTGTGACTGCGCCCCAGCACCCCATGAAGACGTCGGAGATTGAGCGCCGTATAATGATGTGGCATAAAACCCGACTGGTCCGGATGGACCAGTGTCGGCAGGACCGGCTTGAGCCTGTTGGCCAATACCTTTGCCAGGATTTTGGGCTCCGCGTTCAGGAGGGATATAAGCCGATAAGAGGTACATGAGTCCCTCGGTTTACCGTCTTTAGGGATGGCCACTATGGTGGCTATGCGCTGATCACGCGGCAGTGTACCCTTCTCCCCTCAAACATCCGTTTCAAAAAGGGGCTGAGGCCGTCCGGGTGGAGCTTGTAAAGCTCGATAGTAACCCGTTGGGCCCCATGGCTTTCCCCGAGCGCAGGTCACGAATAGCTCGAGCAATTCCTCAACCGTGAGTGGCCTCTCCAGGAATGTCTGACTAAATATCGAAATCAAAAATATCGACATACAAAAATATCGGGACAAAAATATCGAAGTCAAAAATATCGGAATCCTATCCCTAACAAGGTAAGTACAAAAATATCGAAAAAATAATATCGTAGTACAAAAATATCGGAATTAAAAATATCGTTTTTTTAAATGTATTAATAATAATGTTAAAATAATTATAAAATACATATAATTTTACAAATATTAAATAAAAATATTAAAACATAATAAAAAAATTAAAACTAATACATATACATTTAAAATAAATTAAAAACGTAATAATTTAATGTAATTTTATATTTTATAATTTCATTTAATTGATTTAATTTAAATTTATTTAATTTTTACCCTGTACGACTGTACCCCAAAAACCCAAAACTGACCCAGAACCCTAAAAATACCCCATAACCCAAATACTGAAAACTGACACTGAACCCTAAAAATACCCCTTTACCCATGAACTGAAAACTGACCCAGAACCCTAAAAATACCCCTTTACCCATGAACTGAAAACTGACCCTGAACCCTAAAAATACCCCTTTACCCACAAACTGAAAACTGACCCTGAACCCTAAAAATACCCCTGTACCCATGAACTGAAAACTGACCCTGAACCCTAAAAATACCCCTTTACCCATGAACTGAAAACTGACCCTGAACCCTAAAAATAACCCTTTACCCAAAAACTGAAAACTGACCCTGAACCCTAAAAATACCCCTTTACCCATGAACTGAAAACTGACCCTGAACCCTAAAAATACCCCTTTACCCATGAACTGAAAACTGACCCTGAACCCTAAAAATACCCCTGTACCCATGACCTGAAAACTGACCCTGAACCCTAAAAATACCCCTGTACCCACAATTAATTAATATTATTTCATTACCAATTAATTATTAATTAACAATAACAATAAAATAAATATATTAGCACATTTGCTGTAATTAATTTAATTTAATAATTAATATTATTTTGCACAATTAATTAATTAATAACAATAAATAATATATATAAATATTACTTTAATTAATTTAATAAAATAATTAATAATAATTAATTACCAACTAATTAATAATTATAAATATGATAAAAAATTATAATAATTAATTAACTAATTAATAGAAATTAATTACCAATTAATTATTTAAAATATGTACAAACATATATCAATTAATTAATTATTATTAAATTACTTCCCACCCTATTCCCCTATAAACCCATAACCCGCTACAGAACATATTTATCAATTAATAAATTAATTAAAATAATTTAAAATTAATTCTCAATTAATTAATTAATAATTCCTAATAATTAATAATTAATTTAACATAATTAAATTACTTCCCACCCTATTCCCCTATAAACCCACAACCCGCTACAGTAGTAAAACACAATATTTAATAAAATAACATTAAAAAAAATATTAAAACATAATTAATACAATATAATATACACTAAATTTATTTAAAAATAGATATTAGTAACATCAAAGTTATTAATTTCGATATTATTAACATCGATATTTACAACTTCGATATTACTGATATCATACCAATATCGATATTTAGACTGTCGATATTACTTACCTTCGATATTTTTGTATATCGATATTAAAACTTCGATATTTTTGCTTATCGATATTAAAAAATCGATATTTTGTCTGTGTACCCTCTCCAGAGCATCACGTTCTGCCTCCGTGAGGGTGGGAAGACGGATGTCAGTGAGCAGGTCTATGGAGTCTTCCTCCAGCAGGTCAGACCCTGTACTATAGACTTTCCGGTAGTGCCGCTCAAATTCCCTGACTACCTCATGGGGCTCTGTAATAACAGCCCCGGATTATGGCCTGAGCTCTACCACCACTTCCTGAAACTGCTGCTTTTTGTCCAGCCATGCTATGAGCTTTCCTGCCTTGTCTCCCTGGTCGTAGATTCTTCCCTCCCTGTCTCTGAGTACTTGTTTGGCAGCATCTGTGGCCAGTGCTCTATATTCCGCCCTCTTAAGCTGCAGCTGATGTGGTACTTCTGGAGCGCGCTCAGTGAGCGTCGCAGCTTCCAGCTCTCGGAGATCTTTCTCTAGTGTGACCAATTGTTCCTCCCTTTCCCTGCGGTGACCCGCTATCACCGAGAGGGCCTCCCCTCTAAGCACTGTCTTGAAAGCCTCCCATAGCACCATCGAGGATTCGACCATGCCGTCATTATCCTCGAAGTAGCGAGTGATCGCCAGAGTCCGTTTCTTTCTAGTATCCTCGTTACGGCGATACCAGGCGTTGATCGGCGTTGTGGTCCCCTCCCTCCTTTCTCCTAGCGTGAGATGCACCATTAATGGGGAGTGGTCCGAGATACCTCGTGCCAAATGTGTGGCTGACTGCACTCTGTACCCTGGTGTATAGGTGCCAACATATAGTCTTTGCGGGAGGAGGGATAAGAGCAGTTTCCCCAAATCCTGGTATGATTGAGTTTGGAGCCCGGGTGGGATGTAGCTAGAGACCAGATTAACTCTGAGGCCTTCTCATCTACCCGATATGACGGCATAGCGACTAAGAGGGTCAGAATCTGTGCGGTCTACGACCAGTGGGAGGTTGCGACGTGTCATTATGCCCACCCCCCGGGACCCTGAGGTAAATCCGGCATGGAGCACTAGTGAGTACCCCCATCTGCTCAGTGCGTGGCATGAATTACCCAGTAGGTGGGTCTCCTGAAGGAGCACCACGTCTGGCAGGTGACGTTTTATAAATTGCAGCACTATGGTCCTCTTAAGTTTGTCCCCCAGTCCATTGACGTTCCAGCTCATACCCTTGAGGCTTTTATCCCACCTCATAATTGTATTCACTGCTAACTGCAACGGATGCCCCGAGGATCCTGGCACAACTTGCCCTGGTGATAGCAAAAGTCAATCGTAACAACACCAAACATATCCCAATCCCCCCTCCCAACCCCCATCCCATCATTCCCCCCCCCCATCTCCCCTACCTCCCCCCACCCCTGGCCTTCCTGTAATGCCTGCAACGCTCCCAAAACAGGCCAAATCCCCCTCTCCCCAACTACCCCCCCACCCTGCTACCCTGCTCCGTAGGCTTTGAACTACTCACATCCCCAATTAGCAGAGCGCCTTTCTCCCCAAACCTACCCGGGAGTGAGGAAACCTCCCCCTCCCGCTCGAACTCTAGTAGGAAGCGTGCACCAGCCCCAACTCCAGCCGCCCCGTTCCCCCCGATCCACTTCTTGTTATACTGTAGTGACCACATTCCCGCAAAGTCAAGGTTTCAGTTATGCCGCTGCAGTCATATGACCCGCCCTCCAGCACCGATTCCCAGCATACTTTACAGTAGTAGATGTCCAAGTTGGCAGTACTGTCGCCTTCAGTGGTCTGCTCCCTTTCTCTGGGACCCCCACCGAGGACTAACGGATCTCGACCTCCAGGAGCGTTGGCTCTGCTCATCCACTTCCGACCTTTCCGCTGCAGAAGTTGGCGACTCAATACTCTTGTCTCTCCAGTTCTCTACCTCCGTTCGGTTTCCATCTCTCGTGGCGTCCCGATCGATCCATTCCTGCGCTTCAGATGGGGAGGTGAAGAATAGGGATTTGCCCCTAGCGATGACTTTAAGCTTGGCCGGAAAAAACATCATGTATTTGATTCCGCGCTACCTCAAGGCTGCTTTGATACCTGCGAAGGAGCGCTGCTCCCTCTGTACTTGGATAGTAAAATCCGGAAAGAACCGAATCGTGGCATTTTCATAATGCAGGTCCCCCACCAGCCTGGCCGTCTGTAGGATTGCGTCCCTATCCTGGTAGTTCAAAATCTTTGCGATTATTGTCCCGGGCGGCGTCCCTGGTTTTGGTTTAGGGATAGGTGCGCGGTGGGCCCGCTCAACTGTGAAGATCTTTGACAGCCGTTTGGGCTTAAGATGGTTAATTATCAAGTCCTCCAAGAAGAGTTCCACGCTGGGCCCTTCCAATTCCTCCGGTGCACCCACCACGCGAACGTTGCTTCTTCGGGCCCTCCCTTCCTGATCCTCGAGTCGCATAGCCATCTGTCGGTGTTTGTGCACCAGTTCAGCGATACGCTGTTCTGTGGCTTTTGTAGATGTTTGGAGCACTCGGATATCCGCCTCGTTGGTTTTGGCTCTTTCCGAGGTTTTACCGAGGTCCGCGCGTAGGAGGTTGACCTCTATAGAGACTTTGTTGATCTTGGTTTCCAGGTTCGCGACAAGCGTTTGAATGGCGGTCATAATGGACACCAGCGATGGTTCTGTCACCCGCCGTGCCTTGTGGCGTTCCCTTCAGCACCGTATATTTGTCCAGTTTGTTCGACTGGGTGGCGGTGTTTCGTTTGGGCCTCATCGTGGTGTTGCACTGTACCTCACCCACAGCGTAGGATCTTCGGATGTTGCTCACTCTCTCCAGTGCACCACCTGTGCCGGACACTCTCCCCCCATCTCGCAAGTTGGACCACCCAGACAACTGGTAAGGCACTGTCACCCCCGGCGGCCCTTGGCGGAAACAGGAGTCCCAATGTTGTCCAAGTCTCCACGCGGATCAAGCCCTTCGCCGCTTCCTCCACCATTTGCCACTTTGTAAAGGGAGGTAAGGAGGTCCCGCAGCCACCTATGTCTCCCCAGGCTCGAGAGTGGGTTTTCAGCCCTTCCACAGTTCCAATAGCGAGCAGCAGGTGCCTCCGGCTCGGGGGCCCGCACCAGCTCTCTCCAGGGGTCCGCTATGGCTCCCAAGGCTGTTCGCTCCCCTGTGTTCTTCGGCCCCTAACAATACTTCTGGTGGGCGCTCGAGATTTGGCGGTGCTTCCCTGGGGAGTGAGCAGTGCACCGTACGTTTGCACGACACTGTTTGGCACCCGGAGCAAATGTCTGCCCCCGAGTTCTGGGCCTCTTGCCGTCCAAACCCTTACCCGGTCACACCAGGGGTTAACACTGAAGAATACCTTCCGGCGGCTCCCAGGGATGATTCCGGGGGGCTTGTGATGGACTGCCCCCCAGTTTATTGCCCCGCTATGATATGGTGCACCTCCGGAGCCGGCGTTCGTGGGCCCCAGCCCAGTTCCGACATGGCAGCAGAGCAAGGCCGTCGCGTAGATCTCCGGACGACCAGGCGCTTCGCCTCTCTTCGCCCGCAAAGCAGTGTAGGGGAAATGCGGACTCACCGGATTTTGCCGGATATTGTCGGGGTAGAGGGTTCAGGCTCCGAGGAGCTCTCGGGCTACGCGGCCATTATCGTTGGCGCCTGGCCACGCCCCCCCTCAGATTTATTTTTGAGTGTGTGCCTCCTTCATTGCCTCTATGAGTACAACAAATAACAAATGCTTAGCACTACCTTCAGATAAGCCTAACTGCTCACCCATAATACCACAAAAAGAGCACTAGTATTATATACTTTAACCTATGTGTACCAGTAAGGGATCCACTGAACTCTCTACACACTGTATAGAGATCCAGCTACCTACAGTTCTGAAATGCCATGTGCAGTTAAAATTGAACAAAATGCCCATTATTCGCAAAGTCTGAAATTTCCTCCCATAAGTTTACTTTAGCTTTGCAGCAAATTCAATTCTGTTTTTAATTCTCAGTCGTTTGCTTAGAAGTTATGGAAATATATGACAGTTGCAGATTTCACTGACAGCTCAAATTTGTAAGTATTTCTGTATGCAACATTTAACAGGAGTTCAATTCCAGGATCTTTCTTTTTTTTGTAACTGAGAAGGCCTTGTTGGTAATGTCTCTTGTATTGTCATTTTGCAACTCAATATCTCCTTTATTAAGTTTAGTTGGTCCTACATAGAATTTAGCAATTCTGCTCATACTCAATACTTGACCATTCTTTACATTTACTACATTGTTTTGATATCAAACTATAAACATAGCACAGAAGACAACATCAGGCTTTGTTTAATATTCCAGGCTCTCTTGACAGAGAACATAATCCTCAGAAGTCAACATTCTAAACTGTCAAAGATAGCACCACCAACCAATGAAGGGAAAGAAGGGGACTTGACACACCAAGGTTAGACGAAGGGAGAAGGAATAATATAGGCATTAATAAACATCTACTATAAAAAGATATACGATTGCAATGCAGACAGGTAATTGTAATATTAATAATAATAATAATAATAGTAAATTGTATTTTATATAGTTCCTCTGCAAACAACATGGTTACTATTATCCAGTTTAATGACACCCAATAAGCTAACCTTGGAATAATAAGTTATCCTTGCAGAATTTGGGACCTGCACTTAAGCTTTTATCCAAGTGTGCTCATTGCCTGCTAAAGCCCCCTACTCTGTCAATGTATGTTCTTGTAGAAAAGTGCCTCTTTTGACATGGTTAGCCAACACTTTTGCTTGATGCCTGATGCGATTTCGAACTGTTAGTGCACTGGGTCCTTGCTAACCAGGTTCCCAGTGCTAGGTTCCTTTACCAAAAATGTACCATGATTGGCACAATTACATCCACACTTGTAAGTCACTGATAAATGGTAGCACTAGGAGAGGGTCCTGAAGAGGGTCCACTGGGGCTGCAGAACAAACGGTGCCACACCAGAGAGCCCCCACCAAGACAATGCAAACTACCACTACAGGTTGTGTGCCTTGGTGCAGAGAAAGCTGAAGAGTCAACATGGCACACAGATCTTTGTGCCATGCCCTCACACACTGCATGATACATAGGTAAGTCACCCCTACTGCAGGTGTTCCAACCATAAAGCAGGGTGCACGATTTCCCATGTATGGACATATCTGAATGAGCAGATATAACCCTGTATAAAGAGTACATGGGCTGGATACTTGTCGTTGTGAGTTTCATAACTCCATGATGGCTTCACTGTACCCTAAGATGTTTGGTACCAAACATCTTGTCTTAATAAATCCTCACTGGTGCAGGTGTGGGATGTAATAATAAATTCACTCAGGAGACCCTTTGTAGGGTCCCCTGAAAACCTGCCAAGCACTGATGTGGTCTCTGACTAGTCATAGCCAGCCTGTCACAGCAGACATGTTTCTGACCTTATTGGGTGAGAGCCTGCACTCTCAGAGGCTGGAAACAAAGCCTGCTCTGGGCGGATGTGCTTCACACCTCCTCCTGGCTGTAATGGCCTTCCAGAGTTGGAAGTTTCATAGGCATTGCCACCTTTGAAGTTCAGGCCAGACTTTCCCAGACAGTGGGGGATGCCAACCCCCCTATCCTGCTCTACATTTGGCGGGATGACAGGTGAGCAAATTAGTTAGTGAAGACCGAGTGTCCACATTCAGCCAGCACCACCCCTAAGGTGTGGCAGGCGATGTAAACCTCTCTCCTGAAAATCCACTATCTTGAGATGGTGGAGAAACATATCAGGTAGTGTCTCTTCCCACAGAATGTGCTCACTTAGAGGGTGTAGGCAACTTAAAGGTAGATAGCCCATTGGCTACCACGTGTCTCCCCTTGTAACTCCCCTAAATTTAGAATTTAGGTGTGATCCCTAGACCTTGAACCCAGATTCAATGGACAAGAAATGGACAAAGAACTCTCACTGCCTGAGAACTGAATCCCTGCTGCAGATGAAATTGGTGCCAAACCCTGCCTGGTGCCTCTATGACTCGACAATCTTGATGTGCCGTGTTGTCCTGAACCTGTGAAGACTCCAAAAATCCCAGAGTTCCTCCAGGCTTCAGAACATTGCCAAGAACCTCCCTTGGAGTTACGGTATATCTCTTCCAATGATACCTGTAGCAAGCACCCATCAAAGGACATCAAGACCCCTAAGACCCATGACCTGAGTGGCCCAGCTGTTCCTAAATCACCTCTCCATATTGCCTATTCTTGACTGTGAGTGCTTCTCAATGCATATTGCCTGTCTGACCTATATGCTCTGTGGTCCTGCGACTCTTGCAACCTCCTCCCTCCATTGAGTACCACCACACTCACCTCTAAATCCTTCTGTGCAGTGTCTTTCAAGGTGGCCACCTTCATCGTAACGCACCAGCTACCAACACCCTCAGCGTCCTGCTCCCGGCTGAATCCCGGATGATCCTGATCTTCTGCTGCTTGAACTTTGGACCTTGGCCTGCTATTTACCTAAAACAAGACGGTGAACTTTGTGAAAGCATTGTCTGATTTTATATGCATTTTTCTGCTTTTCTCCATGACTTCAATGGTGCATAATTGTGCACAAGAGCAATATATTTTCCGAACTCTTAAAAATCATGACTGCAAAGTACTTACTGTAGATTGAAATTCTTATTCTTAAAAAATGCATAAAAATTGACATTCTTTTTATGACTTGGTCTCGGATTTATTCTTTTTTTTTAAATATTTTTATTTTAGCAAACAAAGAACAGTGGTGATCGTCACAGTTAAGCACTGCAATACACATCATTGTACCTTCAGGAATCAGGGCATTTTGTCATTATACATTTTAAAAGTTTAGTAACCTGTCAGCATTTAAACATTCTACAATACGAGCGGTTCGTCAATTGGGGCACTTTGGGGGGGTTCACATATATGGCCCCTATACTCATTCCATGCAGACCAAATGGCAGACCATTTCTGGGGACATCCCCTAGCTACGTAGACTGTCTTCTCCTGGAGCATGCACCAGTCCATGTCTTTTTTCCACGCTCCCAGTTTCGGTGGTTCCTTTGCCCCCAAAAGTCTAGCTATATTTCTCTTTGCGATTGCAAAACCTAGTGTGGCCCAGATCCGCCCACGGGGCGGCAGGTCTGTAGGCTCCCAGGTGTTTAGGATGCACTTCTTCTCCTCCACTCGTAGCCCCACCTCCCACTTCCTGCATGCACCTATGTATTCTGAACCAGTAATGCTGGAGCACTGGGCAGTCCCACAGTATGTGCAAGAATGTTCCCCTCCCTCCACATCTTCTTCTACAAAGCCCATCCTCACTGCAACCCATCAATTGCAGTCTAGTCCCGAGATGTAGACTCGGTGGAGGATTTTAAGCTGAATGAGCCTAAGTCTAGCCGATATGGCCACTTCTTTAGGGGATGCTAGAGCACACCTCCACTCCTCCTCGTCTATTTCCAACCCTTCTGCCTCCCACTTCCTTTTAAGGAGTTGCAGCATGTCAGGGGAGTTATTGATAATCTTTTTGTATGTAAGTGAAATGGCGTGTTCGGGTAGGTGGCCATCAAGCAGTCTATCCTCCATGGGGGACGAGTCAGGTGGCATAGTCCCTGGTGGAATGTTGGATTGTAGGGAGTGTCTGACCAGTAGATATCTAAAATATTCTGTGTGTGCAAGCTCGTACGTTCGTTGAAGTGAGGCAAAGGATACAACTCCCTAAGATCCCCAGAGGTCTCGGATATGGGAGATCCCGATTAAGTCCCAGTTATGGAATCCTTTCGTTCGTTCAGGTTGCCCAGCCGTTGTGAAACCCACAGTGGGGTGGCCAAAGTCAAGGTGTCATCCCATTCCAAGTGCCGCTGCACCGCGTGCCAGAGTTGGACTGAGTGTTTGGTTGGGCCAGTTAACTGGTACCTGCCAGGTTTAGAGTACAAGGCTGCCTCAAAATTCCCGCCTGGCAAGAGCCACCTGTCCATTCCATACCCTGGGTCATTGCCATCACAGTATGTGGCCTGGTTAATGGCCGAATGGTGTGCGGCCCAGTAATATTTGCGAATGTCCGGGAGCGCTATGCCTCTGTCAAACCAGCCCAGTGTGAGTTTGTGCAGGGAGATGCAGGGCATTCCCGACCATAGGAGTTCCCTCAGCGCGGTTTCAATAGCCTTGAAGTAGGACTGGGGAACCAAGTCTGGATGGTTCTGCAGGGCGTAGAAAAATCTTGGTAACGTCATCATCTTGAATAGCGATGCCCTTCCTAGCAGGGACAGTGGGAGCTTTCTCCAGGAGACAGAGTCCCTCTTGAACCGCTGTAGTGGGGGTAGAAGGTTCCTGTCAAACCTGACTGTCCCATCTTTGGAGACAAAGATACCCAGGTACCGAAACCCGTCTGTGGCCATCGTAAGTGGGCAGTTCCGGGGAACCTCGGGGGGGGGTCGCCATGGAGGACATACATCACCGACTTGCCCCAGTTAATTCTATAGCCAGAATTCCTGCCGAAACTGTTGAAAATATCCATGGCCACTATTAGGGACTTAAGGGGTCTGGTGAGATAGAGGAGGATGTCGTCCACATAGAGCGATATCCTGTCCTCCCAGCCGTCGGCCCACCTGATCCCTTTCAAGGAGAGGTCCTGTCTGATCCAGGCCACAAGCGGTTCCAGAGAGAGAGCAAAAAGTAGGGGCGAGAGGGGGCACCCCTGTCGTGTCCCCCTCTCTAGGGTGAAGACCTCGGAGACCTTGTTGTTAACCGTTACATGTGCCAGGGGCTCGGAGTAGAGTAGTCACACCCAGCCGATGAATTCCGGGCCAAAACCCAGTTTACGGAGGACAGCTATCATGTATGGCCACCCAAGCGTATTGAACGCCATAGTGGCGTTGAGCGACATCAACACTGCATCTTCCCCGAGGGTGTGACTGCGCCCCAGCACCCCATGAAGACGTCGGAGATTGAGCGCCGTATAATGATGTGGCATAAAACCCGACTGGTCCGGATGGACCAGTGTCGGCAGGACCGGCTTGAGCCTGTTGGCCAATACCTTTGCCAGGATTTTGGGCTCCGCGTTCAGGAGGGATATAAGCCGATAAGAGGTACATGAGTCCCTCGGTTTACCGTCTTTAGGGATGGCCACTATGGTGGCTATGCGCTGATCACGCGGCAGTGTACCCTTCTCCCCTCAAACATCCGTTTCAAAAAGGGGCTGAGGCCGTCCGGGTGGAGCTTGTAAAGCTCGATAGTAACCCGTTGGGCCCCATGGCTTTCCCCGAGCGCAGGTCACGAATAGCTCGAGCAATTCCTCAACCGTGAGTGGCCTCTCCAGGAATGTCTGACTAAATATCGAAATCAAAAATATCGACATACAAAAATATCGGGACAAAAATATCGAAGTCAAAAATATCGGAATCCTATCCCTAACAAGGTAAGTACAAAAATATCGAAAAAATAATATCGTAGTACAAAAATATCGGAATTAAAAATATCGTTTTTTTAAATGTATTAATAATAATGTTAAAATAATTATAAAATACATATAATTTTACAAATATTAAATAAAAATATTAAAACATAATAAAAAAATTAAAACTAATACATATACATTTAAAATAAATTAAAAACGTAATAATTTAATGTAATTTTATATTTTATAATTTCATTTAATTGATTTAATTTAAATTTATTTAATTTTTACCCTGTACGACTGTACCCCAAAAACCCAAAACTGACCCAGAACCCTAAAAATACCCCTTAACCCAAATACTGAAAACTGACACTGAACCCTAAAAATACCCCTTTACCCATGAACTGAAAACTGACCCAGAACCCTAAAAATACCCCTTTACCCATGAACTGAAAACTGACCCTGAACCCTAAAAATACCCCTTTACCCACAAACTGAAAACTGACCCTGAACCCTAAAAATACCCCTGTACCCATGAACTGAAAACTGACCCTGAACCCTAAAAATACCCCTTTACCCATGAACTGAAAACTGACCCTGAACCCTAAAAATAACCCTTTACCCAAAAACTGAAAACTGACCCTGAACCCTAAAAATACCCCTTTACCCATGAACTGAAAACTGACCCTGAACCCTAAAAATACCCCTTTACCCATGAACTGAAAACTGACCCTGAACCCTAAAAATACCCCTGTACCCATGACCTGAAAACTGACCCTGAACCCTAAAAATACCCCTGTACCCACAATTAATTAATATTATTTCATTACCAATTAATTATTAATTAACAATAACAATAAAATAAATATATTAGCACATTTGCTGTAATTAATTTAATTTAATAATTAATATTATTTTGCACAATTAATTAATTAATAACAATAAATAATATATATAAATATTACTTTAATTAATTTAATAAAATAATTAATAATAATTAATTACCAACTAATTAATAATTATAAATATGATAAAAAATTATAATAATTAATTAACTAATTAATAGAAATTAATTACCAATTAATTATTTAAAATATGTACAAACATATATCAATTAATTAATTATTATTAAATTACTTCCCACCCTATTCCCCTATAAACCCATAACCCGCTACAGAACATATTTATCAATTAATAAATTAATTAAAATAATTTAAAATTAATTCTCAATTAATTAATTAATAATTCCTAATAATTAATAATTAATTTAACATAATTAAATTACTTCCCACCCTATTCCCCTATAAACCCACAACCCGCTACAGTAGTAAAACACAATATTTAATAAAATAACATTAAAAAAAATATTAAAACATAATTAATACAATATAATATACACTAAATTTATTTAAAAATAGATATTAGTAACATCAAAGTTATTAATTTCGATATTATTAACATCGATATTTACAACTTCGATATTACTGATATCATACCAATATCGATATTTAGACTGTCGATATTACTTACCTTCGATATTTTTGTATATCGATATTAAAACTTCGATATTTTTGCTTATCGATATTAAAAAATCGATATTTTGTCTGTGTACCCTCTCCAGAGCATCACGTTCTGCCTCCGTGAGGGTGGGAAGACGGATGTCAGTGAGCAGGTCTATGGAGTCTTCCTCCAGCAGGTCAGACCCTGTACTATAGACTTTCCGGTAGTGCCGCTCAAATTCCCTGACTACCTCATGGGGCTCTGTAATAACAGCCCCGGATTATGGCCTGAGCTCTACCACCACTTCCTGAAACTGCTGCTTTTTGTCCAGCCATGCTATGAGCTTTCCTGCCTTGTCTCCCTGGTCGTAGATTCTTCCCTCCCTGTCTCTGAGTACTTGTTTGGCAGCATCTGTGGCCAGTGCTCTATATTCCGCCCTCTTAAGCTGCAGCTTATGTGGTACTTCTGGAGCGCGCTCAGTGAGCGTCGCAGCTTCCAGCTCTCGGAGATCTTTCTCTAGTGTGACCAATTGTTCCTCCCTTTCCCTGCGGTGACCCGCTATCACCGAGAGGGCCTCCCCTCTAAGCACTGTCTTGAAAGCCTCCCATAGCACCATCGAGGATTCGACCATGCCGTCATTATCCTCGAAGTAGCGAGTGATCGCCAGAGTCCGTTTCTTTCTAGTATCCTCGTTACGGCGATACCAGGCGTTGATCGGCGTTGTGGTCCCCTCCCTCCTTTCTCCTAGCGTGAGATGCACCATTAATGGGGAGTGGTCCGAGATACCTCGTGCCAAATGTGTGGCTGACTGCACTCTGTACCCTGGTGTATAGGTGCCAACATATAGTCTTTGCGGGAGGAGGGATAAGAGCAGTTTCCCCAAATCCTGGTATGATTGAGTTTGGAGCCCGGGTGGGATGTAGCTAGAGACCAGATTAACTCTGAGGCCTTCTCATCTACCCGATATGACGGCATAGCGACTAAGAGGGTCAGAATCTGTGCGGTCTACGACCAGTGGGAGGTTGCGACGTGTCATTATGCCCACCCCCCGGGACCCTGAGGTAAATCCGGCATGGAGCACTAGTGAGTACCCCCATCTGCTCAGTGCGTGGCATGAATTACCCAGTAGGTGGGTCTCCTGAAGGAGCACCACGTCTGGCAGGTGACGTTTTATAAATTGCAGCACTATGGTCCTCTTAAGTTTGTCCCCCAGTCCATTGACGTTCCAGCTCATACCCTTGAGGCTTTTATCCCACCTCATAATTGTATTCACTGCTAACTGCAACGGATGCCCCGAGGATCCTGGCACAACTTGCCCTGGTGATAGCAAAAGTCAATCGTAACAACACCAAACATATCCCAATCCCCCCTCCCAACCCCCATCCCATCATTCCCCCCCCCCATCTCCCCTACCTCCCCCCACCCCTGGCCTTCCTGTAATGCCTGCAACGCTCCCAAAACAGGCCAAATCCCCCTCTCCCCAACTACCCCCCCACCCTGCTACCCTGCTCCGTAGGCTTTGAACTACTCACATCCCCAATTAGCAGAGCGCCTTTCTCCCCAAACCTACCCGGGAGTGAGGAAACCTCCCCCTCCCGCTCGAACTCTAGTAGGAAGCGTGCACCAGCCCCAACTCCAGCCGCCCCGTTCCCCCCGATCCACTTCTTGTTATACTGTAGTGACCACATTCCCGCAAAGTCAAGGTTTCAGTTATGCCGCTGCAGTCATATGACCCGCCCTCCAGCACCGATTCCCAGCATACTTTACAGTAGTAGATGTCCAAGTTGGCAGTACTGTCGCCTTCAGTGGTCTGCTCCCTTTCTCTGGGACCCCCACCGAGGACTAACGGATCTCGACCTCCAGGAGCGTTGGCTCTGCTCATCCACTTCCGACCTTTCCGCTGCAGAAGTTGGCGACTCAATACTCTTGTCTCTCCAGTTCTCTACCTCCGTTCGGTTTCCATCTCTCGTGGCGTCCCGATCGATCCATTCCTGCGCTTCAGATGGGGAGGTGAAGAATAGGGATTTGCCCCTAGCGATGACTTTAAGCTTGGCCGGAAAAAACATCATGTATTTGATTCCGCGCTACCTCAAGGCTGCTTTGATACCTGCGAAGGAGCGCTGCTCCCTCTGTACTTGGATAGTAAAATCCGGAAAGAACCGAATCGTGGCATTTTCATAATGCAGGTCCCCCACCAGCCTGGCCGTCTGTAGGATTGCGTCCCTATCCTGGTAGTTCAAAATCTTTGCGATTATTGTCCCGGGCGGCGTCCCTGGTTTTGGTTTAGGGATAGGTGCGCGGTGGGCCCGCTCAACTGTGAAGATCTTTGACAGCCGTTTGGGCTTAAGATGGTTAATTATCAAGTCCTCCAAGAAGAGTTCCACGCTGGGCCCTTCCAATTCCTCCGGTGCACCCACCACGCGAACGTTGCTTCTTCGGGCCCTCCCTTCCTGATCCTCGAGTCGCATAGCCATCTGTCGGTGTTTGTGCACCAGTTCAGCGATACGCTGTTCTGTGGCTTTTGTAGATGTTTGGAGCACTCGGATATCCGCCTCGTTGGTTTTGGCTCTTTCCGAGGTTTTACCGAGGTCCGCGCGTAGGAGGTTGACCTCTATAGAGACTTTGTTGATCTTGGTTTCCAGGTTCGCGACAAGCGTTTGAATGGCGGTCATAATGGACACCAGCGATGGTTCTGTCACCCGCCGTGCCTTGTGGCGTTCCCTTCAGCACCGTATATTTGTCCAGTTTGTTCGACTGGGTGGCGGTGTTTCGTTTGGGCCTCATCGTGGTGTTGCACTGTACCTCACCCACAGCGTAGGATCTTCAGATGTTGCTCACTCTCTCCAGTGCACCACCTGTGCCGGACACTCTCCCCCCATCTCGCAAGTTGGACCACCCAGACAACTGGTAAGGCACTGTCACCCCCGGCGGCCCTTGGCGGAAACAGGAGTCCCAATGTTGTCCAAGTCTCCACGCGGATCAAGCCCTTCGCCGCTTCCTCCACCATTTGCCACTTTGTAAAGGGAGGTAAGGAGGTCCCGCAGCCACCTATGTCTCCCCAGGGTCGAGAGTGGGTTTTCAGCCCTTCCACAGTTCCAATAGCGAGCAGCAGGTGCCTCCGGCTCGGGGGCCCGCACCAGCTCTCTCCAGGGGTCCGCTATGGCTCCCAAGGCTGTTCGCTCCCCTGTGTTCTTCGGCCCCTAACAATACTTCTGGTGGGCGCTCGAGATTTGGCGGTGCTTCCCTGGGGAGTGAGCAGTGCACCGTACGTTTGCACGACACTGTTTGGCACCCGGAGCAAATGTCTGCCCCCGAGTTCTGGGCCTCTTGCCGTCCAAACCCTTACCCGATCACACCAGGGGTTAACACTGAAGAATACCTTCCGGCGGCTCCCAGGGATGATTCCGGGGGGCTTGTGATGGACTGCCCCCCAGTTTATTGCCCCGCTATGATATGGTGCACCTCCGGAGCCGGCGTTCGTGGGCCCCAGCCCAGTTCCGACATGGCAGCAGAGCAAGGCCGTCGCGTAGATCTCCGGACGACCAGGCGCTTCGCCTCTCTTCGCCCGCAAAGCAGTGTAGGGGAAATGCGGACTCACCGGATTTTGCCGGATATTGTCGGGGTAGAGGGTTCAGGCTCCGAGGAGCTCTCGGGCTACGCGGCCATTATCGTTGGCGCCTGGCCACGCCCCCCCTCAGATTTATTTTTGAGTGTGTGCCTCCTTCATTGCCTCTATGAGTACAACAAATAACAAATGCTTAGCACTACCTTCAGATAAGCCTAACTGCTCACCCATAATACCACAAAAAGAGCACTAGTATTATATACTTTAACCTATGTGTACCAGTAAGGGATCCACTGAACTCTCTACACACTATATAGAGATCCAGCTACCTACAGTTCTGAAATGCCATGTGCAGTTAAAATTGAACAAAATGCCCATTATTCGCAAAGTCTGAAATTTCCTCCCATAAGTTTACTTTAGCTTTGCAGCAAATTCAATTCTGTTTTTAATTCTCAGTCGTTTGCTTAGAAGTTATGGAAATATATGACAGTTGCAGATTTCACTGACAGCTCAAATTTGTAAGTATTTCTGTATGCAACATTTAACAGGAGTTCAATTCCAGGATCTTTCTTTTTTTTGTAACTGAGAAGGCCTTGAGCACTGATTACTTACAATTGGTTGGCTTCATCATCACTCTCATTTCCTTGCTTCTCACTGGTTAGCGCATGCCGGTGTCACTTTCGGCTTTGTCTCTTCGATGTCGCATTGACCTAGTACGGATTAAATGCTTCACTGATGCCCTTCCACTGCTGGCACTTGGATTTAGGAACTTTTTTTCTTGTTTTGCTTCTTTGTTGTCAATGCTCCTTGTTCCCTCGTTGTTTTGCTTGCCCGCCCCCCTTTTATCCTTGTTTCTTGTTCCAAATTTCTCTGTCCCAGGTTGTGTTAAACCTTATTAAATGTGTCTCTTTTCAAGGCTTGTGTAGTCTTTAGGGGCAAATGAATACCATTGCGTGCCAAATTACAGATAATATATGGACATCATTTAAATCCTCACTTCTTCAATCTGCCTTCTCGATGTTATGTTAGGATTCTAAATATTTTGAGTATTCTTCATAGAAGGCTACATTTCTCTTTCAAGGCAACTTCCCTATTTGCTACTCGTCTAAACCTGCAGATAGTGCAAAGATGCCAGTGTGTCATGCAAACAACTGTGACATAAGATGACTGTGGGGGGAGCTTGAACCAGTGCACTTACTTCACTGTGACCCAACCATCAAAGGAGAATAAAAGAAATCTTGTTCAGCAGGTACGGGCACTACCTACAGAACAGGGTTCCTCGAATAAACAGCTTGGCCAAAAAGAGTCCGAGATACATTTCTGACAGGTGTAACACCATGCACTTTAAGTCCCACGTTTTTCCTCTTGAGACGATTCCAATGTCCCTCTGCAGCAGGCTGCACATACTTATTTCGGTTTTTCCGTCATGCTGACATCTTTGAGAGACACAAACTATAGACAATAATATGTGTGAAATCCTTGGAGGTTTTTCCGTCATGCTGACGTCTTTGAGAGACACAAACTATAGACAATAATATGTGTGAAATCCTTGGAGGTTTTTCCGTCATGCTGACGTCTTTGAGAGACACAAACTATAGACAATAATATGTGTGAAATCCTTGGAGGTTTTTCCGTCATGCTGACGTCTTTGAGAGACACAAACTATAGACAATAATATGTGTGAAATCCTTGGAGGTTTTTCCGTCATGTTGACGTCTTTGAGAGACACAAACTATAGACAATAATATGTGTGAAATCCTTGGAGGTTTTTCCGTCATGCTGACGTCTTTGAGAGACACAAACTATAGACAATAATATGTGTGAAATCCTTGGAGGTTTTTCCGTCATGCTGACGTCTTTGAGAGACACAAACTATAGACAATAATATGTGTGAAATCCTTGGAGGTTTTTCCGTCATGTTGACGTCTTTGAGAGACACAAACTATAGACAATAATATGTGTGAAATCCTTGGAGGTTTTTCCGTCATGCTGACGTCTTTGAGAGACACAAACTATAGACAATAATATGTGTGAAATCCTTGGAGGTTTTTCCGTCATGCTGACATCTTTGAGAGACACAAACTATAGACAATAATATGTGTGAAAATCCTTGGAGGAATGCAGTACTGCCCTTGCTAATGTATGCACCCGCCCCTTGAATTCAAGTGATTCATTGCTCGGATCTACATTGTCTAAACAAATTAAATCCTCTCGTGCACAGCCCATGTGAACCCATTTGTTCCTTTCCCTAAACATAATTGGCATTAATGCCTATGTATGATATGTAATTTAACAGGTCAATGATTGTAAACATTTTTCTTGCATTGTCCTCGGTCACGCCAATGTCAAGCTGCTGTACCCTCCACTTTGCCCTATTAAAACATTACAAATACATGAGGCTAAAGATGCAAATTGCTATTCCTCTCAGCGTAGTTATTTGATGTTAATACTGCAGCTAGGACATGAGCTTTGTATCCTCCTTTACACAACGAGATTACAACATCGAACACCAGTAAACCTGATGGCGAGATAGCTCAATGTGTTAATGTACATGCTGCCGGAATCGACATTCGTGCTGAAGGTAACCAGTGAACATATTATTTTCTTCTATTATTCTAAATAGATGTACCAAGGAGTCAGTTATTAAAAAAACATGCGATGAGCACAACATAATAGTCACCAAGATCTGTATTCCGAGCATGCAGCAAGAGTTAAAATCCTATTTTACAGCTCGTGGTTAAATGGATGCTATTTGTGTCTTTCATAGTGCTACAATAATTAAGTAAATTCTTTCTTGGTGCATTAACTGAGTATTAGAGATAGAGGAGCATATGAATCATTCCATAAAACTGTAAATCATTAAAGTAAGGTTCTGATCCTGAAAACGTTTGTGAACTTCAGACAGCCGTCCAAGGTAACACCGAATGGGTCGCCCAGTGTGGTGAGCCACTGGCCAGCACGCAACTCCCTGGGCCGGGCGAGGACCAGGGAGTACTTAAGTACTTAATAAAGGGTGACGTCGGTGCAAGTGGCCGACAGCACGAAAGGAGCACATGAGTAGCTGTGTCTTATTGCTGTTCCGATGGCATCGGCTAGGCCCCGTCTCCTAGCCTGTACACCCCAGTAGTAGGCCGTGGCCCTAGCTGTATGCACTCTGGAGTTCTGCACTATCCTGTTAAACCCATAGTACCCCTCTGGTGGTGGGGCACCACACCCAGGACAAGGGGAAGGGAGTTGGAATGATACCCCCATGGTGTGAACAGTTTAGTATAGACTTTAGATCGCCTCAGACAGTAAATAAAATGCCCTTGCCTCAGTATAGAAACCACAACTATATAACCACTGTGCGCGTCTACAGTTATTGCGGGTGCTGCGCCATCAGGCCACTACACCAGCGACGAGAGAGTTGCATTGACCTCTCGCTTGCGCTGCAGTTTTGCCTATCCGCTGGCAGCCTGTGGCGTTTCATCGACAGGTGCGCGAGCCCACCTGCATAACTGCTGATGGTGATCCTCACATCTTGTCAGCTGCCGTACCTCTGCCTTCCCACCTGCCTACCCGAACCTCGTCCCTGAGTTCAATGGCCCTGTGTGGTCGCTCCGAGTTTTCCAGCCACTCGTTCAGTGAGAGCAACACCTGCGGCAACTGCAGAATTGTGCCAATCTGCCTCCCAAGTTGCCACAGGGTTTTTGAGCCCCTAGCGGCTCCCACGTCCTGCATGACTTTGTCTGGCCTTCACCAGATGAGACATTTTCCTGCTGTGTAAGTCCTGTGCTGCACTGACTGTTCTCTGCCTGGCTTATGACCCTTGTTTTTGGAACTCTGCTATGGCTCACACCTTCTGTTTGAGTGCTGAGTGCTACATCTGTGCCTCCACTATCTGGTTATTGCTGCTCCATCGCTAACTCTGGTCCACTGGTCCCAGGCCTCCATCGTAAGTACCACGTTTTGCCATAAAGCACCTATTTCCCCCACAGGTGCACATCTTGGGACTCCCATCATTGTTGACTGTCGCCCAAATTCACCCCTGCACATTGCTCATACCCAGAGTGTACCAGAGTGCCACACCTGTATGAGGTACGTTACGTTCCCTCACCTGCCTCTGCACCTCATTCCCTCACCTGCCTCTGCACCTCGATCACCTCAGGATGTCCTCAATTCCTGCCTTAGAGCCTTTCACGATCACACAGCCGCCCCCCGTCGCAGGCCGCCTGGTGGATAGCATGGGTGGAACGCCTGTGGAACTACTTTGAGGCAGTAGAAATGATAGCAGATAAGAAATGTGCTCTGTTTCTTCAACTGTGTGGCACTGATAACCACAAGATCTCTAAGACAGTTTTTGAAGCTGGGTCCCCGTGCAATTCCACCAGTCTGAAGAATGCCATTATGGCGCATTTCAAGTCATGTGCCATAATTCGATCACGAACCTTCTCTTCTCAGCCAAGACTGTTGACGTGTTCAACACACGCCTGTTAGATCTGTGAAGCACATGCACACTTCTGGACGAAGATAATAAAGAGAGGGCACCATTCATCAAATGGTGTGCCTCTTCAAGATCACAAGCAAGACATTCTGACTCTTGGGTGATCCAAGGAACTGTTGAAAGCCCGTGCTGCCCACATGGATCTGAACTAGCCAGCGCCCATCAAAGAGGAAACCTTCAACGCACTCCACAACGAAGCAAGCAAATCAAAGCCAAATTCGATCAAACTGAAAGCATCTGATCACACTTGTGGTTGGTGTGGTGGCTCCTACCCCCACTCAGGCAATTGCCCTTCCCAAGGGAAGTTCTGCAGTGCCCGTGGCAAGCTCCAACACTTCTCTAAGTTGTGCCACTCCTCCTTAAAGCAACTTATAGTGCCTCCAAGAAGCTGGTCAGCGCTGTGGAATCAAACCCTGTCACGCTGTCAGAAAGTGACATGGAAGATGATGACAACAGTGAAGTTGTCCATGTAGTAAAAGTGATTGACCCGTTCTGCAGAACACACCAGGTGACTCCCATGTGCCTCATTTACGCACAGGGCCATCCAGTCTTGGCACTTATAGGCACTTGCAACTCTATAAATCTGCTGCTGAGGTCTTTCATGGTCTTGCTGATCCTTTAGCCCTGCACTGCACCAGGGTCCAAGTATGTACTTTCGACAACCGCTCGCCATTGTGGCTCAGGGGCATGTTCCAGGCTGACTTCACCCATGACTCCATCTCCTGGAGAGACAAAGTGTATGTGTCTCATAAGGGATTGGGGTTTCTCCTCAGCTGTCAGAATGCCCAGGAGCTCAATTTGGTGTAATTCAACTTCAGCATGAATGCCAATGACCTTGACCAGCTACTAAGAGACTTAGCTCCCCTCTTTGATGGCGTTGGCTGCTTGATGGGCCCAGTCATCTGCCTACACATTGATAACACTTTGGCCCTGGTGGCGCTTAAGCACTGCAAAATTGCCTTCCATCTCCACCCCAAGGTGGATAAAAAAGTGAAGCTCTTATAAAAGGCTGCCATTATCGAAAAGTGAAAGGCCCAACCCAGTGGGTTAATTCCACTGGGGTGGCAAAAAAACATAAGCAGCCTGATGCAGTGCCCATATGTGTAGATATGAGAATTTCCTATCGAGCAATCAAACGGTAGAATCATCTAACACCAATGATTGATGACAATATTGGAGAACTTTCAGGGTCAAAGTAATTTTCTGAGATGGACCTTCGATCTGGGTACCACCAGATACAACTACACCCAGACTCACGTTCAATCACCACATTCTCCATGCATGCTGTCCTCTGGAAATGCATTCGTTTGAACTACTGAATCTCAAGCATAGCCGCAGTATTTCAGCATATAGTCAAAGTGGTTCTGCATGGCCTCCATGGGGGATTTCTAACATGAGTGATGACATTCTGGTACACGACCCAACGCATAAAAAGCACCTCACTAACCTCAGAGTTGTATTCATCAGACTCAAGGAGTGTGGTTCAACCATTTATAGGGAGAAGTGTGACTTTCTGAGTTTCTTTAGGTACTGAATCTCTGACCCAGCGAATGTCCCTGACCCTGTCAAAGTGAGTGACATTCAAAATGCACCAGTCTCCTTCTCCATGTCAGGTGTTCGCAGTCACTGGGTCTTTGGGGATGAGCAGGAGGAAGCTTTCAAACAAACCAAGGCTGTGTTATCTGCCAACAAGACACTGGTGTATTTTGATCCCACAAAAGACTTTCAACTGGTCGTGGATGCCATCACTATCAGGCTCGGAGCAATGCTGGCCTAACGGCAGGAGTATGTCAACTGGGCACCCATTGCTTGAGCTAGCCGGAAACTCACACCAACAGAACAATGCTACTACCAGATCGAAAAAGAAACATTCACTTTTCTGTGGGGGTGCTGAGACTGCTATATCTACTTATATGGACACCTGTTTACCATTGTCACAGATCACAAACCTCTAGTCCCCTATTCTGGCTCCTCATCCAAGCCCCACTAAGGATTGAGAAGTGGATCCTGCAGCTGCAGGAGTTAAATTTCAAAGTGGAATACAGACCAAGCACTCGCAATCCAGCAGACTTCCTATTTTGCTGTGCTCGCCCAGCCACCCCCTCAGAATCAGCAGATGACCTGGAGATGGAGCACTAAGTTCGCCTGGTGGCAGAACGATCTAGGCCAGAGGTACTCATAGTATGGCCCGCGGGCTGCCAGCAGCGTGGCAGTCCTTCCTTAGCAACCTGCTGACCTTACAGGCAGTGTACTGGTGTTTTTAAAAAGAGTCAGCAAACACTACAGAAGGCCACTGGACCATGCGCAATAGATAATTCACTACGCATGCTCCAGCAGCCCTCTTCTATGCTTACTGACTGCCTCTGTGATATCATGCTTAGCAGTGGCAGGAAGCAAAGGCCCTTAAAAAGTCAGCTGCACCTTTCACAGGGGACCTTTGGAAAGCTGCCTTTGTTGTTGATGACACCAACAGCTCTGACACTATCTGCTCTCGCCTGCACCCTCGGTCACCATTGGGACTCCATGGGGGACTGCAGCAGTAGTTACTGCCCCCATTCCCACTGGTGTGGCCCTCCGCCATCAACCACACTGTAATTTTGGACCCCTAGAGAAAGTTTGTGAATACCCATGATCTAGGTCGATCCTTATATCCCTCCCGGAAGAAGTGGAAGCCACCAAGCATGATGAGTGTTTGCAAATTGCAATCCAAGCAACCCTGTCAGGGGATTGGCAACCCATTTGCTGCCCAGCTCCATACTGCATTGTTGAAGCAAAGTCAACACTCCTGTCACTGCACAACTTGCACCAGGAGCTGTCTGTCACCAATGAAGGCTGCTTGATATGAGACTCCTGATTAGTTCTGCCGGACAGCCTAAGATAAAAAGGTGTCCTTCTGGTCCATGGGGCACACCAAGGCATGGTCAAATCAAAGAACAGGTTGAGGAGCAAAGTCTTGTTTCCTGGCCTGGATCAGAGAGTGGAACAAGTGGTACAGAGCTGCCCGGCCAGCCAGGCCACTGACCAACCTAACCCACTGGCACACATCAGCACGAAGGAAGGTCTGATAGCTCTGTGGCAGCATGCTAGTGCAGACTTTGGTAGTCTTTTTGATGGCTCCCACATGCTTATTGTTATGGATGACTTTTCTTGGTATCCAGAGGTAAACTTGTCTCAACCAATGCAGCTTCCGAAGTCATCTAAAAAATGGAGAAGCTGATAGCAATCCATGGGTTTTTTAGTGAAATCCGCACCCTGTTTAGTGGCCATGTACCTACACTTCAGAGCCACCCAGCATTGTCACATCCCACCCCAGTGGACCCAGATCAATGGAAAGGAGAAAAGCCTGGTGAGGACCGTGACTAAGGTCATCTGCATTGCAGTGGCAGAAAGTCCCAACATTAAATGAGCTATGTACTGCTTCTTGCGGGAAATCCCGGCTCACACCTCATTCTACAAACGCAATTGCCCCAAGGTAGTTACTCTTTGGATGGACACTGACAGATACTATACCCCATCATCCCATGTGAGTAGACCAACCAAATCCCCAGAATCGCTCTCAGTCCAAGTGAAGCCACAACAATGACTATGCTTCACGGAAACGGTGAGCCAAACAAACCACCTTTCATTTCAGAGATAAGGTTCTTGTAAACGATTGTCTCCAGAGGGCCAAATTCTGCCTACCTTTAGAGATTAAGCCCTTGACTGTCACTGAGGTCAAAGGCACTATGGTGACTACAGTGAGGGGAGCAGAGAGTGTTACCGGAAATGTGTCTCAGTACAAGAGATCCCCTCCGCCTCCCATTCTGGAGTGAGGGGAATATGATTCACTTTATGATAGGTCATCATATAGCCTGAACAATGGCGGGGATTAGTTTGATCGTGCCCCTAGAAGTACTGCCAGTCCTTCAGATATGCCTTCACCTCAGTGGAATGTATTTTCCCCAAGTTTGGTCCAGACAGCCAGGCAACATTCAGTCTTGATACTGGAAGATCCTCTTCCTCATCCTCTACTAGAAGTAGCCAAGGGGGACATCTGCAACCCAACCTGGTGCCATCCCAGCATTATGGTGAATTTCGGACTAATTCATTCGATACAGGTCCCTAGCTTGAGCCCTATGAAAAGCACTTATATCCCTGTTGGGTGGCTTGTTCCTGGTATTATTCTTGATGCAATGTTTCTACAGTTTATTTTTTTACTGTTATTCAATTCTATGGTACTGGAGGAATGTAGTGTTGCAATGTTCAAGTAAACACCATGTGGGATATCCAGGAGAGGAGGGGAGTTCGGAAGATACCCCAAGGGTGTGAACAGTTTAGTATAGTCTGACTTTTGCATCAGATGGTGAATAAACGCCCTTGCAAAACTGGTGTGGTCAGTTTAGCGACCACAACTGCATAACCACTGTGTGTGTCTCCAGTTATTACGGCTGCTGCACCATCCAACCACTGCACATGTTTTTTATTTGCAGTGGAAGTGGTTTCCAAACAGTTGATATGAGCACTAAGAAGATCTAACTTTTGGTCCTCCTCCTCTGTATCCAAGGGATGACCATTTGGAGCATGGAGCTTGGACTTACTGGGATGCAGTTTCTGTGTTGTCAAGTTTTTTTGCCATGTTGCACAGCTGCTGTACAGCATGGTTAAAAGTTACAAGAAAAGAAAGCACTATGTTATGTTATGTGATGTTATGTTATGTGTATTTGTAAAGCGCACCATCACCTAATAGGGTATCCTGGCACAGAGCAGATGTGTGTACTTAGCCCTGGCTAGTACATGGTTAACTGAAAAGCTTAGTCTTCATCTTCTTGAGTAATTCAGTAAAAAAGAGAGGGAGGCTCTGATGTGGAGTGGGAGGTGGTTCAGCTCTGATGCAGTCAATACTGTCCTCATAATAGCGCTTTATTTTAACTTTCAACCATGCTGCACAGCAGCCTCACTGTTGTACAACATTGCTTGAAAAAAAATTGACAAAGCCAAATAGAAAAGTTAACTCTACTATTGTACAACAACCCCTTTGCGAATGGGTTACTGCCTCCTATACGAATTGGTATATTATTAATGTTTTACGTCCGACTTTTGGTTGCAAAACATTCATACATACCAGTGCTATTCAGTATTAGGAACGGACACCCTAAACACAGCCCTTTCTAATTTCGAATCACTAAAGTAAAATGCGATTCGGTAACAAGTTACTGAGTCACATTTTGACTTTTGTACATGGCAAATGCACTTTACCTGTTGCAACAGGTAAAATGCCACGTTCATCTGGCCCTTGGTGTCAGATGTGCATAGGTTTGGCTTTGCGATTACCAAATAGCAATTATTTGTGATTTGCTATTTGGGAATCGCAAAAACACGCTTGTACTAATATGTTTTTGACACAACTTGTGATTCACAGTGCGTCACAAATAGGCCTACCTTATGAATATTCATGAGGTAGATCTCGGTTTGCAACCCATTGGGAATTGCTAAACTCACAGGGATGGTGGCCTGCTGGGTCAGCAGACCACCATGTCTGTGATTGCTTTTCAATAAAGTAATTTTTTTTTAAATGCAGCCCATTTTCCAATACAGGAAAACGGGAGGCATTTCATAAATAAAAATGAAAAGTTTTCTTTTCATTTTTCAAGAGTATTCATTGGTCCATGGGGCCATTGCCTGCTCTTAAAACATGGTTCACCAACATTCACAAAGGGGAAAGGGTCCCTTTGGGGCCGCTTCCCATTTGCAAATGGGTTACCACCAACTCCGAGTTGGTAGCAAAAGACAAATGTTTTGCGTCCGCATTTTGGTTGCAAAACATTCACACATACCACTGCCATCGGTATTAGGAAGGGGCACTTTAAACACACCCCCTCCTAAAACCCAATCGCAAACCCTATCTGCGATTGGGTAATTGGTTTTCAATTTGCAAACAGGGCTTGGTACATGTAAATAAAAGACACTTTTGCAAATGGCCCATTTTCACAAGAAGACTGCAGGAAATAGAATAACCAGCAGCTGTCATCAGGCAATATTGAAGTGTGGTATAATGCATGGTGCAGTACTTAGGGTGAAACTCATCTACAGTAGGGAGATATCATACAGAAAGGAATCAACTAAGATGAAATTGTTCATGTTGTGTTCATAGGGACATCACATCAATGTTGAAAATAGAATTTCAGGCTCCAAACAAGTGGCATTTGTAAGTCATCTAGGTAAATTACTTTGTTTTCTAAGAAGCCACAGTAGGCTGTCAGTCTACCGCGAAGGTTGCTCTGCTAATTATGGGTTATTTGAAGAAGATAAAAACATGGTGCCCAATGCTTGTCAGTTTTAAAAAAAAGTAATACTTTCAACTCAATAGTCCCTGTTCTTTCCAGGTCCACAGCATATAAATGGTATGTGGTCATTACAGTTTTGTATATTTAAGAAATTGGGTCACTGGTTGAGGGGGATGAAACCCTACACAAGCAGAGACCACAATCTTTGCCACATTAATTCACAAGCAAACCCTTAATTAACCTGTCCTCAACCATCTGGTGTCTTAGAATAGAGCAGTAAGGCTTAACTTAGAGGCAATGTGTAATGTATATATGCAGCACTTTAAAAAGTAATAAAATGAAACACAACACAAGAAAAATCCCACACAATGTAGAAATATAGAGTATATTTTAATAAATAATTTAAGACTAAAACAACTAATATCCAATTGGTAGAACTGGAGATATGAAATTATAAAGATTTAAGTGAAAAATTAATAGCACCAAAAGGCACAATGCGCCAACTGTGGAATCTGGTCGTGTTACACTGAGACAAAATCACAAATTCAGGCTGACTACGATAGAGCAGGGGATGGCTACAGGAAGCCAGTTAAGTCAGCGAAACAGGAGTACCTTAAATCTTAGTTGCAAAGAGTTGTGGAGTCCAGCATCGAGCATGTGTCGCGAGCTGAGGTGATGCAAGGTTGTGATCAGCAATGTGTTGTGCAGCATTGGTTCTGAGGAGCTGCAAGGCTGCAATGCGAGGCCCTACATGTTCAAGGAAGCCGACCATGAGGGGGCTTATGATGCTCAGTCCTGTGTTGAGTGTGTGTTGCACACCAGATGGATCTGGGGAAGAAATGGGGCTTGCAATGTGGAGTCCTGTGTTGTCATTGAGGCTGCTGTCGACAAGAGACTTGCAATGCAATGCCTGCATTGGGGAGGAGCCATGCAGCAGTGGTTTCAATGAGGCTACTGGCTCGAAGAGCAATGCAAATGCCTTTCACCAGGAAAGTTCAGACAGCAGAGGCGATACGTCGGTTCTGCTTGGGGTTGCGCCAAGGAGCAAAGAATATGCATTGGTTCTGCTGGGTACACAGTTGGGCTGGTAGAACAACTTCAGGACCACTTCCAAGGGTCCAGGACTGAGGTGGTTCCACTTTGCAGGGAAGGACTCACAGATGACGGAATCCAGGGGCTAGATTCAAGATTGTTGGAAGCCTGTTATGTTCCTGAGGCTTCTGATCAGAAGGCCATCCACCTAGAACTTGGAGTCACTTGCGTCTTGGGTTTAAAGTTGCATGTCCAGTCCTTCTCACCCAGACAGGAGGGCAGCAGAGCAAGCAGTACAGTAAAGCAGCAGTACAGCACAGTGGCAGTTCTTTCAGTAGGACAGTAGTCCTTCTTCTTGGCAGAGTCCACAGGTCCAGAAGTATGCAGAAGAGTTGGAGATCCAATATTCCTACTTGGTGCCTACTTTGAAGTGGAAGAACTTTCCAGGGGATTCTACTCCCAGAAGGTGCTTGGAATTTCCTGCCTTCCTACCCTGGTCCGGATTATCTGCGGGCACAATAGACTATTGTGAAACCCTATGTGAGAGCACCCAGGCAGGGACTTTGTGAAGTGCAAGTGAGGTAGGTGACAGCTTCTCCCCCTCGTTAACTCACAGTTACCCATCCTGTGAACACCTTGCTTCCCTTTGTTGCACTGTCTGGGAGCAATGCACTAAGACCAACTGCCAACTACACCTAGTAATGTGACCCACAATACAGGCAGCACTCACCAAATGGTTGGAATAAGAAAATACCATCTTTTTAAAAGTGGCACTTTCAAAAATTTTAGTGAATATAATTAATTTGACTTTACCATTAAAGAGGGGGTGTAAGATAATTACATTATCGTATGGGAAAGGTAGACCTTGCATAGTGAAAAACAAATTTAGAGGTTTTCACTACCAGGACATGTAAAACTTAAAAATACATGTCCAAGCTTTTAACAACATTCCACCCTGCCCTCTGGGTTGTGCAGGTCTACTTTAGTGGTGACTTCTCTCATTAAAAAGAAAGGTGTGAGCCTGACAAGAGGCTTATCTTGCAAGGTTGAAATTGCAAGTTAAAACTGAACACACAGGCTGCAGTTACAGGCACGAGACATGTCTGGAAGGCTATTCAAGTTGGTGGCACAATCAGTACTGCAGTCCACTAGTATTTACAGGCCTTGGGCACATAGGGTACCACTCTACTAGGGACTAAAAAGTAAATTATATATGCCAAGTGGGTGTGAACCAATTCCACCATGTTTTAAGGAGAGAGTACAAGCACTTTGGCACTGGTTAGCAATGGTAAAGTGTGCTGATAAATTACACAAGAAAAAACAATATTATCAAAAATAGGAGGTGTGAAGGCAAAAGGGCTGGGGGAAGACTAAGTCTAACAGGTCTAACAGTATGCGTTAATTATTATGCTTTGTAATATCCAGAACTGCTTTCTGTTCTTCAAGTTGATTTTTAAGTCTATTGGTGCCTCTGTACCTTAATTCCATCAAATCATTTAAAACTAAGGGCCTCATTTAGATCTTGGAAGTTGTAGTCCCGACATCACTTTTCAGTCAGATTCTCTGTCAGCCTGCTAGGTGGTCCGTCTGCTCTATTTAGGTGCTGGCGGGTGGATGGACAGGTGTCCGTCATAGTGATGCCATCTCTTCCAGAGTTTCCCACCCACATTGGCGTGGCTGTAGGTAACAGAGGCTGTTGGAGAGAGTACAGCCAGTATTTCCACCGGGCCAATCATGATGTGCCTTCCCACTGACTTAACTGTAGTGAGTAAACCTCCACACTTGAGCTGACAGTTTCAAATGGATATAAGGGAGAAACTGAAATATTTTCTTCATTCCACTTCCTTTTCCATCATGGACCCTATTGTTCAAGTCCTGCCTTTGATTCTTCTACTTGACCATGAAGCAAATCAACTCTGTAGTTGCCGGAATCAAAGGTAGGCTTCTTTTTTGCTTGTTACCTTTTGAATTGTCTGTTTACATTAGGTCTGGACTTGTGCGTTTTTAAATCACTCTTACAAGCAATATTTTACTGATGTTCAATATATATGTGAGTAATGTGGTTGATTACACAGTTTAAAGAAACACACTGTATAATTTTATATTATTTTAAATATGGTGCATGCTGCCTTTCATATTAATGGACACCTAAGCAAAAATTGGCATTAATATAAAATTCCAAAGGTGTCCATACAGGTGTGTTTAATAATTTTTCATAAACTATCAAATTAAATACACATGCATTACACATCATTGGAATAATTAAAATTTTATGAAATGTGGAAATTGCACTAGACAAAGCAAAACATGTGTTTTTCAATGAATGTAAAATCAATGTTAGTTCTAAAGTTAAAACATCTTATATATTTATTAATGTCACATTTCCCCTTGTCTAGGTGCATTTCTGTATATTATAAAATTGTAAATAAATTAAAAAAAAAACTGTTTTAACACTTACAAAATTATAAAAAAGTGTATTTTTTTGGTGTAAGTGTCCATTATATGATGAATTATGACACCAAAATGTATATGTGCATTACATATGTGTATCACTAATATTTGCAATGTAAAAATATATTATCTAAAAAAGCTTTTGTCTTTACTGTCATAAATGTAAGTAAGAAGATGTTTCTCAAATTAGGAAAACAGTGTGTGCATAGTATTTTGTTTATGTTTATTATTACACGTGGTGTATACAAAGCATATTTGAAAAAATGGCGGGCCATGAACTGACGATCTGTGAGCAAGGGCAACCGCCCAAAACGTGCCAGATTTTGCAGCTCTGTGAACAATAAATGTACCTGTGCCTGAATATTGGTATTCGTATTGTCTCTGTTCGCCGAGGAAGAAGTGCTGATATAGCGTATTTTACTTCATTGGAAATTCGGAAGGTGGTTGCTTCCGCGCCGAATCCACTCCCCGGAAGTTGGCTGCCGCCTTCAATCAGCACTCTCAGGTTTAGAAAACGAAGTTTTGGTGGCTGCCCCTGACTGCAGCCGTACATAAATCCTGCAGCGAACCGAAACAATGGTGTGAACCACATTTTGCATGACAACGGTTCCTGTCTGCGGTGAGTGAAACACCTAATAGCAGCGGTGGGGAGGACTTCACACACAAGCGTAACTCCCTGAACATATGGGAAGGTATCCGGATACAGACTTTGTAAGATATAACAGAGTTTACATAACTATGTCAGCAGAGGCAGTCCGCGTCAGGGAGGCAGCTGCAGATGCTTTATTTTCTAATCTCCCGAAAACAACCAACAAAGGGGCAATGGCCATGATGACTCTGGGCAACACTGAAACTACCAATGAGGGTCAAATTAAAAATCTACTTAAACGATAGGAGAATTGCATGCGCTCCAAAGTCACCAAATGGTGGGAGCATAAGTCATTATAAAAATACTTTGAGGAGAGGCGAGGACCTAGGGGGCTACGTATTTTACTAACCCGAGCTACGAGAGCCCCAATCCAGAATTGCTGAAGGAATGGGGACACAGCAACTTGGAAGCATCGACAAACCTAGTGAAAATTCTGGTCAAATACGCAGAAATTGACAGATTGGCTTTGGTAAAAGAAATTGATTAAATAAATGAGCTGCTATTCAAGTTCGAACCTAATGAATTCATCACAAAATCGAGAAAGGAAATGCAGGAACGGTTGGTGAAGTAATCAAAGCCTGCAAAGTGTATAAGTTCGCTCGTGACAAAGAGGACTACGAGCAGGAGAGCATTTACACTTTTGCGCAAAAATATGAAAACGTGAAAAAAACTAAATTGAACCAAAAGCCAACCACATGGACCACAAAAATACTGGAAATATGATTATCGATGCTGCCCCAGGCAGCAGCGATAGCGATTCAATGATGAGCAGCATTTCATCATTTCAGAATGCAAGCTGTTCTCCACTCTATAATGTGTAAGTTAGTTAGGAGAATTTACTATGTCAAACTTCCTGCCTTATGTTTAGAAGAAATTAATAGAGCTCTTTTGCATTGTAAGGTAGCATTGGTCAGAAAAGTTTGTGAAGGTGTACAGTTTTGTTTCTTTAGTCCTGATGAGGACTCTAGGGGAAATGAGGAGTTGGTATATGCAGGTGTAGAAGAAAAGGATGCTCAAATGTCACTCCAAATCACAACTGTGAACTCCCAGTGCAGAAAACCAAGTCCCCAACTTGATAGAAGCAAAATTTGAAATGTCACATGTGCGCTGCTGTAGTAGTCATGCCAAAAGAGGGTATTTCATGATAAATGCGCAGAGAACAAAATTATTACAACACAGCCAACCTGATCCAAGTCCTCTAAAGCATTGCTAAAGTGCTCAGATATCAGAGTCCTGGCAGCCACCCAAGAGCTCCCGCCTGCCCTCCTGCTGCTATAGCCAAGACTGACCACACCAAAGTAGCAACTGCACCACAGGATGTACAGTACTTGCCCACGAGATCCACATGGGTGGGGCACCAGTAGGTGGCAGAGTCAATTCAACAGTGTAGCTGCACAGGCCCAGATGGACAGAGTGAGCACTCCGCTCCTTCAGGGACACTCACTGCACTATCAGGCTAGCACTATCTCATGAAGTCAACAGGGAGCCCTGTCCTGGCTTAATAAGCCTTGCAATGTGCAGTCCAACCACCGCACCTCCCCGGCAGCATTGGGATGAAATTTTCAGCCTCACTGATACTGTAAGGAGGTCCATTATGTAATTAGGCAAAGTGGAAGGCGTAAAGTCGCACAGCGAACGTGGTCTCAAGAATTATGCTACCATGTAGCGCCGGAGACCCATGGCCTTGTGACACGGGGCACCTGGGCCCAAAGGACTGGACCCCCCGCACTGATATCTCCTCACCGCTTATCCCACACAGTATCCACATGCTTTGATCCGTGGATAGGGCGTGTGGGAGGTTAAATGCACACTGCAGTCAACAATCCAGGCAGGCAGCACTACACAGTGCTGCCGGGATCACGCAGCCCCAGCACCATAAGTTAGAGGAAAACAAGATACCAGCTAGATCAGTATATAACAAGTTAGAATTAATATCTATTCCAGAAGAACTACGAGATTTAAAAGTTTATGAATCTATTCTCATACAATGTGTAAGTCAATTTCAGACTATAGTTTGTATGGAGGCTAAGACAGGAAACCTGCCACCACCTGACCTTCAGAGGGGCCATAAAGGAGGGTTGTATACATTCCTTTAGTCTTTAAGCAGAATATTGTAACTCATGACATACACAGAAAGGATCATGATCCAGTTGTCATTCTTGTAAATGGTGTGCCTATATTCGTAAAGAAAAATCTACCAAGAGTTAGCGGACGTTAGTAAAGTAAAGAAAAGTGACATTATACCTGGTACAAAACAATGGTTACTATAAAAATGTCCAGGTTCTCCGAGATGTGCCATATGTAGAGGATACAACATCACCATTAAGTGGATAAATTGAAAAAGTGGATTGATTCAAATCAGAAGAGATTTGCGAACACTACAGAATCCATCCTCTGTATTCTAAAGAACTTATCAGTAAAGCTATTGATCTCTTTTAAATGATACAAGCAAAAGGAGCTCCCATGAGTGTGTGGGAGAAAATGGTCATCAAAATGGCCACTGTAGAAGGTGGCCATTTTGATGACCAGCCTGTATAGGAAGCAGCATCTGAATATCGGTTAACCAGATTATACTCAGAAGATCCAAGATTTGGCAGTGTATTCCCTACATATTCCATCTACTGTTTGAGGTGACTTTGTCTGGACTTTCATATGTTGTTAACCATATATTGAAAATAGGAGTTAATCTTCAAAACCCATCGGCAAAGGAATTCTCTGGAAAAGATCATGGGAAGGATGAAAACTTGGAGTACAACTTGATTAATTTGATGGCGTGCAAATGTCACACCAACATGTATTGGTTTGCCGTCATAGAGAACTGTAGTGTATGTTGAGAAATCTAGGTGCACCTACTTGGTTTCAGACACTCAGCTGTGCTTAGTACGCATTGGATGACCTGCTTCAATTTTTGATAGAAGTGAACTCAATATTAAAAACATCACAGTAAAGACAGCTATAGAACTTTGCTCCTTGAATCCCATTAATGTTTGCAGACATTTTAACCACAGGTTTCAAGCCATGATGTTGTTCATTTACAAAAAAAAAAAGAATCCTCCTCTTAGTGAAGTTACTGATTTCTTTTCGAAGAAGGAGTACCAAGCAAGAGGTGCTCCTCACATTCACATGCTGCTATGGATAAAAGATGCACAAAAGTTTGGAACAGACAGTAATGATTCTGTTTTGTCTTTCATACAACAGTATGGGGCATGTGGCATCCCAAGAGAAAGTGGTGAATGGGCTTGAGACAAAAAGTTCTACAGTCTCAATTTTATAAAAGTGGGAAGAACTATCATCAAAATACAGCTACAATGGAAAATGTTATACAAGATGTCGATTTGGATTCCCACAACCTGTGATCTAACAAGAAAGAGTCAACAGCTTTAGTCTGCAGTCAGACATGCTTTGACATGGAAATCACTGAAAAATACATACAACCTGAGAAGAACAGAGTCCTCCAAATATATAAATGACTACAAACCTGTGATTCTAAAGATGTGGAATGCAAATATTGATTTACAATTTGTTACAGACAACTCCATCACTGTTGCTCGATATGTCACTTTATACATTACAAATTCAGAGAAAACAGAGATGAAGGATATTTGGGAAGACATTTCTGCAGAAAAGAGTCTAGCTAAGAAACTATACAGCTTCAGATTGTAAAATGCTTTCAAATAGAGGATTGGACTCCTATCAGTGCTGTGACCGATGGAACTCAGCCAGGCTGGTTCTCAAAGTCAAGGGGAATTGTTTGGATAAGTCTAGGTCCAGCAAGTGGATGGATTAGAGTTTTAAGGTTTTTCCAAGAAATTCACTATCTAGGAGAGTTTCCCCCAGAAAGCACAGACATTGTAAAGACAAATATGTTGGACATGTGCTATCCAAGAAAGAGTCCACCTCTAGAAGGTATGTGCCTTTATGAAGAACTTCAACATTACAAATACAAAAGGAATGTGACAGAATTTATAGAGGGAGGAAAATATGCTGTAGTTGGGTGTCTCAGTTGTTTGATGAGACATTGCAAAGGAAATCTAGTTAATCACAGAAAACTGAGTTGTCAAACTGAAGGCACTTTTGCAGCTGTTCAAGTCTTGGCCTGCAAAATTAGAACTACTTGCAGACTACGAGTGCTATGAAGACTCTTTCAGTGTTCTAAAAGACAGTATTCAGTGTCCAATCTTTTCAAACAATTTGCAAATATTGAAAGATGAGATTGAAAAGGAAGAAACAATTGCTACTGAGGTAGCTAAAGATAGTTTCTCAAAGCAGCCAAAGTCCAAGACCACTGTGTCAAGATCCTTCTTGGACAGTCACTTATTTAACATGAAACAGCTATGAGTGAGTTGGAGACTGCAATGCAACAAGCAAGAGAGGAAAGTGTGGATTATGAACACCTAGTAGCACAACTGAGTGATGAATATAAAGAAATGTATATTGAAGTAAATGTAAATTAGAGCATGGATTTCAGCACAAGAAAAAATAATGCGAATGCTCTTTATTCAAACCAATTTACCATACATCAGTGGTCAAGCTGGCACTGGGAATAGCTTTTTCTTTAAAGTTCTAACAACTTATCTACAACTAGCAGCCCGCCCCAGCGTTGCCTGGGGCAGAAAGGGGCTGGGGGCAGTACACCCGCTCCCGCCCTGACCCCTTCCCTCACTGACTCCCTCCCGCCCGACTCACTCGCGCCCCCCTCCTACCCCGACTCACTCGCGCCCCCCTCCCGCCCGACTCACTCGCGCTCTGACATTTTCCTTTACTGCTGCCTCCTTCTTGCCTCCCCCTGCATCGCACAGTCTCACACTGAACTTTCCCTTTCCTTACCTGTGCCACCGCTCCTCACTGCACAGCCGCTCGTCACTGCACCGCCGCTCCTCCTTCGTCGTCATCACGCACGTCGCGGTCATCACACACGTCACGTCGCGGACAGCGCTAGGTCGCGGCTGGCACTACTTTCAGGGGACTACTTTGTTTACAAACGTAATTTTTTGTATTTACTCTTTTTTTATTTATATAGCCTATGTCCATCTACACACCCTGACATTTTCATAGATGTATCTGGTGTGTAGATTGGCGCTGTGGTTCCCGAGTTTACCTGGCCAAAAGGTGCAAGTTCTCTCTTTGTAATAGTAGTATACATAGACCACATAATAAAATTTATCAAGTGTAGTAACAGCACCAACTGGCTTAGCTGCACACAGTATTAAAGGAATTACTTTACACCTCCTCAGGTCCTGATCTCGTAGACGCAATCCCCGAGGGCTATGCTCTAATTAGGATGGACAGAGTTGGGCGAAGAGGAGGAGGGTTAGGTATACTACACAAAAGCTCCTCCATCTGTCGAACTGAATGCCTTTCTACTCCTTCAGACTCATTTCAGGCCATGTACTTCTCCATTAACTCTACTCCCTCAGTCTCCTTCTCCGGCCTCCTATTCTACAGGCCTCCAGGTCCCAGATGTGCCTTTAGCCAAGACCTGATGAAGGTATTAGAATCTTTTATTGATAGACCCAACATCACCCTTTTAGGCGATTTTAATAGCCATCTGTAAAATATGAGTTCCAGAGACACCTCTTCCCTGGTGGAAACCCTAGGCTCATGCCGCCTGACTCAACTTGTGGATAGCTCCACTCATTTAGCGGGTCACACGCTGGATGAAGTCTTCTCCAATGATCCCAGACTGAAGACAAGCACCCCAATCCCACTTGCTTGGTCAGATCACTTGGCGGTCACCCTGGAGTTTAAATTCCACCATTCTGTCTCCTCCTTTTCGGACCCTAGGAGATGGGAACTTAGAAGGAATTTTAAGGAGGTTAATAATGAAACACTAGCTCCATTAATGAACAGGTTTAGGCCTTTCACAATGAGAGATACTAACTCCGCTGCTCTTGAATTTTCAAACACCATTTCGGGGGCGTGGACATCTTGGCCCCTGCCAAAGAGCACTACTCTGCTAGAAAGAGGCCGTCAGCACCCTGGTTTTCAGATAGGCTCAGGTTGCTAAGGCAGGGATGCAGAAAACAGGAGAGGCTCTGGCGGGCTCATCTTGATCCCAAGGAGAAAGAACAACATAAACGTCTCCTTAAAGAATACAAGCTGGCAATAATTGAGGAACAGAGGGCTCATTTTGTTAACCTGATTGTCTCCCTGAACTCTTCCAGAGACCTGTTTAAGATTATAGACTCCCTCTCCGCCCCTCAGGCTGTGGACCCCATAGTGGAAACCCAGGAGCTCTGTGATAGAATCCCGATTTTCTTCCATACTAAAATTGCAGATATCTATAACTCCCTTGAATCCCTCAACTTAGAGCTGGGTTCTCCTTCTTGCCCTGCCCCTCCCACAGCTGGATGTCGGGCAAATGGACCCTGTGCTAGCCTCCTTAATTTCCCTCTCCTTACCTTGGAGGGGATTAACCAGCTCCTCAACAACACCAAATCTGGCTCCCCTCTGGACCCTTTCACACTTAAGGTCTTTAAGGCCTGTAGGGAAGTGGCTATTCCTCTCCTTTTAGAGGTGATGAATTTAGCAATTACGGAGAGAATCTTCCCTCTCTCATGGAAGATGGCGATCGGTAAACCTCTCCTGAAGAAGGCCACTTTGGACCCTGGGATTTTGAAAAACTTTCGACCTATTTCTTTGCTACCTGCACCTGCAAAAATATTTGAATCGCATCTTAACTGTCACCTAAGCTCCTTCTTGGATGACTCCAGCTTGCTAGACACATCACAACATGGCTTTCAAAGAGCCCAAAGTACCGAATCTGCCCTCACTGTGGTCATTAATAACATCCGCTTGAAGGTCGATAAGGGCCATACCACTCTTCTGGTCCTGCTTCACCTCACCGCGGCCTTCAACACCCTGTCTCCCTCTGTCCTGGTCTCACGACTCAGGGAGATAGGAGTCGGAGGCCCAGCTCTGAGCCTCTTGGCCTCTTTCCTTAATCAAAGAGAACAGAGGGTGAAGTTGGGCGAATCCCTCTCTCCCTCTAAACCTGTGCAGTGTGGGGTCCCCCAGGGATCCTCTTTAAGTCCCACACTCTTTAACATCTATGTGGCCCCACTTGCCAGGGTAGTGGGATCTTTTGGGTTTGCGGTGCTGTCATATGCCGACGACACCCAAATTATGGTCTCCCTAACACAGTCTGTGAGTGACTCTGCCCTGAACTTCAGGAACTGCATGGAGGCAGTATCCCAATGGATGATCCAGAACTTCCTGAAGTTAAACGGAGTGAATACAGAGATCTTGATCTTTGGGGGCAACCAGGACGTCTGGTCGAGCGACTGGTGGCCTGCGTCCCTTGGGGATTGCCCCTTCCCTCTCAATCCGCCAGGAATCTGGGAGTACTGATAGATACCTCACTCTCCTTTGACCGTCAGGTTAGTAGGACTGTTTCCACCTGCTGTGGTATCATCAGGATCCTCAGAAAGATCGCCCACTATCTCTCCCCTGATGCCCAGAAGCAAGTCACTATATCACTCGTCTCTTCGAGACTGGATTACTGCAATGCGCTCTATTTGGGTATTAATAAGAGTCTCATCCAGTGCCTGCAGATAATGCAAAATGCAGCGGCCAAGATGGTAATCAATCTTCCTAGACTTTCTTCAGCTTCTTTGGCCAGGAAGAACCTGCATTGGCTGCCTATCCAGTCTAGGATCTCTTTCAAGATCCTTTGTCTAGCTCATTGGGCAGTGTATGGCTCTGGCCCAGAGGGTATCAGGTCCCTCCTACACTCTTACTCTCCCAGCAGAGCTCTCCGCTCATCTAACAAAATTCTTCTTTCAGTTCCTAGATTTGGGAAAGCAAGGTGGGGAGGTAGAGCCTTCTCTACCCTGGTGTCTAGGCTCTGGAATTCCCTTCCCCCTGAACTGGCAGGACAACCCTCTCTTGCGCTTTTCCGTAAAGCATTAAAAACGTGTTTTTTTGTAGAGGCTTACCCGTAATTGTGCACTAGGAGAATTTTAGACTGTATGACTTTATTGGCTCCTTGATGCCCTTGGGCTAAGTTGGGCAGTACAAGTCTCCTTTCATTCATTCATTCATTCATTCATTCATTCACACCAACTAATTATGCTACCTGTTAAACATGACAATAAGCTGGAATACCATAAGGTTTCTGGTGAAGTTTGGCATGAGGTGTCAAGAGTATGGAAGAACCTGAAGCTTTCAATCATCGATGAGGTGAGCATGGTTTCAACTCAATGCTTGCCTTCGTACACTTAAGAATGCAGCAGATTTCAAAAACAGAGTATGATATGCTCTTTGGAGGAAGGCATTTAATTGTCTTTGGTGACCTACTGCAACTCACCCCTGTGAGAGGGCTGCCTATTATCAAGACACTTCTAGATGATGAAAAAAGACATTCTTTTGGGAAGTATTGGCAAGGTAAATATTTAGTTAAACTTTGATTACAAGGAACTAGTGAAGAATAATGTTTAATTTAATTGAAATTGCTTATTTCAACTTCAACGAACAATTAACAATGCTGGAGAAAGAAGATATTTTGGAAATTACAGCTATCGATAAAATTGAAAACCAGGGAGTAAAAATACTACTAACAGAAACTACAAGCAAAATTGGTTTCTTTGGAGAAATCTTTATTGAGGACTGCAGGATTAGAAAAGTGTTTACGTGTGTGCAAAAAACTGGAGTAATTTTGCGGGGTAACTTAGATGTGGAGGAAGGGTTCGTAAATGCTACTATGGGCAACGTTATTGATTTAATTAATTTTCTAAATAGGGATGACGTTGAGTACTTAGCCATAAAATTTGATCAGATTGATAACGTGAAGCAAATTGGCCAATGTATTGTATATTTGTTGCTTGTGAAGGACTTATATGTGTGACGGTAAAATTTTCCAGTGTTTTTAGCATATGCTGTAATTATCCACAAACTCAGGTTTTAAGTGTAGAAACAGCTTTTAATAACATTGGAAGTACAGTATTTAAAGAAGGAATGTCATATGTAGCAGTATCCCAAGTGAGAACATTGTCTGTTTTTTTTTAGCTGAATTTGATAATAAGAAAGGTAGTGCTGATGCAAGCTATGTTAGAGAGTACAATCGGTTAAAAAGTCTATATGCTCCTCATTTAGGTCAGTACTCTACTTATGACTAATGGGTAATCTGTCCATAACTGAAGCTTACAAAAGAGACAACTGATGTACAAGAAAATGAAGCAAACTAGCACAAGCTGGAAGGTGTCAAGAAGAAAAAAAACATGAAAATGTGGAAGATATCGTAAGATAACAGTTGAAAAACAGTTCAGGTGTCAACTGCTATGCAAATATTGTTCTCAATGTACTGTTTCATTTATCGCATCTTGTCAATCAAATTGAAGAAAAATGAGATAAGAGATTGTGTTTGGCACTGTATCATTTGCTCCAACGCTTACTTAGTGACAGATCGGTAATACATTGTGCTTCAGGCATTCAATGTCTTTTATATAGATGGTGGATCACTAATATGTACTCTCAATGCTCAACAAGACGCACACAAATGTGTAATGGCCATGCTTGGAGTACTAGAAGAAGGAGAAATACATATTGATGACTTAATTGGATTTAGTTTAAAATGGAACCATAACTGTGAATATTGCTTATTTACAACCACATCTCAAATAAATACAAAGCAATTCCTTACTTAACACTATCAGATTGCAAACTGCCTTACAAGAGACTGATTTCAAACAGAAACCAAAATATGTCTTGCCCAAATTGTAGATCAGATGTTATCTCTACATTGCATCTACAAAGAAGTGGCAAATAACTTACATTATTGTTACAATGATGCAGAGCAGATGGATCTAAACTGGAAAATGAAATTGCAACCTTTAAAGCTTGACAAATATCAATTTCTGGAAGAACTTATACTACTAAAGCTATTACCTTTCACAAAGGAGTTAATGCAATATCTGCACACTACACTGTCTATTAACACCTTGCCTGCTGCGCGAATTCCGTACCGGTGCTAAATATTCCGATCGCGGGGGTGGTCGTGGCGGCTCTCAGCCGTCATCAGCACACGCCCACCGTGACTGGGAGCCGTCATGAGAACTGTAGTGGTTAAGAAGTGAAAGTGATTTGACAGAATGGAATGACACCAACCTTGCATTCAAACTAAAATTGCCTTTCAAACTACAAAATCCTTACCTCTTGTTTCTCCAACCAAAGTTTTAAAGAATATTTATTGTGAAAATGAATATGTGCTGTTTCTTGTACGTGGATCATCATAGCATTAGACATCATTCGGCCTATCAGGGGTAATGTCTTAAAAAAGTTCTCCAAAATTCAAATGCCATTTGTCGTCAACAAATACGTTGATATATCAAGTGGATACAACACTCTCTAATAAAAGGCTGCAATAGAACACAATGGCACACTAGAGACAATGGAATCACAGTAAGCTTAAATTGACACCAAAACTACCTTTCAACCTTTGAATTTGTTACCTCTTGTTTCTTCAACAAAACGTCTATGTACTATTTCTAGATAAAAAGTAAAATATTGTATTTTATCTACATGGCTGAACATGGTTCTAGACATTAGTTAGCTTAAGTGAGGTGATATTTTGAAAAGGATCTCCAAATTTCAAGTGGTGATTACATTTGTTAGTAGTTGAGCACAAGGTATAATAATTAAGGGAAATGTTTTAATGTACATTAGTTTACATTAGTGTAATATACTGTCACAACATGAGCAATGTATGCTGTCATGTTTCTTGTATATTGTAAGTCAAATACTAACTTATATATCTATCCTTTGTCTTTAATAAAAAAGGTTTTGGAGTGATATGTGTCTAGATGTATCAAGATACATCTACTGCTACAGACAAATTTATTTCACATATTGATGCAGAGGGTCTTCATGTATAAAAAGCAGTTGATATCCCTTCCGGCCAGCTTCTTTTATGAGCTAGGGATGCTGGGAAACTCCCATGCAATTGATTTCTGCTTTTATGAGGTCTGGCTACTATTCCTACACATACCCAGGCATCCTCTTACTCACTCATAAAGTCACTCATGTACCCTTTCACACACTTATAGAGAGGTCACACACAGTTATCACCAAAAAAGGCACTCAAACATTCACTCACCCATAAACCACTCACACACCTACTCACTTTCCGATAGAACCACTGACAGATGCAGTCACTCACTAATAGAGGCACTCTGCTACTCCCTCGGTCACCCATGCAACTACTCACACACTTTGTTAGTCACTCATGCAACTACTAATACACCCAGCCACTCAATCAAACAGCCTCTAAGATCATCCAATACACACTCCTATACAATCAGTCACTTACTCATATAACCACGAACACACCCACTTACCGATACAGCCACTCAACATCCACTCACTCACCCATACAGGTGCTCCTGCACCTTCTCACTCATCCATATAGCAGTCATGCAGCTACTAACTCACACATACACCCACTCACACTGCCACTCACTCACCCATAGAATTAATCACACACTCACTCATTCAATCAATTCAAGAGACAGTCAGGTACCCACTCACTTCATCACCCATACAGTCACTCATATACCCTGTCACTCACTCATACAACCACTCACATACCCACTCACTCATACAGGCACCCAGCAACCACTCATCCACCCATAGAAACACTCACATACCCTCTCACTCACCTGTATAGTCCATTTTGCAGTCTCTCACTCATTCATAAAGCCAGTCACAGAGCCACTCAATCACCAATTGAGTTACTCACAGATTCACTCTTACATCAATGCAGCCACGTCACCACCCTGCAACTCATGAATCTATCTACTCATACAACCTCTCATCCACCCACTCTATCCATACAATCACTCATGCAACCTATCACTCTTTCTTACAAAATCTAACACACTCATTTACACATCCATTCAGCCATTGAGGCAGCCTCTCACTCACCCATATAGTTAGTTACACACCCAATAATTTACTAAAACAGCCAGTCACACAACCACTCACTCAACCTTTCAGTTACACATGCTCTCACTCACTCACCCATGCAGGCAGTCTTCCACTTGCTCACTCATCTATATAGCTACTCATACAGCCTCTTACTCACTCATACAGCCATTCATACACCCTCTCACTCACTCATATTGGCCCTCATGCACCCATTCTATATCATACAACCACAAATCCAATGTATCTCTAACTCACACAACCACTAACACACCCACCTACTTAACCATACAGCCACTTAACACCCACTCACAAACCCATACAGGTAGTAACACAGCCAATCACTCACCCATACAGCCACTCACACAGCTACTCACTCACCCATAGAGTTGCTCAAATACTCACTCACTCAATCATGCAGCCAGTTATGTACCAACTCACTCACCCATACCGTTACTCATGATCCCGGTCACTCACTCATTCAACACTCAGAGACCCACTCACCCATACAACTACTCAAAAACCACTCACTCACCCATACAGGCACCTATGCTCCTCACACTCATCCATATAGCCATACATGCAGCTACCCTCTCAACCATACAGGCACTGAGACACTATTACATACCCATACACACACATAATCATTCACCTTCACAACCACTTATCCACCCTCTCACTTAACCATATAGCTACCGATACAGCCTTTCACTGACTCATTCAGATAGTCACACACCAAGTTACTCACCAAAACAGCCACTCACCCACACAATCACTCACACAAATAGCCACTCACACCCACTTATCTATACAACTATTCACAGACGTACTCACGCACTGATATAGGCACTCATACATGCACTTACTCACCCTTGTAATGTACTCACTCACCCATAAAGTCACACGCACACTTACTCAGCCTCCCATAAAGAAAGTCATGTACCCTTTCACTCTCCCGTACAGCTATTCACACACCCACTTACTCACCGACAGAGCGACTCACACACACAGTCACTCGCCCATATACTCATTCACGCATCCAGTCACTCACCTACACAATCATTTTCAGACATACTTACTCACCCATAGTCACTCATAGATGCACTTGTTCATACATTGAATCATTTACACAACCATATAATCATTTAAACACTCAGCACCTTACTAAAGACACATGTACCCTGTTACAAACATATATTTACCATATACATTTTATTTCTTAAACTGAAATGGGTGGCTCTAACAGGAACTGCTTTTAAAAAAACATTTTTGGCGATTTTTAACAATGTTTTTTTTTTTAACTAAAACGAACTTTAGAACAACAAGCACACAAAAACTGAAGTGCTGTACTACTCAAAAAAACAAAATTAACAATTGTATACATTAATATTCTACAAAAGAGTAGGCACAGCTTGTTCACCTACACTAAGGATTGCTCTGCAAATTGGGCAAAAAATGCTAACTTTAGTGAACTCCAAAATGGTATTCAGAATGCCTGATTTCTCCAGAAGCAGATGACGTGGTTGTTTCTCCTGCACCAACAGAACTTCCTTCTTGGCTCTTCAATCTTTCCATTTTGGCTCTTGCCAGACGGGTTCCATGCATAGTGTGCAAATGTTTATACATGTTTGATGTACCAGAAGAGTACTTCTTTTCATTTTTGCGTTACAGAACCTTCTGGCACAGAGTGCACATTACTTTACATGAATTTACTTTCTTTTCTCGCGCCGGAATGCAAAAAACTTCCAAACAATGCTTTCTCTTTTTTCTTTGTACTCTCTTCTTCTTCCACTGAAGCATTGTCTTGTTGCTTCCCAGGATCTCCTGCAGCAGATGTAATCTTCAATTGGTGAAAGAAAACAAAGTGAAATTACAAAATGGTGACTGCCTATAGGAAAGTGTGAAAACTCACACCCACTCCTAAAACTTGGAAGAAAGGGTGTGGGGTCTTCTGTCGCAGGGATTCCGGGCTCAAACAGAACTGTGCATAGAGGCGTGGAACCTCTGTGAATTAGGATGTCCCAAAACTCACCTTAGTACCCAAAAATCCCCTACCAGACTAGCTACAGTCTCTCATTGGTTATCATAAACTCCCAATGCTTAGACAAACCAGAACATGAACTTAGTACACCTCAGGTAACGTGGAACACATGATCACTCTTTTGTTATACTATCATTTCAATCCAGAACATGGAGTAAAAGAGGACACGTGCATATTTGAAATGTTTATTCACTAATGCAGTGCTCTCAAGCACAGTATCTTAGCTAATACAAGCAAACATATTAAAAGTAATCAGCATAGTCACTAGTCCATAGAACACAAACGGTGAAAGCATAGTATTATGCTAAAATGAATAGGGTTTAACAAAACCTAATTCTCACCCTCCCTAGCTAGTATATTATATTATATCTAAGAAGGTCTCTTGTGGGTTTTAGCAGAGCGGCCCCATACCTCAGGATCCTAGTGGTAAGGGATCACATCATCAGCAACCAGCTCTCTGCATGTGAGGCACCATCAAGTGTGTACGTATGCTCTTGTGCAAAGCAATATAAAACGCGCCTAAAGCCAGAACTTGGCTGCAGCTGCATGTATGTTATGTCTAGGAACGTGCGAAAATCAGTGCTCATAACAACTACTGTGTTGAGATATCCTTGAAGGTTTCAGCACTCACTGTACAGACACAGCTAGCCAAGAAAGACTGATATCAGTGCAACAACATATTATTCTCGCATGAATCGAAAACATTTTACTAGGCTCAAAGGTAAAGCAGTAGATATGTGTTGTGTGCAAGAGCAGCAGAAAGGTAAAATGGCGTTTAAACTCCTAAAAACCTCATGCTAACTTAAAACAGTATTCAGGCTACATATATCAATATATCACCCTCCCTTGATCCGAGCACGTATCAGATAAGATAAGATAAGAAAAGGGACTCAATTGTTGAAATCAGAGTTCAATAAAACGTTCAGTACGAAATCGAGTAGGTGAGGAAAAAATGTTGTCCGCCCAAAAATCTAAAATCTCACCAGCACGACATTGCAATTTCCACTGTCAGTAAAGCCAACAGGTCTGATTAAAAAAAAATGTCCATCATATTTCGGAAAAAATCTGAGAGAAGAAAAAAATCATGACATCAAAGGCCTCAATAGCAGTTAGCCTAAAACTGAGTATGCAAAATAAGCAGCAACCGCTTCCAAAAGGAAGTCACTGTTATCATCCGAAAACAACTCAGCCATCCAATTTAATAGAGAGAAAGAACATACATGCTCTTCAATTACCGGAGCCTCTAGTACCATCAGAGGACAACTCGGTGGGTTCTCAATGAAGCTGTGTGCCAAGAAATCTTGCGCCGCTGAGAATATATTCCAACGGCCCAGAACTACATGCATCGCTGCAAAGGCCATAATCCCTCTGTCAGAACAAAGCAATTCATGAACAACTAAGGGACTCATGAGATGATCATAATCCACTTCAGGAGACACCAAATTGCAGAGACACAAATCCAGGGCCCACATGAAATCACAGCTCAGGCAATGAAATACAGGCTGGACACAGGTGAAATAGGAAAATCGAAACGATAATCCACAGGATGCACTCAGGGTGGCAAGTGGCAGCACACCATAGTATTCAAGCATCCTGTTGCGAAACAGTGCTAACTGCTCCCGCTCGTTTGCGAACACAGGACGGGCATCCATTTTTAATTAAACAAAACAGAAATAAAAAACCAGCAGCCAGCGCCAGTAGAACAGGAAGTCCACCAAATAGGCTGGACTATCGAGTGGAAGAAAGCAGGAATGACTCGACCACTGCTTACTACTTTAAAAAAATGAGCCAGCCCCGAAGTGGAGGATGTGTTAAAGATTGTATGAATCAGCTCACCAAAATGTAAAGGAAGGTCAGTATTTAACAAGGCATGCACTTATGTGCGAGTGTTAGCTACGTGAAGGACAAATGTTTCTCGAGCAGATGTCAGGGCAACTTCCTTCTGTGACAATAAGGCTCTTATTCTGCTCATCTTATTGAACTCAGACTTCAAGGCCGGAATCCTCGGCCAGATGGAAACAACCAGGTTCCCATGCGGGGGTGGATACAGCACATTTTTACAGAAAACCACACGCTCACTGACTGTTACAACATAAGCTATGCCTTTCAATAACCCACAACAATCCTCATTATTCAAAAGTAAATAACTCCTGTTTGCCAACAAGGTGAAAGTCTGGACTATAGCAGGCACTGGTGTACCTTTCAAAACACATGCCAAATTAGGGCGGTCTTGATTACAAGAACCATGCAATTGGATGTGTCTACACATCAACGAGTGATCCGGCATTTCTGTACACTCATCACCTTTCAGATAAACCTCTTTCCCATCTCTAAGACACCTATAAGTGAAGGGGAGTGACCAGGCTTCAGGTAAGTAGGAGGTGCCTAGCGTTTCGTACCTGCCTATCGCAAAATACTTCATACAATTCGTAAACTGTAAAAGCGCAAAAGGTGAAGTAATCAACCTGTGGATTAGCCACGTTGCAGCCGTGGCCTCTGCCACTGAAAAGGGCAAAGACTCTAAGCGTTCAATGTGTAACATTGAAAAAGAAGCATCTCTCATAGAAAGCAAACGTTTTTCAGTTAGATTGAAAGGTGCAAACAGAGATGTGACATTAACATAGGTCCAAGGCACTTTTCCATTTTTCAGCGTCTGCAAGGTCCACGCAAACTGCATAACAGAATGCAATTGATTTTGACCATGGTTCAAAACAGACACTTCATCTTGTACAATTTCAACAACAGACAAAACAATATTATCCAATGTGTAAATTCGGGAGGAGAAGGTATTTATGCTGTTGTCCACAACTGCAAGCACTTTTTCTAAATTAGCTTAGTCGATAGCCCTAAGGCGGGTAGCCGCTTCAATCTGTGATGTTTTCCAGAGTTCATTATAAATGGCATAGATCCATCTTTTAGATCCACCTTTAGCCGGGCCCTTTATGAAATCATTCAAGTCAACCTTGTCGGTCAGTTTAGATAGATGCATTTCAACTGATGCTAATGTAGAGTGTTTGAGCCAATTCTGACACGATTTGCCTACAGAATAAGTGGTCACATAATGGTCACTCTCAAAACGGGGATCCACTCTGAACTGTGTAAAACCCTCAGCAAGGCCCAAAAACCTATGCTGGCACGAATCTGCACTTCTGTGCCACATCAATCAACCCTTGGGATCCAAACTGGATATGTTAAAGGATGCATTTAGCAAAAGGGTCTGCAACTCTCTAATTGAAAGTTTAGTATAATTTTCCCAACCCGAATATTCTTCCAAATCAGGGAAGTAAGGAGTATTTAATTTTTTAGAAGTAGCCAATCCAAAGCATGTTGTCTGTGAGATGGTAGAATTCAAAAACAACATATGATTTGGGATGAGACATGTACGATGCAAAGCCTCAGTGCCTTGTACCTACCAACTCTTAGAACCCCAAACTGATTTAAGGTCAATAGTTTCCTTCCATAACTCGTAGCCACCAACAGCCAGCTGGTCTAGAAAAGACTTCAAATACAATAACTTAGTATCGGTAAGTCTAACTTTGGACATGGATTTATCTGTCATTTTAAAACAAAAGGAGGAGGGATTGGACTGATTAAAGTCAGTAAAATAAGTGTACTTTTTCAAAAACGTGTATGAGTTGCCTCTTAAAGGGGCTGGGCAATGTTCCCACTGGGTATAATTCACAGAACTTCTCCTAGAATTAGTTTTGTGCAAGTAATGATTGCCAAAATGTTGGAAGCAAAACAAATTCCCATAATTTGCAGATTCTAAATACAAATCTTCAGCATCAAGGCAGCATAATATTTCAAATCAGCAAATAAAGCCTCTACAGCCTGAACATCCCAATCGTCAGAACGTATGATCACAGGCACAAATATGGTGACAATCACATAGAGATGCTGCAACATGCACCTCCAGACAACAAATGGCCTCAGATTTCACGCGAAACATACAGACCAGGTCAGCTATGGAGTGGAACAGCCACAACCATCACACGCCTTTTGGTTTCTATGAAAATGTTAACACTAAGTACATTAGGAACATTAATAACTTCAGTTGGACCATGGATTTGAAATTTAACTGCAACCCAGACTATTCCATCCAGGACAGGCCACACAGTGATGTTAACGAATGTCAAGTCTCTTTTCAATCTGGGGCTGAATGTGATGAGGAGAGGGGAGCCAAAGTTCCATTCAGATGGCTAATGCATATTCTTTCCTCGACATAATGTCCATTTATAAGTCGAAAAAAATAAAACACAAAACCAATTGACATAAAAAGATAGAGAGCAAAAAGCCCCAGCCAAATGTAAGTCCAAGGGGGAATCAAAACATGTTTTTTAAATAATGTCGCGTAAGCTCTCAGCCTTGTGGGCTTGTCCGACGTGTGAGAAACAGAGTCAAAAGAAAATCTGGATTCAGTGGCTAAACGAGTTTGCAAATCAGGCATCGATAAGTCAGTTGGGTAGGTGTAGTCTGTATCATCAGGGAGAGTACCAGGAAAAGCACTCAATAAAGGACTGGAAACTGCAGGCATCTCAAGGACCACCTCCGGTACACAATCCGAAGCAGTGGCCAAAACAGAATTTCTCACTATCGATGGACATGAGACCGCCGCTATCATGCTAAGATGAATCGGCAACTCCGTGTATTTTGACATTGTCAATGGAGATATACCTGTTCTCTTAACGACCTGGAAGTGGTGGTAAAATGACTGTTCTTGTGCCCTTCACTCCAAGCACAGGAACCAGGGCATGGTATGAGGGTCCAAATTCCTTTTTGTTATCGATCTTCTCCCGAACCAGTTCTCCAACTTGGGGTAGCCAGCCAACTACCGGGATCTGCAACGCATCATCCGAGGTGGAGGGCAAATGTTCCTTTGCAAGACTGTCTCTGGTCTCTTGTAGAGTCTGTAAAACATTGCAATGTTCATCTAAGTCAAAGGAGGCACCCGAACCGACCGCGTCTAGACGGTCAAGGTCCGGGGCATACATCTTGATACCAAAGAGCATTTCGTATGGGGTCCGCCCACCCAGAGACCTTCTTGGGAGATTATTAAGAGCACACTGCACGCCATTGAGATGGAATCCAACTCGCAGGAAGGAAGGGGGGGGGCGGAGTGATCAGCGAATGTTGAAGCACTCAGTGTTCTGTAGAATACCCCTCACACACCAAAAGGCCCCTTGGTGTCATGCTTCATCATTGGGGTCCTCGCACCCCTCTATCGGGATGCGGCGTGCTACGACCTGCGACTACGCGGGAGCACTTATAGGGATGACTATGTGTGGTGTGCGGTGTGTGGGGTATATTGTCATAAGTGAGTGGTGGGATGTGGTGAAAAATTAAAAAGTACCTGGCACATGAGTGTAAAAGAATTTTTTTTATTCTGAACTCTGGCTGGTACTATTAAAAGAAGTGCAGTGTGAGGTCGAACCTGTTGATTTAAGGAACAGGACCTCTGGTGTGCGTTGTCGACATGTTTCGGAGACAGGCTCCTTTCTTCAGGACGGGGGCACAACCTCCCCACCTTACTCACGTCGTGTTTTTAATAAAAAATAGTGTATTTACAAAAAAGTGACAATATTTTAGGCTAAGTGTTCCTACAGCGGTCTGCTACAGGTACAATGACCTGCAGAAAGACAAAAAAGAACAACTAATGGTTACCCATGTAGCGGGTAGTTCAAGCAGGTGCAGTCACCTGGAACCTCACCATATGCTTGTATTAAGCCTGTTAAAAAGGAAAAGTACTCACAACACAAACAACATAAAACACAGAAGATACTAGTAGTTATACTTATTTGCAGTCATACTTGTGAAGCTTGCTTGTGGGCTTCATGAGCAGAAAAAGGACGTCAGGGGTGTTGCATAATATGCAATCTGTAGTGAAGAATGATACAGGTTTTAATTAATCATTCTCACTTACTTAGGCGGGAGAAACCTGATGGTGGTTATCCAGTTGTTATGCTGCATGATACTCACATGATCGGGACGCTTTGATCACCGTCTTACCCCTAGCGCTGCTCCGCTGATATGAGGTGGTAGACTAGTTAGATCTAAGCATGGGCGAATTTTGCGAATCTCGCGTTCGCGAATTTTGCGGATTTGCGAACTCGCAATTCGCAAAATCCGCGAATTCTCGCGAATTTGCGGATTTTTTTTTGTGTGTTCGCGCGGGTTTCTGCCAGTTCGCGAGGGTTTTGTACAATTTCGCAAACGCGAACTTACCTGTCGGGTCGCAAGTTTCGCGAACTTGTTGTTTCTACGTGTCCAGCCTGTTTGGGACACTCTTCTTCATCACTGCCACTCTCTGTCACCACTGCCACTCTCTGACTACTCATGCCACCCTCTGGCCCACCCATGCCACCCTCTGTTTCATCACAGCACCCTCTGGTTGTCCAGTCAGTGTACATTATTGTGGCAAAGCAAGCACACCTTCCCTGCCTCAAGTGACCTGAATTAATTTGGGGCTGATTAATGTGTCACAGAATATTTTTTTAGCTGGCACCTGCTTCCTTAGTGCTTCCTGATTAGTGATCCTTTGCACTTGCTAAGTGCTTTCATTGTTGCAAAATTAGTTACAACACCTGCCCTGCCCCAACTGACAATAATGAATTAGGGGCTGATTAATGGATTTGAACTTCCAGCCTGGCTCCTGCTTGTCTCCCTTAGCTGTAATTCAGGACCTTTGTGGCATATGTGTAACTATTCTGAGGTTCAGAGCAGGGTCACATAATAGTTGCAACTGGCAACTGAACTCTGGAGGGGCCCCTCAGGAAGCACTACAGGAAATGGCTACTAATGATGAGCCTGAACTTTTGAACCTGGTAAGTAGTTTCAGTTTTGCTAAGATCGTATTTCTGCAATTTTGCGCTTATTCGCGGGGCGCGAAGTTGTACTGGGAAGCCGCGAACTCACGCGAACAGTGCGAGCAAGCCATAAAATCCGCTGCTCGCGGATTTGCGGATTTTGCGGGAGATTCGCGAATCTCGCGGATTGCGAATTTACCGCAAATCCGCAAAATCCGCGAGCGAAACGGATTTTCCGCCCATGCTTAGTTAGATCTATTTATACCTTGAAAAACCATAGGGCGGAAGGATCTATGTGACCATATATGGGTGTTCCGGTTTTTAAGTATGTGCCCATGTATGGAGTATCCGCTCATCCACCATACATAATCCTTGTATGTCAAATGTGGGTTCTCACAGGATCAGCGTCTTGCTAGACGGATGTTGCGCATGCGTGTGGATATCTGTCTTGTATTCCGCACATGCGTAGTAGGCCAAGGTGTTTATTGTGTGACGCTAATGTGTGAGTCTAGCGCACGCGTGTTAGTTTCATATGGGTACGTCAACAGAAGTTAGTTTTGGTCCATGAAGACCTTGCAACCTTGTGTCTTGTCGTTGTAATGATCATCTCTTAGTTGGACAGTTGGTTCCAGGGTACATCATCATTCAGCCCTGTTAAGTGGGTCCCAAGTCTGAACACCCATCTTTGTTCTTTTTGGAAAAGACCAGCGTCTGTGGGTAGTTGTTCTATAATGGTCCACTTGAGATCGTTAACGCAATGTTGTGCAGTCAGAAAATGGGTGGCCATTTTTGTTGTGCTCTTTTTACAGCGCACGTTGCTCTTGTGCTCGTTCATTCTTGTTTTCATTGCACGTGTAGTCATGCCTACAAACTCAAGGTTGCATGGGCACCTTATGAGATAGACCACATTTTTAGAGTTGCAATTGGTGAATCTCCTTTGATCCCAGGTGGTACCATTGTGGAAGGTGAGTTGAGTGCTTTTTTCTGTCAAGTGGCAGCTACTGCAATTCCCGCATGGGAAATGACCCTGGATGCCTATAGATGGTTGTGAGGCAATGGTTGTTGATCTTGGTCTGGTATGTACCAGCATATCTCTGAGATTCCGTCCCCTGCGGTGAGCAAATAATGGTTTTTCAAAGTTCAGTTTGCCACAAGTTAGTATCCTCCAATGTTTATTAACGATTTTGGATACCTCGTTGGACATTGTGTTGAATGTCGTCACACATATAGGTCGTTTGCTCTCCTTCGGTTCTTTGCTTCTCTCCTCCAATAATGCCTCTCTATTGTTGTTCTTAGCCCTTTTCATTGCTTTGTCAATGATTCTGATTGGATACTCTCGCTGTTTCAACTTTTCTCTTAGGTCATTTGCCTGCTGTTTGAAATTGGACACATCTGTACAGTTACGCCTGAGGCGTAGAAATTGTCCGTACGGCAGGTTTTCTCGTAGGTGTCTGGTGTGAAAGCTGTCATATCTTAACAAGCAGTTTCTGGCTGTTGGCTTGAAGTGGGTAGTGGTTTTTAAAATTCCTTCCTCAGCGTAGATATTTAAATCCAAAAACACCAATGTGTTGTCAGAAATTGTGCTCGTGAAGTTCAGATAGGCGTTTTGGTTGTTCAGCCATAGTTGGAAGCTTTCGGCGGATTTTCGGTCACCCTCCCAAATGACAAGGACGTCATCTATGTACCTTCTCCAGCATTTTATATTTGATCTGTATGGATTCTGATCATGGAGAATTTTGGTAGTCTCAAGATGGTGTACATAGAGCCCTGCCAGGCTCGGGGCAAAAGTACTGCCCATGCTGGTCCCATGGCACTGTTGGTAGATGGTGGTTTTGTATTGAAAAAAGTTTTTTTGTAAAGCCAAAGAGATGCACTCCAGAACTAGCCCCCGTGGTGTTTGGTATTTCCATTGTGTGGAAAAAAGAACTTCTTCAATGATCACAAGTGTTTCGTCGTGCGGGAGGCTCGTATAGAGACTTTCTACATCTAAACTCATGAGCAGTTGAGTTTTTGGGTCGAAGGTTGTTTCTTGCAGGAGTTGTAAGACCGCTTTAGTGTCTTTTAGGTACGTGTTGGTGGATTGTACCAGAGGCCGAAGGAAGGCGTCTGCAAATTTAGACAAGGGTTCAAAAATTGAGCCGATACCGGACACAATCGGTCTACCCGGTGGATTGGTGAGGTTTTTATGGATCTTCGGGATGCAGTAGAAGTAGGGGATGCGGGGATTTTTCTGCTCCAAGAATTCCCCTTCCTTCTTACTCAGCCAATCATGTGCCAGTCCTTCTTCGATCAAACCTCCAATTTTTATCCTGAGGCTTTCTGTAGGGTCTTGTTGTAGGATCATGTAGTTACGTCGATCCGACAGTAGTCTCATACACTCGTTGTCATAAGCATCAATCGTTTGCAGGACAATTGCTCCCCCCTTGTCTGCCGGTTTTATAATGGTGTCAGTATCATCAGATAGGGCTTTTAAGGCTTGTTGTTCTTCCCTTGTCGTGTTATGGAAAACACGTGTAGAGGACACATCCAGTTTGTTGACTTCTGTCATGAGGGCTTTTTCAAAAGCTAGTAGCTCAATAGGGAGCAGTGCGTCAGGTGGAGTAAAGGTAGACTTTGGTCTGAGGCCTGTGTCTGTTGTTGTTGTCGTGGATGGTTTGTCCATGAAGTAGGCCTGTAATTTCAATTTCCGTATAAATTCCTGCATTTCAACGTTCACTTTAAAGATGTCTGGTCTCTGTGTGGGTACAAAGCCCAGGCCTTTATTTAGCACTTGTAGTTGTATCTCTGTCAAAGGTTTTTGAGTGAGATTCACCACTAGGTCCCTCTCTGGTTGCTGGTTGACGGTTGGTTGGGCAGGGAGCCTGTCATGCTCCTGGTTTGGCGAGAGTTCCCTTGGTCTTTTTCTTCCCACGAGACGTTGTTGCCCTTCCAGTTCTTTCCCCGTGTCCCATGGCGGGTACCTAAAAAAGGTTCGTACTCCAATGCAAGCATCAGAGCACGAAGCTCTGCTAATTGTGCGGTGCAGCCCCCTAGAGTCTGCGTGTGCACGACTCTGGACTTGAACTCATCGTTCACCATGGCACCTACCACAATTGAGCAAGCGGAAACGTAGGCGTGTTTAAAACCATGCGCAACCTGCGCCGAACCATCAGTGTATATGATGCAATGGAAATCCTCCGAAGGCCGCATAGCCAAGGGTGCAGCATGAACAAACTCATATTGCAAAAACTCCTGTGACCATAAGGAGGCATCAAAAATAAACGTGACGGGGGAGGAGCCTAGCCTGCAACCATGATGGCCGCCTGACTCCTCGGCTCCGCCGACCCGCCCGCTTTCCTTCCGAAACACCGCTGATCCTGACATCCATCCTGATAAAGCGTCGGCGTTTCGGAACCGGGTGGCGATCCTGATTCCGATGGTGTGCTCCCCGCTGTATATCTTGCGGCAGAACTGGCGATACGTCCCTACTTTCGTTCCAGCGTGGCGCGTGAGCGAACGGGTCTTTGTTCCCGGAGACGGCTGTCCCAGAACTCGACAACAGTGGATACTTGCAGCCGGAGGGACCGGCGGCTAGCGAGTTACTGTTGCAATTCCTTTCTTGTTACAGTGTACCGCCCGGCCCTGCGCACCTCTACGCTTGCTACCTGCAATTGTTGCCGGCGCTTTATTGTACTTCCCAATTGACTTGTGGCCGGCACTGGGAGCTTTATTGTTCTTTAGCGCTACGGTGGGTGCCATCTTTCACCGAGCGCTCAATATTTGGGACTGCCGACCCCGGAGGACTGATCGGAGAGCTCATTACGGTGCATGCTACATTGTAGCCGGGTCTTGGTGGCCAGGGACAGATTTGCGGTTGTCAACCCCGCGGCTGCTGTGCTTCGTGGATCTAATACTGGCGCTCTGTTATTGCGATGGGCACCGGTGGACATTTTCGAAGACGGCAACATGGCGGCGCCCTCTGGGTGCATGAAACTGCTGCTGAGGAACCTCTTGTGATTGCTGCTGTTCTGGGCGCTCTGAATAACCTGCGAGCTTCTATGCGTTTAAATGCCCAGGACCTAGAGGGCCGACTGGATACTATATTGCCCGCTGAGCCCCCACTTGGCGGTGCTGCTCATCATGCTCTGTGCGCCTTGCCCCATCCTGTGCTGGACGGTGGTTGCCAGTCTACCCAGACGTATGTGACGGCACTGGACGCCCAGGGAATAGTGGCCGCCGCGCTACCCTTTCAGGATGTGATGAGTAGATCCTATCCGTCGGCTGGAGGTTTCTTTTTGGACACCATGCTTTGTGTTTACTTTGTGGCCCCCCGGTGGGTCCCTTTGTCTCATCATGGGATTGTTGCTATGGTCCTGGCCGGTCAACTTTCAGGTACTGCTGCTGTGTTTCCACCGTTACTGGGTAGTTCTGCACTGTTTGGCTTCGCGTTGGACAGACCTCCGTGGATGGTGTTTGGCTTGGTTGTGGTCCTTACATTTGCGATTCCCGTCTAAGATGGCTGCTGCTCGACTGGACTTTATTGACTGGCTGGAACGACAGGGACAAGGCTGAAGATGTTTTCTCTTTCTTTACTTTGTTCTGCTGCGGACATTGCTGGTGATTAAATTGGACAGCTGGGGAGGTGAACGTTGGTGCGGTGTCGGGTTGGGGTCTGGGGAGGGGTGGCCGAGGGCGAATACATTGATTGCTTGTTTGTTTTATCTGGCCCTCCTCCGGTCTTCCTTCTCCTCCGGGGGTTGTCTTTCCCCCGTCTTTTCCCTTATGTGGGTACTCTTGGGGCGACAGGCACGTTAGTAGGGGGGGGTGGGCCGTAGCCTCTTCGACGTGCAGGGTGGGGGGGTTGGGGCTTGATTTTCCTTTCTCTTTTTGTTTCTATGGCCTTCTTCTTATCTTTTCTCTTATTTCTCTTTTTCTTCTTGTATATCTTGGGTCAGACGGGAGGTTGGGTTTAGTTCTTTACGGGACGTCTTTTTTGTGTTTTGCGTCTATGTCTTTATCACATGATTTATCGATTCCATGATCAAGATATCGATTTTAATACATAGTCACTGAATGATTACAGAACTTGCTTTTCCTTCCTTTTTCCACTACCGTTTGAGGGCGCATATCCTTTCACGAATTTTCCCATGTAATAAGTGTCCTTTTTATACGTCGTTAGATCCTTTATTGTTGCTATAGAATGATCCCTTCTATATCCTATCATACCGTAGACAAGCTAGATTGTAATTCCTGATGTGATATATTGATTGGGCGGGCGCTAATTGGGGCGACATCTACTTCTGTGCTTGTGTATCCTTATTGTAAATGATTCATGCCAGTATTTTGATAACGATGTATCACTTGTGGATATCCTTTATGTGGCTCGCCCACTCAGCTACCCTGTCTGACTTTAGGACGATTCGTCAAAATTATAAAATGAAACCCTCTTTATCCTTTTCTTGTGGCTCCTTGCAAGTCCATCGTAGTGTTCTTATTTTTGTCATCTGTTGCAGCGCAAGGTACCTCAGAATGGTTGTATATTGTTATAGCGGCCGGCCCGCAGTGGTTGTAGGCAGACGCTGTGTACTATGTTTACGGAAAATAAAGGTTTTAAAAAAAAAAAAATAATAAAAAATAAAAATAAAAAAAATAAACGTGACATCCGAAGACGTTAATGATGCTGCCCATTGTATCCACCGAGGGTGCAAAGCTTTAGAATTAGGTACACTGTCTTTCGTAACTGCTTCCAAAGCAGGACACGGGGTAACAACCAACATGTGTTTTCCCTTTGACAGGGCTCGTTCCTTTAGAATCGCCATCTGCACAGCCGTCAAAACTTTCCCCACAGTGGAAAATCGCATTTCAGCCGAAGTGTACAAGTGTGACTTGTAAGCAATAGGTACTGTATCTCCTTCATTAAAAGTAAGGTAGGTGAAACCCACCATCCCAGGTGTGATTATCACAATTCAATAAGTATTTAGAAGCGAGCAGATCAGCCTGCAAAGATTGCAGTATAGCCGAGTGCTCAGGCAGCCAGTTTGATTTTGTAAAATTTGGTTGTATCAAAGCATACAAAGGCGTGATACGCTGGGCATGTTCAGGAATGTATGTCCTCCCAAAATTCAAGAATCCCAGCAAAGACTGTAATTTTTTCAGAGTTGTCGGAGCGCACAACTGTGCGCATGTCTCCAAGAAGTGAGGAGCCAATCTTCGACCTTCATTATTGAGCTCGCAGCCCAGGAACAACACTGTGAACTCTGCAATGTGCGATTTTGCAAAGTAGAATTTGTAACCAAAGTCTGCAAAGCTACAAATGAAACAGTCTACTCGACACAGATGCTCCCACAGTTCGTCATCCGTGAGATAAATGTCATCCACATAAGAACAAGCATCTGGGTCAACCCTCTCTAAGAGAGAGACTATGCGGGCAGCAAACACTCCAGGACTATTCTTGTAGCCCATCGCTAAACATTTGACAGGTTTTTTGACACCGCCGCAAGTAAAGGAGGTCCACTGGGAACTAAGACCATCCAAATGGTGGGCATAAAAACAGTTGGAAATGTCAAGCGTAGTTTTAAACCGCTTTCGCACGAGACTATCCACTGAAGCAGAGCCGGGAGTATTTTGTACTGCACAAGTACGGCAATGCGAGTTTAAATGTCGGTAATCCAATACCAAACGATATGAACCGTCAGGCTTGGTTACAGTAAAAAGAGGGTTATTCATTGGTGACACACTAGTTTCAATAACACCCTGATATTCTAATTGTTCAAGGATTTCCGCAACGAAAGCCTTTGCTTCACGCTTTATGGGATATTGAGGTTTAGGCTTTGGCATAGACCGTAAAGGAATTTCGTGGTGTGGGGAAAATGTATCCCACCCACAGTGTGTACGATACAGAGCCGGTGCAAGAGCCTAAGCCCACTCTTCTGTAAAATTTAGCACATGCTCCTTCGAGACTGTGTGCGTGAAACTAGGGAGGATTACCTCCTCCCCTCTCGGAGCTGCGAGCACAAAAGGTGGGGGCCAGTCAGCCTCCGCTAACAAAATGTCATAGGTAGTTGTAAGATTCTCCCAAAATACCCCTTCTATAGTGCGTTGAATGTCACCCTCAATGAATAAGACAATTTCATAGATCCTGTCAGGGGGAGCTACTCTAGTGTCACTGTCTCCACAACAGCATAACGGTGAGTCGCTGTCACCTTCAGTAGTGGACGCAGGGTCTCTCGCAGAATGGTGATCTCAGCTGCGCTGTCCAGCAAGGTCAGAGCCCATGTCTAATTCCGAAGCTGGGTTCTCACTATCTGTGGCATATCTGTGTGCTGTTAAAGCAGCGACTTTCTTTTTCTGAAACTGGGGTCTCTTCGGTGTAGAATCGTCATGCTTGCCTTTGCCTTCCTTCGGGTGGGGCTGGTCGCGTCCTTGCTGGCCGCCCCGACCCCTACCGCCTCCTCCACCACCAGAAGAAAAAGCCGATGACTCCTGTAAAGAACGAGGAGAGCATTGACCAAAAACCTGAAAACAATCAGGTGATTTTATCATCGCACGATCGCGCAAGTCATAAACACGTTCTGTGGGTGCAGGCAATGGAGACACAGGACGAGACTCCTGTTTCTGTTGTTGCTGTTGTTTCCCCTGTTTCTGTTTTTTAGGCCAATTTTGTTTTTTGGACTTGGGCTGTTCGTCGCTTTCCGACTTCTGCCCTTGGGGTTGTTTTTTCTCTTTAGTAGAAAAAGGCTTGAGACCCCTACTATTGCGTCCAACTGTTTTATAATGTGCCACAATAATTTTCGCCAACTGTCGGGGTTTCTCGGCATCGGGAACTGCTTGCAAAGCGTTGGCAACCTGAAAGTTCTCCGCATCCCCCTTGACATTAGCAAGTATGAGATCGGAAACCACATCAAAGGAGCCACAGAGGCGCATACCCAATTCAACCGCAGCCTCCGGTCCGTGGTCATCCTGAACACGTTTAAGGACTGTCGGCAGGACAGTCATTGACGGAGTGCCGTAACACCTTGCGTAAACCGCCTCAAATGTTTTACCCCAGGTCTCACAGTCACCGATTTCGGGGGTCAAATCCTTAGGTAAGCTAATTGTCAGAATCCTGTGTTTTTCACCAGGAGACGTGTTAGGAAATCCTGCTTCCAGCTGGTCAAACTTCTCGGCAAGCCAGAAAGGAAAATCATCCTGTTCCTGGGGACGCCTGCTCATCACAGCGTTGACCATAACGGGACTTAGCTTCATACCGTCCTGTCCGGCAGGAAGCGCTGCACCACCCGGGGCCCCGCCTGGGAGATTGCGGGTGATGTATTGCACTAACGACCTAATCACGCTAATATCGACTACATGTAGTCATCTGATTTCAGCCACGGCACATGCTCTGTGCTGAGGATGAGGAGAAAATCCAGCCAAGACAGGCCAAGTTGCGCCTGGAATGGACAAAGGACCTAACCTCCGAGCTGATAATGAATGGGGTAGGGCGCCATTAAACCAAACGCGGTGCTGCCAAGTATCAATAGGAATTTCCTGTGCCCTACTCATATACTCATATACTCTTTTGGCACAGTCGTGGGAGTGTACGTATGGAACACACCTGAAGTTCCGTCCACTGCCGGGAAGGTCACCCACAAATAAAAAATTTCGTAAGGGTAAGCCACCTCTACACTCACCACCATTATTACTGCCATGCCATCCACGGGAACAATATAATTTTGCAAATGATTACGCACCGCAATGCGACTATGCTGCGGAATGTCCACTGCGGCCATAGTGACACAGAAAGAAAAAGGTACAAAGTCAACCCTATAGCACAACTGGGTAGTAATTCAAGAAAACCGTTTTGATAGAATCAAGCTTGAAAAGACCTATACTAATATAGGTAGGTTCGTCCGACACCACCGTTAACCGGAAACGATAGTGAAGGTGTTAAGGACTGAATGATGTACTACTCAAGTATCACGCTATAAGACCACCAACGGTTGGGCGCCATGTCGCAGGGATTCCGTGCTCAGACAGAACTGTGCATAGAGGCTTGGAACCTCAGTGAATTAGGATGTCCCAAAACTCACCTTAGTACCCAAAAATCCCCTACCAGACTAGCTACAGTGCCTCATTGGTTATCATAAACTCCCAATGCTTAGACAAACCAGAACATGAACTTAGTACACCTCAGGTAACATGGAACACATGAACACTCTTTCGTTATACTATCATTTCAATCCAGAACATGGAGTAAAAAAGGACACATGCATATTTGAAATGTTTATTCACTAATGCAGTGCTCTCAAGCACAGTATCTTAGCTAATACAAGCAAACATATTATAAGAAATAAAGTAATCAGCATAGTCACTAGTCCATAGAACACAAACGTTGAAAGCATAGTATTATGCTAAAATGAATAGGGTTTAACAAAACCTAATTCTCACCCTCCCTAGCTAGTATATTATATCTAAGAAGGTTTCTTGTGGGTTTTAGCAGAGCGGCCCCATACCTCAAGATCCTAGTGGTAAGGGATCATATCATCAGCAACCAGCTCTCTGCATGCGAAGCACCATCAAGTGTGTACGTATGCTCTTGTGCAAAGCAATATAAAACGCGCCGAAAGCCAGAACTTGGCTGCAGCTGCATGTATGTTATGTCTAGGAACGTGCGAAGATCAGTGCTCATAACAACTACTGTGTTGAGATATCCTTGAAGGTTTCAGCACTCACTGTACAGACACAGCTCGCCAAGCAAGACTGATATCAGTGCAACAACATATTATTTTTGCATGAATCGAAAACATTTTACTAGTCTCAAAGCTAAAGCAGTAGATATGTGTTGTGTGCAAAAGTAGCAGAAAGGTAAAATGGTGTTTGAACTCCTAAAAAGCTCATGCTAACTTAACACAGTATTCAGGCTACATATATCAATATATCACTTCCTATATTCACCACCACCCTCTTGGACAACCTCGCCAACCTCGGACTTAAACAACTTGTCACTTCCCCCACCCACATCGCAGGTCACACACTCGACCCCATCTTCACCTCCAGCAATCATGTCTCCTTCAGCCACACTACGGATCTCCTCTGGACTGACCACAGCTGCGTTTACTTCACCTACAACAAACCAAAACCCACCAACCACCTCCAACCAACCCTGCAAAGAAACTGGAACAAAATCACCACGGACCAGATCTCCCCATCGCTCCTTCTAAACACCCCAGCCCACTCTTCTAACGCAAACGAAGCCGCCGCCAACCTCACCCTATGGTTATCCAACACCGCCGACACCTTAGCACCACTGAAAAAACGTCAAAGCAAACCTGGCAGCAAAAAGGCCTCATGGTTCAACGATGATCTTAAGAAGTCCAAGAAACTCTGCCGCTCCCTTGAAAAGGCCTGGAAAAAAGACCCAAACACCAGCACCAAGGACGCCTTCAAAAACGCCACCCGCACTCACCACCAACTAATCCGTAAGGCCAAGAAAACAGCATTCAAGGATCGACTTGACAACAACGCCCACAACAGCAAGGAACTTTTCAACATCGTCAAGGAATTTTCCAATCCCTCGGCCAACTCCAACGACATCACCCCCTCTCAAGCCCTCTGCGACTCCCTAGCCTCATTCTTCCACAACAAGATTGCAGACATCCACAACAGCTTCGACAACCAACCCGGAAACCAACCCACCCTACCATTTGCTGAACATTCTCCCCCCGTGAACACCCTTAACGACTGGAACCCAATCTCCACTGAGGACACAATCCGCCTGATGAATTCCATCCACTCAGGATCCCCCACAGACCCATGTCCTCACCACATCTTCAACAAAGCAGACTCCGTCATAGCACCGCACCTCCGAGACGTCATCAACTGCTCCTTCAACTCCGCCACCTTCCCGGAAGACTGGAAACACGCTGAACTCACCGCCCTTCTGAAAAAACCCACAGTGGACCCCACCGAACTCAAAAATTACCGCCCCATCTCGCTCCTTCCATTCCCGGCAAAAGTCATCGAGAAAGCTGTCAACAACCAGCTCGCCGCCTTCCTCGAAGCCAACAAATCCCTCGACTCCTCACAATCTGGTTTCCGAGCAAAACACAGCACTGAGACCGCCCTCATCGCAGCAACAGACGACATTCGAACTCTACTGGACAATGGAGACACAGTCGCCCTCATCCTCCTCGACCTCTCTGCAGCATTCGACACAGTCTGCCACAGCACCATTTTACAACGCCTCAATAACATCGGAATCCAAGGAAAAGCACTTGAATGGATCACCTCGTTCCTCACCGGAAGAACCCAGAGAGTCCGCCTCCCACCATTCAAGTCCGAGGCCACTGAAGTCATCTGTGGCGTACCACAAGGATCCTCACTCAGCCCCACCCTCTTCAACGTATACATGAGTCCCCTCGCGGCCATCGCCCGCCAACACAACCTCAACATCATCTCTTACGCGGATGACACTCAACTAATCCTTTCTCTCACCAATGACCCCAGCACCGCCAAAACTAACCTACACGAAGGAATGAAAGAAGTTGCCGAATGGATGAAACAAAGCCGTCTGAAACTGAACTCAGACAAAACAGAAGTCCTCATCTTAGGTACATCCCCCTCTGCATGGGACGACTCCTGGTGGCCGGAAGCCCTTGGAAAAGCACCCATCCCGACAGACCACGCACGGAACCTAGACGTCATCCTGGATTCTTCACTCTCAATGAACAGACAAGTCAGCGCCGTATCCTCTTCCTGCTTCAACATTCTTCGCATGCTCAGAAAAACATTTCGCTGGATCCCCACCGAAACAAGGAAAACAGTCACCCATGCTCTGGTCACGAGCCGACTGGACTACGGAAACACCCTCTACGCAGGCACTACCGCTAAACTCCAGAAGAAACTCCAACGAATCCAAAACGCCTCAGCCAGGATCATATTAGACATCCCACGCAACGAACACATCTCTGGTCACCTTAAAGACCTCCACTGGCTACCCGTCAATAAGAGGATCACTTTCCGACTGCTAACCCACGCACACAAATCACTCTACGACATCGGACCAGAATGCCTCAACTCTCGAATGTCCTTCTACACCCCCTCCCGCCAACTACGTTCTTCCAGCCAAGCCCTCGCCGCTGTACCTCGCATCAACAAGACCACCATGGGAGGCAGATCCTTCTCATACCTGGCTGCTAAAACATGGAACTCACTCCCCGCTTACCTTCGCCTTACCCAGAACCACCTAGCATTCAGAAAGCAACTTAAAACGTGGATATTTGACAAGTAACCCTCCTCCCCTTTCTAAGCGCCTTGAGACCCTCTGGGTATGTAGTGCGCTATATAAATCCTCTGACTTGACTTGACTAACCTATCAAATCAAAATGTTTCGATGTCATATGGGATGCCCAACGCCAGCGCAGCTCTGTTGCGGCGGGGGTGCAACTTCTTAAAATGAACTAAAAAGAAATTTAAAATGTATTTCCTCTCTAACTATACTAGTTTTCGCAGTCTATTAGTGAACATCTTTCCTTAAAGTAAACCTTAAAAGTGTATATATATGTGTTTTACTACTGTAAAAAAAATTGTAGGTCCCGTCCCAAGCACAACTCTGGAAATATGTGCGGGGCGTGACGACTTCACTACTCCCCAAAAAGTATTAAAACAACCAATCAAACGTTTTACATCATTTATTACACTACATTCCTTACAGATTTACTAAACCTCTTACCTTGAACGAAACCTTTAAAGTCTCTACATATATGTTTAACTACTATCTAAACTACACCGGAGTTGTGTACCCACTGCGACGGGTTGCAATGGGTGCTCAAAAGCAAATTTTATTGAGGAAAAAAATACCAAATTTAACCAACAGATTACTGAACATTCGTCACCTCCATCCATGTTTTACCAAGATGATGGGCAGAACATCAAAACACCCATCACTGCTTATTCCGCACAATTTGTTGGTGTGTTCTTGATGCTGATGAGGAACATGACTACAACTTCACCAAACTAAGAAGCACTTACTTTGTACACTTAAAAGGAAGAAACATTGTTTGGTGCATATTTATATCTTTGTACTTTAGTCATCGTTTCTGAAGAAACACTCATGTTATGATAATTTTCTATATAAAGATGCATAATAATATTCACATTGACAAAACCCAGGGATATCGCTTTATGGGGGGTGTTTGCAGTGTTACACACCACGTATTATTGTACTTTGTGATAAGCAGTTGATTATAGTCCCTTTCAGTCAGGTATTGTGAGATGTGAGTCAGATTTCAGCAAAAAATGTTAAAAATATGTACAGACAAAAACGCACACTCTCTCATTCTCTGTTTTGAAAGCCCTCGAAAGTATTGGTTATTTTACAAAATTGTAGGGCATACTCTCCAGGAGGTATCGCTGAGTTAATGGCACTTTATTGCACTCAAAGTCGTAATAAAGTTATCACCCCATTCACAACAGCCCATAGCACCAGCTAACCCGCGACAGCAGTCGCAAAAAACATCGCCACAGACAACCCCCGGCAACTATCGCTAATGAGATGCAGAGTAGGCATTCCAGTGCCAAAAGCCGCAACAACACCCCTCCGCAACATTCTCAATGACCAGCCAGATTGCTGATAAGAACACAAAACACGCTATAAAGAGCAGGAAACTAACACCTGCTCTGACCTGGTGCAAAGTCAGGCCACAGCCTGCACCACAAAAGGGTGCCCAGACCAGAGCCACATCTGAAGAACAATGGAGCCATGGAGCAACTGATCATGCGGGCCGGACACCCAAGAGGGCCACAACACACACCACCACCACCTCCAGGCAGGACCACCCCACGAGTCCCCACCCCGGGCGCACCCCACCACCACCGGACCAAGACATTGCACATCAACGGACCGAAAACATGGAAAAAAGCCCCCGCCTGATGTCGCACAATTGCAGCAAACAACACACAGGTGAGTACAGAAATCCTGAGTCATTCATGCACCATTGAAAAACCAAACAAAATGTCACATACTAATTCATCTCCAAACAACTATTATGAAGAGTCATGGCGGGGCATCCCTGGACAATCTGTGAGTCACAGCCTGCAAGACAATATCCAAGATAAGAAGGTGTTTCAGGCACTCAGCAAAGGATAGGGAAAGAGAGAAAGAGAGAGAGAGAGAGAATGAAATAGAGATAAAGAGAGAGACTGAACAGGAGCGCAATGCCAATCGTGCCCTTGGCTCATGCAAACATGCCAACAGCTGCGTGTGTCTCGAAATTCGTGCACCCCAAATCACAGGCCTGGCATCAAAGTCAGTGCGAAGGCCACATCACATTTCAGAAATGCAAGGAGCAGTCAGACTAAAATTAGGAATGAAAGCTCCTTTGTCTCTACACACAAGGCGGAAGGCCAACCGACACTCCGACCTTGGTCCTGAATGAGGCTAACACACCCTGCGTGAGATACCAAACCAGCCTCTGAGGACTCCCACACCATGAACAGCGCTAATGAAAAACCAACATGCCCACACCCCACACACACTTGTCCCTGCACGACCTACACCTGCAAGGGATGCCCTTGACACATTGGTCAAAATCTACCCATACATTCAAACGTTGCACACACATATGACTCATTACCCTGAGCTGCGGCATATAGTCCACAGAACTGCCGCCGGTCTGAGGAGTGCCGGTGCTACGAGGCAAACAAACGCAATGTCAGGCATTCCCAGACACATGCACAACCCCTGTACCATGCAGGAATGCTGCATCTGTTGGGATCTGTGCCAATGGCAGTGTTGGGAATCAGTTACCGTCTGAGTCTCCATCTTGCCTACTTCACCTGCGCCCAGCCCTGGTTCCACTGTTGATCATGCACATTCGAGTGCCCCATGGAAGTCTGCCTATCCAACACAACAGTAGCTGAATTGGATTATGACCTGAAAGTGCCCCCCTTGTTGGCCCATGAACAGGAGTGTCACTGGGATACCCCTGCATGTGATGCACTGATCTTTGACATATGTGTTGGCAGTTGTGCATGGGTGATTGCACAACTCTTCGTGTGCAGTGACCATATAGAGGCGCTACCCTATTGGGCTGTGTTGCGGATTGGGGAAACGACCTGGACTGAGCATATCTGCCCGGACCAGTTAATTAATTGGGTCACCCTGGTGTTCCTTGAACCTGACAACGTACTATTGGAAAACATTGCCCATGAAGCTGCGCTGGCATTCATGGACGCGTAACTACATTCCTGCAGCCACATCAAATTGTCACCCACAGCACAGGTCCCAACACCTTGTTGCATCAAATATCCCACCACAACAGTTGACATGCCTACCTTTGTCTGGAGTCAAATGCATGGAACTAAGCGTGTGTACACACACCTATGGAAGGTGAGGCACTTCTATGGTCGGAGCAGCACAGCGTCGTTTCACAATGTTCCCAAATCTGACTTATTTCTGGGGGGGGAGTACACACATGGCAATGTAGCACGACATGTGACCTCGTCAGCCCCTTCTACCTGATCACTGTGAGCAGAGCAGTCGGCGCAGTCCGGTGGCACAGCACTATGCAGGCCCCATGGGCTGTGAGTCGTGTATCCTCACACGGGACAATGGGCAGACGTCAAACATCACATGACTCGTCCAGCAAGGCAAGGTGGGTTGAGACCGTTGCCATCCGTTATGATTTGTGTACATTTTTGCACCACCATGTCTAGCACCTCGACATGTTCCCATGCTACATGTAAGTGTCTCAAGCATGTCCCTGCATGTTGTGGCCCTTGCCTTGTCCGTACTGACACGCACATGGCAATAAAGTCTCTGCAAGTTCACTACTGTCCAACTGTGATGAGTGTTGATTAAATGTACGAATCGTGTGCCACAATGAGCATCATCCCTACACAGGCAGAGACTGAGTGACACATGTACAATGGGGGTGGGCCCCTTTTGACTGCTCCACCTCTGTGAGCCAAACACTGTGTTTGGGATAGTTGCTGGCAGGCCTGTGCACATACGTGTCTCCAGTAATGTTAGTATGGTGTCCAACCTCTGACCATATGGAGCAATGCTATGAATCAAACTCAAATGTGTCTATACAGATGTGTGTGAGTAGGTATGCAAAGTGAACTTCTGGTGTCACATGAGATGTAGGAAACGCCTTCTGGCCTGCTACCGATTTGGTCATTCCTACACACAGCCCTAATCAATACATGGACATGTGCCTATGTTGGGGGGTTGCGAGATTGTCGTTAATGTGCAACGAGGCCACAGCTAGTACTCACCTTCACAGACATCCAACTGGCCATGTGGCTCAGGGTGCCACATGTGCATTGATGTCATTTTCAAGGGTGTACCTTCTTGTGCAACCACTGTCCATACATACATCCATACTCTCACACTTGAGTGAATATAGTCATTACATATCTGTGTGAATACTAATGTTTCATTTACTGGTGAATTCTGGAGCGGGAGCTGTACATGGCCATGCCAAGCCCACATTAACATGGGAGCCCAGTGGTCGGCCAACCAGAGACCTCTGGCAATTGGAAAGGGATTTGGGAGAGGGAGAGTGCAGTTCGGAGCAGCAGGATTGATGTGTTATTGTCAACCAGTGAAGATATGCCAGTCCATGTCGGGGTCCAGGTGTATAAGTAAACAAAGTGGAATCCACTCAAGGTGGTGATCCCTAAAGTGATGGGGAGACACACAGTGTTGTTTAAATGCCCCTCACACACCAACAGGCCCCTTGGTGTCATGCTTCATCATCGGGGCCTTCGCACCCCTCTACGGGATGCGGCGTGCTACGACTCGCGGGTACGCAGGAGCACTTTGAAGTGAACTATGTGTGGGGGTGTGTGTGTATATAACCAAGGTGTGAGTGAGGTGAGGTGAAAAAAAGTGAAAAAGTTAAAAAATACCTGGCACGTGGGAGAAAAACAAGATTTTATTAATCCCCGGCTGGTATTATTAAAAGAAGTGCAAAGCGTGGTTAAGTAGATACGAGTTAAGGTATCAAAAACCACTGTGAAAGTGTCAACATGTTTCGGAGGGCACAGCCTCCTTCTTCAGGACAAGGGTTATGCACTTACCCTCACCTTACTCACATGTAGAATGTAAAAGTGTTTCATTAAAAAATTACCACAATGTGTAATATTCCTAACAATGTTATTTAGTGTTAGTGAATGTCGTTGCGCCCAGTTGGCGAGAGAACCTGCAAAAAGAAATGCATACTTAAATACATGCCAGCAGATTCATGGAGAAGAAGAAACAAACCTTCTCAAAATATCACAAGGTCAAACCAAAAAATGCTGGGACCTTTGTGATGAAAAACACACAAAAGGACATCACTGTACTGACACACACAACAACAAAACACAAAATTACTCTCTGCTCTGATGGAAAAAGAGCATACAATCATAAGGGTCCAGGTGTATATCATAGAGTGTTCTTAGGGTCAGTGGAAGGAGTTGTCCCAGGGAATGATGTATAGGGCAGAACCAGGCAGGGACAGCTCATATGGTGGTGATGGATGCTACTACCTCCTTCCTCACATAGTTATTACCATCCACATCTTAGTCCTCTGATTCTTCCTCAGTGTCCGGTGTGTCCGGTGTGTGTGGCGGGGTAATGGCAGCATCACTGGGTGCCACTGATAAATCAGGGTGCAATGGTGATAGGGCTGCATCACTGTATGCCACTGACACATCAGGGGTCAGAGAAGTGTGTGTCGCAGTTCCCGCTGCAGTCATCTGGGACCAGCTCAGTGGCATCAATGGCAGGATGATGAACTGCAAGGTATGGAAGATCCCAGCTACATTTCGCTGGTGTTCAGCCGTGGCAGCCATACTTCCAGCCTGCATCTGCTCCATGGTCTCAATTGTCCTGCGCATCTGTGCCAACTCTGTGCTGTCATCACTGGTGCCTGTCTGACTAGGCCGTTCTTGTATCCGAGAGATGGCCCCAGCAATGTCAGCCAAGGATTGTCGTGAAGCATGGTGCGGACAATGTGTGTCTGTTAGGGACTATAAGTGGAACCTGATGGGACTCAGGTACCCACGTTTAACATCGAGATTGGCTGTCACAAGCTCGAAACCCACCCGCAGCTGATCAGCCAACTCCGCCCGGCAACCCAACACACAGCGTTGAAATTCCATGTGTTGTTTGTGGGGGTCCTAGGAGACAGCCGCGGTGGTCTGTGTTTCCTGCTATGTGGTCTGTGCAGGTGGTGTGGGTCACCTCAAGGTAGCTGGGCTGCCCTGCTCCGCGGGGTGGGGTGCGGAGGCTGTCCATTAGCCATTGGAGGGTGTCTGAACAGATGTGCAGGTTGTCCTCCTCATCATCACTGATAGGATGTGTAGTCAGCTCTACAGTAAGTGTTGTTTTTCCCCCTGCAATGTTAAGGGTAGATGTATGTTAACAGAGGTTCACATGCATGTTGCTGCTTTGCAGAAGTTTACATGCAGACTGCATGACAATGCACATTGTGACTGTTTTGGTGGAGCTGGCCATTTGATGGCATACTGTGGGTTTTCTGAGTACATGACATATGTGTGGTAGTACCCGTATATTGTCATCACACAGTGTCAGGCAATGCCAGATGTGAGTGGCCAGTTACTATGCACAGGCAGAACCTGTTGTGTCCTCTGTCCTGTGGTGTAGGTGTTGCACTTTGTCCCACATTGTCGTCATTGTTAATGTTCTGTGGTTGCTATGTGTGTGTGCTGCATTGTGGGGGAGTCGACCCTGCAGCTATGATATCGTGGACCCTTGTCCCTTTGAGGTGGTGTGCCTTTCAATTGAATGCTTTTCGGTTCTGGGATGTTTCTGACTTGGGTCATTTGTGCTCTTGGACAGATTTTGTGGCCTTGTGCATTGTTTGTCAGCTGCGTGTATTGGACAGCATAGGTTGTAGGTGCATGTGGATGTGTCAGAGTGTGACCTTCTCCTTTACGGATGTGATCCACACTGGGCCACCGCCATGTTGATTCTTGCACCATGTCATGTTTTTAGGCTGCTGCCATGCAATCAGTCATGCAGTGTCACTTGCTTAGTCAATGTGGCTCAGACAGCCGCTGCTTTTCTGGATTCATCCCAAGTGTATGGATTGGTAGTGCCATTGGTTATCCAGAGGAGGAGGCCCATGTGTGCACATGGTGGACGGGGGCCTTCTTGGTGTTTGTATTTGTGCTGCAGTGTGCCAAGGGTATAAGGGACATGTTCCACTGTCATTGTGCCTACGTGGTGTGCTACACATGATTGTGCATGTGTGCCAGTGTGCCCATCTCCCCCTGTCTCCCCAGTCCCTGTTACTCAATCAGCCTGTTGCTGTTGGGTCAGGTCATATGGTGCTGTGTCCAGGCCCCCGACTCCTGCCACCGTCTCCACACTGTTGACTGTGGCCACCATTTCCTCCAGCTCCTCCTGTGGCGCAGGACTCACACCTACAGTCGCCGTTGTTGCCTTCCTGTTGGTGGCTCCATATTTCAGTTTGTGTTGCCAGTGCTGCAGTGGAGGTGATGAACAGTTGTTGGTAGTGTTCTATCAGCTCCATGACGATGATTCGGTCTTCCTACGGACTGAACCCCTTCTTCCTCTTCCTCTTCTCCTTGCCTTTCCATGAACACGGGATTCCATGCTGGTCCTCCGTGGTGCTTGTGGGGTTCAGCTTGTCCTCTGCACCCGGTCCGGGTATATCCATGGTGCTACGCAGTTTGAATTGGTTTTGGCGTGCTTTTTTGTTTTGGCTTTTATAGTGCGTTTTCCCACATTACGTGTGGGTTTTGCAGGGCTGTAGCTGGTTTTCCAGGATTTTGGTATCGCAACTTTTTTGTCGTTCATGTTTTGCATTTTTTGTTATTCGCGTTGTCATAAGGCGGGTTATCATGCTACTACCCCAAGGTTTTGCCAGGGTGGGAATTGGGTGTTAAGACAGTGTTATTTACTCGACATAGACAGCGATATGCACAGTTGCATTAAGCTAAATTTGCTATGGTTATCACACGTTCTTCAGAATATGCCCCTTTGTATTTTATCTCTTACAACTCATACAATTGCTTATTCCTCTTCCTTTCCACTGCCTCTTAGGACCCTCTCATGTGCCCTGCTTGTCACATAATGTAATTAAACATTGTATGCCCGCCTGATTTTTGGAAAATCTGAAGCTCACACCGCTACAATCTTACTGACCAAGGTACACCATTGAAAAATTTACAGAATGTCACTAGTGAGATTTCCTCGTACTCCATTACACAGCTGAAGTTCAGAATACATACTGGACATTTACCCAAGGAGGTAACACTTATTAATAAACCACTAGAAATACCTCCTTTTTTGTGCACTCTTTTTTGTTAAAGTGGCAGGTGCAGTTCTGTTGTGGCCCAGACAGTGACAGAACTACTACCACACCATACAGACACACAAAGATTAAAAAAACCTTGGACATTCACTTAAAAAACAAATCAAAGATTACACGGACATTATAGTTAGGAAACAATGTAGAAAAACTCATAGAAATTCACTGAAAAAATCAAAGGGTACAGGGGCGTAATAGTCAGGAGCTAGATTTTTCTTTTAAACACATGGAATATCACTGAAAAAGTCAAAGATTATTAGGACATTCTAGTTAGGCTCACATTTCCCTCATCAGTTATAATTACTTGAGCTGGCTATAACATGCGCCCCCGCAATGTACCCAACATAAGAAAAATGTTGCTGGCAGCCATTACAGGACTCAGGGCCAAGCCCCTGTCCTGTAGTAGTAAATTTAACAAAATTATAACTGGGCAGGTAGGGAGACCCTGCCCCCCAGGCCCCTTGGGGGGGACCTTGAGGGACCAAACATGGGGCCAAAATAAAAATAAATCAACAGTTGTCTTGCTTGATCCGACGGGATTCCTGTGGGAATGGAAAACAAAATGGTAGCCCCCTTCCCGAAGCTGTAGTTAGCCCCAGGGAACCTCAGCTGCTGGGGTCTCAATTTAATAGGGAGAGGGGGCTGCACGACCCCCTTCTTCAGTCATATTCAGACCCAAAGACACCATCCCCTGGGGCCTGATCCATTAATGTGGAGGGGGCACACAGCCCTCCGTCCTTAGTCGCATTCAGCCTCAAGGACCCCATCCCTGAGCCTGATTCTCCAATATGGAGAGGGGTGCATGGCCCCTCTCCCTGAGCCATGATATGCCCTTGGAAGCCCATCCCCAGCACCAAAATATTTTCAAAACGGAAAGGGGGCCACGCAGTCTCCCTCCCTGAGCCTTTAAAAGGCCCTGAGGATGCCATTCCCCAGGGCCTCTATTTACATTTAAGGGGTGTCATGTAGTTTCCACCCTAAAGTAGGAACTGTGCGTTTGTGGACAGCATAACTGTTGAGATGGTGCCAGACTGATATCGAGCACCCCCTCAAGATATGTTGTCCTATTGGCGAGCTAGCTCACAGTGCCATCATAATTCCCCTAACCACAGGCGGGTGGCAAATGGTTCTGGCATCCACTGACCATGACAACCCTGATCCCCCAGGACTAGTGGTAACAGATTTAGAACTCTTTTGCTGAGTCATTTGTGTGCTCTTTCTCTCAGAGTAATATACGAGGAATACAAAGTGGGACATTTTCAATATTTATGCTTTCATAAAATATATGTGCTGCAATGATCAATAGACATGAGCAAATTAATTTTTTAGATGTTCTAGGATAGTGAGCAGAATGAAAAGTTCCACCATCATGCTAAAACAATGTATATATGCAAGCACATAAAACAAGATAGAAATCTGGTATACTCCTACTATGAGTACCCTAATCTAAGTGGCTAAGGCATTTGTGTGTGTGTGTGTTCTGCCAAAAATACCTGTACTGGATGATCCAATCCATGTTACCTCAAGGGAAAAAATGTAGGTCCCAGTTGTGGTCATGAGCTGGACACCCTTGCTGAGATGTCAGCAGGCTTGGCCGAAGCATCAGCATGTAGAAACTTCACCAATGACAGCATATCACTCCTCTGCTATCGCCCGGCAATCGATGCTTATTTATAACAAAAGGCATCCTTGCATTGGGCCAAGATCTTGGTCAGGCTGCCATTTTTTGTGTGTTATATATGGATATGTTGCCATATGTACGCAAACAACTAGCATATTTGCAACTTATGTATAACCTTGTGCATGGTGTCAAGGTAGCATGATAGTGTTCTTGTGAAGTTGATTTTGTAAGCAAGTATAGCTTCTGAGAATCTAATCCTGACTGCCATGGATTCAAATGTGTGTCAGAAGTCATTGTGTAAAAGTGAAGACAACTTTAGTAAAGACCTGTGTGTATGTAAAATAGAAGTGTTTCACTCCAGGCCTAAATGTGACACATGGCAGGGGAGGGAGTTTTGCAGCCCCCCCACACTGAGCCTTCTAAGGCCCCAGAGACCCCATCCACTGGGACCAGCTCACATGCTGGTCCTAAAGAGTCCACCCCCGGCACACACAGGTTTCAAAAATCTACTCCTCACCGGTGGGAGATCTGAAAATGCTCTAGCTGGCTGGGAGCAGAACGTTGATATGAACTTTGAGATATGATATGGGAGCACTCGCCATGAACGAATTCCTTATGTACACATCTATACATAGTTCCTTGATGTCCCGTAGATATATATTGTTAACCATGATGAAGCCTGCTGTAGTATTTACCACTTAAGATGAAACTCGTGTTGCCTAGTGTGTGGAAAAAGCAACAAAGAATTGCTGAACACTGTATGTAAATAAAGAGCATAAGAAGACTGAATACATAGGAAGTCATTATTGATTTTTTTGGGAGTGCTTTGGATTTCCCCTCAGACTTTTGATCTTTTTCCCTGTCACACTGAATGCGTGCAGGAAAAACGATCAAGATATTTCTCCCGCCCGAGGGAGACGCAGTAATAGCTACTCCCTCAGAGCGAGAGCAATACCAGCTCCCACATCATGCAGGGAGTCGGCTGGGTCTGTGTGGGCCCTAAGGCTCCCCCCGCAGCCCCCACTGATGGGGATGGTGGGTGTCATGGGTGAACACCAGGGCACCCACCTTTAAACAGTGTATTGGGCCCTAGGTGATGGGGTCCCGGGTCTGATATTGTACGGGTGGGGGATTTCACAGCCCTCCTACCTCTTTTAAATAAGTGGCAACCGTGGGGGATGGTGTCCCTAGGGCCTTTTAAAGGCACCCGTTAAAGTATACTTTGGTCCCCATAGGGGTGGGTTTCCCGGGACCGTAAAAGTTCTGGCGGGAGACCACATCGCCCGCCTCTCATTTAACTTAATGAGTAGCCCTGAGGGATGGGGTCCCCAGGGCCTAATAAAACTTGGGGCGGGGGCCACAATGCCCCTCCAATTTAAAATAAAACAAAGTCCTGGGGAATGGGGAGCTGTGCGGCCCCTTCCCCTTGACATATACTTTGGGCCCTAGGGGATGTGGTCTGCGGGCCGTAAATGGCTCGGGGTAGTGGGGGGTACACAGCTCCCTCCTCTTTAACTTAATTAGTGGCCCTGAGGGATGGGGTCTCTAGGTCCTAATAAAGCTCAGGGAAGGGAGCCATGGGGTCCACTTGCCTGTAACAAAAAACACAGCCTTTGGGGATGAAGTCCCCGGGCCTAATGAGGCTCGGGAAGGGAAGCCACATTGCCCCTCCCTTTTTTTATTGGTATGGCTCCAGAAGATGTGTTCCCTAAAGTCTACTAAGGCTTGAGGAGGGGGACAATGCAGCCTTCTCCCCTTTTTTATATTGGACCCTGGAGATGGGGTTCATAGGCCCTGAACACCAACCCTATGTCTGGAGGGCAAAGCCTGTGTACAGTGTGAGGTTGGCTGTCTGCGAGGGATTTGGCCATAGGGCCAGGAGGCAGGACAAGCTCTGTGATCAACATACACTGCATGTTTGGTTAGCTGCAGTGTGGAGTGGAAGCAGGGCCTGGCTGCAAGCCAGGCTCTGCGACCAATCCCACGCCATGTACGGTGAAAGGCTGAGTGCAGTGTTATGTTGGCTGTCAGCAGGGAAGTCGGCTGCCTCCGGGTGGGTTGGCCACAGGGCCTGGTCACAGGCTAGACCCTGAAGCCAACCCCCTGCTGTGCATGGCCAAAGACTGTACGCAGTATGGGGTTGGGATGGTAATAAAATATTATTTTACAAAAAAAACAAAAATTTACTGGAAAAAAGCAAAGGTTAAACTAACGTTATACTTAGGTAAATAATTCAATGACATTAACATGTGGAACTAGAAAAAAAAATTGAAATTCACCCGTTATAGGAAGCAGCGCTAACAATAACCTGTGCCCTACATGCACTACTTATGACCTCACAAATTTCAACATTCATGACCTGTTCTATGGCATAATGTATGACATCACTGAAGACATCTGAAATGCGAGAGTCCCTGGAACCCATCCGTCCAGACATCGAAATAGATTTGGAGCTTAATATCGGCAAAACTTGTAAACTGATTTAGACCAAATCACAAAAACACACGCTTTCTGGACCAAGATCTAGCTTTCTGCCAAATTTAGTGTAATTCTATTCAGCACTTTTTGAGGTAGTGCATGGGGGTTTTACATTTTTGGACCCCTGTTTTTTCTCGGCCCCCACTTGAAGAATTACTCCAAAACTTTCCATGTACAAACTAAGCAAAAAAGAGCACTTTTTTGGAAAGTTTCATGAAGATTGGTCTAACAATCCTAAAGTTATAAGCAAAACAAAAAAGGCATTTCTTATGGAAACTCTGATCTAACTATAAAGAGCACTGGCAAAGATCAGGGTCCAGAGGTCATCTGACCTTCCTAGACAATAACCACGTCCTAGATAAGGAGAGTGGACAGGAAGAGTGGGAGGAAAGAAAACTAGACTCATTCATGAATAGTCTATGTCCGATGGACAAAGGCTACAGCGTCCAGTATGAAGTGATGGAGTGTAGGTGCTGTACTGCAAAAAAGAGGTTAAAGTCTGATTATCTAAAGGATTTTGTGACTGGTAAGCCCTGCAATTCAAAAACTCACTGGGGTTGCAACAATATAATCCCTATTTATCATGTACAAATGCAACACTGGACATCATTTTGGAAAGGGTGTCATTTCCAAATTATAATTTGGTAACCTATGCATCAATAGTTTGCAACTGAAATTCCAGTTGCAAACTATTGATCAGCTGCTGATTTCCCAAATGGGAAGTAATTAATTAGGTAATGAGAAATCGGGTTGGCAGTCTCCCTTTTGTGGAGTGGGCAATGGTGCAGGGGAACATTGCCTGCTCCTGAAGTTTTCCTATGCAATATTTTTTAAAAGCAGGAACTCAGGGCTAGATGTAGAATCCTTTTTAGCAATCGCAAATGAGAAATCGGCCCGTTTGCGACTGCTAAAAAGGGCTGTGGCATGTACAAATCCAACTTTGCTAGTCGGTAACCTATTATTGACTCATAAAATAGAGCTTGCGAGTTGCTATCAGGAAGCGGCGTGCCAAGGGCGTCCCTTCCTAATAGCGAGTTGCACTAGTATGTACAATTGTTTCACGACCACAAATGCGGTTGCAAAATAACCACAGTTACCACCTACTTCAAGTAGGTGGTAAGCCAGTCGCAAGCAGGAAGCAGTCCCCAAGGGACCCCTTCCCCTTTGTGAATCTCTGCAAAAAAATATTTAAGAGCAGGCAATGGTCCCACGGACCACTGACTGCCCTTAAAATCTTAAATGAAAACTTTGCATTTTTTTCTTTAAAACGCATCCCGTTACATTTTAAGAAAAATAGCTGCATTTGAAAAAAAAAGTTGCTCTGTTTAAAAAAGCAAACACAGTCCCCAGCCGGCCACCGTACCTGTGATAGGTGAGATTCCTAAGGGGTCACACATTACAACCTACCTCATTAATATTAATGAGATAGGTCTTTAGCGACCCTATTAGGAATCGCAAACAGTGACTGGGAGAAAATTGTATATTCCATTTTGCGAGTCGCAAAATGTCTCAATTTGCAAAAAGGAATGGAAGTTCATCTGGCCCTCAGATTGCTTTAAAGAAAAAGTTTCTAATTTGGAAAGACAAATAAAGGATTGCTAGACTATTGCATCCTACGGGTCACCATCCCTGTGTTTGCTGACAATCATTGGGTGTTGCAAATTGCGAACTAATGAAAACTAAATAGGCAGGTTGTTTTGCCACACCCTTTGAATGGTTATTCTGAGCTAAAAGGTCAGTTCACAAAATCAGACTCCATTCTCAAAACGTCTGTAAGCAATTTGAAACCACTTTTTGCAAGCACAATCTTAGTACATCAGGCCCTACGGATAGGTCCATTTTGCTACTGACTCTCTGTTTTCCTCACTCTGGCGAGTACACCAAACGAGGCACATCGAACACATGTATGCAACTTAGTTACCTTTCAAAGTAACCATCAGCACTCAACACTAAGAAAAACTTAACACACAGGCATAAACTAACACATACACACACACGCAAAGGCTCCATCTAAAGAGCATAAACAAGCCTAGACTTGGAAGATGCCTGAACAGTTAGCAAAGTCTTTTAACGTTTGAACACCAAAGTCATGCACCTATTGGTCAAAGAATAAGACCTAGCCAACGCATTGAGAATCCGATCAGAACACATTAAGTGTAACAGACCATCACAAGCTGAATGAAGCATTGTACCACATTTGTAAATTCCGAACCATACCAATGATAGAATATGTGTAAAAGAAATGTAATAATACATTTTCCATATGTGGAATTTTGGATCTAACTCTGCAAGACCCTCATTTAGGGGTGTTTTGGTGGGACCTTTTCACATCTAGACTTGGGCACATGTGCAGATATGTGTTTTTATGCATAGTATAATGAGGTCGAACATAAAGCTTCTGTAATAAGAAATTACTTCTAGTGCTTGTAAAATAGGATTACAGGATTAGAAAATGGTGCGGATATTAGAATGTCTAATCTCTCTGATATTGCTTCAAAAAGAATTCAACATGACTATATTAATCATGTTATTAAATATTTCAGAGTAGCTTATAAGTTAAATCCTTTTGCAACTGGGAAATACGTTCTATCATCAACAGAATCTATTCAGAATCACTCGACTTTTTATGACCCTAAATATCAACACTGTACCCTGCACTATCTGGCAGCTAATTAAAAAAGGTTTATCCTCTGCCTCGTGGGTGGGTTAGAGTCGCAAAAAATGTAGAAGCAGCTATATTTTCACTTTTCTGATACAATAAAGTTAAACTGTGCCTTGAGTTTCCATGTGCAGTCTGCAGCCTGCTGGCTCCTAATACCACTTCAAAATGGAGCTGTATGAAATACAAATCAGCACTGGCGACATCCTGCGTATCCTCATCTCAGACATTTAAGCTTAGAGGGTATCAAGTGAAAGGCTAAGGAAGGCAACAGCAGCCTAAAGCAAAACGTAAGTACGTATGTGAAATCGAAAGGAAACAGCATCATGGTGTACTGTAGAAAAATCGAGTGTGTGTGCGTGTGTGTGTCTATATATATATTGAGAAAGAATACAGAGGTATTCGAAACGCGTCTGACAAATTTGGAATGAAATAAAGACCTGCTAATACCACGGAAAACTGGAGTCTGTATCCGTTTCTTTGGCTGTGTTCCGGCTGGGCGCTGCCAAGTGATTCGGAGGTGTTGGATATATATATATATATATATATATACATATATATATATATATTTTACGGCTGCTAATATAATCAGACCAGCACTCTCTGGGATGTTATTAAATCCACTTCTCGATTTCTTTATTCGTACTGCTACGTACTCGAAAACAAACGTGTTTTGGCGGGTCGCCTTCGTCAGTGTTGGCGAGCGCTGCGTTGCAAGCCTCTTTTATTCACAGTGAACTCAACCGTGAAGCACATTACTAAATCAGTGCTTACTGTAGCACCATCTTAGAATGGAGTTAACAAAACAAATTCTACTTAATCTCAGTACTTCATAAGGTAGTACGTCAGGGCATAATGGTATACATTTCATTCATGTCTACCATTTGGTCCTACATTAGGTTTCTCAATTCATGGAACAGCAGCAGTTCATTAATTTATATTTGAAAAACTATTACATCATTCACATATCTGTAATCAAGCCGTATACAGGCAATAGTGTTCCTCTTGTTTCAGTTTTACTACTGCTTTCTTCCCATCATACGTCAATAACAATTGCATTACTTTTCTTCTTCCCACTACTAAGTATCTTCCTACTCTCAATCCTTCGTAAATTGCTATGTTTCCTCTTATATCCCTGTGGGTGCACCCCTAACTCTTCCCCACTATTCAGCCCCATTGGTGACTTAGTGAGCATGTCTAGAATTTATCATGACTCTAGTCTATATAATCTCTTCTCTCTGTTACCTCCTCTTATATTGCGTGGCATATGATCTACACAAAAGTATCTCAACAGATTCCTATTACTTTGATAATGAATCTCAAAGTATCTCGCAACTGGGTAACTGGGGTTTCTCTTGCTGATTGCTCTCTGGTGTTCCAAGAAGTGTATTTTCACTGGATGAATTGCACTTCCCACGTATCTCAAATTGCATGGGCAGATCAGACAGTACACTGTGAAGGACGTGTTACAGTTCGTGAATTTCGTTATATGAACTGGGTCTCGTACACCACTAATTTCATAAGAACTTAATTTTTTGCTCTGCGCACAAGCCTTGCACTTGCCACATGGGTAAAGCTGCTGAAGACTCATCTGTTACCTAGTTGGTGATAGGTAGCTCTCCACTAGTTCATCTCTTATAGATCTTGCACTTTAAAAGTTGATAAAGGATGGGGCGGTAAATCATGTCCTATCACTTAATCATGCTTGAGAATACCGCAGTTTCTCTCCATGATTTTTCTCACTTGCTTCACTACACTTGAAAAACTTGTGATCATACGAAAAGTATTCTTTGCATTATTTTCCTGGGCCTTTGGTTCCTCTTTGAGAAGGTCTGCTCTACTCTTGTTAAATATTCTCTCCATAGCTTGTTTTAAAATTCCTTTTCTATACCCCCTCATTTCAAACCTTCACATGTTCTCCTGTGCCTCTCTCTGAAAGTCTTCACTCTCAAACTATTCCTTTTTATCCTCAACAGTTCACTGTATGAGATGCTGATAATCAAATTGCAAGGATGGCTACTCTTGGCATGTAGGACAGAATTTCCCGCCGTTGGCTTTCTATACAGTGCTGTGTTGATCCCACTATCTTTCACAGACACCATTAAGTCTAGAAAGTTGACCTCCAAGGCACTAATCTCACTAGTGAATCTTAAGTTAAAATGATTACTGTTGAGAAGTCCCATATATTCTCTTGCTGACTCCTCAGTGCCACATTATGAAGAGGTCATCTATGTACCTCCTCCAACTTACAATTTGTTCAACTCATTTGTCATAAGTGTCCGACCATGCCACCGCTTCTCCCACCAGCCCACGAACATGTTTGTGTAGCCGGGGGCGAAGCAGGTGCCCGTACCCGTCTACTTTATTTGTGTGTACAGTTGGTCTTGAAAGATAAACATGTTATTATGTAGACAAAAATCCACAAATTCTAACAACATTTCACTGTGTTTAGTGTATTTAAGTGGGCGATTCTTTATAAAGAATTTTATGGATTCTATCCCATTCGCAGGTCTAATACTAGAGTACAAACTGGCCACATCAAGCGCTACCATGAGAAAGTCCTTTTCCCAAGCAATTATGCGATATGTTTCAAAAAATCTTTTGTGACCCTGATGTATGATGTCAGCTCAGACACAAATGGGAACAGAAAGTAGTCCACATATCTAGACATGTTCTCCATCAGACTCCCAATTGACGAAATAATTGGTCGTCCTGGTGGGTTTGTTTTGTCTTTATGCACTTTTGGCAAATGTTAAGATGTGGGGATTCGTGGGTATTCCTCTGGCGAGAGCATTCCTCTTTTGTGCCACCTCGTGCCTAATTCCTCATACATATTGATACTGTTCATATACTCTATAGATGTAATAGGGGCACAGTTTTCCAGATTGTTCAATTGCTTTTATGCTACTTTACAGTAATTCTCCTTTGTTTGCAGCACCACATTTCCTACCTTGTCTGTGGGTTTCACCAGAATTGATGAATCCTTCTCAGGGTCTCTCAAAGCATGTTTTTGTGCATACATGATGTTGTTCAAATTCTTTGTCTTTTCATTTTCCTCAGGGAGCAATAGAAATTCTTGATTCACTTTCTCTGCAAAGATGTCTATTGCATTTGTGGGTGTCTGGAGAAAAACTTAGAGACTGACCATAAGGGACTCCATGGTTCAGTCTGCGTAAATCTTAACTTGTCTAGCCGATCTATATGGTCCATAAATGGAACTCCCTACTCTTGATTCCTCATTTTCGATTTCCTTCAGGATTTCCAAGGTGTCTAGATCATTTCTCTTCAGAATATCCAATCCCATTGGTTCCGTCCCTTGCGGTCCAGTTCTTTGCCTATCTCCTTTCATTTTGAAAAACTTATACAGTTTTATTTTTATTATGTATTTAAACATATCAATCCTTCTTTATGTGTACTTAAAGTTTTTGGTTGGGCAGAAGCTCAGCCCTAGTTTCAGGACTGATTCTTCCTTAGGTGTTAATATTCTAGGTGTTAAGTTAATAATCATTAAATTATCTCCTTCTGCTCTCCCTTTTATTGTCTGTACTTGGTATTGCATTTGCTGTGAGTTGTTTTATCCTTTCTTGCATTTCCATCTGCCCCTTCTCGTTGTTCTGTGGCCCGTGATTATGGAGGTTTTCATGTCCCCCCTCTCAGCCAAGTCTGTCGTATGATGCTGAATTCATTGTGAAAAGGGTGTGGTACCCCTCTGTTCAAACCAACACCCCCCCCCTTCATCCTCCGATTGTTCTGCTTCTTTCATCTCTGTCATATATTAAATATATAACCTATGGACAGTCGCCAGTAGTTATAGTTAATACCAAATGTTCCATGGGAAAAGCGTTTTTTGTTTGCCAGTAACTTTCGCACCGCTTGATGAATCTCCACTACATTTTTTGTAAAACCTACCCTTTGTGGTTGAGCTGTTTTGGGGTGATCCGGCAAGCGGGGGCCGAGATGTTTTTAACACAACTACAGCCCGAACTGCTGAAGGAATTGCACCAAATTTGGCAGAAAGCTATATGTTGGTACAGAAAACATGCTTAATGTAATTTGGTGTAAGTACATTCAGTAGTTTCAGAAATAGTTAAGTTTGAAAAATATAGATATCTAGTAGCCCAAAAATCTACTGAAATTTTACTGAAATGTGATTGTCAGCCATCTTGGGGCACGGTTGAACGAGTGCCCCAAAAAATGTTTTTTTTTTTTAAAGAAAAGTGGGCGGGGTAAAAACACCCTGACCACCTTAGGCCTCTCGGCCAGGGGACCACCACCTGGGAGGGAGTTCTTTAAAAATAAAACTGAAAACAGGGGAGGCCTATACGGCCTCTCCCGATGCCCCGGGGACAATCACACCCGGGGCTTATAGTTTTATAAATGGGAGACTATTGGACCCCAACAGGCCCAAGGACCGCCACTGCTTTGGGGCTTCATACATAAACAAAGTGGGGGCTGCACGGCACTCCCCACAGCCCCAGTGGCCGCCACCTCCCAGGGGTTTTTAATTTGCATAAAGTGGGGCCATGCAGATCCCCCAATCCCTGGTTTAAAAGAGTACATTACCAGTCATTGGAAGCACTGAGTAAATACAGAAGATAAGTAAGATAAGTAAGAGAAAGTAGCACAAGTAAGAATAGTACATGAAAATGCACAACATCCCCATGTGCCACAACAATTTCCTACCCATTCAGACACCCCCTATTGATGACAACTACCCCTACAGGGCTTAATCTACAAACAAAGCGAGGGGCTGTGCAGACCCCACCTCTGCCCCGGGGTCCGTCATCTCACTGGGGCTTTCAATTTCATTTGGGAGCACTGCTCCCGCCAAGCCATAGCAAACACTGCTCCACCTCGCTTGCGAGAATCGGAGCAGAATTACTTTTGGGCAGAGGGAGCTGCATGTTAACTGCTCCCTCTGTCTCGAAGCAAAGCATGGTACTGCAGGAGGTGGGAAGCTGGCATGGACCGCAGGGGTTTTCAGGCTCCCCGGCGGTCCCCAATGGGAAAAAACTAGGTGCCCTGGGTGGGACAATAGCACCCATTATTGTGGCCAGTCCTTTGGGAAAGGCGTCCACAGGGTAAAAAAACGGCCCTGGGCCAACACCCTTTCTTGTTTTATTAAAAAATAAAATAAAGGTGTAAGGCAGTGCTCAGAAGGGGTGCAGCCCCCAGCCTTATTCTGTGTGGTGGAGGTGGCTGTACACGTTTGTTTTGTGCAGCGCCACCTCCCCTTTACCCTGGAAGCAGGCAGCAGGCTTGGTTCTGGGTACGGGATCCGGAAGCATCACTGCTGGTGGGCAAGGATGTGCCGGGCAGTGTTTCGCTGCTCTGAGGTCAGGGGCACCTATAACCAATTGACATACCGGTGGTCTGACATCCTGGACCTGAAGCAGAGAATGCTGGACCTGGTAGGTGTTGAGGTCATGGGGCTTGGTGAGAAGCTAATTATATTTGTATTGTAATTTCTGTTCTGTGTTATTGTGAATACAATTTTTTTCCCAAGTAGCAAAAATTCTACTGCTGCAAGTAAGTTACGTTAAAAAATCTTATATTAGGTCAGCAAGATGGCGGCAGAGTGAGGTAGCACTAAGGATTGTTCTCTGACCCGCTAGCTGTATGCTCTGATGGAACGCCGGACTCGCACAATAACTGGCTGCCCGTTCCCCGGTTTTGCTTGCGGGTTTCCCGCAGCGGCATCGTTCCCCTGCGGCTCTCCTACGGCGCTGGAAGCGCCCCTGTATTTCCTCCGCGGCTCTACTGTGGCTTCTCCCACAGCTTACTTTACGGCTCTATTAGCTCTCCCGCGGCCCTCTCTGCTTGCAGGGCTTGTTGTATTTTGGAGCTGTGGCCAGGGAAGTGCGAGTGATTTTTTTTTTTGCCGCATTGGAGTCCTGGTTCTTTGCTGTGCTGGCTGGTCCCTATTCCTGCTCCCTGGTGGATTGAAAGTGTTGGAGGGTTCTAAGGAGTACCACGGCTACCGGGTTGGATGGTGGCGTTGTGGATTGCACGGACTGTGGGGGTTCAGCTGGCGGAACTCCGCTTATGGATTTTCCATATAAGAATTGGGTGGAGGTGTTGTGATGCAGCTTTCCACTCCAGCTTTTTTAGACAGCAACAAATGACCCCTCCCCGCAAAGATGGGCTTAAGGAAGTCGCCAAGGAAGGGGCCAGAGAAGGGGCTAAGGATGTGGCTCCTAGCAGCAAGGACAGTAGTAAACCGGCTGCTGGAAAACCAGGGATGGATCACACTCCGGATACTGGAACCAAGAAAAAAACTCTGACGGTTCCTGCTGTTTTCAGGTAAATTGGCGAACCGCAATCCCCTACTACAGTCCAAGGATACTATTGAGCGCATGCCTATCCTATTGAGAAGTAAGAAGACGACAACAAATGTGCCTGTTTCTATGCCAAGGTGGGCTGGGGGATCAGAAGCTACTAATGTGATGGTGGCTACTGACTTTGGACCTGACTCTATGTTAACATCGAGTATACAGGTAAATCTTCCCAGCGCAAGCTCTCTATGTGAAAGTGCGCAATCTCTGTCATCCGTACTCCCTGCTATGGCAGTAATAGGGGCAGATGGTACACCAGGGGTGGATAATAATAGCTTTGTGGTGACCACTTTTTCCCCTCAAGCTTCAAATCTGAAAGGAAATAATGCTGGCCCTGATTCAGGATCAGTAGACCTTCAGTTGAATTCTTTATTAGAGGCACAGGATGAAGGGCGCACAGTACCCGGTACACCGGATAACGATAATTTTTTCTCCATGGCTGAGGAATCTGATTTGCCTGCTGGTAGTGAGCTGGACCCAGAGTCATCGGAGGCGGAAGGGGAAGGGTCAGCCGAAGCCAGGGACATGGACAGTGCACCGAAAACTGCGGAAACACTCAGACAAGCTAGCGCTCACCCAGGCGGGGGAGTGGGCGGCAAAAAAGCACCTGTGCACAGTTGGACCTGGGTCAACACTTACAGTGGGATTACTCCAATATCAATCTAGGTCAAGAAGAGGAGGAAGATGGTGGTAGGCCTCTAGAGAGTTCTCAGGCATCTGGGTCTAAAGACGGAGCAGGACCCTCAATGACCCTTATATATGCAACCCTGAAAGCCATGCAACTGGAGGCCCGCCAAGAACACAAAAGAGCCCAACCGGCAACCGAAAAAAATTTAGGGGGCAATCAGAAAGAATACAAAAGCATGTACGGAAGCCATGGCTCGCACAACTTTGTTAGAGGAGCATGTACGGAAGCCATGGCTCGCACAACTTTGTTAGAGGAGCGGGTGGAGAGCCTGGAAACTGGTTTTGAGATATCCGAGCAGAAGACTTCAGCTAATGATGCAAGAATGTTGGACGTCTTATGGAAACTTGAGGAATCAGAGAACAGACAGCGCCAAAATAATTTGTGCCTCTTGGGCATTGAATAGAATGCCTTGGGGGGAGACATACGCAACTTTGTAATCAAACTTTTTAAATCTGCTTTTCCCGAGTTATCATCTTGGAATTGGGAATGCTGAGATTCAGCAGGTGCATCGTTTCCCCCTAATGCTGAGGAGAAATGCCGGCCAAGATCAGAGGCCACAAGCTATTCTTATTTTTTCTGGAAATTTTCTTTTGTAACAGGCACTTTTTGAAAAAGCCAGACCAGACCCCAAGAAATCAGCTGAAGGACAGACTTTTCTTGTGCGGCCAGACTTTTGTCACACTACAAAGGAGAGACGATGGCGTCTGAGGCAGATGATCCAGCATTTCAGAAACTTGGCTGCGAGATCTATTTGATGAATCCCGCTCGCTTGAAAGTGATCTTTAAGGGCCAGACGAGAGTTTTTACGTCCAAGATTCAAGCGGGGGATTATCTGAAAGAGTTGTCTGGTTAATAGGCCAGGGTTTTTTTCTTTTTGGTAGGGTATAGTGTTTATGGGTAGATCTGATTTTGCTGAAGCAATCCATCTGCTTTTTGTGTCTATGTATTTTGTTTATCTGGATTTTATCTCACTTTACCGATATATTCTATGTATGTTTCTTGGATGGAAACTTTTCTGTATATAAGAGTGGGAGATCTGGGTTTGAAGAATTCTTCTCTCTTTTGACATAAGGCTTGTATAGGTTTTGTCAGGGCATAATCGTGATTCTTTTTTTTCTCTCTTGTTTTTTTTGGGGGTCAGGGAGCAACGGGGCGCACAACGTGGGAGGCATCACAAGGGTCTGGTGACCTTTTTTGCCGAAGTGATGGGGGGTGGGGACTGGGGTGGGGGTGGGCAGATCCTTTTTGAGGGTGGTAAGGTAAGGGGCATGGGTAAAGGAGCTATTAGAATTTATGTGTTTTTTGGGGGTTTTTTTATGCTGGATTTATTGCTGGTATCCAACAGACAAGCAATGGGGGGTGTCCGGATAGCCACGATTAATATATGTGGTTTGAATAATCCGGCCAAGCTGGGCAGGATTAAAGAGGATATTTGAATTCTTAGGGCCGATATAATTTGTCTCCAGGAGACCCATATCGAAGCTGGTCAAACCCAACTTTTGAAATTGGATGGGTTTCAGTTGGTGATCTCCACAAAACAGGAGGGGGTTGCCATTTTTGCTCGAAGGGGGATGGCGAACTTTCCACGATCGATCTCAGATAGATACGGTAGATGGGCCATAACTCAATGTGTCATTGATAAAAATGTTTTCACCCTTTGCTCCCTTTATGGCCCAGTGCTAGATGCAACTGAGGTTTGTGACTGGCTGAACACTGAATTGGTGGGGTGGTTGCTCCCACTGATTATCTGTGGCGATTTTAATATTACTTTGGGTTGGGCTGTGCAAAATCTACCTATAGCTGGTTATAAGGGTCGCAAACCCAAGGTTTTTAGTTCTCTGTACCATATGAGGGAGCTTCATGTGGAGAAGCGGAGCTCAGTGGTTAGAGGCGGCAGACCCGGAAGCTGAGATCGGCCGTGGACCAGGGTTCGATTCCCCCGTCTCGGGCTCAAAATTCCACAGAGTCGACAATTCTCGCTCCGGTGCCTACTCGACTCACGGGGTCACACTCTGCGACTCTGGGCAATAGCTTGCTTAATCTCCACTACGGCCCCTCGCGGCAGGATGCCTGGCTTTCACCTTGTGGATACCCGGCCGGGGTATCTCACAGGGGAATACCAGGACGAGTTCCCTAAGCAAGCGCCTTGAGACCCCTGGGTTAAAGTGTTGCGCTATATAAATCGAAACACATTTACATTTACATTCATGGGTTAGTAGACATGTGGGCTGCAATAAGAAGAGGGGAAGATGGGTCTACATATTATTCTGCCCCGCATCAATCGCTTTCCAGGTTAGATTACTTTTTTATTCCTCAAAATTTGGTGGCGGGGGGCAATATCCAGAAATATCCCAAGGTTATGTCCCATCATAACCCGCTGGTTCTGGAACTGTCACTAAAGTGTGTAAAGAACAGATCCAGCTGGACTTTTAACCGGACACTATTGAGTGATAATCAATATGTGGAACTGATGGGTGTCAGGATCACTAGGTTTTTTTGCAGAAAATCAGGGGAGTATCAGTCCCCAAGTTGTTTGTGACGCACTTAAAGTCGGGGTGAGGGGGGAGACAACACAGTTTTGTTGGCAGGCCCAAAAACAAGAAAAGGACAAGATCAAGAGTCTATATGCTGAATTGAGTAGAGCCGAATTAAACCTGGGCCAGGTGATTCTGGATAAACGCAACATCGATGCTGCACAAACGCGGTTTGCAACCTCTAGAGCCACTATAATGGAGATCTCTGCCAGTAATGCAGCAGCTAGGTATATTGCACGGCGTACGCAAATGTATGAGAGCAACGAGAAAACCGGGCATACCCTCGCTTTACATATCAGGGAAAAGGATGCTCAGACACAAATTTTGGGGTTTAATGATCCAGATATCGGACGTAAAAGATTCTGATGCTATTCTTTTAGCTTTTGAAAAATGTTACCAGAGATTATATTCAGAGGAAAGGATTAATAATTTAGCTCTGCAAGAGGAGATAGCGGGATTTTTAGATCAAGTCTCAATAGAACCTCTGTCCCCCCTAGATTTTGGTATGCTCGAAGCACCTATCACTTTAGCTGAGGTTGGTAAGGCTCTAGAGTCGATCCCACCTGGTAAAGCTGTAGGCCTTGATTTCTTGCCAGGAGAATTTTTCTAAAAATTCGCCACGCAGCTTGCTCCAATTCTGTTTGAACTCTTGAGTCTGATTCAGGCTGGTGAATCTCCACCTGATTCATGGAGATTTGCCAAAATCGTTGTTTTATTAAAGAAAGGTAAGCCAGCTACAGATTTAGGGGCGTATCGGCCGATCACTTTAATCAATAATGATGTCAAAATTTATTCTAAGATCTTTGCAAATAGATTGGCCCCTGTTATTAAAAAGATTGTGTCACATAATCAACATGGCTTTGTTCCTGGCCGGGAAACTATTGATCATATCTGTAGAGTCATAACTTTATTTGTCTACACCAAGGTGACAGGAGACCCTATGGCGCGAATTTTACTCGATGCTGAAAAAGCTTTTAATAGGGTCTCCTGGCCCTTTTTATGGGCAGTAACAAAGCACTACGGAATTGGAGAAGGGTATATCCGGACTATTAAAGGTATGTATAAAGAGCCCGTAGCCAAGATAGGTTTAAAGGGAGGCTATTCTGGAGAGATTAGTATAGAGCGGGGCACCAGGCAAGGTTGCCCCTGCTCTCCCTTGCTATTCTCATTTTAGATTGATCCCCTAATTAGATTCATACAAGCAAATCAGGCAATTCAATCTGTCTTGGCTCCAGGAGGGGAGGTAAAAATTCTAGGTTATGTTGATGATTTAGCAATAGTGACTCCAGCTCCACAGGAGACATTAGCTGTGCTAGGGGTCACTACATCTAGATTTGGGGAAATTTCTGGTTATCACATGAATGAAGGCAAAGCCCAAATAGTGATAAATCAGAAGGTGGATATGGTCGATTCACGGATAGCGCAGCCTAACGCAAGTTATCTTGGGGTTGAGATTAGCTTTGACTTGGCCACGATCGTTGATATAAATCTTGTGCTTCTCTTAGGAAAAATGAAAACCGATTCCAAGAGAATGAGTAAACTACACCTGACACTGATGAGTCGGGCTAATGTCATTAAAATGATGTTTTTGCCAAAAATGTTGTACTATTTCAGGGCTATTCCTCTGTAATTTAGTAAAGGTTGGTTCCGGAAATTTGACCAAGTAATTTCTTGGTTCATTTGGGCAGGGCAGCGCCCAAGAAGGGCCTTACAATTTATGACTTTGCCCAGAGACAGGGGGGGGTGGTCCATTGCCAATTTTCAGACATATTACTGGGTTACCACTTTGAAATATTCAGCGGAATTGATTAATGGCTGTAGTTTAGATGACTCTGGATGCTCGATTTTTCAACTTCTTTGTGGGGCCGAGGCCCGGGGCTTGTTGTTATGACACATAGATTATGCATACTTTAAGAGGGTCAAGTTTAAGGTCCTGCTTAGTGTATATAAAGTGTGGACTGCTGTCAGGAAAAAGATGGGAATCCCCCAGGTGCATAGGTATTCCCCTCTTGGCAGTAATGCCCTCCTCTGTTCGGACATTTTTAGTGATGGCTATTTTTGTAGGTGGAAGGAGAAAGGGATCTATTGTATTGGGGATTTTTTAGTGGGGGATTGTATAATTTCTTTTGTTATTCTTAAAGATCAGTTTGGGATGTGTAATATGGACTTCTTCAAATTTCTACAAATTAGGGATTTTATAGATAAGAAATGTCAAAATCGGGCCCAAATCCCCTTGTTAGAAATGCTTAGCAAAAATAGGGTGCCACAAACAGCTGTTATCTATAAGCTTATTACGGACAGAACGGGGGATGATTTACCTAAACATTTTGAACAATGGTAATTGCAGCTACAGGCCGGGCAGGGGGACTGTGAAGATTTTTTGTATTACAGTCAAATGACATGTATATCTGCTAATCTACAAGTACAATGTTTTAAAACCTGTTGCAATCTATATGTCACCCCGCTCGAATACACAGGTGGGGTGGTCTCTCCGGCATTTGCTGCCCGCGCTGTGGAGAGGTAGCTGCGGATAGCACGCATATGTTTGTGACATACTCAAAACTTTCTCTAATATTATCCCAAATTGAATGTAGGCTGAGGGCAATCTTGGGTTTTGCTTTGATACTGACCCCGCTCACTGTCATGTTGGGTGTCTCTGAGCAAGGGATGGATGAAAATAATAAGAAATTTGTGTTTGTGGCTATGGCTGTGTATCGTATATGTATAGCCACAGTATGGGTGGCGATCACTCCTCCGACAGAATATGTTTGGCTTAAGAAATTTATGTCTGTATATAATTGGGAGATGGCGGTAGTGAGGACGAGAGGCAGGTGGGCTAGAGAGAAAGGAGAGAAGCTCTGGTTGCCTATGTCCAATTGGCTCATTCGTTAGGTAAAGACATATTTATTTATATCTCTGTTTCTTTCCCATGTGCCCCACTTATTGTATCAGTGTATTGCGTTATTATAGTATTTTTCGGTTTTTCTTTTGCGTTTTCCCTTGTTTTTTGATGAACTGGTTGTTGGGGGAAGGATGGATCCGCCGGGGGTGGGGAGGAGAAAAATGTTTTGAAAAACATTGGGGGAATTAAGCACAGTTTTGAATTCTTTTTTTGAATGGTGTTGTCTATGTTTGTTTTCTGTGCTTGGTACCCCAATGAAAAATATTAAAAAAAAAATAAAAAAATCTTATGTTATGTGATTGTTATCCTTCTAGACAGGTGCACGGAGTTACTAATCTTACTTGTTTACACCTTTGCGCTCGCTTGGGCTGATTATGTAAGAGATGTTAGAGAACTTAAGTTAGGTAATGCAGACTAGAGAGACTCATTTCCTTTGTCCTGTCACTAAGAGAGTGTCAGGTAGTAGTTAGTTAGTTACTTAGTACTAGTTGGTTATTTTTTAGCGGTCCCCGTGATGCTTCCTCCTCGCACGTGCTGCTTTCTCCTTAGTAGAACCTTTTGTAACTTGTTAGTGACTGAATAATATAGCAATTAAGCAACCAACCAACAATTTGGTGTATGCAATATGCATGCGTCCATCTATGCATTTTTGAGGATCAAAATAAATGCAGAGTTAATGAATTGGCCCAACAAAGGGGATTGATGATTACAAATGAGATTGGAACTTAGAAGAAGCAAATACAATTTGTTGTCAATGCATTATAAAGTCTTTGGAACAGGCGGGCTAGGTTGTACTTACTAGGTTTAGGATTCTGGAATCGGAATGGAACTGTGGAATAAGAAAAGAGCTAGGACAGTCCAGTACCACAGTACTAGTCTACTACTAGTCAATCTGATTAGATGGGTCTATTTTATTGCTGTTTCTTGTCAAAAAATCTTTTTGGAGCAGTTTTTTAATATTTATTTCACACCAATCAATGTTCGTCTCTTTAATTATGTCTTACATGATCAGCATCCAGGGGCAAGAAGAAGACGAGTCTGCTGAGGCGGAAGCAGGAGGTGCCTTCCAGGATCACTCCTCTGCATATGGCTCTGCTGGCCCCCGTAAGTACTCCTGGTGATAATATTAATATATATTTCCCAAACTTTTACCGCCCCTTTAACTATTATTTCCATTAACTAATTCTATTTTTTACCAAATCTTCTTCGATCTATCTGTTTATAAATTCTTGTTATCCCTGCAATACCTACCAACTTAGTTATTTATATTTCTAATGTCTGGTTTTTTTACATTAAATCTAACTGCCTCTGACTCTGTGCTATTAGAGTATCTGTAGCTTGCTTTCTTCTGGATTTTCAGTCAGCTTTCCTTCTCCCCTTATATTTTGTAGACTGCCTTGTGGTTTTACTCTTGTAAGACTCAGAGAACACATTGGTCCTTACTACTACTAATACTACTACTCTGCTCTGCAGATTGCATGCCCAACAAAGCCATTCTTATCTACACATGTTTGTTGAGATTAGAAGGCTGTATTTTACTTTCTTTCTCATGCTCAATGAGTAAATATAATGACGGTCACATTGGACACCCAAAAGTGGTGTATTTTTTACTTCTTCTCATCTAGGCCTAGTACTATTATTCTCAGCAGTTCATGGTGAACAACTGATTAGCGTGCACCATGGCTGGAAGGAAGTATGAGGAGGAGGAGGGCACCATTATATTTTTCAACCAAGAGAGAGGACTCGAGAGACCTCATGTCCAATTGTGAGCCCAGTTGGCCACTTTTTTGTTTTTAAAAACTCAGATTCGCCAATAGCTCTAGCCACTGAGTCTAGTCCTTTGGGTTGCTCTCTTCTTCAGAGGCTTTTTGAAAATAGTCACCAACAAAATGCCCAACCAGATATTTTATTATTTTTGATAGGATAGGACATACTGTCTACTCTACAATAGTTCCCGATTTGTACTAGTGATGTGTGTGGTGTATGTATGTATTGTATTTTCGACCTTGCTAGTGAAACAAAATAAATATAGAAACAGCTAAGAGGTCTTTTAGTTTTCCAGAATTACTGGGCGCACTTCCATAGTGACCGCAAAGGATTGTTTTGAATAGGTGATAAGTTTAGGCAATGAGGCGAGCGGTAATACCTCTGAACCGCTCAAAAGTGGACCAGAAGGCTGATCTACTAACACTAGAAAAACGACTATGCCCCTGCACTTAAACAAAATAGTGATAACAGGTTGTAACTGTAATATCAGTGTCTTTTACTTAGCAAATACTGAATTTAGACAAATCTAAACATGTAGTCAATCTCCGAGAATGAGTTCATATACATGGAGATATATAGGTAAAAACACAGTTTGTTCTTGGTGTGGACACTTCTGTTTTATTGTTCCATTTCAAAAGCCAACACGTGTTTCATCGCAGGGAACAAGCTGCGAATCTTCAGGGCTGGATTGGGAAAACCTTTGGGACTAGATACAATCTGTACAGATGTCTAGTCGTCTGTCATTTTATGGTAAGTGTATTTTGAAGTAAATGGCCGGTCAGTGTACACGGCTCTGTTCCGTGTCCTCGTTAGAGACAGTTATGGTAGATGTTCGGCCAGAAAAACGCCCAGTCCGGGCGTGGCGTGGAATCCTGGTTCGGATATCCAGTTAATTAAGCGGGTTATACGACATCTTGTTATTCCCTGTGAGAAGAGTTAACCGGGAGGAGAACTACGTTGGCGGTGGGCGGGTACGCCGACTTGTCAACGTAGGCAGCTAACCTTGTAGTTGTCGATCTCCCTCTTTTAGATTTCCCGGTTGCCGTGTTCCAGGTCCGTACGGCTGTAAGGGTGTATGCTGTGCTGTTGAGAGATACTACGTTGTGAACGGTTGAAGAAGACACCCTTTACTTAGCATTAGCAATAGCATTAGCAGAGGGAGTTGAGTAACTAATGGCCTCTTCTATCGGACTTCAACTCAGCTGGGAAAGTTTTATGAAGAAGACTAAAAGTCAGACGACCTTGATGGATGGGTTGAACGGAAAGGGAAAGATGGACTGAAGGAGGAAGGACGAGTGACATGAAATAAATGACTGGCAGAGAAGAATGCGTGGGTGAAGGAAGGGGGCCCCGGATGCAAATAGGTGGCTGATAGGATACATGGGGGAGTGAGGGATGGGGTCGGTGTGGATTTGGAAGTGAAGGTGTTCGGCGCTAGCGAGGTTGACGTCTGAGCTGGTTGAGATGCGGATGGAGTTCTTATGGACGATAGCGATGCCTCCTCCTGTTTGGTCGATGCGATCCTTACGGATGATCTTGTATCCTTCCGGGATGGCAATGGTGATGTCAGGGGCTGATGAGGCGTTCATCCATGTTTCTGTCAGAAAGGCGACGTCGGGAGAGATGGTGTCTAGTAGATTCCAAAGTTCGATGGCGTGTCTGTGGACTGAGCGGGTGTTGAGCAGGATGCATTTTAGGTAGTTGGAGTCAGGTATCTGGTTTGTGTCCGTGGGTGAAGAGTTGATCTCTCTGCCGTCGAATTTGCAGGATTTGCAGGAGAAGAGACCATGGGTGTGTCCAGGAGTGGCTTGGATGCAGTGGGGGAGTCGGCCGGGGTTAAGGGCTAGGAGGGTGGTGGCATCGTAAGTAATGCGGGGGAGGTGGGAGGTACGAGGACCAGGGGGTCTGGCGCTGGGCGCGGTCCAGGCGCGGACGGGCGTAGACGGGCTTACCTTTGGCGCACCTTCGGCGCGACTGGGGCGCGATCGCTGAGCGTGAACGCTGCGCGCGGGAGCATCTGTCATGTATGGATGGTGGAGGGGGCGGGGGCGAGGCAGGGTCAGCTGGGAGGCGGGCGCGGGGTGGAGCTACGGTCAGGGAGTCAACAAACAACAAAATGGCTGCAACTACGGACAAATCGAAACTAGCCTGGGGGATGATTAGAAGGCACAACCGGGCACAAAGTGAAGCGCAATCTGTAAACAAAGCGCAGGCTTGGCGGTACAGCACAAACAGTTAACAGCGCACAGTGCATACAATTGAAAAAACAAGTACAATGAGCTAAGCAGGCAGCGGCAGTGATGCGGAGGAAAAGGACGCGCTGGGGGTGTACTTGTAAAGCGCTACGATACCAAGGATCAGCTTGTGAGCGCTCTCTGGTCACAGAGTCAGAGCGCCTTGCGAGGGTGGGGGAGCGACCTCTTCCGACCAGGTCAGGAGAGTCACGGCGCAGGGATGGTGGTGTAGGTCCACTACTATCTGCGGGAGGCAGGGTCAGCTGGGAGGCGGGCGCGGGGTGGAGCTACGGTCAGGGAGTCAACAAACAACAAAATGGCTGCAACTACGGACAAATCGAAACTAGCCTGGGGGATGATTAGAAGGCACAACCGGGCACAAAGTGAAGCGCAATCTGTAAACAAAGCGCAGGCTTGGCGGTACAGCACAAACAATTAACAGCGCACAGTGCATACAATTGAAAAAACAAGTACAATGAGCTAAGCAGGCAGCGGCAGTGATGCAGAGGAAAAGGTCGCGCTGGGGGTGTACTTGTAAAGCGCTACGATACCAAGGATCAGCTTGTGAGCGCTCTCTGGTCACAGAGTCAGAGCGCCTTGCGAGGGTGGGGGAGCGACCTCTTCCGACCAGGTCAGGAGAGTCACGGCGCAGGGATGGTGGTGTAGGTCCACTACTATCTGCGGGAGGCAGGGTCAGCTGGGAGGCGGGCGCGGGGTGAAGCTACGGTCAGGGAGTCAACAAACAACAAAATGGCTGCAACTACGGACAAATCAAAACTAGCCTGGGGGATGATTAGAAGGCACAACCGGGCACAAAGTGAAGCGCAATCTGTAAACAAAGCGCAGGCTTGGCGGTACAGCACAAACAATTAACAGCGCACAGTGCATACAATTGAAAAAACAAGTACAATGAGCTAAGCAGGCAGCGGCAGTGATGCGGAGGAAAAGGTTGCGCTGGGGGTGTACTTGTAAAGCGCTACGATACCAAGGATCAGCTTGTGAGCGCTCTCTGGTCACAGAGTCAGAGCGCCTTGCGAGGGTGGGGGAGCGACCTCTTCCGACAGATATCATCTGTCTTTTGGTAGTAGTCAGGGTGAATGTGAAATTGAGCAGTTGTCATTGATTTAACAGAGTATGGCCATAATAGAAAAATTGATAATTGTGTGGTACAGCTGCCCCACCAGCAGACAGTAGTAAAGTAACGTGAGTCTGCGCCTGCAACACAAGTATGTCTATCTAGTGCGCAAGCTGACTGAGCTGGCATGCCTACAAATTTCATTTAGCTAAAGAAGAGAGAGAAGAAGAAGATTAGAATACTCCATAGTTCCTAGTAATGCCTGAAACTCACACACATGTTAGGGGCAAGGAAGTGGAAGGATACCACAAATGTTATGTACTGTGCTTGCTGGTGACACTGTGCCACTATAATTTATGTGTACAATGTTGTGTTACTGTTTTGCTAAGAGTGTTGGTAACAATTGTCTTTTTTTCTTTCTTGATATAGCTTCTCCTTCCCAACCAAAACACCCCACCAGGCAGGAGTTAGTAGCTAGGGCCCGGCAAAGGAAGCTGGAGGCCATCTGTGATGAATATCAGTGGCTGGTGGTTCTGACTGAGGAGGAGGATGAGGCAGCAGCCTCCTCCAATGCCAAGGGCCCAAGCCAGGCCCCCCAGTACCTCTGGTATTACAGCACCGTGGTCTGGCAGCCACCCGCCGCACTTCAAACACTGCTGCCCACCCATGTTGTTCATGCAAGATATTTCAATACCACATGCTGCTCCAGTTGGCGCGCCTAGAGGCCAGAATCGAGGAGAGGTTAAACACTCTAGAGAGGAAGATCCGGCGAGGCCGCGGCTAGACCTCCATCTTGACCTTTGCCCCTTTTTTATTCTTTTTTTGGGTCAGTGGAAATTGGGCATTAGGGAAAACTTGAGTGTTATAGACATTTAGATTTTTTAATTTATGGACAATTGGACTTGTTTGGGGTTAGGGAGAGGAGTAAGTCAGGAGGTGTGTTTTTTTGTTCTAGTTTATTTGTTAGGGGAAAAATTATTTATAGTTTACATATGATGTAAATCTTTTGTGGGGGGTTACTCTTTTACTTCGCACTGTTTCCTTTGCTGTAGGGCCGCAGCCAATTTTTGATTGAAATCTGCAGATAGTGTAACACAACAACACATAGATGCAGTACCCTCATTTGTCCTTCTGGTACTGTCAGTCTCTCCTAGTTTATGCAGTCTGCAACAAAAAATCCCTATGAACTCAAAGGGGTGTGGGTGGGTGAATTTTTAAATATTATAATGTCTCCCCCATACTTCTTCCCTTACCTGTGATTGATGTTTATACTTTATAGGTGAAGCAATGGCTGCATGGGGATGGTTTGGTTTCCTAAAGTGCCATGGTGGTGGTAGTAGTAGTAGTAGACAATGACAGTAGCATTTGTCTGTAGCACCTGAGGGAGACTAGGGAATGTGTAGTAGAAGCACAGTACACAAGAAGACTGCCAAACAGGAAACCATGAGGATAAGCAATGCTAAAGTAAAATAAAACAGAATGGAGGGCTAGCCTAGTACAAGTTACAAACTGAAGTTGTATCGAGCTATGAAGTGGACAAGCAGCTGCGTAACCTTTAGTGCTTGAACTAGGATGATTGATGACTCAATGCTGGCAATTATATTATGATGGATTATGTTTCTCAGGGAAAAGCTTTGAATATTGAATACTGTGCATGGGTGAGCATTCTAAACTCTAGATATTGCCAGTGTGGGCTATAGTATATATACTTAGAGCAGAAGAAGATCCTCGCCCTGCCTTGTGATAGTGTTGCTTAAACCACATCCGCCTCAGCAGTGTGCGATCAATAATTGGTATACATTTAATTTAGCCCCACCTCTATGAATCACACAGCCCAGGGAAAGAGGGTTAGGGTTTGATGAATGGTTGGGAAGGGGGCTTTGAGGGAAAGGTCTGAAAAAGGCAAACACTACACAGGGACAACACACATTCATTATGGCAAGTGACCATCATAAATCTGCTAAGGGAGAAAAAAGAAATACATGCATGATGATGACTTGATGAGTAGTAGTAGACTGGTACAGGGCAGTATATTATTAATCATGCAATTGCCTTGCCTGTCTGCCCCTAGAGAGACCCAAGTTGCATTTATTTTATTTTCTGTTGTACCAGACTTCCTTTGAAAGATAGCAAATAAAATGTGAAAATATCTGTAGGAGTCAAATATAAGCAAACCTAAACAACAACACACACAGTCGTAATTATTCAAGAGAAAAAATTAATCAAATTAAATGATACTATAATTATTGCAAAATTCTGATTTGCATCTCCGCTTTCCTCTTAGTCCTTCCTTGAACTGTCAGTCCATCAATCTTGAGTGCCTACCTGGCGTATGCAGTTTGGTAAGGTAAGTGTGAGTCATTTTTCCCAGTATAGAGCAGGGTAAAGGTCGGCCTGTAGATGGAAAAACAAAAAGGATATTGAACAATCAAGGAGATTAAACTGCATCATTATGGAAGTGTGCAACAAGAAGACTTTCAGAAGTTGCATGGCTAAATCATGTCTGTTTCCAGCAGTTACCTCCAACAACAGGAGCAGGCCCCCACCCAACCTCAATTTAGCTTTGAGCCAGACAGCACTTAGCACACATACCAACACAGCAACACAGCATTTTCCAAATTAAGTAACAAAATCAATGCACTGCTGTCAGTCACACCACCACATTCATCTCCTCCACTACACAGACATGTAGGTTTGGTGTTGTTGTTTACCTTTTAGGCCACTTCACGCCAGAGTTATTCCATCAATCATCTCCGATCCTATGGACTCTGACTGGAAGGAAAATATTGACTTGAGTCACTTTGTTTTTTAGTAAAATACTAGCAGGCATCATGCACAACAAACACCAATCACTCAGTGTGCAATTCATTCCATCATTGATCTTTGCTTCTGAGGCTGTCCGTCTAAGCTCAGAAAGGATAGATATATAGTCATTTTTTTTGGCATTAAGGCGGGCACACATTTCAAGTTTGTTGTATATATTCTCCATCAAATGTCTGACTTAAGGGAAATGGATTTATGGTGAGTGAGGAGGAGTGGACTTACTTCTTCACTGACTGCACACAGTTGCAAGTCTAATCTGGCAATAGAAGAGTAAGACGGTGGTGATGGATTCATTGTGATTTGAACCAGAAGACAGTGACACACACAAATAATAAAGTGTTATTAATATTCCTTAGCTATATCTTTTTTGTCAAAGAAAGAAAGTAACTCAAAAAGCCTAGTTGTCAGGGAAGTAGAGCTCATCCTCAAACTCTGGGGGTTCACCCAGAAGTAAGTGGGTGAAACACACTGCTTCCCTAACGTGAGTCGTCATCATCGTCTTCCTGCTGTGCTACTTCAAGTATGGTGTAATCTGGTGGTATACAGTGCTGATTCATTTTGATCATGGTTAACCTCTTCACTTTTTGGGGTGAGAGACTGGTCCTTCACACTGTCAGAATGGCACCAGCAGCACTGACAACACACTCAGAAGAGACACTTGTAACAGGGCAAGCCAGAAAGTTTATCGCCAGCCTACTGAGCAATGGCCATTGTCACATTTTCCTATACCAGTACAGCAATGGGTTTGATTCAAAGTAGACCTCTGTTGGGTCATCCAGATATGCCTGTATCATCAGCTCTGTTGGACCTGGCTTCGTGGCGTGGCCCCACTCCTCCCGCATGGCGGGTCCGGGACTACCTCGACCCCTGTTCCCCGGCCAAGAGCGGCACCTTCCACCTTCTACGAGTGCCGCCCCTCTGGGCCGCCCCCAGCTCTCCCCCGACGGAACTCGACCTCATCTCCTCAACCCACTCGGCTGGCCCGGACCCCTTCCCGGACCCTCGTCTCCGGCCCAGCCGCCATCTTGGACCCTCCACGACCAGGCCTCGTGGCCTTGGCCTGACTCCAGCCTCAGGCCCAGCAAAGCCCCGACATCGAGGCACCACGATCCAACCAGGGGGTAAAGTGACCACTAGCGGCAGAAAAATAAAAGTCCCCCTGCAACCCTTCCCGGTCGTCAACACTCCCTTTGAGCGGGTAGGGATTGACATTGTGGGGCCCCTGGAGCTCCGGACATCGCAAGGTCACCGGTTCATACTCGTCCCAGTGGACCATGCCACCCGCTATCCCGAGGCCATACCTCTCCGGACCGTGACAGCGCCCGTGGTGGGCCGAGCCCTGATGGGGATCTTCTCACGGGTGGGCTTCCCCCGAGAAGTCGTCAGTGAGCGGGCACAAACTTCATCTCCCGATACATGAAGTCCCTCTGGCAACAGTGCGGGGTCACCTACAAATTCACGACCCCCTACCACCAGCAAGGGAACGGACTGGTAGAACGCTTCAATCGCACCCTCAAGGGTATGATCATGGGCTTGGCGGAGCCCTTACGACGCCAATGGGACGTGTTGCTGCCCTGGCTCCTATTTGCCTACTGGGAGGTCCCACAGAAGTCCCTGGGATTCAGCCCCTTCGAACTATTGTATGGGCACCCCGTCCGGGGTCCCCTAAGTCTGGTCAAAGAAGGATGGGAGGTGACCACCCAGAATGCCCCTCCTGATGTGTACCGGTACCTCTTGACCCTCCGGAACCAGACTCGGCGGTTCAGTGAACTTGCCAAGGCCAACCTCGAAGCCAGCCAAGAAGACATGAAACGGTGGTATGATCAAAACGCCTTGTCCATTGAGTTCGAGCAGGGGCAACAGGTCTGGGTCATGTCCCCGGTCGAACCATGCGCCCTCCAGGACAAATGGACTGGGCCCTTCAAGGTGGTGGAGCGCAAGGGCCCTGTCACCTACCTGGTGGACATGGAGTCCCCCAGGAACCCCCTCCGGGTCCTCCATGCCAACCGACTTAAGCCTCACTTTGTCCGCTCAGAACTTAGTCTCCTGATGGCTACCGACAGTGGGGCTGAAGAGGACTCCGAGCCCCTACCCGACCTCCTGAAGACCCTCGAAAAAGACGGCTCCGTGGAAGGAGTCCACCTCTCTTCCACTTTGACCCCAGCACAACGCCTAGGCTGCCAAGACTTATTACAGCAATTGGCCGATCTATTCTCTCTCACCCCCGGGGTCACCCCATGGTGCCTCCACGATGTCGACACCGGGGATAGCCCACCAATCCGGCACCGGGCCTACCGAGTTCCCGATCGGGTACGCGCCTGCATCCAGTCAGAAGTGTCCAAGATGCTGGCTCTAGGAGTAATCGAGCCCTCCGACAGCCCATGGGCCAGCCCGGTCGTGCTGGTCCCCAAGGCTGCCGCCCCTGGCGTTGCCCCCGAACTCAGATTTTGTAAGGACTACCGGGGCTTGAATGCCGTCACCCGAACAGCGCTCACCCCATCCCTCGGGCTGATGAGCTGATCGACCGCCTGAGGGCCGCCCGCTACCTGAGCACCTTCGACCTAACTGCGGGCTACTGGCAGATCGGCCTCACCCCGGGCGCCCAGGAGCGATCCGCCTTCCCCACCCCTGATGGCCACTACCACTTCAAGGTGATGCCCTTCGGGATAAAAAATGCCCCCGCTACGTTCCAGCGACTAGTGAACAAGGTGCTGGCGGGGCTCGAGGAGTTCAGAGCTGCCTACCTAGACGATATTGCGGTGTACAGTCTCCACTGGGCTGAACACCTCCAACACCTCGATGAGGTCTTGGCAGCCCTCCGACGGGCAGGACTAACAATAAAAGCCAGCAAGTGCCAAATCGGCCAAGGGTCCGTGACCTACCTGGGGCACCAGGTGGGAAGTGGCCAGGTGGCCCCCCTCCAACTCAAGATCGCCGCCATCCGGGCCTGGGAACCCCCGGTCACCCAAACAGAGGTCCGAGCCTTCCTGGGGCTCACAGGATATTACCGGCGCTTCGTGAAAGACTACGGCAGCATTGTGGGCCCCCTTACAAAACTCGCGTCAAAGAAGCACCCACCGAAGGTACACTGGACCCCTGAGTGTCAGGCCGCCTTTAAAAACCCTCAAGACAGCAATGTGCACCCCACCCATGCTCCAAGCCCCCAACTACAGCCGGGAATTCATAGTACAGACCGATGCCTCCGATCACGGCGTCGGAACAGTCCTCTCCCAAATCAATGCAGAGGGGATTGGCCAGCCGGTAGCCTTCATTAGCCGACATCTGCTGGCCCGAGAACAGTGCTGGAGCACCATTGAGCGGGAGGCCTTCGCCGTGGTGTGGGCCCTCAAGAAGCTCCGACCCTACCTCTTCGGCACCCACTTCCAGGTACAAACTGACCACCTACCTCTGCAATGGCTGATGCAGATGCGAGGGGAGAATCCGAAGCTGTTGCGTTGCTCCATCTCCCTGCAAGGGATGGACTTCACTGTGGAGCATCGCCCCGGCAACGACCAGGCCAACGCAGACGGCCTGTCCCGCTTCTTCCGCCTCGGTGAGGAGAATACCCAAGAAGATGGGTAACTCTCCCTGCCTTCAGCTGGGGGAGACGCGTGTTGGACCTGGCCTCGTGGCGTGGCCCCACTCCTCCCGCATGGCGGGTCCGGGACTACCTCGGCCCCTGTTCCCCGACCCAGAGCGGCACCTTCCACCTTCTACGAGTGCCGCCCCTCTGGGCCGCCCCCAGCTCTCCCCCGACGGAACTCGACCTCATCTCCTCAACCCACTTGGCTGGCCCGGACTCCTTCCCGGACCCTCGTCTCCGGCCCAGCCGCCATAGTGGACCCTCCACGACCAGGCCTCGTGGCCTCGGCCCGACCCCAGCCTCAGGCCCAGCAAAGCCCCGACATCGAGGCACCACGATCCAACCAGGGGGTAAAGAGACCACTTGACGATTCAATGGGGGAAGGAGTTTCGATGGTCCCCCATCCACCTGGTGTCGATCGCCCCCAGCCTCCCTGGGCGCTGGCTCCACCCCCCTGCTGAGCGTCTGGACTCGCACATCCCAGACCCTCCGACCTCCAAGTGCGAGGGTCCGGACATCAAAGGGCCCCAGACCTATAACTGGGGCAGCTCCAGAGCAGGAAGGCAGTTGTATCCTGGAGTCGAGAGACACCGAGACGAGCTCATCTTCGTGGAGTCCTGCTGGCAATGCTGCGGCTCATCTTCATGAACCATCCTTGGAGTCCTGCTGGCGCTGCCGCGGCTCATCTTCGTGAACCATCTTGAAGCCCTGCTGGCGCTGCCGCGGCTCATCTTCGTGAACCATCTTGAAGCCCTGCTGGCGCTGCCGCAGCTCATCTTCGTGAACCATCCTTGGAGTCCTGCTGGCGCTGCCGCGGCTCATCTTCGTGAACCATCTTGAAGCCCTGTTGGCACTGTCGCGGCTCATCTTCGTGAACCATCTTGGAGTCCTGCTGGCGCTGCCGCGGCTCATCTTCGTGAACCATCTTGGAGTCCTGCTGGCGCTGCCGCGGCCCATGCCAGAGAACCCTCCAGCTCAAGGATTGAGAGCTGTGCGCCAGTCATCCCTGTACCAGACCGGTACCAAGACTGTCCCGCTACCCCCTTCCCACAGAGACTAAGTTTAGAGGGATCCCAGCATCTCGTTCCTTCTGTATCTGTTACGATAACCTACCAAAGAATACCGATAAAAGTGTTAAGAACCTATCTTTGTGTGGCGTCCATCTGTAGGGGGGTGGTTACTCGTCTGTACGATCTGAGGAGAGGACCCTCGCCAGGAGGCCTCTCCCCCCTGCTCGGTCGACCCTCAGGTTTCCCGTCTAACAAGCTCAATGCTCATGGGTGCTCCTCTTTGCTCGGGCTCCTTTGCATTTGCCTCAGCACTGGACTGAAAACCATTCCTGTGCCAATTTTGGGGCTGATGCTCCTGTTCTTGTTGTTATTGATGTTGTTCTTGTTGTTGGTGGTTTTGGCTGCTGTGAGTCAACCGCACTGCCCTCAGGCTCTGAAGTTGAATTTGTAGCTGGCTGCTCTGCATTGCTTGTTGTGCCCCGGCCATTCTTTTTCTAGCTGACTGTCTTGCACAGCTATCCAAGTTTTGTAGCTGCCAACATAGCCGTCTGAAAAAGAAATGAAAGTGTGCATTAATGGTTTGTACCATGGATCAAGAATTGTGGCCTAAATGTAATGGTTGCATGACAAAATGCCTCTTTGAACCCGTGTATTTTCAGATAAGTGAAGGGTTAAGCTTTCCACCAACTCATACGCTTCTTTTTTTTCCTCCACACCTGCGTACATTGCTGACACCGCCTTCAGCTGTTCTTGTAGTATGTGCAACAATGGGATAGCTTGGCCCATAGTACTGTCCTCCTTGCTTACATCATATGTGAAGACCTCGAAAGGAAGTAGCATCTCTTTCAGGCATTTAACTAGGCCCTTAGGTCCATCTCAATGATCATGCCTTTCACAGTAGCATCCCCTCTTTGCATGATATATTCATTGATTGGTCTGTACTACTCAAACAGACGTTCAAGCATGTCACAAGTTGAGTTCCAATGTGTTGGCACCTCCTGGATGAGTGCTTTAACTGTCATTCTATTATCAAATTGAATGTTCCTCAGCTGCTTTCATGGTGCAAGAATGCCTGCATCATGGGGATGATTGTTTATGTGCAGGAGCATAAACGATCACCAGATGTCATATTCTTGTTCTATGCAATCTGCAGCACACATAGAAAGAGGAAAGAGGCTTTCTCATCTTTCTATGTGTACTGCACACATAGAAAGAGGAAAAACTAGGAGAAATAGAGATATTTCACCTCATTGTGCCTCCCTTATGTCCCCCCTGGGGAGGCGCATGTTTTTGCAGCTACCTCAAATTTACAATTTCTAGTGAATCTGAGCCAGTGTCAAAAAGCCATGGATGTTGCTGGGAACACCCCCAGCAACACCCATGGCACATCCCTGTCACGCAGTTTTTATAAGGCCATGAAAATTCACGTAACTTGGCTTTACATGGCCTTATAAATATGCCAGTGGCACATTGCACCGCTGGAACATCAAACAAGTGAGGTTCCAGTGACACAATAGTGCTGGTAGGGCCTCATAGGGCCTCATAAATGAGGCCCAGAGCACCAGTGTCCATCCCAGAAACTTTGGTGAGACACCTGTAATATAAGGAAAACATATACAACAACACATATCAAAAAAGACTCTCCATACCACACACTACACCACTGAGCACCTCGTTAAGATTGGCAAAGGACAAAAAAAATCATAAGGCTCAAACGAACCAGCCTTAAGCATTGAAAACCTTTATTGTATCCATTCTGTTGGCTCCCCTACCTGTTCACTGCCAGGACCGAGCAAGACTTCAGGGAGGTACTGGGTGAAAGCATACACCTCTACAATCAACTGGTCCCTAAGTCTGAAAAAGAACACTTTGGAGGCGTCAAGACCTCTGGAGAGCCTATCTTTCTTAATGGATTAGAGGCCCTGTTGTCCTGCGGGAGTTTCATAGCTACTTAGGTAGGCATGGACTAGACATGTACTTTAGGTCCTTTTACCTGAAACCTATGTTGTTGACAACTGCTTTAATGATAACTTCTCTTTGTTCTGCATCAGCCAGTTCTACTGGCACTATCCCTGCCTCGTGGCTCCTTGCCACTCATCGGATAGCCTTCTTCTTTGTGTCCTTATGTAGGACACAGCAACAACACCTGTTTCTGCAGAAATAGCTGGAGAGAGCCTTTCCGCTTGCCAATATCCACATTTGACAGTACACACAGAAGCTTAAGAAGGGAGCCCAGTGCCCATTCTATAATGCTGAATTTTTCACTCTACATGCATTAGGGTGACATGCCAAAACCTTTCTTGGGGCCTAGTTCAACGGAATTCTCATTTTCCAGTGCACTCACTCTCCCTTCCGGGTTGTTCACTTCCTGTCACTCTGGTTTGGATGCCCTCCATTACTTTTTCTAGTGCAGCTAGCCTCGATTCAACTTATTTGCGAAGAGGGCTATGAGCCTCTTAAAGCAGTCTTTGGAATAGACTCCCTTTTCGACACAGCAGTTTCTTCTAATGTAGGAATCCCAGCGTCTTCACTGTGTAATTCCTAAGGAGTTGACCCTCCTGGCAAGAAAAAATCCTTATTGTCTGACGTCCTTTTTGGTGTGCTGCACTTCAAGACATCCCCACTGGTAGAGCGTGTGGTGTCCTGGTTGGATGAAAATGAATAAAGGGTTTGTGGATAACCGCATTGGTGCTTGGAGGGAGAGGGAGTTAGAAAAGCAAGCTGGCAGGAAAAAATATTTTGATGACAAGAAATGTGTCCAGTTTCAGGAGGTCAAGATAGGTGATTTAGTCAAAATAAAAGCACCTGTTGGAAGGAAATCTTGGTCTAAGTACACAAATGTTAGACCTGTTATCAACGTTTTTAAGAATGCCATAAAAACACAGGATGGGAGGATTTGGAATAAAAGTCGGGTGGTGGTGGTTAAATCGAAAAATTGTGTTCAAAATGATTTGGATACTGATGAAGATATGTTTGGTACTGTTAATATTCCTCGATTTTGTTCTAGTAATTCTCCTGGAGTTCGTGTAAGGAGTCAAAGGATTCGCAAGGTTCCTGCTTATATGAAAGATTAATTAGGCATGAGCGGATTTTGCGGATTGGCAATCTGCGAATTTGCGGATTTGCGAATTTGCGGATTGCCAAAATCCGCAAAATCCGCAAATCCGCGCAGATTTTTTTTTTTTATGTTCGCACGGGTTTCTGCAAGTTCGCGAGGGTTTTGTACAATTTTGCAAATTGCGAAATTGTACAAAACGTGTGCGAACTTGCAGCAACCCGTGCGAACACAATTATATGCAGAGAAAGAAGCTCCTGGTCACAGGAACAGCACGGAGATTGCGCTCATGAAAGTCAAGGATGCAAAGGCCTCTACCCAGCATCACAGCTGAATTTCCACAGTAGATTTGGGAAGAGGCACACCTGTCCAGCCTCGAAGACGCTCATGATTGTTTTTGGGCTAATGAATGAGTCACTGATTTTGAGCATCAACTAGTTCGAGCGACCATGCAAAGGCCGCCCTCTACCCAGCATCACAGCTGATTTTCCACGGTAAATTTGGGAAGAGGCACACCTGTCCAGCCTCGAAGACGCTCATGATTTTTTTTGGGCTAATGAATGAGTCACTGAATTTGAGCATCAACTAGTTCGAGTGACCATGTGTGTGTTACTATGCAATCGCCCTGAAGGGCGCAGGGGTCCCTTGAGTGACCTGTGTAAGGCTGTAACTATTTTACAATGGCGCCAGCAAGCTGCCAGCGCCGTTGTAAAATAGTTACAAAGTTAGCTTGCACAGGAAGCACCTGCTTCGTTTTATCTAGTGGTTCCTGTGCAAGCTAACTTTGTAACTATTTTACAACGGCGCTGGCAGCTTGCTGGCGCCATTGTAAAATAGTTGCATGAGTGGGGGTTCAACTTTTGAACCCGTTACGCTCGCGGATTATTTTTTGCGGATTTTGCGGGAAATCCGCAAAATTCGCGGATTGCGGATTTCCCAGAAATCCGCAAAATCCGCGAGCGTAACGGATTTCCCGCTCATGCTTAAAGATTATGTGTGAACTTCATTGTGTTTTTCTTTTTCATAGAGTTATTAAGTTGTTTTCTCTTTTCTTCATTTTTCCTTCTTATGTTTTTTTGTTTTTGTTAAGAAGGGAGATGTGCAATGGTAAACTTTGTATGTTTTCTATGTCTGTGCTTTTCATTAGAATGCAGAATTCTGTGTATGTAACATTCCTAGCATAGAGAATATTGCGGGTGAATTCGTGACAGTTGGAGCTGGAGCTGTTTGTGGAAGAGGCTAATAAATCCTACCTGCATTTCATCTTATCTTGTCTTGCATCTTTACGTGGAAAATAGCACATAGCGCAGTCTCAACACAATTGTGTGTAGATGAGACTCCACTGCCTTTGTTTGTTTGCTCTCACCCTTCACTGGTCAGCTCACGGCCAGTCACTGTACCATAGCCGAGCTCCGGCGCAGCCCCCCTTCTTGTCCCACCCATGTCTCTAAGGCAGTCTCCTCCCTAGTGCTTTCTGCAGCCTCATTTGACCGGTCCCAGGGGCCACCTCATAGCGCCAACCTACTAGAGGTCCAAGGCCCAGTTACCCCAACTTCCAATGGGCCTTTTGGTCACAAACGATTTATCCCACCAGCTATGGCATGCTGGGGAGCCTCATCTCTATTGGGGGAGGGGGATGCGGTTCTGATCTCTGGTGTCCCGCGACATGCTCCAAGACAGTGCGCCTGGTGTCAAGCCTCAAGTGCCCTGCTGCTGCTTAGCCGCCTGCAGCACTGGTGTACTTCACTCTCACAGCGCCCTGACATTTCAGTACACCCTAGAGAAGGAGCCCGGTAGAAGCATTAAGTCACAGCAGCCATTTTGGGGGCTGGCTTGGTATGCTTCCTCACATCTCCTTTTAGTGCCAGTACAAAGCCCCGTTCAAATCTCATTCTAATGCCAATGTAGGCACTTTCTTAAGTCTCCCTCTAACGCCAATGTACGTCATTGCTTACATCTCAGTACATTGCATTGCAAGGTCCTGCTCAAAATTAATTCCACTGACAGTGCCTGACCCTTCTCAAGACTATGTATGTGCTACTTCATGGCACTGCTTAAATCTCACCTTACCGCCCAGAGAACTAATACAGGTCTCTGCTCAAGTTCGCCCTAGTAACAGAATCGGGCCGTGCTCAGATCTCACTCGAGTGCCAGAACAGGGCCTTTTGCATTACACTGAACTCTGACCTCTGAAAGAATGTAGGTTTTTATTTCAGTTACAGCCACACATACCTATAGCTCCTTGCATTTATTTAAGCGTTTTTTCTTCTAAAATATACCTGCCAGCAGCTAGTCCTTTAATTACTCAAGCACCCTGTGAAGGCTCTTTCCCTAACTGTACTTCGTTCTGGTATTTGCATAAGTGAGGGAAACATAAAAGACAAAAGATATGTGTTTGTTGGGCGACATCACTGGGGGATGTCTGGAAAAATATTGAATTAGCCAATAGGGTTGGGTTTTAATATAGTAAAGCATGCAAGCACAGTCATGAACAAATGTACACTCGCATTCATTAATTCAATGAAAATTTGTTGGGTTTTCAAATGCTTGTCTTGTCATATTCTCAGGAACAAGTTAATAAAATGTCACGAATTCTTCGAAATTGATGTAAAAATGTAATATGCACGTGTTCTTATCACAACAGAGAGCATGTTCACAGACTGGTGATTAGGTGCTACTATCCATACTTATCCTTTTACCTGCAAAACTTGAATGCGCTATCATGATACAACGGGGTAGGAATGTAACTCTGGGGCATATTATCAAGGGGGTTTATCTCCGCTTTTTTGGCTTTAAAAGCCAAGAAAGCAGAGATAAAATGATCTCCCTATTACCTAGCTGTCGCTAACACCAGTTAGCGACAGCTAGTAGGAGATAGCAACCATCTTGGGCCCCGCTTTGCATGTCAGTGATATTTATCACTAGTGACATGCAAAGTGGGCGTGCCAAGATGTTAGCAACTGGAAACAGTCACTAACATCGTTATCTCCTATTACCAACTTTTGGAGATATTCGCGCTAAGCGCGAATATCTCCAAAAGCTAACACCTGCCCCTAAGCAGTTCTTAGCCATGTTATCCAATGGTAGGTGGATAACATGGCTAAGAGCATTAGCTCGGTAAAGCATGAATATCGCTGACTTTTCAGCGATATTCATGCATTTCGGCCGATTTTTATCGCTTAGGCGATAAACCTTGATAATAGCAAGGTTCCTAAGCGATAAAAATCGCCGCAGCTTGGCGATAAAAATATCGCCGCTAAACCAACATAGCGATAATTATCGCTAGTTGTTGGTAATATGCCCCTCTGTTTTTTACCCAGAGGTCTAAAGATCGTTCTTAGTTTTTAAACCTATACATTTGTTCTTATTGCACTACATACAAATGGTTTCCATATGTTTATCGTTTTCTTCACCTGACTTGAAAGACCACATTATTTATGCTTCGGTAAAAGAAAAAGGCCTGTAATTCCGCACGCGGTATTACCCCTGACAGCCTATCACAGAGAGATCACAAGTTGGTTCATTATAGAACCTCTGTGCAATGGGCGATCACATGCAGGGACCTGTGCAACCTCAGGTGTGACCTGGAAGAACTGTCCCAGGTGGAACATGCGGTAATGCACCACCTTGTAATATCACCTCACTTGTCATTCCAGATGGGCACACTAACTGCTGTAATCTGACAATTACAAGCCACTGGCAACATGGGCGCTAATAGAGATTTAGCATTACAAAAATGCACGAGGAAACCATAATATATTTGTATGGGGATTGACCTAGTATTTGTGCTTATTTAACAACCCAGTGCTTTGGGAGAATGGCCTAAGAAATTGGCAATCAATAAATAGGACTGCAGCTTCTTATTTTTATTTTATATATTTTATTTTAAAGGTTTAATATAGCGCTGGCTAGACCCGGAGGTATCAGAGCGCTTCACATGAGCATAAGATCGTAGTTACAGGTTACATCGTTACAAAGGTTACACAGTTATTAGAGCATGGCAACATAGTTACTTGTAAGGCCAAGATAAACAATAAGCACAAATACGAAAGGGGAAAAGCAGGCAAGGGGAAAGGTTCAGGGGAGGGGGGAAGGAGCTGGGGATGTAGATAGGTAATGAAGGCAAGAAAGAGGAGGGGAGGGTGAAGGACATCGCAAGGAAAGAGGAGGGGAAGGGCGACGGGACACAAACTGGTAGACGAGTCAAAGCAACGTCCAAAGTCCAGTAAGCTGTGATCCCAGGGGAAGTGCTATCACTTCCCTATCTCTGTTGCGGGAGGATCACTTTACGCAGTGGACTCTCTCAGAGGGGTCTCTGAGACTCCAGGCCTACATACTGGATCCTTCCCCAAAAAGGGGAGAGGGAGTGCTTTGGCAAGGGGTGCCATACCATACCTCAGCTGTGAGTGGCTCCCTTGGCGCAGTGGACTCTCTCAGCAGGTACGTTGAGACTCCAGAGTATAAATATTGGATCTTTCCCCAACAAGGGGAGAAGGAGTGCTTAGTCAAAGGGCACAAAGGACAGGGGGCTAGGCAGACTAGCAGGTAAGATGAGAGATTCAGGGGAGAGAGGATAGGAGCTAGGAGCTAGGGAGGTAGACAAAGGGAGAACGAGTACTAAATGGGAACAAATTTAATTAATGAGTTTTTATATAGCGCTGGCTAGACCCGATGGAATCATGGCGCTTTACATGAGGGACAATAATGTTGCAAATTACATCAGTTAAAAGTTACATAAATATCAACAAAAGCATTTAAAGAACATAGGGGAACAAGGTGAATGGAGCAGGAAGGGTAAGCGGATAGGGTAAATGGGTAGGAGGAAGACAGGACTGTGGGGCCCAATGAACCCTGATGATACCTCTATTTAACTACACCCATAGCAGCGAAAGTGGACATTTTCCTTGCTTGCACCAGGACCCACGGCATCTTTGCCACACTTGTCCTTGTACAGATCCTTGACCTCACATGTAAACTGCTATATTAACATGGGGCAGAGGACATGGTATAGACATTATGACAAGGCGCTGGGATATTTTAACACAGACTGAGGAACGAGGACACTGGGACCATAATTTGCCCTTGACAAATACACTGATCCATTGACACAAGAGCACAGAATAATATATGGACCTTTAGACAATATCACTGATCACGGAGAATGAGGCAGTGGTACATAGGGACACAGGCACTATGGACTTTTTCAATGACTCTGTGCTGAGGGCATAAACAATAAAGGGAGGTGGAGGGAGAAAGGCTAGGGCTCACCCTCCTAGTATTAATGAGTCACACAAGATCTCTGGGGACAGAGATCAAGAACCCAGTCGTATTCTATGACTCTATTCCCATAACACACAATGGTGTTGGAATAGTGTCAATAGTTCCAAGAAAGAAAAAAAGGAAAAATATTCCTTTTTTTAGGTGTCCCCTCACTCACCAGGGTTGCCCCACGGTGACATGCTTCATCATAGGGGCCATCCCAGCCCTCTACGGACTGGGGCGTGCTGCGACTCGCGGAATTACGTAGGAGCACATACAAAGGACTATGTGTGGTGCAAGGAATGTGATGTGAAGGAGTGGAGTATATGTGATTAGTTAAAATTACCTGCCTAGTGAGTTGCAAATACTTTATTCTGGCTCCTAGGTGGTAAAGCTAAAAATGGGGTAGAAATGGTAGGATACCTAAATTGTAATGGGTTTAGGTGTACCTAGCATCTCCTGTCTGCCAACATGTTTCGTGCGTCCCCCTAGCACTTCCTCAGGGCTACACAGGGACCAGCCCTGTGTTCGCCACTCCTTATCCAAAGCTTAATAAGCTATTAAATACGAAATACTAATAATTAATAGCAAACATTCGGACCGGAGGGGTTTGCTTAGGTGAGACCGATTGTGGTATCCCGGCAGCAAATCTACCAGGATATTGTACCCCTACCGATTCCATGGGGCACAGTTAAGCCTTTTTCATGACCACGTGATTAAGTTTGGTTGCGTAGGTACCAGATGCATGCCTTATTTATTTGCAGCATTGAATTAATTATTAGTATTTCGTATTTAATAGCTTATTAGGCTTTGGATAAGAAGTGGCGAACACAGGGCTGGTCCCTGTGTAGCCCTGAGGAAGTGCTAGGGGGACGCACGAAACATGTTGGCAGACAGGAGATGCTAGGTACACCTAAACCCATTACAATTTAGGTATCCTACCATTTCTACCCCATTTTTAGCATTACCACCTAGGAGCCAGAATAAAGTATTTGCAACTCACTAGGCAGGTAATTTTAACTAATCACATATACTCCACTCCTTCACATCACATTCCTTGCACCACACATAGTCCTTTGTAAGTGCTCCTACGTAATTCCGCAAGTCGCAGCACACCCCAGTCCGTAGAGGGCTGGGATGGCCCCTATGATGAAGCATGTCACCGTGGGGCAACCCTGGTGAGTGAGGGGACACCTAAAAAAAGGAATATGTTTCCTTTTTTTCTTTCTTGGAACTACTGACACTATTCCAACACCATTGTGTGTTATGGGAATAGAGTCATAGAATACGGCTGGGTTCTTGATCTCTGTTCCCAGAGATCTTGTGTGACTCTGTGCTGAGGGCCCCAGGGAAATACAATAACCCTGAAAAGAACACTGAGAAAATGACAAAGGGGCACAGGATATGATATGGAGACCGAGACAATATCACTGGACTCAGACTGAGGTGCTGGCATACTCATCCCTACCACAGAGGTACTGGTGTGCTCATCCCTAGCACAGAGGTGCTGGCGTCCTCATCCCTATCACTGAGGTGCTGGCGTGCTCATCCCTAGCACTGAGGTGCTGGCATGCTCATCCCTGGCACCAAAATGCTGGCGTGCTCATCCCTGGCACCGAGGTGCTGGCGTGCTCATCCCTGGCACCGAGGTGCTGGCATGCTCATCCCTAGCACCGAGGTGTTGGCATACTCATCCCTATCACAGAGTTACTGGCCTACACATCCCTAGCACAGTGGTAGTGGCATACTCATCTCTAGCACAGAGGTAGTGGCGTGCTCATCCCTAGCACCGAGGTGGTGGCATACTCATCTCTAGCACTGAGGGGCTGGCATACTCATCCCTATCACAGAGTTACTGGCATACTCATCCCTAGCACAGAGGTAGTGGCATACTCATCTCTAGCACCGAGGGGCTGGCATGCCCATCCCTAGCACCGAGTTGCTTGCCCACTGATGGTGGGACACAGGCACAGACTCTTGGATGGTGCACCTAAGAACATATTTGGAGGTTAAATATAACACAAGGATGGGGGCACCTTGTGGATAGTAGTGGTGCTGCACGAGTGTCATGTGCCCTAATGCAATCAATGAAAACGCGCTATCGTCTTGTTCTATCATTTACAAAAATATCGCCCCCTAGAAAATTACCCTGTGGGCCGATATTTTTGAAAACTATATTTAGGACATGATATTGCAGTTTGTCAGTTCTTACACACTATACTGCTCACGTCCCTCTGCCATGGTGCCACTGGCCCTGCTACACTTATGATAGGTGCATCCTGGGGCTGTATTGCAAATAGGGTACACTTTACCTGTTTGAGTCATGGTGCACCTTTAAATAAGTGCACCAGGTGCAAACAGGGACAGTGTGTAGTATCCTCATGTTATGTCTATGCATTTGTATCCAGCTGCCCAGCCCTGTGTGTGTGCATTCTTATTGGAATCCTAGTCTGTGTGGAATGTTGGATGCATCAGAGTGTCAGTTAAGGATGGGCTGAGCGGCCAGTGGGCTGCTCCTGATGGGGTTGTTATCCTGACCTTGACTTATGCTAATAAACATCAACTACAAGTACCTGAATTGGTCTACGGTGTCTACTTATCTACACCTGTACCTGTGGGACTTACTCACCACATTTTGGCGACGATGGATCAACTTACCTACTACTTTAAAGCATGAAGTGCATCTAGAGACTAACAAGTAAACTAATTAACTGTCAAGCAACGATCTACCTTCTTGAAAGACAAAGCAGCAACTTAAAACGTAACTACATGAAAAGAAATGAAGATTAAGCAGAATAAGAAGCAAACACCTCAAGGTAAAAGACTCTTTTCTGGTTACCAGACCAACTGCTACCTGCCTGCCCCATCAGTGTCCATCCCAACAACAGCCCAAATGCAGGTGAGCTGTGTCTGTATGTTTTCAAGGATTTTCTATCAACATGCTGCATGTGTAACAGAAAAAGATTTCCAAACCTCAAACAAAGCCAAGTCTAAAAATATTTTTTTTTCAACCTTCAAGCAAAGCAAGTTTAAAAAAAAAAAACGTTAACTTTCAATTTTTAAAGATAGTATGTCTTTCTGCTTCTTTGCCCTTCAGAGAGAGGCTAAATGGTGCTTTTAGTAACAGACAGGACACCTCCGAGCTTACTGTTATGATCTTCCATGGCCATGCAATGAAATTGAAAGCGGCAAGTATTTCTAGCGTCTGAAACTAATTTCTGTGGTTTGGCTGTGCTTATGCGATTTTGTGGAATTTTACAGACCTTTAAAACGTCGTGTAATGTAAACTACCTGCTTATGTTATGAGGCCAACTGCTTCATGAAGCCCGTTTTCCGTTGGACTTACCCACCACACAGTGCACCCTATCATGATATCAAGATGAATACACTGCCCTCAGAGCAGCTGCACACTCGCGCTGCCTCCAGGGCGGGACATTCGGTAAAATACAAATTGGCTGCTTTAAAGCCGCTCCCTGTTTCTCTGTGCAGACAGTAACTGGTTGCACTTTGAAGAGACAAAGATCCCCTTATAGGCCGGTGCAGTGAGTGACTCACCTGCAAGGGGATGTCTGGGGTGTCAATGGGATCCCCTCCCCCCCTCCAGAAGGCTGTCCCCAGGGGGTGCACTGATGGTGCACCACCATTTTGTAGCACACCTTCAGTGCGCCCCCTAAGGGCATGTTTGACTCTGCGCCTGTGTCTGTAATACTGTGTGGGCGCAGAGGCAAAGTGATCCCTCATATTTATGGGAGGATGGGGAATGCCCTCTTGAGATAACGCTGGCAATTCATGTACCCAAGCACTATCAGTAGTGTGGAAAAGGTGGCACACACGTCTGCAGTCCCTTCTTTAATACCATAGTGCCACGGGGCACAAAAAGCGGGTGCACAGGCCCGTGGCCTCCCGGGAGCAGTATGTGTAGTATGGACCCTTATAGGTACAGTAACTTCTCTTCTTGTTAAGTGTGTATTGTGCCTATTCAAAAACACATTTTGGCGCATGTAAAATGGACTCCTGTAGTATTCTTTGATGTACTCTTACACATTTTTTGCATTGGTCCTAAACATTTAAAATAAAAATGAAATGAGAATATGAAGGAACCGTTCATATGCAATTCCTTCACATCTATAAAACTGTGCCAACCTTGCCATGTTTCTAATAGGGAGTTGGATGTTTTGCGGGCAATTCACAAGCGCATGTAAGAAAGTAAAGAGTACAACAGCAGTACATATTTATGTACTCCAAAATGCCTTTGTGAATATGCCCCTATATTGTTTATTTGGATTTAGCGCACTCGACATTTTTCTCGACAAAGCCCCTTCATTCCGTTTGTAGAAATACTGCACTTTTACCTGCTGCTTATTCAAATCCTCAGATAAAACTAAATAAATGCCACTACCTTTTGCTGAGTAAGAGTTTCATGATTCAGTGAAGGCAGATGCAATTATTAGGATCAAAGCATTCTTTAGTAATTTAAATTAATGACATTTTAAGTGCTGGCTCATAAACAAAGCCCTGCTTCTTGTGGGCCGCAGCATTGTGGGAGATTAGTGCACAAAAGTATTTTTAGAGCGGGGCGGGGCATGGGGGACTGGGAAGGAATTCAACGATTTGAGAAGCGCCACCCTGGCTTTCGGTTTCTCGTTCCATGTCACAGTAATTGAAATTTAGCAGTATACATTAATGCTTGTATTTGAAATACGTAATCTAAAATGCACGGGTGTAATGTTCTTTTAGAACAGCACTTAGCCCAAACCTTTAGTAATTAAATGCAGGGGTTCCTTCTTAAGCTGGAAAACGTGGTTCAGGTAAATGCACCCCAACTAATCGCTAGTCCCATGTGGATATTGTACAGTCCAATGAAATCCCGTAGCTTCATAAACTTTTATTCACAGTAACCATAGTTGCTCTCCACAAAGTGTTAGCTAGCACGTAGACACTTGTAAAAAACGCCCGGTTCCAAGAAATCTCGTGTCTTCATACATTTAATTCCCATTAACCATAACAACCAAGAGCGTTACTGTTCAGCGTATTCTCTGCAATTACTTTTAAAAGTAAATCAGTGGGACACTGTGTGCACCTTTTTATGGTCTGGCTTGATGGCGCCAGACAATTATGTGAGAACACCAAGAGAGGGCTGAAGCGCTGTCCAGGTGTTGAGAGCCCGGAGTACACTTTTTGATTGGGCAGAAGTTATGTGGTCCCGAAAAAAAAGTGCAGGCTCTCCACACAGCTGTGATCATTTTCTTTATTTAGCCAGCTGCCTGATGTAGAACTTTCAAGGGCACAGACATGTTAGTAAATGGTCTTAGATAACTAGTTAATTGATGGTGTTTTTCTTTGGAGGAAGCTCAGATGGGAGGAGGGAAGTCAATAACCTACATTCATTTTTAGGTCTGGCTTGAAAGCGCAACTATCAGCTGACCTTTCAATCCACGCCAATATGAGTCTACAGTTCTTTGCTTCTACACAATTACACATCCATTCCCAATCTATCTACTTGTAAAACTTAACATTATATTACAATATTCCTTTTATAGCCAGACCTACTGGCATCAACAATGCTTAGTAATGATGGTAGCAAACCGTTGAGTATTGAAGCCAAACAAAACCAATCGGCCTGCACAGCCAACCTCATTTTAAGGTTCTCTCCCCAACGTTTTGTGCTAAAAAGAAGCAGATGCAATCAAAAATGATCCCTATTGACAGTAAACAACAGGCAATTTGAAAAAAACTCATACAATAAAAATTAAATTTCGCAATGATTTCGATACTTGCACATACTAAGTTACTTGTTACAGAATGTCCTCCCTTTCTTTCCCTTTTAGAAAATTATGACTTAAATTCTTCATTAATTCCACCATAGCCTACCCCATGCATGGGTTTGGTTTGCTGAAAACTTAGTGATGAACCACAAATCATTAGGGGCTTGTACCCTGGGGCCTTCTAGTTCAATAACTCTTTTTCAAAAACAATGATGCAATTCACTTCTTCTTAGTGTAAAATGAAGATAGACATTAACTTTAACTCGCCACTCTACCATGCACTATGTTCTCACAAATTATGGGATTTGCAATGCCATAATTGTTGTTCAAGCAGCCAAACTATGGAACTCTTTACCCCCCAACATAAGATCCACCGACAACCACCTTATCTTCATAAAACTACTCAAGATTTGGCTCTTCACCACATAAGCACCATACGGAAACAGAAATTTACAGCATATCCCTCTGTATATAAGCATTTGTTTTGACTATAGATATGTACCTATCTTTGTGTATTTCTTTATAAAACATGTAAAATAATTATGTTAAGAGAAAAGAAAAAAAAGAAAATAATAATAATATTAATTAATAAATAAAAATAATCTTTGGTCTACATGTACATACTTCCATTGTGCGTCTCTGTACCTTCCATGTACTTGGATCTGTGTGTCTGTTACTTTTCTCCTGAAAAAACATATCCAATGCACTACCCTATTTCTCATCCTGTGCCTCTACCAATATATATTTTCTAAATATACTTCCTTCCTTTATGTATCTATATACTTTCAATGTACTTATGGATCTATATATTTATCACTTTCTTCTAATTTAGCATTTTCAATGCACTAACCTATTTATCAGCCTATACTTCGCTCAATATATCTTCTAGCCCAACCTTCTGACTCATCTCAAACTTCTTTCAACTACTCCTTCCAATGCACTACCCTATCTCTCATCCTATACATCTATCAATTTATCCTCTACATCCACTCTCTCATTTATCCCAAACCCCATACCACTACTATGATTGCCAAAATAACCCTTTCTAGGCTCTCTCCTGCTCTACCCCTCCTTGCATCATCTGACACCTCTTTTTACACCGATCCCATAAAACAAACCTTTCTAAACTCTCCCCTCTGACTCCTCCCTTCCAAAACTCCTTTTTACCCATCCAAAAGCCTCATCTTTCTGCTAAGACCTAAAAAAAATTTTTTTAAACTTCACTCTTTTATCCCTCCACTATCCTTTTCAATCAAAATTAACAGACCAACGTGTTCACTTCTCAAATTCCATATTCAACTATACTAATATACTGCCCAAATGACTGAAGAACATATCTACTACTCAAATGACTTCATATTTATACTATACTCATTTTCAACACTAATCCTTTATGGGTTCCGGAGTGGCGTGTTACTCGCCAGAAAAGCGCTTCAATACCCATCAGGGGTAACAAGTGCTATATGAATGCTAATCTTTCTTCCCCTTTTATCCCTCCGCTATCCTTCTCACTCCAAGTAACAGACTAATATCCACTACTGAAATGACCTCATATTTCACCATATAATTCACCACTAATCCTTTACAGGCTTCCTGAATAGCGTGCGTCAACAAGCGATAAATAAATACAAACCTTTGTCCTCCTCTATCCTTCTGCTATCATTCCATATCCAAATAACTGACTAACCTATCCACCACTTAAAATGTACTTGCATGTTTCACTATACTAATTCAACAATAATCCTCTATGGGTCACGGAGTAGCGTGCTACCCACCGAAAAAGCGCTTTGACGCCTCATCGGGGTAGTAAGCGCTATATAAATGCAATTACAATACAATGCAATACAATGTAGTGTCTTTATCGAGTGTGATACACTATGTATGGAGATGCACAAGTTATAATAAGTTTAAGGTTTTGAATAAACACGGGCGGGGGCCCATGGGTTCGCTGCCTTTGGTGGAATGGCCGCAGGGCCTGGCTGTAGGCCAACCCCTGCTGTGCATGGCCAACTTCTAATTACCCCACATATCACATCAGTCAGAGCATATTCTATACCATGAATATTAATATCACTACAACATCTGCAATAAAATTATTGATGAAAAAACTGAATGACAGGGGTGCGAGTTATAGGTATTTAGGGCACAAGTTATAGGGGCAAATTACCAAGGGCAATATCGCCACTTTAGCTAAAGCGGCGATATTTTTATTGCCCTATTAGGAAGGCGACGCTAACATGCATTGGCGCATGTAAGCAGACGAATTCCTAACGCCAAGCATCTTAGCTAATGAGATGCAATGTAGGCGTTCCCTCCTAGGGCAACATGTGTAATGCTGGATAAACCAACATCCTGCTAATACTAACGCTTCCCCTGAACAGTGAAGCGAACAGAAAAGGCGCGCTAAACCCCCATTATCGCCGGATCCTAACGCCATAGAAAAATATGGGAGGTGGATTGTAAGGCTGAGTCCACACTCCCCTATTACCAAGCTTGACAATAGCGCTGTGAAATCATCGCAGGATTATACACGCTAATGTCAATTATCTCAGTCTATCGCAGGATTTCACATCGCCTGTCAGCTAAGCATTGCTAATATGCCGCTGACACGGCGATGAAATCCAGCGATAGCCGGCGATAATTTAAATCGCTCTAAGCGCTCTTTGCGATTTTTATCGCAGAATGTGGATAATATGCTCCAAAGTTTCTTGAGATAACTATAACTATAACTGATGAATTTCTATGGTTTTATGTGTGTAAAATCTGAAGCTAACTATAACTATACCGTCCCTGTGACCTTTGATTTTTAGTAAAAAAAAATAAATAAAAAAATATGTATATATATATCTAAATAAATCAATACTTATAAAGTGCTACTAATCACCCCAGGCAGCATCCAGGTGCTGGTGGGCCATTCCTGGTGAAGAGCGAGTTCATAAGGATGAGGCGTAATTGCTCAGACAACAAAGAAATGGAGAAAACATTTCAAGAAACTGAAACTCGCTTCTTACTAAGAGGCTATAGATACCAAGACGTAAAACAAGGACAGGACAAAACAAGAGCCATGATAAGAGCAAGTACATTAGCCAGAAAAGACAGAAAAATGGAAGACAATAAAATCAGGGTCATACTGACGTATAGCAAGGAAAACTACCGGATTGTCAATATCCTGAAAAAGTATTGGCACATTATAAAAAAAGACCCAGAATTGATGGACAAATTTAGTGAGAAACCAGAAATTTAATATCGGAACAAACCATCATTGAAAGATAAGCTAGTCAAAAGCCATCTGACATCTAACAAAAAGACAGACTGCAAAAAGGATTTGTACACTGTGATAAATGCAAGGCATGTAAAATAGGCAAGAATGCACAAGTGGTAATAGACTTCATGGGGAAACCTTTCGAAATCACAGAAAGAATCACATGTGGCACAACGTACGTGGTATATTTAATCAAATGTCACTAGGGACTCAGTTATATAGGAAGTACAAATTGCCCCTTAAAAAACGAGTTCTTTAACATCTTAGAGCAATTCACAGAGTAAGTATTTTATTTGCATAATTAATTAAAATTGTTGCAATTTGTACAGACAGATATTACAAATTACAAGAGAGGCATTAATCAGATTTAAATAAAAAACAGTAAGCACATAGGAAAAAGGGGGCAGTTGATTTTAGAGATTAGAGGTCATTCTTGGTCACCTGGTGGTAATAAATTGTTAATTCCAGACATAAATTTTACAAAACGAGTGGCCATCTGGGATGAATCTCCCCTTATGCACAGTTCTAATGCTTCATGAAATTACCTAATATTAATAGAGAGCCAGATCGGACGAAACCAGAAGATTCGTAGGGCAATCAAGCGACTACAAATGCACAGGATATGAATTAAGTTTTCTTCCTCTTGTTCACAGAAACAGCATTGCATAGAAGTTGCTTTCTTATATCCTTGTCCAAACTTATACGCCATCAGTGGAATTAGGCCAAAATGAAACCTCATTAATTGGTGCTTAACATATGGTTTCATTGGCGATGAGAGGTAGAGCTGTGATGTTTTGGGAGTGTAGAGTTTAGAAGCCCAAGTGCCATGAAATAGCTTTAATACTGATTGAGCATCATTTTCATAGGACAGAAATTTTGCTTGTTTGATCAAAAGTTTGGATGTCGTTTCTATGGGTAGCGAGGCTGACCATATGTCTTGGGCCTTTAGTGATTCCAAACAATATGACAAATATTTATTCCAAGATGTGTCCGGATTGCTAAGCAATGATAATATACTGCTCTTTACAGTATGGGGGCTAGCTAGTTTTGTTTTTAGACTATAAGCAATAAATCTTGCACTCATGACCCAGTGTTGGGAAGACAAAGAAAAATCCATTCGGATTTGAGCGTGAGAGGTCGAGTTTGGTAATTGGAAGACTCTGCGGAAGCATGCTGACTGAGCACTATCTAGCCAGGTGGACAATTTGTCTTTGTTGATTGTAGCACCGAAGGTTATTATCGGCAAGAGTTTTACGCTTATCAGTCTTATTAGTGGGGCGAAATCCGGGGAGTGGAGGGCTCACTTTGTTCTAATGAAAGCCCCATCCAAGCTGCGGGCGACACACTCTGCATTGCGGTAATGTGCGCGCTGGTCTCCCCTTGTGATCTATCCAAACACCCTAGTATTTATATGCAGAAACTGATTCCAGTGCCTTCCACTCAATAAACCAACTACTCTTTCTTGTTTTCGAGGGCGAAACTGTCATCACTTTGGTTTTGGTGATGTTAATCTCCAATGTTTTAATATTACAATACTGCATGAGGGAGTTAAATGATCTTTGAAGGCCCACCTGGGTTTGATCAAGTAGGATGGTATCGTCAGCATACTGCAAAGTTTGTATTTTTATTGATTAGATTCTCGGGGGAAAGCCCAGCATCCGGCTAGCCATTCAGGGAGATCTGCAAGATACAGGTTGAAGAGTAAGGGTGCAAGGATACATCCTTGTTTTAGGCCTCTGTTGGAGAAGATTTTATCAGTTGTTGAACATCTCGAGGTAACTCTTATTTTCACCCAGGTATCTGTATGTAGAGCTATGAGAGCATTCAGTAGGGGCTGAGGGATGCCCCAGTTTGCCAATTTTTCCTACAGTTTGGGGCGAATCACACTATCTAAAGCCTTCCAAAAGTCAATAAAGCCCAAGTATAATTATTTGCCTTTCGTGGCTAAAGTGGACTCAATCATATGGGATAAACAGATCAAATTTTCTTCAATATGACAGCCCTTTTGGAAGCCAGTTTGAGTGAAGGGAGTTAAGTTACGATTTTCCACCCAGGTTGTTAGTTCTGATAAAAGGACACTTGCATATGCCTTTCCATCTACATCGAGAAGATCAATCATACGATAATTATCAGGGCTGGAGCGAGAGCCTTTTTTGTGAATGGGGACGAGTAACGATCCCTGCAAGGAAACCAGGATAGATACACCCAGTATTGTTGTTTCGAAAAGAGGAGCCAGCAGGTTGGCCCATTTCTGGTCAGCGACTTTAAATACTTGGGTGGGAATGCCGTTAGGTCCTGGGGCGCCCCCTGAGCGCATTTTCTTTATTATGAGCGCAACTTGGTTTGGGGTTATCTTAGCAGTCAACTTCTTTGTCATCGTAGGAACTAGAATGGGTGAGGGTGGAGAGGCCATTACAGATTATGCCATTCGGTTCTGTGTATAGTGCTTTGATATAAACTTCTCAGTCAGCTGGAGAGAGGTTTGTTGCGCTTGGTGGTTTAGTGGTTTTAGCAGCCTTGTTCATCCAACTCCAGAATTGTCTTTGGTCTTTTGATTTTATGATCTCATGGGCTGTTGCCCAATGATGTTCTTCTTCCATTCTCTTGAGGATGAACCTGGCCTTCCTGTATTCTTTTCGGGTAACTGTTATTTCACCCCGCAGAGATTTATAAGCACTTTCATTGTTGGCGTAATTACGCTGTAGCCTGTTTAGTTTGTGTTTGGTGGTAATTATAAGGTGTTTTTGCTCTGAAACGGAGGATGAAACTGGGAGGCCTTTACCTTGACTTTTTGTTAACTTTAAGGCTAGTTGTTCTCTAAACTCGGCCACAATGATTTCCCATGATGGTGCTGTCAGACGACAATTGCAGTCAGGTTCCCATTTGGTCAGAAGATCTTCCACCTTTGCTTCCATTATTTCCCGATCGTCCTCAGACCATCTTAGTTTTTTGATGATCTCTAAATTAGATCTTTTCCAATTAATGGAATTTTTGGGCGATGTGAATGCCAGAGGTCAATTTTGCACGTGAGAATTGCGTGATTGCTTTCCAATGAACGAGTTACCAAAAACTGCTGTACTAACTGGAAGTGAGTTAGCGAGATCCATATGTAATCCAAAGTGGCCATTCGAGAGGACGATGCGTGAGTATATGCCGCTGGTTGATCTGAATCAATTCTGCCATTTAAAATGCGATGGCCTAGTTGGTTTAGATGCATTGACAATTTTATCCCTTTGCCTTCCTTGCGTTGGAACTGAGATTTTATCTCTGGAATAGACCACATTTCGTCAGTTGAGGATGGTTGAAGGGAGAGAGCGGGCGCTACCTCCGTTAGATTGGTATTAAAATCGCCGATTATCAGCCATATGTCATTTGGGTGATGAACCTCGAGGTTGTTTATGTCAGGGAGCAATTTGCTCAGTGTGTCCTCTCGTCTTACTTTAGACGGATGCAAGTAGACGCAGCCAAGAATGATTTTTCGCTGTCTCAGGTGTTCCTTTTCGCGGCACTGAATCTCGATGCTGATAAAAATGTAGTCACCATGGGCCTTAAAGAGCAATGCAACCTTTGCAAACAGTGTGTTCTTTACGGCGATGAGCACACCTCCGGAGGCATGGCCACCTAAGACGGAGGGATAGCATGGGACTCAATAACAGTAAAATCCCCCCAGATGGTGTTTTCCAGGGCCCAGGTTTCTTGAAGAGCGAATATGTCCTGAGTCTTCAGGAGGCCCTTGGTAATCTGCTCATTTTTCTCTTTTGTTAACCCTCGGATGTTCCAAGAGCAAATATTAAGATATTGTACTTTGTCATAAATGGTTTTTTCGTTGTTCCTTGTTTTCTGTGTTTTACCCTAAGACCTGAGAAAGCCAAGACCAATCTTGTGATTTATGTGGCATGAGTACACATTTGTGTGGGCCGCCCGCTTTTGACGCTATTATTTAGAGTGGATTCTCAATCCAGCGCGCTGTTTTTATTCCTGGTCTTGGGCCACATAATGTAGGCGAGGGCTGGTGGGTCTTCTTGTCCTGGTTTAGTACTAATTTGTTATTGCCAACCGTTGGTGAGTTCCATACATTATTTTTTAGGAACTCTGGGTATTTGATGTTGGTAGGAAAACTAACCTGGACACCCCAATTACTCAGATGGTCTTTGTTATTCATTAGAGTTGAAGTCTGGTCTTTGTTGTAGAAGGTTACCACCATTGATTCATTTTTCTGGCCTTGTTCAGGTTCAAGAAAGGCCACGCTTTCGATGTCCATTGATTTAATATTTTCTAATACAGGGAGGTGCGAGGATAGTTTTAGGATGTTACCTACACATATTCTTGATTTGCATTAACATTACGGACCCCACAGCCGACTTGAACGCTGTTGCGGGTTGAGCCGGGGGTGAGCCGCCATCTTTGGGAGGTGCAGGGATCGCGGTCTAGTTTTTTCGACCCTCCCGCCCTCTTCCTGTATAAATGTGTCTCATTTTCCGTCCGCGAAGCGGGCGGGCGCAACAGGCGCGACGACGGCACGCCGAAGGCACGCCAAAGGCGTGCCCATCTGCGCCCCTCCGTGCCCAGCCGGGACCCGGGGCCAAAATCCCTGGTCTATATACAGGGACTCCCCTCACCTATGATGCTAAACAACTGTTCGATTTAAGACCTTCATGGCCACATACAACAGCCCCTCTTAACATGCTTGACCAGTTCCTTCAACATTGTCCTTATTGGCCCTTTTATCTAGATGTTCCTCATCTATGAAACAGCTTGGATCTATGTACAACCACTCCCTCTCTCTCTAACTTTACGTTTTTGAGTCATAATTGCCGATCACTGCCCAAGCATAAACGAGAAATTTTCGATTTGCTAATTGAAGAAGCACCTGACGCACTTTTTATTACTGAATCTTGGCTTCACGATAGTTCTGGCGCAGATGTGGCCGAAGCTCTGCCTATCGAATATGCCATTGTCAGGAGTGATCGTCTTAAAAAAGTAGGGGGTGGTGTGGCAATTATATTCAAGATAAAGTATCAATGCCAGTCAAACACTATCATTCTGGACAACTGCGAAGCACTGCACTTTAAGCTTGCTCTCAATCCTAAAAACACCCTCACGGGACTACTAGTGTATCGCCCCCCGGGCACTGTAAATTCATGGCAATCTGAACTTTTAGAATACATAGCATCTGTGCTTACATTGTCCAGTAATTTTTTAATTGTTGGCGATTTGAATCTGCATCTTGAAGATCTTACCCACAAGGTGGCTGGTAACTTTATTGCAGATTTAGCCTCCATGAACCTAACTTTACACAATAAGGGTCCCACTCATAAAGGTGGGCATCTCTTAGATCCTATCCTCTCTAATATCACTCAACTAGTTAGTCTTCCGGCACTGCCAGTTTCTTGGTCTGATCACCACCTCATTAAATTCATCATAACGAGTAATGAGGTACAATTTAATCACAATCTTTCTGTGAATGTCAGGAAACGTGATTGGAAGAATCTTGATACTGTTGCACTAAACAAAGCCTTATTCGATCTTGCGCTTAAAAATCCACCTGGTTTAGATGATATGGAAGCCGCGGCTAGTTCTGTGAATTATTGGCTACTAGAAGCCATCAACTTCTGTTTCCCTCTTGCTCAAAAGAATAAAACTATTCATAAATCACCTGCCCCTTGGTATAATGAAACATTGCGTCTCCATAAATCTCGATGTAAAAAATTGGAACGTGCCTGGAGAAGGGACTACTCCGCTTCGGCTGGTCATACTTACAAAACGGAGCTAAAGCAATATCATAAGGCCTGTGTCCAAATTAGAGCCATTTATGCAAACAAAATGATCACCGAAGCATTCAACAAGTCTAAAGTATTGTTTAATGTGGTCAGAGATCTTTCAGGCGCACATACCACTGCTATACCCCCCCTCTTTCTAACAGTAAATGTGATGAACTGGCCCAGTATTTCACCTCGAAAATTGAGATTATTTACCAGGACATTGCAGCCTTAGATGATGGCAATGCCTTGATGAACTCTACCTTGTCGCCTCCCACAGCCTTATGTTCACCTCTGGCCTCTCTTTTGAATTGGCCTGACCTTTGCCCTTCTACATTATTGGAGATCTTGAATAATGTTAAGTCTGGCTCTCCAATTGATCCTTTACCCATCTCGATTCTACGTAAGTTTGAGCTCTCTCAACTTACTATTATTTGCACTTTGCTTAATTCCTCTCTTAGTTCAGCCACTGTCCCTAGTTGTTGGAAGCACGCAATGGTCACTCCGCTATTAAAAAAACCAACTGCGGATCCCAATGTTGCTTCTAACTTTCGCCCCATTTCATTATTGCCCGCATTCTCAAAAATCCTTGAGAGGCATATTCATTTGCACTTCTCACAATTTGTGGCAGCTAACAATCTGCTACATCCTCTCAGTCTGGTTTTCGTCCGGGCTTCTCCACAGAAACCACTCTTCTTGGAGTGACTGAGAATCTCCGCCTGCTACTGGATCGAGGGGAAACGGCTGCACTGATATTACTCTATCTCAGTGCAGCCTTCGATACTGCATCTCACCGTATACTCTTAAATAACCTTGTTTCCCTTGGCATTGGCGGGAAAGCCCTTAGTTGGCTTACGAGTACGTAATCTCGGGGTCATAATTGACAAGAGCTTGTCTATGAAGGATCAGGCAAACAAAGTTGCAGCCACCTGTTTTACCATCTTACGGTGGCTGAGAAAAAATTTCTGGATATTACCTACTGACACCCAGAGATCTGTGATGACGGCCCTGGTGGCCTCCAGATTAGACTACGGCAACGTGCTCTATCTGGGATCTACCAAGGAGGTCATACGCCGCCTTCAATTAGTCCAAAATGCTGCTGCACGGTTTTTCTGTGGTTGCCGTAAACGGGACCATATCACCGAGCGTCTGAGAGAACTCCACTGGCTCAATCTCGACAGCCGGGTAAAATTAAAGGCATTGTGCATTATGCACAAGATCAAGATTGGAGCGGCCCCTTCTTACCTTCAGTCCCTCGTCACTCCCTATATTCCTGCCCGTTCACTTCGTTCTTCCTCTCAACATTTGGTCTGTATCCCTAAGTTTAGACTCTCAAGAATGGGCGGCAGATCCTTCGCTACTTTGGGACCTAAACTTTGGAATTCTCTTCCCTTGGCTGTGCGGATGGAGTACTGCCACTTTCGCTTCCGCAAAGCCGTGAAGACCTGGCTCTTTGTCCAATAATTCTCTAGGACTATTTGTTATTGCTTCTTGTCTTTCAGCGCCGGGAAACCCTTACGGGTAGCTGTCGCGCTATATAAACTTAAATAAATAATAAAATACCTCTATTTAAAGTGTCCCATTTTCCTTGAGATACATATTCTGGATACAATAGTATTTCTCTGTGTTCTTGAGACTGATGAGGTAACTCTCGAGGGTTTGGTTTTAATTTATACAAGTATTGTTGTTTGGGGTGTGCCACTAATTTCTTGGTGTAGAACTTCTCATTAATTGAGGACTCTAAATAGTCTTGGTTGTTTGTTTTAGGGATCGGGAGGCAGGCATCCTTGAGATGGCCGCTTTCTCTCGTTGTTTCTTGAGGGAGCTGCCTCGTATATTTGTCTCTTTTCATGAGAATCCGGGGTTTGTCTGTTTGCTTTTTGTTTCCATTCTCCTCGTCCCTCATTTTAACTTGAGTTGGTAATGCTTTTATAAATATTTCAGTATTTATTGCTTCCACCTCTATATTAGGCAAGGAGATTTCATCATGATATTTTATTGTTTTATGCTTTGGATTCGGATCAATAGATTTTTTTGCTTGTTCGATTAGCGTAAAGCTTTTGTTAAGCGGATTGATAAATTTTTCCCTGGCCTTAGTGAAAGTACTGTGGGGTTTTTTTATTTTTATTTTTCCCTTACTTGGAGTCGTTGAATTCTTAGCTTGGTCTAGTGGGTAATTATAGACATTGCTAGCTTTAGTAGCGGTCACATCTAGATTTTCTGTTGTCTCTTCTTTGTGATGAACTGATTTTTTTGTTGACGGAGAAAGGTTGGCTTTTAGTTCGCTCTTGTCTGTTCCTAGCCACTGTAATAATGCATTGCCCTATTTTTTAGCTTTATTTAATTTCTTTAATTTCTTCTTGTTCTTCTTTGATATAGGGTTTCCTTCCTTTGTGGTTTGTATGGTTGTATTTAGGGGCCCAGCGTGACTCTGTGAGTTAGCTAACACAGGTTCGGAGCTAAATAGAGTTATTTTATCTTGGGCTTTCGATGCTGGTAAATTTGAGGCGGATAAGTAGACACAGTGGTCAAGGCTTCTCTGGGTGCCTGGTACCTACTCTTCAACAGCAGTGAGGGGGTGTTCTTGTTGACTGTTTATCTTAGCGTCATGGGGTGAATGGTTTGTTCTCGTACCACTCGTATTGCAGCTTGATCGCTTGACGTTGGGTGAATGTGCTTTTGTTATAGCTGACTTACTCTGAGTTTGAGGGTACAAGGGAGTGGTTATTTTCTGGGGCCTGGTCTGGGCCGCGTTCTTCAAATCTTCAAATCTTCAAATCTTCAAATCTTCAATTAGGGTGGACATTATTTCTGGGAGTGATTCTAATTTTTTTAGTAACGGATTGCAATTGCAGCCATTGTTTTTCGGTTTTGAGTTTAGGCTTATGTTTTCATTTGGGTTCAATCCTGGGATTTGGTTTTGTTCCACATTGTTTTGAGCTCTGAGTATCAGAGAGCTTAGTTGTTCGAGCTTTGAGTCTATTCCCATTATTGAGTCTGCTACTGAGTGTAGGATATTGATCTGAACATCTAGTTTGTCTGCATGCATGTGAGCAGCATTAGCCATTGAATTCAGGGCTTGATTGGTGACTGAAAGGAGAGCCTCGACCTTGAGCATGGCTGGAATATCCAACTGGCCCCTTTGACATTTTTTAATTGGGGGAAGCTTTTGCCAGAAAAGTAGTGGTGGGCTGAGAGTACTTTGGTATCTAAGGTGCTCGGTAAAGGTTTATTCTTTTGAGGGCTTTTGTTTGGATCTTGATAGGAGCTGCACATTTTTATTCCTGCTTTCCAGCTGTTGGTGTTTACTAAAGAGGCGTTGGAAGTGCTCACCTTGGTCTCATGCTGGCTTAGATCATTAGTCCGAGTTATGGTGAAGTGCTTTTCAACAACTGGAAATGGAGTAGATGGTAACGAGGGAAAATCAAAGCTTAGTTTTTGGATATGATCTTCCAGTGGTCCATTGGGTTGATTTAGTTTTTCTTCATTGGGCGACAAGCTTTGTAAGGTCAGACGCTGAAGCGATTGTGTTGGAGAGTGAATCTACGAGATCCATATTATGGACTCTGGTGATTTTCGAACTGATTCTTGTGCTTCGATTTTAACTTTGGCTCTTTTAGGGGGTGTAACTTCTGGCTCAAGCTCTAATTCGTGGACAGCTCTGTGAAGATTTAGCGTGACTGAAGATGATGGCAAATCAGAAGCAGAATTTGTTTTTTGCAATTCATCTGGTCTAGGGTGCAATAGTGACCCAGTTACGCGGTGGTGACCCAGTTCTGGGACACCCCCGTGCCGCCCGGCCACCAGCTGCTGCGTGTGCCTCCCCGCCTTCTGCCTCGCTGCCCCGGCTCCGCCGCGTGACCACGCCCCCTGACATCGAGCGGCGTGGTCTGTGCCAGCTTCCTGTCTGTTGTTGCCATAGTGATCTGATAATTTGTATTGTATTGCATTGTGCTGTTTGCTGTTGATTTTCTTTCCTCACTTGTGCCTGATATCGCCTTCGTTTTTTCTTCACGCACCCGTCTCCCCGTTGTTGCCATAGTGATCTGCTAACTTGTATTGTGCTGTTTGCTGTTGATTTGTTTTCTTTCCCCACTTGTGCCTGACTTCACCTTTGTTTTTTCACGTCCCCGTCTCATCCCTCCCCGCTCCCCGCTCCCCGCTTCCCGCCATCACCGCTAGCCCCGCCCCTTTTCTTTGTGGACCCTCCCCGCTCCTGCCTCCCAGCTGCTCCGCCCCCCCCGCGCACTTCGCCATATATGGAGACCGTGCGAACGCGCAGCGGTCACGCGCAGCGGACGCGCCGATTGTGCGCCGAAGGCGCGCTAAAGGTAAGCCGGTCTACGCCCGTCCGCGCCTGGACCGCGCCCAGTGCCAGGACCCCTGGCCCTCGAAGACCCCGACCGACCCGCCTGACGTACACCGCCGCCAACCTCCGCGCACTCAACGCCGATCGACTCCCAGGATGCTACCAAGCCACACCACGACGCACCCACGGACCCTTCAGCTGCCACGCCTGCAAGTTCACCTGCATCCGGACCTGCCTCGCACCAGCACCCGCCAAGTCGAACACCAGCAGCACCCACCTCAAGTGCATCCTGCTCAACACCGCTCCGTCCACAGACACATCATCGAACTCTGGAACCTCCTCGACACCACAGCCCCTGACGTTGCCTTCCTCACGGAGACCTGGATGAACGCCTCTTCAGCACCCGACATCACCATCGCCATCCCAGAGGGCTACAAGATCACCCGGAGGGACCGCACCGCCAACCAGATGGGAGGAGGCATCGCCATCATCCACAGAAACACCATCCGTATCACGACCAGCACCGACAACACCCTTACCACCGCCGAACATCTGCATTTCCAGATCCACACCGACCCGAAGACCACCTTCAGAGGCACCCTGATCTACCGACCTCCGGGACCACGTACCCAATTCAGCGAGGACATCGCCGACTTCATCAGCCCGCATGCCCTCCCCTCCGCTGACTACATCCTCCTGGGGGACCTCAACTTCCACCTGGAGAATAAAAACGACCGCAACACCAGCACCCTGCTCGACAACCTCGCCAATCTTGGACTCAAGCAGCTGGTGTCCACCCCCACCCACCTCGCCGGACACACACTCGACGCAGTCTTCTCATCCAGCACAGACATCGCCTTCAGCCACGCCACAGAGCTTCAATGGACGGACCACAGCTGTGTCCACTTCACCTTCAAAAGAACGATGACCCACCACCACCAGCAACAGGTTGCCCGCAGAAGCTGGAACAAGATCACAGCCGACCAGCTCACCACCTCCTTGAGCCAGCACCCTCCTGCCAGCTCAGCGAACCCCAGCCAGGCCGCAGACAACCTCACGAAGTGGATCAGCAACTGAGCAGACGAGCTCGCCCCACTGAGGACCCCGCCCAGCAGACCCGGCAGCAAGAAAGCCCCATGGTTCACCGACGAACTCAAGAGCTCCATCAAGAACTGCCGAGCCCTCGAGAAAGTCTGGAGAAGGGAACCAACACCGGACAACAGGACCACCTTCAAGCTTGCCACCCGGAAACACCACCAGCTGATCCGCGCCGCCAAGAAAACTGCATTCAAGGACCGGCTGGACAACAACGCACACAACTGCAAGGAACTCTTCAACATCGTGAAAGAGCTTTCCAACCCCAGCGCAGGAAAGAACGACATCACCCCATTGCAAGACCTCTGCAACTCCCTCGCCTCATACTTCCACAACAAGATCGCGGACATACACAACAGCTTCAACAACCAACCAACGCACCCCACGACCGAACCACCACCCCCCACCACCACCCTCCGCGCCTGGACTCCGATCAGCACCGAAGACACCGTCCGCACGATGAACTCCATCCACTCAGGATCACCGACCGACCCGTGCCCCCACCACGTCTTCAACACAGCCGACGCTGTCATCGCACCCCACCTGCGAGACATCATCAACACATCCTTCGACACCGCCACCTTCCCTGAGAGCTGGAAGCACGCCGAACTCAGCGCTCTACTCAAGAAACCCACAGCGGACCCCAGCGAACTCAAGAATTACCGCCCCATCTCGCTCCTCCCGTTTCCAGCCAAAGTCATCGAGAAGACCGTCAACAAGCAGCTGGCCGCCTTCCTTGAGACGAATGGATCCCTCGACCCCTCACAGTCTGGCTTCCGAGCCAACCACAGCACCGAGACCGCCCTCATCGCCGCCACCAATGACATCCGAGCCCTGATGGACAACGGAGAAACAGCGGTCCTCATCCTCCTAGACCTCTCCGCGGCATTCAACACTGTCTGCCACCGCACCCTAGTACAGCGCCTCAGCAACGTCGGAATCCAGGAGAAGGCTCTGGAATGGATCATCTCCTTCCTCGACGGAAGAACACAGAGAGTCCGCCTACCACCGTACAAGTCAGAGGCCACCGAAGTCATCTGCGGCGTCCCTTAAGGATCCTCGCTGAGCCCCACCCTCTTCAACGTCTACATGAGCCCCCTCGCGGCCATCGCACGCCAACACAACCTCAACATAATCTCCTACGCCGACGACACCCAGCTGATCCTCTCCCTGACCAACGACCCCGCCGCCACCAGAGCCAATCTGCACGAAGGGATGAAAGAGGTAGCCGAGTGGATGACGACCAGCCGCCTGAAACTGAACTCAGACAAGACGGAGGTCCTCATCCTAGGCTCTTCGCCCTCCGCCTGGGACGACTCCTGGTGGCCTCCCGCCCTGGGCACCGCACCCAAACCGACAGACCACGCACGCAACCTGGGCTTCATCCTGGACTCCTCTCTCTCCATGACCAGGCAAGTCAACACCGTCTCCTCGGCGTGCTTCAACATCCTACGCATGCTACGGAAGATCTTCTGGTGGATCCCCACCGAGACCAGGAAGACCGTCACCCAGGCCCTCGTCACCAGTCGACTGGACTACGGCAACGCCCTCTACGCCGGCACCACCGCCAAGCTCCAGAAGAGACTCCAGCGGATCCAGAACGCCTCAGCCAGACTCATCCTCGACATCCCGCGAACCAGCCACATCTCCAGACATCTCAGAGACCTGCATTGGCTCCCCGTCAACAAAAGAATCACCTTCCGCCTCCTCACCCACGCACACAAAGCCCTACACGACCAAGGCCCGAGCTACCTCAACAACTGAATCAACTTCTACGCTCCCAAACGCCACCTCCGCTCAGCCAACCAGGCCCTCGCCGCCGTCCCCCGCATCCGAAGAGCGACAACAGGAGGAAGGTCCTTCTCCTACCTGGCCGCCAAGACCTGGAACTCCCTCCCGACCGACCTGCGCCTGACCCAAGACCACCTCTCCTTCAGGAAGAAGCTGAAGACCTGGCTGTTCGAGCAGTAACGGCACCCCCCTCCCCCCAGCGCCTTGAGACCCTATGGGTAGGTAGTGCGCTCTATAAATGTCCTTGATTGATTGATTGATGGTCCATAGTTGCTGATTCGAAGAAAGGGAGGGAAATTTTAAGCAGGCAGGAGATGCAGTGGCTGAAACCCTATAACGAACAATTATTTCGGGGTAAAGGGAAGTCATATGAGGAGGATTTGAAACTATTGCAATTTGATTGTGGAAGGTTGTGTTTTTATTTTGCGACAAGTGAGGAGCACTTTTATTCAGCTGATCAATCCGAGTAAAATATTCCCTGATATCACTGGGATCATTGCCTTTCCATTTAGCTGGCCGCGCAGGGAGGTTTATTTGCATTTTTTTCCCCCTCAAGGGGAGCTTCACCTGCTCTGACTACACCAGCAAGTCGTGGGGGACACGGGGATGGCTGACTCCCACGGCCTCCTACTTGAGAGTAGAGCAGTTTGGTCTTCTGTCATTTAACGATCTTGTGGGGGCGATGAGTGCTTTGTAATTGTGTGCTACTCCTTGTTCGCATCGCTGGGCGAGAGGGGCTTGTCTCTGCTCCCACCTCTGTCACACAAGTGCTTCCTCACCTTGCCTAGCTACCGCTGCCGGAACGAGCAGGCGGAGCTGGGGTAGCACAAGGCTGTGGATGCTGATTTGGACTATGGGTTGAGCTGGTTTGGCCTGCGGATTGTGAAAAGTGGAAAAAAAAGCAGATTTTCGCCGCCTTAGCTTTCGCTCCGCTCCGCTGCACCTCCGCTCTGCTCCTCCTCCTCTGCTCCTCTCTCACTGTAGCAACGAACCAACAGGATGCCAGAAATGTGCCCAAAATCTACTCCTCAAGGAGCACTGTCACATTAAAGGTGACTCACAGCTTACGTTTAAGGAAAGTTTTTTTTCTTTGACTCCAGGCCGTGTTTTGGAAGCAACTCAAAACTCACGGCAGGGCTGTAGCTTTTCTGCTGCATTCAAGAAGCATCCGTGGCTCCTGGCTCCTGTCTCCGGCCTCGTGCCCCACAGAGAGACCCTCTGTATCCACCTCTGCCTCTGCCACGCCAGGGGAGACAATCCGCGGCAATACGGTCCGGTGCATGCAGACAATACGCGGCTACCCGTGGCAGCACTATCTCCTCCTCCCTGCCTGTCCGCTCCAAACCCCGCACATGCCACACACAGCAGGAGCTCACGAAAGACCTCCAATGCCAAAGCCAACCACCGACCAGCAGAGGCGGTGCGGTGGTACAGCGGTGATGTGGCGGCGGCAATAACCAGACAGGAAACAGGTGTAGGGGCGAGGATGGAAACAGCAGCCGTCAGGAAACAGCGGTGGCAGCGGGGCACAGAACAGGGAAGCGGCAACTCGGCAGCTCGCTGTGGTACGTGGCTCCTCCTACTCAGTGAGTGATGTCATTGACCATGTCATGAGTGATGTAATATGTGATGTCATCAGCAGTTCATTGCGGGTGCGCAAGTTATAGTTAGCTGAACTAACTATAACGGGGTAATTTCAATGGTTTTGTACGAGTGAAATGTCCAACTAACTATAACGCCCATGAAACCCTTGTTTTTTTCAGTGGAAAAAAAATTCAAAAAATAACAAAAATAAAAAAAAATAATAAAAAAAAAATATATATATATATATATATATATATATATATATATATATATATATATATCTATATATCTATATATATATATATATATATATATATATATATATATATATATATATATATATATATATATATATATGCTCGCTCCAAGTTTCCAAAGAAACACGCCTCACTCACGGGACCCCTTTGCAGACTCTTTATTTACAAGGACGAGTTTCGGCGTTGTGCCTTCCTCAGCTTGTCTCAAGTCAGCGCAGTCTAACCTGATCTAGTTTTGAACAGGTAAGGATGATTCCAATGGTTCTTGCTGTTAAACATCAAAAGAGGGATGCAACCTCGGGACAAAGACTCCTCCCCCTCAGATGGGTTTTATGGGATTTGAAGTCCGAGAGTGTTCGGAATGGGGGCAGGGTTAAGTAGTATATATATATATATATATATATATGTATATATATATATATATATTACCTACTGGCGGTCGCCAGTAGGTAGTTTCAATGTTAAATCTCAAAATTCTATTTGGAATAACTTTGGCGCTGGTTGACGAATCTGCCTGAACTGGTATGGGTATCTCCATTTTTTTGAAAATGTTAAATACTATTTTTGAATATGTGTTTCAAGGCTTACATTACACTGAAAGGAGGTCTGTCACTCTGTCACAAGGATGGTGTCATCAGTGATGTCATGAGTGATGTCACTGACCATGTCATGAGTGATGTAATATGTGACATCATCAGCAGTGCATTGCAGGCGCGCAAGTTATAGTGAGTCCAACTAACTATAACGTGGGAATTTCAATGGTTTTATGTCAGTAAAATTTCCAGCTAACTATAAATGGTGTGAAACCTATGGTTTTTTCAGTGAATTTAATAGGTTTTTTAAATGCTAATTCCTATCTATAACTGGTGTGAAATCTATGGTTTTTTCAGTGAATATATATATATATTGAATGGGAATCATGCAATGTGATTTTATATATTACCTACTGGCGGTCGCCAGTAGGTATATATAGTTAGGATTTTTTCTCTATGGGATTTCTGAAAATTCTATGTCTAATAACTTTGGCGTGTGTGGACGGAATTGGCTGAAATTTTCAGGAAAAAGGAACATTTTGTTTCTGAGCAGCCCCTGACAATTTGGGGGGGTTTCATTAAGGGGGGGCCGAGAAAAAAGGGGGGTCCCAAAACGCGTTTTTCCCATGTTAATTTCCATAGGGCGGTTGGCCTCGCTTTTAGCTCGAACGGCTGAATGGATTTGCACGAAACTTGGCAAAATTGTAGGGACTGTTAGCCCGATGTGCCTTTGCTAGGTCGCAATATATGTGCTCCAGTGGATTTTGAGTAATTTAGGTTCAAAAAAAGATATATATCTGGGCGGAGCCTAACCACACATCTGATCTGATTGGCTGTCAGCACTTCATCCAAGAAGTGTTGGCAGCCATCTTGGGACCAATATACATGATAGCACCTCATTAAAAAGCATTGTAGTTAATAGAGGGTTTTAGGACTTTAGTTACATTATAAATCATTTGTTGATGGTACCATACTCGTTTTAGGAATTGTGGTGGGTTCTAAGGTGATTTTACCATGTGAAAAAACCCTCTGCTGTGATATCATGAATATTGTTTGAAAGAAAACTAATATCTCATGATTTTCCCACAGTGGTTTGGAAGGGGATCTATAAGCTAAACTGAAAGCATATTTTCTGTAAATTCACATTATCTTTCTCAGTCATGTGAAAATGAAGTCTGACATTCTCAGTAAAACATGTACATCCAACAAGGACAGAGACTGTCAGTTGATTCCTTTGCGTTCTACTGCAGCCTCCTAGAGTGTTCTAAAGAACAACTAGAGCGCTAACAGTCCTACTTATTACAAAGGTATGGCACACCTGAAGCCATCTTGATTGGAATAAAGTGGTAACTCTTAAAACATTTAATTTAAAAATAAACAACATGAGGGGGTATATTTTGCCATAGAAAGTATGATTAGTGCTGCAGAATGAAAAATTAGGGCACATTTTGAGTGACTTTTCAAATCCTCTTCTATTTCATTAAAAAATTCTGACATGCAGTCTCCCAAAATGGCCACCAGAGACAAAAGAGCCCAAATGTAGCCCAAATATCACCCAGATGTAGCCCAAGTATAGCCCAATGACAGAATGTCCCAGAGTGTTCTAAAGAACAACTAGAGCGCTAACAGTCCTACTTATTACAAAGGTATGGCACACCTGAAGCCATCTTGATTGGAATAAAGTGGTAACTCTTAAAACATTTAATTTAAAAAGGAACAAAATGAGGGGGTATATTTTGCCATATGAATTATGATTAGTGCTGCAGAAAGAAAAATTAGGGCACATTTTGAGTGACTTCTCAAACCCTCTTCAATTTCATTAAAAAATTCTGACATACAGTCTCCCAAGATGGCCACCAGAGACAAAAGAGCCTAAATGTAGCCCAAATATCACCCAGATGTACCCCAAGTATAGCCCAATGACAGAATGTCCCAGAGTGTTCTAAAGAACAACTAGAGCGCTAACAGTCTTACTTATGACAAAAGTATGGCACACCAGAAGCCATCTTGATTGGAATGAAGTGGTAAGTCTGAAAACACTCAATTTAAAAAGGAACAACATGAGGGGGTTAATTTTGCCATAGAAAGTATGATTAGTGCTTCAGAAAGAAAAATTAGGGATCATTTTGAGTGACTTCTCAAATTCTCTTCTATTTCATTAAAAAAATTCTGACATGCAGACTGAAACATGCACTTTGAATACCAGCAGCAGACGTCCCTGGTGAGCAGTAGCTTTACTACAGTGATCTAATGTGCAACTAGAGTGCTAACATTCAGAATTTATGGCAAATGTGTGACACATCTGAATGCCTTCTTGATGGAACCAAAGTAAACAAGCATTGAAAATGCAATAGATCTCCCCCTCGTTTAAGTTAAAGCCATTCTGTTTGTAATGAGGTGGCTTTTTAGCTTTGCTTTTATTAGTGTTTTTTCAACTTTCATGTAAATAACATGCATCTGTATGCATATAAGTATATGTATGCATGCATTTATGTTTGTATTTATATAGATATACAGATGATATATGTTTATATATGTATGTATATATATATATTCACTGAAAAAACCATAGGTTATAGACCATATATAGTTAGGAATTAGCATTTACAAAACCTTGAAAATTCACTGAAAAAACCATAGGTTATAGACCATATATAGTTAGGAATTAGCATTTACAAAACCTTGAAAATTCACTGAAAAAACCATAGTTTATAGACCATATATAGTTAGGAATTCGCATTTACAAAACCATATTTTACTCACACAAAACCATTGAAATTCCATATATAGTTAGTTGCACTAACTATATATCGCGCACCCGCAATCCACTGCTGATGATGTCACATATTACATCATTCATGACATGGTCAGTGACATCACTGATGACATCACTGATGACATCTCAAATGACATCACTGATGACATCACTGATGACAACATCCAGTGACTGTATGTTTCTGTAAAGTTAAAATATGTCTTACATATTGAAGAATGAGTGGATGTATAAGTGTCTGGATGAAGGATTTAGTAGGTGCATGACTGACTGTATGAGTGAGTGATTAAATGTGTCTCACTAAGTGCATGGGTTAGTGACGTAACTGTCTTAATTTGTGCATCATTATGTCTGTTGTTCTGTAAACTGTTGCATGTGTTGATAAGTAGCTATATGAGTAACTATATGGGTTATTGATTGGTTGCCCAAGTATTTGTATGGGAGACTGAGTGTGTGTGTGGGTGGCTGGGAGGTGTATGACTCTGTGCATAGATGTGTGAGCAGTTGATTCACTAGATGTATGGTTTCAAAAGTGCATGTGGAAACAGCTGTATGGGCGGTTGACTGTGTGCATGAGTGTATTGGTGAGTGAATGGATATCTCAGTGCTACATGTCAAAGTAAGTACATATGTAAAACACAGTACATGTGAGAGTTGACATATATAAATAACTGTGCATAAGAGCCAGTAAAAGTGTGAGTGGCTGTATGGATCATTGTGAACTTGTATCAGGGATTGTATAAGAGAGTAAATATGTGTTAGTATATGTTTGAATAAGTAAAGTTTGTATAACTGTATAGTTGAGGAAATGGAGGTGTGATTGATTCTTTGCATGACTGACTAGGTGTGTGAGTAACTCCATGGATGAGTGGCAGTCTGTGAGTGTCTGTTTATACTGATTGTATCTAAGGTTATATTAGAGTCTGAAGAGGTTCATCGTATTATCACATGAATGATATCATCAGTGATGTGATCAGTAATGTCAAATGAGATGTCATCAGTGATGTCATCAGTGATGTCATTTGAGATGTCATCAGTGATGTCATTTGAGATGTCATCAGTGATGTCATCAGTGATGTCACTGACCATGTCATGAATGATGTAATATGTGACATCATCAGCAGTGGATTGCGGGTGCGCGATATATAGTTAGTGCAACTAACTATATATGGAATTTCAATGGTTTTGTGTGAGTAAAATATGGTTTTGTAACTGCGAATTCCTAACTATATGTGGTCTATAACCTATGTTTTTTTTTAGTGAATATATATATATATATATATATATATATATAATCACATTGCAGGATTCCCATTCAAAGAAAGCCACAGGAGGAAGACTTTGTTCACAAACTTCATTTAATGGCTGCCTGCTGACTGCAAGCAATACAGGAACACACATTCCCAAGTATGACGCCAGATGAGTTTCGGGAGCTAAATCCCTTCTTCTGTGGCGTAATGTTGCAATGAAAAGGAACGCGCTGGTGCTGTTGCACAGTCTATTTAAAACACCTGCCGCCAGTGGGCGGGGCCAACGACTTGGCCTTCTGGATGTTGTAGTTCATATTTCCCAAGTGGGCGCGCTGTTCTATTTTCGAGTAAAGCATCATAATGTCTCAAGTGAGTAGATGTGGCACCTGACAGTCACAGCCTCACTTTGTGACAGCCATTGGGAAGGAGCCTCTGCTACTCCGCAATAGCGCTGACTCTCCTCCTTCCAAACTGCTGACTCCGGGTTGGTGCCTGCATGGACCCGCTGGGAACGGTGGGCTTTCCTTGCGACCGGGACGGCCGCTTAAACATAATCACATTGCAGGATTTCCATTCACCAGTCGGCACTTGGTCAGACCCGCACATCAGCGGAGGGTCTCTTGTCACGACCGAGGAACAGCCGTTGTAATTCCAACACAATGCAGGTTTCTCTTTTGACTGACACCACTGGAAACATCAAATTAGTAGTAATCACGTCCATAGACCAGCTTTTCTGCTTTCAAGGAATAGTTTATTACCACATTGAAGCCAAAGTAAAACCCTACGCGTTTCGGCGAAGCCGCCTAGCTCACGGGTTAATACATCTCAAAATTCAACAAACATTTAAACTTTGTTACGTGCACGTGATCAAAAGGTCATGAAAATAAAAAGTGGACTAAAAAGCAAAATAAAACAAAACGTCGTCGGCCATTGTATAATGTGTTGGTTTTCTAATGACCTCATAGGTATAGATATAAGTTCACCCTCATAACGCTGTAAACATAAATTCAGTATGAGCACTTTGCATGATCTAATGTCATCGAACATCATTAAATCAATTCCAAACATAAATTCATATATCATTAATTTACGATGACATAACAATATTGCAGTCCATTCTCATGTATATTGCATACAATAAACAAATACTCGTAAATTCATACCCAACAGCTTATACTTAATTTTGTATGTGCACTACTCGCTGCAATAAACGATTGCGCAAAAGGAATGTTAGGTATTCATTTACATGTTCATTTGTCCGTCTTGTGGATGTGTGAGTGCTTGTACGGGTAAGTGTGTGGATGTATGTTGTTCTATGTATCAGTGACTAGCTGTGTAATTTCTGATACAGGTGTGTGAATGGGTTTGTGAATGGTAGTATGAAAGTTGGAGTGGGTGTATAAAAAGTTATATGGAAGTGTGAGTGGGAGCATCAGAGATTCTGTGGATGATGTCATCAATGATATCATCAGTTATGTCATTTGAGATGGTTATCAGTGATGTCACTGACCACGTCATTAGTGATGTAATATGTGGGGTCATAAGCAGTGCATTGCTGGGGTGCTTGTAACTGCTGAATTTCTCTGGTTTTGTGCATGTGAAATCCGACCGTAACTATAATGTCCCTGTAACTTTTTATTTCAGTGAATTTCTAAGGTTTTTTTCAATTCTATTTCCTAACTATAACGTCCTTGTAACCTTTGTTTTTTTCAGTGAGTATATATATATATATAAATATCCTGAGAATAAAGCAAACTGTTTTCCCGAACTCCCTCTGGCCTCTGAGCTCTTCTTTTGGAGGTAACTGGTACGGCATGTATACTGCGCCTGCCCAAGACGCAGAACAGATGGCCCCGCTACGTCCAAGTGTCCCGGAACTAAGTTGGGCATCTCGCTGCTTGCAGCGCTACGTTCTTCGAGGGGTTGAATATGCTCCTGTGACCGCCTGAGCACACACAGCACCATTGGGGAGTTCAAGGTATTTTACCTGATTGGGAGCCCAGTCCGTATTGACTGCCTCTGCCCAGCGGATTGCTGTCGTGATGTTTCAGGCTGTAGCGGCACGAGGGACCAAGGAAAACGGCAGTGGACTTTCTCTGAAGCCATGACTGCGCGCCTGCCTCCACCTACCTGCACGGCTTCACGAACCTATTGTTTACCCACTCCTCCACGCGACCCACCTGGATTGACCGGGACAGTGCATTCTGGGATTTGCGGTCCCTTCATTAACTCGGACTGCATGGGTGTGACGACTTCATTAGGGGGAGGAGATCCAGGTGTTGCCTAAGCATTTCAGCAGGGAGGAGTTACTTGGGGGAAGCCATGTCACAGTGTTTGGGTGCTGAAGAAGGCTAACTGAGCCGAAATACATTCGCCGCCACTGGGATCCTGAAAATAAAACAAACTGTTTTCCCGAACTCCCTCTGGCCTCGGAGTTCTTCTTTTGGAGGTAACTGGTACGGCATGTATACTGTGCCTGCCCACGACGCAGAACAGATGGCCCGCTACGTCCAAGTGTCCCGGAACTAAGTTGGGCATCTCGCTGCTTGCAGCGCTACGTTCCTCGAGGGATCGACTATGCTCCGGTGACCGCCTGAGCACACACAGCACCATTGTGGAGTTCAAGGTATTTTACCTGATTGGGAGCCCAGTCCGTATTGACTGCCTCTGCCCAGCGGATTGCTGTCGTGATGTTTCAGGCTGTGGCGGCACGAGGGACTAAGGAAAACGGCAGTGGACTTTCTCTGAAGCCATGACTGCGCGCCTGCCTCCACCTACCTGCACGGCTTCACGAACCTATTGTTTACCCACTCCTCCACGCCACCCACCTGGATTGACCGGGACAGTGCATTCTGGGATTTGCGGTCCCTTCATTAACTCGGACTGCATGGGTGTGACGTCTTCATTAGGGGGAGTAGATCCAGGTGTTGCCTAAGCATTTCAGCAGGGAGGAGTTACTTGGGGGAAGCCATGTCACAGTGTTTGGGCGCTGAAGAAGGCTAACTGAGCCGAAATGCATTCGCCGCCACTGGGATCCTGAGAATAAAACGAACTGTTTTCCCGAACTCCCTCTGGCCTCTGAGTTCTTCTTTTGGAGGTAACTGGTACGGCATATATAAATAAATATATATATATATATATATATATATATATATATATATATATATGTGTGTTTTATTTAAAGAGTTTTCTATAGCGCTGGCTAGACCCAAGGGTATTAGAGTGCTTATAAAATTGTCAAGGCATCATGCGTCAATAACAGTACAGTAAAATTAAAGTGTTCAGTGTGAAATCAGTGTAGAATCCTTTGGAAAAACAAGATAGGACGAGGTAGGGGTATCAGAGGGAGTTCGATGTTGTTTCCCAGGTGGTTGAGGTGCTAATTGAGGAGGAGTTCTTTTAGTTGTCTTTTGAAGCTTATGAAGGGGGGGGGGTTGGTTCTGATATATACTGGAAGAGAGTTCCACATTTTAGACGCATTGACTGCTAAAGAGCCAGAGTGGGCTTTTTGTTTATATTTTTTGGGGAATGAGAAGTATCAAGTTTGAACTTCTTAGATTTCAGGTTTAGCTTGCTTTTGTGAGTTGGCTGCTAGGTATGCTGTTTTACCAGGTGGTAGAACTTTGAGGATGAGGAGGGCAGCTCCTGAAAGAGTAGTATGCTTCGATTGGTAGCCACTTTAGACGTTGCCTTGCAGGGGAGACATGGCTGTATCTCTTTGATAAAGTCACCATCCTTGCTGCTGCATTTAGAGTGACTCTCAGAGAGGCTAAGTAAGATTTTGTCATGCTGGTGAGGGTGGCGTTCCTGTAGCCCAGTCTCGACAGAACCAGGACTTGCTTGGCAGTTTTTAAGTAATTTGGCAGGAGGAACGGCTTAATTTTGTTCATAAGTTTTAGATTGTAGAATGCATCCTTTGTTGTAGCCTTTATGTGAGTGCTCATGCTCAACAAAAGGAGATTTCCTTTCTGAGTATTATAACTTTATAATTGGCTAAAACATTCATTTAGGCTTCAATACAACAGCAATTACCCCAAATAGTCTAGTTCAAACAACACTAACAACTGTATGTATCAAAATATAGTTTTTATTTTGATATTGTCAAAGCAAAGAAAATACAATCATAAAAATCCTTTTATGTACAATACATATTGGACAACACATTCTAGTGTTTAAGAACTGAATGTGTTGTCCAATATGTATTGTACATAAAAGGATTTTTATGATTCTGTGTAACTATGATGATATTTGGCGTTTTGCGTAACATCAGGCCCATTCTGAAGTTCTTTGATTGCCGCACTCGTCAACTTATCATCCAGGCGACCATTCTCTCCAGACTGGACTATGCGAGTTCCCTTTTATTGGGAGCTAACCTAGCTGAAATCACTAGATTGCAAAGAGTTCAGAATGCGGCCGCCAGGGCTCTGGTTGGTCTCCCGCGCCATTCCTCTATATCGGGAACCTTGAAGAAACTGCATTGGCTCCCGGTGGGCAAAAGGGTCCAGTTCAAAGCATTGTGCTTCGCCTTCAAAATTCTTAAAACCTCCTCCCCCCCAATGCTTCGCCCACTTCTGTCAAAGTACATCCCTAGGAGATTACTCCGGTCAGAGGGGCAGCATCTTGCGATCGTCCCCCGCACCAGACTGGCTAGAGTGGGCGGCCGCTCTTTCAGTTTCCTAGCGGCCAAGCTATGGAACAGTCTCCCTGAAGCTATCCGCGGGATTCAGGATCTCCTAGTCTTCAGAAAGGCTATCAAAACACACCTTTTTCAACAATAGTTCCCTCCTTAGCGTCTCCACCTCACTGTACTCTGTCCTTCCGCAGCGCCGGGACGCCCCTTTGCTGAGGCAGCCGTGCGCTATATAAATCACTATAGCATAGCATAGCATAGCATAGCATAGCATATCATTAGGATTTTAATGTGTTTAGCAAATTTTATGATTGTATTTTCTTTGCTTTGACAATATCAAAATAAAAACTATATTTTGATACATACAGTTGTTAGTGTTGTTTGAACTAGACTATTTGGGGTAATTGCTGTTGTATTGAAGCCTAAATGAATGTTTTAGCCAATTATAAAGTTATAATACTCAGAAAGGAAATCTCCTTTTGTTGATTTATTTCCCGGTCCTTTCTGGGTTTTACAGGGAAATCTCTCCCCTTTTTTCAGTGCTCATGCTCAGACTTGAGTCCAGTGATCACCAGAGATTTGGTGAGTCCGTCAGAGTCACTTTGCAGTTTAGCTGGACTACGTTATTTAACCATTCTTGGAACTAGTGGGGCTGTCTGTAGTTGGATAGAAGGAGAATTTTTGTCCTTTCTTGGTTGAGTTTGAGGTGGTTGTGTGTCAGCCAATTTTGGACTTGCAAAAGAGTGATGTTTAACTGGCGTACATCATCCAAAAAACATATTTCGAGGTAGAATTGGTTGATGTCTGCATAGAGTTGGTAGACAAATGAGTTAGGGATGGATTGGTTCTCCAGAGATTTTTGCAGCTCTTAGGCGTCTTCTTTCTGTTTTGAAGTCTTTGTTGAATCAGGATCTCGAGAGTGTGTCTCTGACACTTTTTAGTTTCAAGGGGGCTACTTATACTTGTTCTAAGACTGCTTTCACCATCAAATTGCATTGGTCGTATGCTTGTCTGTAGTAAGGTTATCTGTTGGGTGGGGAGGGACGTCATTCTTTCATTCAGATTGGTTTGGGTATCTGATTGATGTTTCTTGACCATTGGAGAGTGTTCCAAGATCAAATTGGGGGTGCTTTTGCTTGGTTCAGGTAGATCAGGATGATGTGGTGATCTGAACAGTCGACTGGAAGGAAGATATCAATGCCTACTGCTACATTTTGGGATATAATGGTGTCTACAGTTGAACTCTGTTGTGAGTAAGCATGGGCGAATTTTGCGAATCTCGCGTTCGCGAATTTTGCGGATTTGCAAACTCGCAATCCGCAAAATCCGCGAATTCTCGCAAATTTGCGGATTTTTTTTTTTGGGTGTTCGCACGGGTTTCTGCCAGTTCGCGAAGGTTTTGTACAATTTCGCAAAACGCAAACTTACCTGTCGGGTCGCAAGTTTCGCGAACTTGTTGTTTCTACGTGTCCAGCCTGTTTGGGACACTCTTCTTCATCACTGCCACTCTCTGTCACCACTGCCACTCTCTGACTGCTCATGCCACCCTCTGGCCCACCCATGCCACCCTCTGTTTCATCACAGCACCCTCTGGTTGTCCAGTCAGTGTACATTATTGTGGCAAAGCAAGCACACCTTCCCTGCCTCAAGTGACCTGAATTAATTTGGGGCTGATTAATGTGTCACAGAATATTTTTTTAGCTGGCACCTGCTTCCTTAGTGCTTCCTGATTAGTGATCTTTTGCACTTGCTAAGTGCTTTCATTGTTGCAAAATTAGTTACAACACCTGCCCTGCCCCAACTGACAATAATGAATTAGGGGCTGATCAATGGATTTGAACTTCCAGCCTGGCTCCTGCTTGTCTCCCTTAGCTGTAATTCAGGACCTTTGTGGCATATGTGTAACTATTCTGAGGTTCAGAGCAGGGTCACATAATAGTTGCAACTGGCAACTGAACTCTGGAGGGGCCCCTCAGGAAGCACTACAGGAAATGGCTACTAATGATGAGCCTGAACTTTTGAACCTGGTAAGTAGTTTCAGTTTTGCTAAGATCGTATTTCTGCAATTTTGCGCTTATTCGCGGGGCGCGAAGTTGTACTGGGAAGCCGCGAACTCACGCGAACAGTGCGAGCAAGCCATAAAATCCGCTGCTCGCGGATTTGCGGATTTTGCGGGAGATTCGCGAATCTCGCGGATTGCGAATTTACCGAAACTCCGCAAAATCCGCGAGCAAAACGGATTTTCCGCCCATGCTTAGTTGTGAGTTTGACCCTTGCAGTGTTGAGTAAGATCTTCGCTGTGTAAGAGTTTGTTTAACAATTGAATTAGAGTGTCCTTCTCATCGTTCCAGTGGAGGTTGTAGTCACCTAGGTTTATGTTGTTCGTGTTAGAGAGAAAGCATTGTGTTATCTGATCCGACAGGTGGTCACCAAAGGGGAGTGAGTTTCCTGGTGGGTGGTAGATGAGGTGACATATTGTTACTTTATTGCCTTTTAGTATGAAGGTGGGGCTGAAGTATTCAAATGTGGGGTAGGGGAAGGTGTCTGTTTGTGTAATAGTGATGTTCTCGTGGATGACGGCTTTGCCCCTACCATGTCGCACCTCTCTGTCCTTTGTAGTGATGGAAAAACCTGGGGGGACTAAAAGGGTGAGGCCTGGGTAGCAACATTTATTTAGTCAAGTTTCTGTGATGACTCCAATGTCAATGTGGTAGTTCAGAGTTCCTTCAGCCAACTCTGTTGCATGCTTGGTTGCTGACCTGCAGTTTATGAGCATGCAGTTCATAATTCTACTGCTAATGTGCTTCTAGTAAGGGGTGCCGTAGGTAGATCGGTATATTGTGATGGTGGCCTGGCAGTTCACGGAGGGTTTAAGTTTCTGCCAATTCCACCGATCACCCGGATTTTGGAGAAAGGGGGTCCAGGTATGTCGTTGGGTTGTATATCTTCACTAGACCAGTTGCCTCACTTAGGGACATTATGGGGCTAGTTCTTTTAAGCCTGTGAGGTTGGTTGTTGAGGGGAATTGTGTGCCAGCTATTTGAATCAGAGACTAGTGTAGAGGTTGACTGGTGCTGCAGGTAGAGGGAGATGTGATTGTCGATCGTATGCAGGGTGGGTTATGAGGCTCATAAGGATGTTATTGATGTCCCATGTTACCTCCTCAAATTGTTTTTCCATGCAAGTAAGATGAACGGTTATGTTGATCGTGGATGTAATGTTTATTGGAGCAAGTAGCTGGAGTTGTCTTTCCATGCGAGCTAGGCATTCCGTTATGTCACATGAGGGCATAGGGTTCAGCAGTGAGAGAGTAGAGAAGTTGTGGAACAAGTTGTCAAGTGTGTGGTGTTTCATGCTTGGGGTTAGTAGGTTATTAGGGATGTGAGTTGAGTTTCCATCTGTCCGCTGGGGATGGGTATAGGGTACCCTTGGTTGTTGAGGGTAGCTCAATAACCAAAGCGGGCGGGATTTCCCAGCGATTTCCCTCATTTTATTCAAATGCAATACAACATTGAATTCAGGTGAGTAAATGTACCATTGCTTTCTGGGACTGGGAGTCCATAAATAAAAAACCCCAGTGGGCTGCTGGCAGTCAGATGTACATGTTATTGCAAATCACGGGTGTGTCATCACAATCTTTCCCCAATGCTGCCTTGGGTCAAAAAGGTCCAGCCCACTGAAACACAGTCCAGCGCATGAACTGCTTTGGTCTGCAGCGGTGCGCCCCTAAACGAGCGGGCTGAAAGTATTAAGTTCCACAAGTTGCCCAAGGCGTGACGCACTCCCCTCTCTACAATCCATAGGGTCAGAGAAGAACCAGGCACACTCAACGTCAGCAGAATCCTGACGCATTTCGGGAGAAGCTCCCTTCCTCAAAGGCTGTCTGCTGCACAATAAAAGCCACCATACGAATTTCCGTTGCTTTATTCAAATGCAATACAACATTGAATTCAGGTGAGTAAATGCACCATTGAAGATTGTGATGACACACCCGTGATTTGCAATAACGTGTACATTAGACTGCCAGCAGCCCACTTGGGGTTTTTTATTTATGGACTCCCAGTCCCAGAAAGCAATGGTGCATTTACTCACCTGAATTGAATGTTGTATTGCATTTGAATAAAATGAGGGAAATCGCTGGGAAATCCGTATGGTAGCTTTCATTGTACAGCAGACAGCCTTTGAGTAAGGGAGCTTCTCCCGAATCGTGTCAGGATTCTGCTGACGTCGAGTGTGCCTGGTTCTTCTCTGACCCTATGGATTGTTGAGAGGGGAGTGCGCCCTGCCTTGGGCAACTTGTGTAACTTAATATATATATATATATATATCGTGCTGGTGAAGGTCCTGAACTGTTCAGGACCTTCCCCGGCACGATTCTCCAACGCGTCAAATGTCCGCGATAAATTCACCAGGACGGCGATACAAATCTAAACCCGAACGGGAACAAATTTGTGCAATGGGCCCAACTGCGATAAAAAAATGCAGCGTTAAGCAGCACCATGCTTGCAAGGCCCAGAAGCTTGGCGTGAAAAATTACTATAAAAACAAAACACAAACAAAACACATACAACTGCGAAGCACCATGGAGGTAACCGGAGCAAGTACAGAGGACAACCAGAAACTCACAATCCCCACAGAGGACCAGCCTGGGACCATCATTGGGGAGACGGTGGCTGGAGTTGGGGGACCGGACACTGCACAACATGACCTGAGCCAAAAGCAACAGGGCGAGTAACAACTAGGGACTGGGGGGACGGGGGGTGATAGGCACAATGACACATATGCACAAGTGAGTATAGCGCATCTGCGGACACACCATGGCCAAGAGCCACAACTCTGACTAAGAGCCCAATTTACGCAAGTCTGCAACATCTCTGCACTGTACGAGCACAGAAGTGAAAGGCACACCGCCTGAAAGGAATAAGGGCCAGCCAAATCAGAGCCAAAGGGGCAATTCACCCACAATGCAGCACATGCTCCTAAGATACAGAGAACCCTAACATTGACGACAATGTGGTACAAACTGCAACACTTTCACAACAGAACAGAGGACACAACTGATGCTGCTTGTGTTTAGAACATGGCCATTTGCATTTGGCATAGCAGGAAACTGTGAGATGACAATGTACAACTACAACCTCACATCCCTGATGGCGTAGAAATGCCTAGTGTACCGCTTCAAATAGGCGTCTCCTCATAAACAGTCACAATGTACATTGCCATGCATTCTGACAGTAAACTTGTACAATGTGTGAACATACATGTGAACACAATGTCAATCTGCATTTCCCCTACACATTGCAGAGGGAGAATCAACACCTCCTGCAGAGCAGACCCAACAACTCAGCACTATTGATGAAGAGGACCGCTCCAACATCTACAACGATGCACTGCAACAGCTCAGGGACAGCTCCGGCACCCCACCTCCAGGAGCAGGGCACCCCAGCTGCATCCATGAGGCCCCACCCCCTGCGCAGACCACACAGGAGGAAGCACCCACCACCACAGCTGTCTGCCAGGCCCCCGATGACCAACACATGGCCTTCCAATGCCGTGTGTTAGGGTGCCAGGAGGAGATGTCGGACCAGCTGCGGTTTGGGTATGACCTCATGGCAACCAAACTAGATGCCATACGTGGGTGTCAAGAACAACTGTCTAGTCTGAGTGGCCCCAGCGATGTCAGCAAGGGGGTGCCAGGCACATGCAACTCCGAGGTCGGGGGTGCAAATGTGCTCACGCCTGATAGTTCAAACAAAGGAGCTTTCATCCCAAATGTTAGTTTGTCATCTGCTTGCATTCAGGAAATGTAATATCTTGTTGGAGGTGGGGTTTGGGATGTGTGTGACTTTGGGATTCATGTTTCACATGTCTTGAATGTGGCATATGAGCGGCATCACTGTGTGTTACATTGCCTAACAGCCGCTCCTCCCTCCCCTGAACCCATTTACTTATGTGCGCTGCACGATTGCATCACTTGCACTCCTATGACACAGTATTGTCATACCTGTCTGCACATGCCCACAAGCCTGACAACGACATTGTGATGTTGGCCGTTGAAGGTGGTGGACCAGGTGAGTGTAAGCCTATGGTAACGATAGGGCGGACACAGATGTAAAGTACATGCCTGGCTGAAGTGGCGCTGCTAATGTGGCTAGGCATTTGGCTCATGGTGCGGCAATACAGATAAACACAAAACTTAGCAAGTATGATCCTGGGTCTCGAGCTGTCTTTTGCTCCTTTATTACTCCGTTCGTGCGAGCCCGCCTCTGGGTGCATGTCACATTGCAACATTTTCGCTTACATGGGGGGAAGACTTATCTACATGTCCAAGTTCTTACCCACTGCCTGAGGTGAAATGGTTGCGTCCGCTGTCAACTGCACAATGCAATGTGGTAGGGCCCGTGGCGATCATTCATACATAATGACCAAACTGACACACTTGGATAGGTAGGGGAACTGGCTACGGGCATGTGCGTCCGGCCCCTTTTTATTACCAGGATCACATATCCAGTGACACTTGTGCTGAATGGATGTGGGGTGAGTGTGAGCCAGCCTTCAGGAAGTGGATGGTGCTGGCAACAACTTGAACAGTGATCACTTTTAAACTGGAAACAGAGAACACCAACATAACACAAACAACTGCGAAGCATCATGGAGGTAGCCGGAGCAAGTGAGGAGGTCACCCAATATTCTATCAGAAGGGGCCATGACTTATGATGCACTGATGTAGGGGCACTAGAGCTGAGTGTGCTCATTTGAAGAAATTGTCAATGATTGTGTCCCTTCAGGATATTCATGCTGCAGCTGCAGTGGGTGTGTTACAACTGCATCATCTTCATCATCATCGTCCCAGGTCTTCCACACTGTCTAGGTGACATTGTTGCGTCCGCAGTACGTAACTCAATCATAAAGGATTCATGGGTTGTGGTGCACAGAGTTAGTGGCACCTGTGGCGCTCAGTGGGTGCACAGCCTGCGATGATGCATCGTCCATGAAGGTCAGGGATAGATTGGATGTGTGTGAGCCCGGCTGATCGCAGAGTAGGCTGGAGGCAGAGGTTAGTAGGGGCCCTCAGCCACGTGGTGTTGACTTGTGGTGCATAGAGTTATTGGCACCTGAAGAGCTCAGAGGATGCGCAGCCTGCAATGATGGGTGGTCCGGGCAGGCCGCACTGGTAGCAATGTCTGTTGCCTACTGGACTGCGCCATCTGCAATTGCGACTCAATTTGAATTGTGAGCCCTGCTGACTGCAGTGTAGGTCGAAGGCAGTAGGCAGCACAGACATAATTCCGCGGGACTGTGTGGAGGAGGCTGGCGGTCACGGCGGTGTCCTCGTGGCAGGGTGTGGGCCACCGCCCTGACAGACGCGTTGGCCTTCCCGGAAGTGATCCATGCCCAGAGCCCTGGCCTATTTATTCACACTCCTATGCTGGACTGGCATACGCCAGACCAGGCCACTCCGCTTACACTTACAGGGAGGATGACACAGCTACATGACTGACGTCTTCCCCACTACCTGAGGTAACATGGTTGCGTCCACCGTCCACAACACTACAAATACTAGTAGTATATGTCCAAATGGACAGGTCTGTGCTCTGCAAACTGAGGTCTGTCCAGCACATCACCACCACACTTGGCATTGTGTGCATTTTTATTCATGGGTGAGTTGCCTGATTAACACTTACTTGGTCCCCACCTCTCCCCACATTCTGCTATTGTGTGGCTGAGGGGCCATGCCATTTTCGGAACGTCCACTGTCATGTTCTGTGCTGCCTCAGTGGTAGTTGGGGTGTGGTCCAGGGGTCTGGGGTGGTGCTGGTGGGTGTTGTGGCCCTCTAGGGTCTCCGAGCTGCATGATCAGTGTCTCCATGACATGTGTTGGCCTTCAAATGCGGCTCTGGGCTGGTCTCCCTTTCATACTGCAGGTAGTCATCCTGCTTAACATCAGTAAGAGGCAGGTGTTAAATCACTGCTGCTAATGCGCCTTATCACCTGTTTTTGGATCGCATCACAGATCTGACTGGTCGTTTAGAATATCGCGAAGTGGTGTTTTAGTGTTTTTTGCAGGGAACACCTACCCTGCATATCATTAGCGCTAGTTGTCAGTCTCATCCATGGCGAAGGTTTTTGCGGAAGCAATTGCCAGAAAACTGGCGATATCGGCAGTTTGTACCAGTTTGAGAATGGGGCAATAATTCTTTTGCCACTTTTGTTGTGCTAAAGTGCTGATAACTCTGCGATTATTCCTTGAGAATATGCCCCTTAGACTTTTACTTTATTCTTAGACATGTCTGCCTATGGATGATCTTCCCCCAAACCTTTTGACTTTAAGCCTCCTATTTTTTCTGGCCTTAGTACTCTGTGCACTTTACCTATGCTACCCAGTGCAAAAGTGCTTGTGCTCTCTCCTTTAAACATGGCAAAATTGGCTTACATCTGATTGGCATATTTATGTTACTTATAAGTCCATTGTAGAGTGGTATACCATATAGCTAGGGCCTGTAAATTAAATGCTAATAGTGGGCATGCAGCACTTAATGTACCACCCTTTTAAGGAGCTTCTTAAAACATGTCTCAGGCCTGCTGTTGCAGCCTGAATGCAATATTAAACTGGCAAAACCTCCTTGCAGGCCTTAAGCTACCTTTTTATTACATATATGTCATACCTAAAGAAAACCCTAGGTAGCCCATGGGGCAAGCTGCACTGTAATTAAAAGGTTGACCATATACTTTTATGTTTTACATGACCTAGTAATGAAAAACTTACAGGTTTGTTGTTCAATACTGTGAGTCCCACCATGCCCATGGAATAACATTGGGTTACTGTAGTACATTTAATAAGTCCCAACGTTTGATTGGGAAAAGTGGGGTTATAAGTGCAATTTAGTAAATGCCACTTTTAGAAAGTTTCATAAATCACTTGGGAAGGGATCACTTGTCCTGAATAACCTGGGTATACAGGAGACGTTTGTGTTAGTCCCAAGATAAAAAACCCTGATGCAAATAAAAGGACTCGCAATCTGAAAGACATACTTATCCACACAAACCCCCACCAGTAAAACAAAAACAAAATGTCGGATTGTGGCACCACCCACCAGTGACAGGACATTTCCCTTGTGGCACATGCTCAGTTGGCAAACTAACTAAAACAACAAAAGAGATAAAACTCCTACCAAATCTAAAATGGACAATCAGAAGCCATACTAACTGCAATACCAGCCATGTAATTTACATGATAACCTGCCCATGAAACATGCATTACATAGGCATGACCTGCAGAAAGGTAAAACAGAGAATCTGCGAGCATTGAAGCAATGTTAAGTGTAGAAAAATTACTACTAAAATGTCTAATCACTTTCTAGAGACGGGCCACATAGTGGATGACCTTAAATGGATTGTTTTGGAGACACCACTGCATAAAGATCACAATGCAGAACACACCCTGTTCAAAAAAGAACAAAGATGGGTACACAGACTGAAGACAGACCAAACAGGATTGAACGACAACATCCCGTGGGTGAGCTTGAATAGATAATCTAGACCTAGGATTATGAACAGTGTAAGAGGGATGCCAGCTACACAAATTTATTATTTAAAAAGAACAAATCTAAAGTTGATGAATGTGAATGAGGTTTTTGTATCCATTCGAGTATGCTGTGAACCAAGTTACACAAAGAGTGAATGATAATATAACTAGTCAAACTGTTGAAAGATACCCGCATGCCATTACCATTTAGCGGTAAGCAAAAATAAGTCAGTAAATTCGAATAAACGTCTGACCAGATCCTAACACAACAGAGCAATGAATGTTGGTGTTCAGACACCTCACGAATCAAAAGCCATTTTACAATCTTAACAAACAAAACATGGTGTAACTATACATTGTTCTCCAAGCAATAAAAATGAACAGAGAAAACTTGCCAACAACAGATAAAATAAATTGGCCACCAAAGGTTGAGGCCAGAAATGAGTGGGTGACGTTTGCCGAAGGAGTGCGTGTTCAATAAAGTATTGCCATTTTCCAGTTGCGATATTAACATTTTGGTAACAAAAGCGTTATCATTGTCCCATAATCCTTAATACCCTCCCCTTAGGTAAATGTTTTATGTTATTTTACAGGTACCACGAGACCTCTCTGAAGTAAAGGGCTAATACGCCACTTTACAACAACCCTCCATCATAATAAGTAATTCTTATTCATGGTATTTTAAAACACTTCACACGGTCCCGAAGAAAGCCCACCTGACCAGACTGGCAACTAAGGGCTGAAACATGTCGACCTTTCTTATCACGAAAATCGAGTGCATATGAACCCTTGAAATTCAATTTATGCACTTCTAAATATTTTCAGACAATTTGCTCAAATCCGGAAAAATAAAATATAAATCTGGCTGTCCGACTATTTTAGACACTTTCACTTACCACTTATCACTGCTCACTACTGCTTTTAACCAAAGGTATATACCTCCGGGTGGAGTTTGCATAAGAACTAACCCAATGATTATGCAGTAAGGTGTATGAATAGCGGAGAACCAAGATATACCGCTACTTTGATCCATCTCACACGTGCATGAGGGTTTTTTATCTTGGGACTAACACAAATGTCTCCTGTATACCCAGGTTATGCAGGACAAGTGATCCCTCCCCAAGTGATTTATGAGATTAGATATACAGGAAACTGGATGGATCTCATTTTCTTTCTCCCTTCTGAATTGATTAATAACTTTTAGAAAGTTGACATTTTCCTGCCCAAAACTATTCAGTGCCTGCAGCCTTACCTGTGGTATATGACTGGGTAGTTAAGAGTTGGACTTTTTTTTATTTCTACCACATAGCCCTACAATAGATGGATTAGGTGTGTCTGGATGGGCCATCAGCTGTCAGGATGGGTGGGCAGAGCTGAGCACAGCCCCACTTGCAATTGATTAGTCTGTGCTCTGCCTTCGCACTAATAACTTTTCACCTCTGCATTGTTCATGCAGCCAACTTGGAGACAGGGAAGGGGAGTCAGGAATCTTAAAGCACTTCAAAGAGCATTCTCTACAAATATCTTCTATTTCAAAGAAAACACCACGTATAAAAAGAGGATCCGCAGACCTACTCTTCAGTTTACTTTCGAGACCTGAGAGAGGACTGCCTGCTGCTGTGGCATGTTGTGTACTCCACAAGACTGCTTTGCTGCACCTTGAAGAATTGCTTTGCTCTCTGGAATCTGCCTTGAATCCTCAGAGCCCTGCCCTTCGGCTTGAGCCCTGCTTCATCACCTGCACCCAGGACTACCAGAGTGACTCCAAGGATAGGTTGCTGGCCCCCAGCCTTAGTGAGTCCTGACCACCTAAGTAGTGCCCTCCAATCATGGACCTCATGGTTCTAAAGGTGGCCAGGTTGCCAAAATCCCAAACTTGGGACTTTGAGGTTTTTGGCTAAAAACTTCTCTGAGAACCGAGGAAAGACCAGGACCAACCTGCTTGTTTATCTGCCCAAGGTGCACCGCCGGTTGGCCTGACTTTATGACAGGCTATGTTCTCCTCCACAGCAGCAAATCCTGTTCAGGAGCATCCGACCTCTTGGAAGTCTTGATGGGTACAGCTTCCAGGTCCATCCCACTGAATATTTTCAGCTTGAAAAAAGCAACAAGTACAAACGTAGAAATCTTCAACGCGACGTTGCCCAGCAGCTCCCCGAAGACGACGCTCCTTCCTCAGACTCTGCCTGCAGCCTTGCCCAGCTGAACTCTAACTTTTCAGTACATTTTGTTCAGAATTGCTTCTAAGGCTGAAGGTAAGCTCTGACAGGGCCCAAACTACTCTATCTGACTCGCCCTCCATTGTGGTCAGCAATATTTTTCGACTGTGAACTAGTCTTATGCAACTGGAAGTCCGCGGTTGGTGCTTCGATCTTTTAGGTGCTAGATTTTACAAAAAAGTTTTTAAATTCTCTAGTTCAACTGATGGGATTTTGTCCATTTGTCAATTTGGTGTCCAATAATTTATTAAAATATGTTATTGTTTTGTATATTGGCATGGCATTTTTATTGTGTTGTTAACGTATTACTGTTTATTTGCTGCATGGGGGTGTAGGCGCAGGATGAGCATGTGCAACTGCCAGTGTGTGTGGATGTGGAGACATTGCATAGGAAGGAGGTGAGAAGGTATATGTGTACTGCAAGGTAGCTTGACAAATACACATGCACTTCTGTGTCTGACAGTGTCACACTTGTGTCTTAACTGAGAAGGGTGTCACGGAGAGGAGGCCATTAGGGCATTGCTTATGTGATATGGCCCAGAGTAAAGATGTAACACATGGCAGGCAGAATGGAGTCTAAAGTGAAAGTGTCTCACATTGCCATATGTGTCAAAATTTGAGGATGTGAAACAGGGATCAGTCAAGGTATGGGAAGAACTAGTCTTCCACCAAAAAACCCTGAGGTGGACAGGCCCAGTTGTGTGGCAAACCTGGGTAGGTATGTGTCACTAATTCCAGCACGATGTGGGTTTTAGGTTGACCCAGATCCCTCAAAAGCAGACTGCCATGTCAGTCTATTGGATTATGCATAATGTTGGTGTTGTAGTCACACAAGACTCAATGTTGGATTTGGGTTTTATCAATGTGTGCCACTAAGATGTGTTCTTGGTCCATAATAGGAATTGCCAGAGGAGACATGTACATGTATAAGTGAGGGGCCTGAGTCATACAATTTGTAATAGACTGATGATAAACTACTCTTGCAATGATGCATTGGGGTGAGCATCTGTGCTAGCAATCAACATAGTTTTACTGGGCCCATCTCCTCAAAGTTGAAACACCGTGGCCACACTCCACTAATATGGAGTCAGTTGTGTGTGTAATTAACTCACATCAGTATCCACCTCTTGGAAAACCATCATAACAACATGCCCTCACGCTTTCCTACAATGTATCATGGTAGGAAACTGTGTAGAGGTGTGCAGGATATCTGTGAAAAACAGTACCCCATGCCACATAAATGGGCAATATGCATGCAAGACAGCACAACAAGGCAGAGTGCTGTGGTGTACTGTGTGAAAGGCAGACTACAGGTACATAACTAATTAATTCCACAAGCCACGTCATTTTCACATGAGCAAAGGGCTGAGTACTGGCAGCAATGCTGTATGGTAGGAGTCCAGCGGGAGCTGGTAGATGAGGTACGGACGAGGAAGGAGACCATGGTGGGCACCCTAGCGGGAGCCTGTAGGTGCCTCAGTCCCAATAATGATACCTCAGAGGCTGTAAGAGGCACCTAACTCTGCTACAGGGTTTGGACCGGTCCCTGGCTGACATCACTGGTATCATGAGATAGAGGCATGAGCAAATGTCCCACCGAAGTGGCACCAGCAAGCTTGCCCACCAGCGGGGGGAAATACGCAACATCATGGAGTCCATTGAGTGGAAGCAGGACACCTACATGACAACAGTTGGTGCCTAGCACTGCGATGTTGCTGCTGTGCAGGCAAATCAGCAGGTCTTTCTCAGTGCTTGCTGCCTTATTTGTTGGTGCAGGTAAATGCTGCTGGGAACCGGGGTCCACATCTGCAGTCCCTGGTGTGTGTGTATCTCCTTACACTCCTAGACCTTCAACGCCACTGTTCGACCTGACATCATTGGCTTGAGTCTCTCCTCCATTTTTTCTGTTTGCCTCCTATGTTTACAATGTTTTTGCTGGTATATCGCTCTGGGCACTGTGCCACTGCTGATCAGTGCCGCGGTGCAAGTGCTCCCTATGTTAAATTACTGTATCAATTGAATTCCACGATTGGCTTATTTGGTTTACTGTCAGTCCCTAGTCTAGTGCACGCGGAGTGCCGGGGCTTGTGAATACAAATGCCACTAGTGGGCTTGCAAAGTGGGACTGTGGGCAGCACGTGTTGTGCCACCCACACGAGCGGCCTAGTAAAAATATGTCTACAGGTCTGTCATTGCTAGACCTACGTGCAGTCTTGTACTGTCACGCGGACTGCGCAAGTACGCCTACTCGCCAGTCCCCCAAACCTTCCCTTAACTGCATATTAGTCACCCCTATGGTAGGCCCGAGGGCAGGGTGCATTGAAGTATAAGGTAGGACAAGCCTGACTAAGTTGGCATGTCCTAATATTGAACTACCGCCATATTCGTACTTCACTATCGTAAGGTCGCCTGCACTCCATTAGTTAGAATGGGCTGCCGGGATTATTAATGGTATGATCCTAGCTGGCTCGGGGAGCATGGTGCAATGTCGAGTTTGGTATCCCTGAACTCGGGGTTTGATAACGCATCCGTTTGGGTGGATGGTTTTTGGACTCTGGGTTTAAAAATAGCACTTTTAGAAAGTGACTATTTTCTTGTCTAACTATTTCTGGTTTCTGCTGGTTTGGTGTGTGTGTGACCGGGGCTGGGTGGTTCTGAATGAGTCAGTGTGGGGTGAGTGGTACATCTGCATTGAGAGTAGGGGAAGAGTAGCTCTTGATAGCCGGCCCTGCCCGATACAATACTGGCTCCACCTCCTGCTGGGCGTCTGAGGACCCAGCCCTGCACCGTGAATCGGCTAGGTGTCTCTGCCTGGCTACACCCAGAACAGACCCGGAATGAGGGGGAGTTCCCCTGCATGGACAAAGGGATCAAAGCCGAAAAGGGGTATAAGAGAAGGACCCCTGAACCAAGACTTTAGATCAATTCTGACAAGGAACCCTGAACCAAGGAAAAGAAGCCTGCTGATCCAAGGACTTGCCTACCCCTTCTGCCAGAGTGCTGTTTGCTGGGGGAAATCCTGAAGTCACTTCTTTATTTTTGCCAAGGAACCAGGAGAGAGGAACTGAGTGTGTACTCTCGAACTTTGCCAAGCAAATCTCCAAGGGCTGGAAGAGTGCCAGCCTCCTGTTGAAGTCACAGGGTTAAAGGACTTCACCGTTTGCTAAAAGTGCTTGTTTCTGGAGCCTGAAAATCCAGCACCTCTGAAAGAATCCAGCCGAATCCAGCTCGACATCGTGAGTAACGGCTCCAGTGTCCCGCTCTCTCGACGCCGGCCGCCAGGCCCGATCGACGCTAGTAGCGAAGCCGCTGCCGACGCCTCGACCCTGAGCCCTCTTGACACCGTGAGCGCTGCTCACTCTTGCAACATCATCATCGTTATCAACGACGACTGAGGCCTGATCGACACCGAAGACGCGACGCCGGACAGCTCGACGCCGCTGATCATCTTGGGAGCACTTGTCTAATAACTGTTTTCCAGAGCTGTGCCAGCACCTTATTGATAGCAAGATATCTAACCCTAGAAAACTTGCTGAGGAGGCGGACCGCTGGGTCAATACCAGGGTCCACAAGGGTCAAGTGGGAGACTCAGCCAAAGGTGGGAAGGGTCCCCAGCAGAAGAGTGGGGGGGACAAGGGTAAACAAAAGGAGTCCCAGAAAGGGCCCCAAAGTAATCCCCAATACAACCAAGGGAAAGGTTCCCAGCCTCCCCCTGTGAAGAAGTCAGGGGCCCCGACAGGTAAACCTGTTCATAGGGGCCCAATGACCTGCTACGTCTGTAAGCAGGTGGGACATCATTTTTAAGATCCCCAGTGTCCCATGAGGGACTCGAATGCACCGCCGCGTGCACCCCCCGTCAGTTGGCGAGTGTAGCCCTGGGAGGGGAGGAGATGGTTGCCCATGGTGGGAGGGGTCCCGCAGAGATGTCCCTGGTCTCGCTAGGAGACATGGAAATGGTCCCTCCACTCCCTCTGCCTAGTAACACTAATAAATATAGGCAGTGGGTGACCATTAATGGCCATAGAGTGGAAGCTCCCAGAGACACCGGAGCGAGTGTGACAGCTGTCAAGTGTCACTTGGTGTCCAGATAGCAGGTGGTTCCCCACGCATTCTACCCCGTGATAGCTGCCGACAACTCCCAAAAAGAGTGCGAGGTCTCTCAGGTTTCCTTTGAATGGGGGGGAGTTTCAGGTACTCTTTAGGTTGCTGTGAGGCCCGCCATGCCTGTTGATTGTCTCCTTGGCAATGATTTGGAAGACTCCCCTTAGGCTAAGGTGGAGCGAGAGACACATTTGAAAATGTTGGGTGTGCCAGAGTGGGTGTGTGCAACCACTTGATCGATGACAGCAAGTAAGGGTGTTGAGGGGGTCCTGGAGCCTGAAAGTATGGCCCAGGACCCAGCTGTAAAGAGGGGGCACAGGAAGCCAGCCCCCACCGTTCCCGTGGTCCAGGAGGAGGTAGACCCTGAGGGGGATGCCCTGGAGCCCACAGGGGAACAAGTTGCTGAACTGGGAGACCTGCCCGCGCTGACCCACTGGCAGCAGGATTATGGTCCCTTCAGGGAAGAATTTTGTGCAGAACAGAAAGTGTGCCCTTCTCTTGTGGGTATGAGGCAGCAGGCCTCAGCCCAGACCGCAGGTGATCAGTCAGGATCACATTTTGTCTACTGGTAGAACGACCTCCTGTATAGCGAGCCTAAGGCTGCTGAGCCTGGGTCAGCCCGTGTGCTGGTGGTACCCCAGCGCTTCAGAGCCTTCCTAATGGGTTTGGCTCATGACGTTCCGTTAGCTGGACATCTGGGGCAGGACAAGACCTATGACAGGCTTGTCACCCATTTTTATTGGCCTCAGATGAGAAGGGATGTAGACATCCATTGTAAAACCTGTCACACTTGCCAGGCAAGTGGGAAAAGCGGTACGAAGCAGAAGGCTCCCCTCCAACCTTTTCCAGTCATCAGTACCCCCTTTGACCGGGTAGGGATTGACATTGTTGGGCCCCTGGACCCCAAGACAGCCCTGGGCAACAGGTTCATCCTGGTCTTGGTGGACCATGCCACACGGTACCCGGAAGCCATCCCTCTCCGAACAGTGACGGCCCCCGTGGTGGGACGGGCGCCGATGGGTGTTTTCTCCCGCATGGGGTTCCCCAGAGAGGTGGTGTCAGACCGGGGCACCAACTTAATTTCCAATTATATGAAGTCTCTGTGGAAGGAGTGTGGGGTAACCTACAAGTTCACCACTCCTTACCACCCTCAAGGTAATGGGCTGGTTGAGAGATTCAACCGGACCCTTAAAGGCATGATCATGGGTCTTGAAGAACCAATGAGGCGTAAATGGGACGTCCTCTTGCCATGCCTGCTGTTTGCTTACCGAGAGGTGCCGCAGAAGTCTCTAGGGTTCAGCCCCTTTGAACTTTTGTATGGTCACTGTGAGAAGTTGGCCCGATATGCAGCGTTCGCTATTCTAGCGACCACTATGTATCGTTCCAAACGACCCTTATGGTGATTGGTTGTAAGTCAACCTTAGACCAGCTATCCTAGTAGCGTGGATACGAGCAGTCTTCGGGCTAAACTCTAGAGGGCGTGTTAAGCCAGCTGTAATACCATCACATACCCCTTGAACACCAAGTGAAAGGACACCACACAAGTGTTATGAAAATAAACAGTATATTTATTAGAATCACAACAGCCCTGTACTCTTTATGAGGACAGGGTACTAAGCACAGAACAAAAGCTCTTAGAAAATACTTCAAGTGCACAATTAAAACAAGTGCCCGAGGGCACGAAAAGTTTAGTGGTCTCGGGCGGACCCGATAAGGCAAGTCGGAAGCGAGGGACTCGGGACCCTAGAGTAAGGAGGCTTTGCAGGCACCGAAATGCCGAAGTTACCTAGCTACGAGGGCTGCGGCTGCACAAGTCTTACAGGCGTCGGGGGTCTTCGCTGACAAGCCAGGAGCCGGAAGAAAAGGAGTTGCTGGCCGGCGACCAGTGATGAATAGTTCGTAGAGATCCAAGCCTGGATCAGTGATCGTTGATACCTGAAAGCAGAGGGGACCAAGTTCGTACTACTAGCCAGTAGTCAGAGGGTACCAGGAAGGCACCGGTTGGCCGTCACCTCGACTAGGTGAGTGGGCGACGCTAGGCTCTGCAGTCTCATGGACCAGGAGGCGTTGTCGGCGACCAGGATGGAGGTGCGAGCTGTCCCACGAAGGTTGATGCTGTCGGCGTCGCTGGGCCCAGGATTGGGGCAACAAGCCTTGGCAGATTTCAGGGCCACGTGGTGGGCCTAAAATGGCATCTTGAGTGGACCAGGAGGGTCCGGGGTGCTCCTCTCGAAAAAGGGAGCAAGGGCCGGTCTGGAGCAACCAGACCAGCAGCGTTGGTTGTCGGATGTCGTCAAAGAAGGGCACAGCCAGCGGCTAGTGACCAGACAACGTGCTGAGCAGCGAGCAGAAGGGCCCCACGCAGATCGTGGAGATGCTGGGAGACTGCACTTCGGTGCTGGAGCTACTCAGGGTCAGGGCTTCTCGGACCCCAGAGCACTCACCAGAGAATTGCTTCGATGGTCGTGCTGATTATGAAAGCGTGCAGGTTTTGATGATGGCCGGTCCCTCGAGGTCTCGTCGCACCCACAGATCGCAGCTGAGCTGACGACGTGGGTAGAGGTCAGAGGTGCCGTCGGATCCTTGAGGAAGGACTTGCAGCAAACCGCAGAGTTCTTAGATGGTGCCTGCGGATGCAGGGTGACTACTCCTTAGCCACAAGGGAGAAATCTTGAGAAGAGTCTCGAAGTCCTTTCGTAGAAAGTATCCTTGATTCAAAGATGATCTAATTTGGAAGGGTACATGACTAGGTCCTGCCCTAAGGGTGGGACCAGGAAGGGGGGTAGTTACACCCCTCTCCCCCTGCTGGACTTTCCCCAGGTCAGGGGCTGCGCGCCCCTGGAACTGGTTCTAGCCGGCAGATGCGTAGTGAGCACCGGGGTGCCACTCCGCAGTCACCTTCTTGCAAAGCCCTACCTACCCAGAATACACAAACCCTGTCTGGGACGGTGCAAACACCGCCCTTGACAGGAAACCCTTTGTCCAAGCTCTCCTCGCTGGAAGGACTCCCAGCAGCAGGAGGTCAGACTCGTGTCTGTGGTGGCAGCGTCCATTTTGTGGAGCTGAGGCTTCGTTTAACTTTAACCGGGGTTCACAGTTACGTACATGTCGTGTCCCTCTAGAAGGGCGGAATGCTAACCTCGTCGCCAGAATTGGTGAGGGGGCAGCATCCCGATTCGTATGACACCTTACTCGACATGTCTTGATAACGCGATACCGAAGTTACCGATATGATACGCGTTATCATGGAACAGCCATTGGGTCTTGGTTCCGCAAGATGCAACCGGGCTCGGCTCGTGCCAGAGCCCAATTCACACGGTTCTATGCACTCTGCCTTCAGGATTGTCAAGGCCTGCAATAGGAGTGACTGATAGGAACTCGGGTGTCCATTTTAAGGTTATGTATAGGGATACTATACCTACAGCAACGGGCGAGTACGCCACGTTGCCCCAGCTGTCGTGCAGCCAGTTGTGTCAGATTTAGATGGCCATCCGGGGGTGGCATAATACATGCTTCAGCCCCTGGTAGGCCCTGGGTACACCGATGCCCTGAGTTACAGGGTCTGACAGGGTGGCCCAGTTCCAATTGGGTAATGCACCTAAGGTACACACAGCAATTTAGCGAGAGAACAGCTAGGCTGTGGGTCTGATTGGCAGGCCCACAGCCCGAGAAAGTCGTAAACCAGTGAAACAAAAGCAAAAAGTCCGGGTGATCATAGGATTGCAGACCCTACTCTCCTACAGTCACCCGGTAAGAGGATCTTTGAGTCTGGTCAAAGAAGGCTGGGAGCAATCTCCCAGGAAACCTCCCCAGGATGTATACAGTTACATGCTGGCCTTTAGGAACCAGACTCGGCGCTTCAGAGATCTTGCTCAGGCAAATCTGGAGGCCAGCCAGGAAGAGATGAAGCGGTGGTACGACCGGAATGCCACTCTGGTTGAACTTCCGCCTGGTCAAGAAGTTTGGGTCATGTCCCCTGTGGAACCCCTCCCAGGAACCCCTTGAGGGTCCTGCATGTCAACCGGTTAAAGCCCCACTTAGAAAGGTCCGAAGTGGGCATGCTCCTAGCTACAGATGCTGGAATGGAGGAGGAGAGCGAGCCTCTTCCTGACCTCCTGTTCGCAAAAGAGCAAGACGAGTCAGTGGATGGTGTTGTCCTCTCTGACACACTGACCCTTGAGCAGCAGCAAGATTGTCGCCAACTGTTGGGACAATTCCCTGATCTGTTCTCCTTGATTCCTGGTGTCACTCACTGGTGTGTCCATGACGTGGACACCGGGGACAGCCCTCCTGTGAAGCACAAGGCTTACAGGGTGACTGACAAGGTCAGAGCATACATTAAGGAGGAGGTCTCCAAAATGTTTGCCTTAGGGGTGGTTGAGTCCTCTAGCAGTCCTTGGGCCAGCCCAGTGGTTTTGGTCCCGAAGGCTGCGGTGCCTGGTGCTTCACCCGAACTTCGGTTCTGCGTGGATTACCGAGGACTCAATTCGGTCACCAAGACCGACGCGCACCCCATCCCCAGAGCTGATGAGCTCGTAGATCGGTTGGGGGCTGCCCGGTACATTAGTACATTTGATCTGACGTCTCTCTACTGGCAGATGGCCTTGACTGATGGGGCAAAGGAGAGGTCCGCATTCTCCACACCAGATGGGCTCTACCAGTTCTGGGTTATGCCCTTTGGGATGAAGAATGCCCCTGCCACCTTCCAGAGGTTGGTCAACCAGGTCTTGGCTGGACTGGAGGATTTCAGTGCTGCCTACCTGGACGATATCGCAGTGTTCAGCGCCAGCTGGGAGGAACACTTGCGCCACCTCCAGGAAGTGTTGTTGGCCCTGCGCAGAGCAGGCCTCACAATCAAAGCCAGTAAGTGCCAGATTGGGCAGGGTTCAGTGGTGTACTTGGGGCACCAAGTAGGGAGCGGCAAGCTGGCACCCCTGCAACCCAAGATCGATACCATCCTGGCTTGGGCACCGCCCAAAACCCAAACGCAGGTGAGAGCCTTCTCAGGACTCACGGGTTACTACAGGAGGTTCGTCAAGGATTATGGTAACATTTTGCACCCCTTGACGTCACTGACTTCTAGGAAGCAGCCGCAAAATGTGACACCATGAAAACTGTAATGTGTAAGGCACCCATACTCCAGGCACCCGACTTTTCTAAAGAATTTATTGTCCAGACGGACGCTTCAGAGCATGGCGTGGGGGCTGTTCTAGCTCAGGTGAATGAAGAGGGCCGAGACTTACCCGTAGCCTTCATCAGTAGGAGGTTACTTCCCAGGGAACAGAGGTGGAGTGCGATAGAGCGAGAAGCATTTGCTGTGGTCTGGGCGCTGAAGAAGCTAAGACCCTACCTGTTTGGGACTCACTTCCGGGTTCAGACCGACCACAGGCCCCTCAGATGGTTGATGCAGATGAGGGGTGAGAATCCGAAACTGTTGAGGTGGTCCATTTCCCTACAGGGGATGGACTTCACGGTGGAACACCGCCCTGGTACAGATCACGCCAATGCTGATGGTCTGTCCAGATTTTTCCGCCTTAGTGATGAGGACTCCCTAGGTCAAGGGTAGTTCTCCCCACATTTCAGCTGGAGGGGACACGTGTTAGACCTGACATCATTGGCTTGAGTCTCTCCTCCATATTTTCCTCCTATGTTTACGATGTTTTTGCTGGTATATCGCTCTGGGCACTGTGCCACTGCTGATCAGTGCCGCGGTGCAAGTGCTCCCTATGTTAAATTACTGTATCGATTGAATCCCACGGTTGGCTTATTTGGTTTACTGTCAGTCCCTAGTCTAGTGCACGCGGAGTGCCGGGGCTTGTGAATACAAATGCCGCTAGTGGGCTGGCAGCACGTGTTGTGCCACCCACACGAGCGGCCTAGTAAAAATATGTCTACAGGTCTTTCATTGCTAGACCTACGTGCAGTCTTGTACTGTCACGCGGACTGCGCAAGTACGCCTATTCGATAGTCCCCCAAACCTTCCCTTAACTGCATATTAGTCACCCCTATGGTAGGCCCGAGGGCAGGGTGCATTGTAAGTATAAGGTAGGACAAGCCTGACGAAGTTGGCATGTCCTAATAGTGAACTACCGCCATAGTCGTACTTCACTATCGTAAGGTCGCCTGCTCTCCATTAGTTAGAATGGGCTGCCGGGAATATTAATGGTATGATCCTAGCTGGCTCAGGGAGCATGGTGCAATGTCGAGTTTGGTATCCCTGAACTCGGGGTTTGATAACGCATCCGTTTGGGTGGATGGTTTTTGGACTCTGGGTTTGAAAATAGCACTTTTAGAAAGTGACTATTTTCTTGTCTAACTATTTCTGGTTTATGCTGGTTTGGTGTGTGTGTGTGACCGGGGCTGGGTTGCTCCAGAGTTCTGAATGAGTCAGTGTGGGGTGAAATGAAATGAAATGAAATGAAATTTGATTTGTAGAGCGCATGGCTGCCCGAAAGCGTCCCAGCGCTTGCTTAGGGAACCCGTCCTGGTATTCCCCTGCGAGATAACCCATTACTGGGCATCCCCAAGGTGAAAGCCAGGCATCCCGCTGCGAGGGGCCGTTGTGGAGATTAAGCAAGCTATTGCCCAGAGTTACAGAGTGGGTCTCCATGATTGGAATAGGCACCGAGGCGAGAATTGTCAGGTCCGGGGAAATTTGAGCCCAAGCCCCGCCGAGGCGGGGAATTGAACCCTGGTCCGGGCCAGACCTCTGCATCAGGGTCTGCCGCTCTAACCACTTGAGCCACACTTCTCCAGTGAGTGGTACATCTGCATTGAGAGTAGGGGAAGAGTAGCTCTTGATAGCTGGCCCTGCCCGATACAATACTGCCTCCACCTCCTGCTGGGCGTCTGAGGACCCAGCCCTGCACCGTGAATCGGCCAGGTGTCTCTGCCTGGCTACACCCACAACAGACCCGGAATGAGGGGGAGTTCCCCTGCATGGACAAAGGGATCAAAGCCGAAAAGGGGTATAAGAGAAGGACCCCTGAACCAAGACTTTAGATCAATTCTGACAAGGAACCCTGAACCAAGGACAAGAAGCCTGCTGATCCAAGGACTTGCCTACCCCTTCTGCCAGAGTGCTGTTTGCTGGGGCGAATCCTGCAGTCACTTCTTTATTTTTGCCAAGGAACCAGGAGAGAGGAACTGAGTGTGTACTCTCGAACTTTGCCAAGGAAATCCCAAGGGCTGGAAGAGTGCCAGCCTCCTGTTGAAGTCACAGGGTTAAAGGACTTCACCGTTTGCTAAAAGTGCTTGTTGCTGGAGCCTGAGAATCCAGCACCTCTGAAAGAATCCAGCAATCTCGACGCCGATGGACGCCGCCAAATCCAGCTCGACATCGTGAGTAACGGCTCCAGTGTCCTGCTCCCACGACGCCGGCCGCCGGGCCCGATCGACGCTAGTAGCGAAGCCGCTGCCGACGCCTCGACCCCGAGCCCTCTCGACGCCGAGAGCGCTGCTCACTCTTGCACCATCATCATCGACATCGACGGCGACTGAGGCCTGATCAACACCGAAGACGCGACGCCGGACAGCTCGACGCCGCTGATCATTGTGTGCTTCACTTTTCCAAGGTACTGGGTTGTTGGGGGTCCGTGTGACTCCGGGCTCGACATAGCGCTCCTCGCGGTCGACGCCGAACCTTGGGATTAACTTTGCCTCGACGTCGTGTGACTCCCGTGTGGGTTACATTGTTGCCAAGAACTGTGATCTAAAGAAGAAGACGTGCCTTTTGTTACTAAAGACTTTGTGCTAAGAAGAAACTACGCTTGAACTATTATTTATCCTTCCAAGAGTATTGATTAAGATTGTGGTATATTTTTGCCAGTATTTGGTCTTGTGATAAGCCTTATATAAACATTTGTATTTTTATAATACTACTGTGTCGTGTCCATTTGTAGTGTCTGCACTTTATTACTGTATGTGGTCGTAAATGCTTAACGCACTGCCTCTAAGATAAGCCTATCTGCTTTGCCAAGCTACCGAGGGGGTGAGCAGGGGTTATCTAAGTGTGTGATCCCCTTGCCCTGACTAGAGGAGGTGAGTCCCTATTTGTCAGAAGTGTATACCTCTGCCAACTAGAGACCGCCGAGTCTAACAGCCACCCTCGCATGAGGCACCACACACATCAGTGGAGAAAGATATGGACTGCAGCTCTTTGCAAAGGAAATATGCCCGGTAGCATATCTCTGTCCCACATGGGCAGTTTCTCCAATGCCCTGTGCATATGCCCATGACAGTGTACCGCTCAACAGGTACTGTCCTACATTTGCTCTCCCCCCCGTTGATCTAATCCATGTGCGGACTGTCTATGTAGACTTTCTTTCATAATGGCAATTTGATCCTCCTCCTCACTTGCACACTCCTCTCCTCAACATGTCCTATGACATGGGCTCAGTCTGGACATCTAATGGCTCACTAACTATGTTGTGGTGGGGGGCGTGGCTAGCTGAGCAGCGAGATGGCCGCTCTCTGAGTGAGCTCCGCCGGCTACTTTGACCAATCCTGCATAAATCCTGTTCCTGGTGACTGCGGACCCTGGATATCCACGGAATCGATGTCTTCAGCTTGGGGGAGCAATCGGCTTGAGGTTGAGGCACATCGTCAACGAGCTTGAGGAGCGGCGGCGCTTCAAGCCCTGACTGACCTGCGCGCCCGCTCTGCTCCCGACCGGAAGTGCCGGCCTCCGGGCGTTGCGGAGAACTTGAGTCGGCGGCTGCGTGGGCCTCCGGGGACCCGGGAACCCGCCTTGCTGTAGCCGGTACCTGCGCCGAGGAGGAAGCTGTGCGGAACTGTCGAGCCACGATTGTGCAGCTGTTGGGACTGACCGCTGTGATCCTGGGCACCGCGGTGAACGGAGATCGCCCCTGCTCCGACCCTGACTCCAGACAAGACGCTGCGCTGCACGCGGGCTCAGACCCGGAGCCGCGGTAAGAGATCCGGGAGCCGGGGGCCTCACTTGGGGACGGGGGCATAATTGGTACACGGCTCACAAGGGATAGAGCGGTAGCAACGCAGAACTGAGGAGAGGTGGAGACCGGGCTGACCCCTCCCGCTGAGCCATTACTCCTGTCATATCGGCTGCCGCCTGCTGTCGTGCTTTGAAGGCCGGTCGAACGCTGCTGCACCCTGCTGCCTGGGCCCTCGGGTCTCCATTGAACTGCTAGCTTTGCAGCCTACTTAGCCGGCGCACTACCACACTGCCTCGCTACTTGACCCCCGGGGCCCGCCATTTTGTGAAGTCGGGCCGGCTTGCCTTCCACGCTGTAGCTTCACAGTGAAACTGAGCAGACTCACCGTTTGTGTTCCACGCTTGGCCAGAATATTGCTGACATTTGGGGCGGACGGGTGCACCTTAACGCCAGGGGTCTCACCACACGCACATTACTAGGAGAGGCGCGGAGAGGCGCTGCCCCTCGCGACGCTAGCGGACACCTCCGAGCCTCGAGGATGGGGAAAAACGAGGCAAAGCAACCCAAAATTAGCTTCGACAACAAGAGACCCCAGAAGACGCATACGTCGGAGCTGGAGAGCGGCGCACCATTGTCGCAAGGACTACCGCCAGACATAGACTTCGGGGCGCCTATTATGGAGGTGAGGTCCAGCTTGAAGAGCATTGACGCTAAACTCGACAACATGGCTTCGCAGCTGGAGTCTGTGAAAACTAAAGTGGACGCCCACGAGACCAGACTGGACTGCCTAGAAAACAGACAAACTGAATGCTGTGAGTTTCAGACTCAGGCCAAACAACATATCACGTCCCTAGAGCGGGAAATAGATAATCTACGCGCCAAGACAGACGATTTGGAAGCGCGCTCCAGGAGGTCCAATATCCGAATTACAGGTATTCCGGAGACAACAAACATTGGCAGGATGGAGACGTTTGTGACGGACCTCCTACATGAACTATTCGATCCTAATCTGTCCCCAGTCTTCACAGTCGAGAGAGCGCACAGGTCACTTAGGAAGAAACCTCCGCCTGGAGCCACACCTAGACCCATCCTTGCTAAATTGCTTAACTACCAGGATAGAGACCTCATCCTGCGCTTGGCGAGAGAGAAGGGTAAGATCACGCACCAAGGTAATACCGTCTCCTTTTACCCGGACTTCACCCCTCTCGTGCAGGCGGCCCGTAAGGAATTTCTCCCGGCGAAGAAAATTCTGCTGCAGGCTGGTGTGCCATACTCTCTACTATACCCGGCGAAACTGAAGGTACAGCACGAAAACACCTCGCACTTCTTCATGGACGCTAAATCTGCACTGAAGTTCGCTAAACATATTTGCGCTGGGGCTAGGAGAAAATCGCCAAGATTGGAGGATGCTGCGGAAAACATGAGTGACAATGACTGAAGGGGCTAATATTGTGGAACTGCACAACTGCACCTTCGCCCCCCTTCGGGTCTCGAGGGGACGCCTGGGTTCCCTTGAGCGCGCAGTCCTTGCGTAAAGACTGAGAAAGTGGTGGTAAGTTGCTGAGGCGCCCTTGAGCGTCGAACTGGGGCCGCTGTCTCCATGCTCTCTTTGTGACTATGGTTAACCGCAGTGTTTCGTGGACTATGGGATGGGGGTTCCGCTGGTCACCAGGAGATCTAACATTTGTTTGTAGCCACCCCGTCCGTACGGGGGTGTACGCTGGGTGCACCACGCCTCATGGGGTGCTTCCCATTGTTGCTGAAGTTGGGGGTTTCGCACGCCCTGCGTGCTTTCTTTTGGGTTATGTCACGACCTGATTGGGGGGTTGATGAGGGTGGTGGGTGGTGGGGGGGGTTTTTGAAGTTGCATGTTCTAGTTATTGTCTGGTGCAATGTACGGCTATTTTGGACTACCTGTTTGCGCGTGGTGTGGATTGTCGTGATATATGGGCGGCTTTCTTGCTGTGGGGGGTGGGGGCGATTGGTGATGGAACAGACTCTACTACACCTGATAGATGGGAGGGATTAAACTTTGGATTTGGAACATTAGAGGCCTAGGAGATTACAAGAAAGCTTGTTTAATGCATGGTATATGTCACGGCATAATGTAGACATTTGCTTCCTACAGGAAACTCATCTTAACTCGACCCCTTCGCCCAGGTTGAGAAATTCCCGATGGGCTCATGTTTACTCTGCCATCTACTCAAATTACGCGAGGGGGGTTGCGATACTCATGCACAGGGGATTGGACTGGCGGGAACGTTCCCGTGTGCTGGATGTGGAGGGGAGGTATGTCTTACTTCACGGTTCCTTGCAGGGACGACCTATTGTACTAGCTGCAATATATGGTCCAAATGTGGACGATCCAGATTTCTTCAGGGGGATTTGGGCGAAAATTGCTTTACTGGACTGTCAGTCAGTTGTGATGGGAGGTGATTTCAATATTGTACTGCATGATGGAATGGACTGTAGAGGCGTAAGCAGGCCAACACATATCAGAGCGCGACAGGCAGTTTTGGATGTAATGAAGGAGGGTATGCTTTCTGATGTGTGGAGAGCCAGACACCCGGATGCCAAAGTGGGTACTTGCTACACTTGCCACAAGGCTGCCTGGTCCAGATTAGACTTCTGGCTGGTGTCTCCTGAGGTTGCAACGTGGGTGACAGAGGTTGATATACTGGCCAGGTCGCTGTCGGATCACGCCCCATGCGGTCTGGAGTTGCACCCCCCCCGACACTATACACAGGGCATTCACATGGCGCCTCCCACCGCACGCGCTCACGGACCCAGTGTTTGTAGAAGAAATTAGAACAGACATAGTCCAATATTTTGCTGAAAATGCTGGGTCAGTCTCATCTGAAGCCATCGAGTGGGACGCCTTTAAGGCTGTGATCAGAGGTCAGTGCATAGCGCGAAAAGCAGGAGTACTGCGCGCCATAAGGGACACGTTAGCTAAGCTGGAGGGCGAACTGAGTGACCTTGACGCTGCCTTTAGTGCGGACCCATCCTTGGAGATTGCTGGGGCTCTGAAAACCAAGCTGCTAGCTTTTAATGAAGAAGCGGAGAGAGAAGTACGGTTCCTGGGAAAACAGGCGGAAGCACGTAGATATGGGGAGGGGGACAGGCCGAGCAGAACACTAGCTAGGTTGACAGCTCCGCGCACACAATCCAATTACATCCACACCATATATGACAAGGCCGGTAACCTCGTGGTGGGCCAAAAGGCAGTGCTAGGCGCCTTCGCGGATTTTTATGCATCCCTCTACACCTCCAAACAGCCCACGATACCGTCCAATTTACAAGCCTTTTTGGATTCCATAGCCCTCGTATGGTTTAACAATAACCACAGGCAATACATGGACCTCACTGTCACTGTCCAAGACATAGCCCAGGTGATTAAAAGCATGCCGGCCAACAAAGCACCTGGCCCTGATGGCCTGACAACGGCCTTCTATAAAACTTATGTGGATGAGTTGGCGCCGAAACTGCACACCGTGTTTGTTGAGGCACTCAAATTAAATTCCCTTCCGGATTCCATGCGGGAAGCCCTAATAATTACACTCCTTAAACCTGATAAAGACGAGCTACACCTGGACTCCTATAGGCCCCTCTCTCTGATAAATGTCGATGCTAAAATCTACGCAAAGGTAATTGCAGATCGACTGCAACCTATGCTGCCTATGATTGCACTCCCTGACCAGTCGGGGTTTATCCCGGGCCGCGCAACATCACATAACCTCAGAACCATCTTCTCTGTTCTCCACTACTTGCATCCATCTGTACAAGCGGCGGTGGTGTTCCTTGACGCCACCAAGGCGTTCGACTCCTTGGAGTGGCCTTATCTGTTTACAGTTTTGGGACGGATGGGCTTTAGCCAGAACTTCATGACCCTGATTAAACTACTGTACACGGGCCCTAGAGCTAGGGTAGGTGTCAATGGTCTCGTGTCTGAGCCCTTCCGAGTCTCCAGAGGGACAAGGCAGGGTTGCCCTCTGTCCCCCCTCCTCTTTGCCATTGCAATGGAGCCGCTTGCGGCTAGGATAAGACAGCACCACACTGCAAGGGGCATCGGATTTAGTTCTCGGAGCTTACTAATCTCGTTATACGCGGATGATGTCACCCTATATATCATCAATCCCAAAGACAACATGAATCCACTTCTCCGGGAATTCGTGAGATTTGAGGGCCTAGCGGGAGTGTCCATTAACTGGTCTAAATCGGTTGCCTTCCCCTTGACGTACGGGACTAGCCGCCCGGCTCCGGATTACCCTTTGAGGTGGGAGACGGACGCTGTTAAGTATTTGGGAGTCTGGGTCAGCCGGGACGTACAGGAGTTGTGGACACTCAACTTCGGGGGGCGGTGGACAGGCTGGAGGGGAAGGTCGAGGTCTGGAACAAACTGCCCCTTTCCCTAGTCGCGAGGATAGCCTTAGCAAAGATGGTGGTTCTCCCCAAATTTTTGTATTTGTTCGTGAACATACCGCTGCCAATGACGGCAAGCTTCCACGCTCGTGTCCGCTCACTATTGCTGAAATTGGTGTGGGCTGGTGGACAAGCAAGAGTCTCATGGGACCTGCTCACACTACCACTTAGACAAGGAGGTCTTGGTGCTCCTGATCTGCAGCTTTACTCTCTCTGCGCCCAGGCGCAGTTTCTGCACTTCTGGGCCTTCCCTACTCCCTATCAACCGCATGTGGCGGTTGAACTGGCCGTGGTCGCTCCTTTGCCGCTGCGAGTGGCTTTATACGGTAAGGTCTCCTGCCCGTCGCGAGAAGTGGGTACCGTGGAGATTATCCGCTGGGCTTGGCGTCAACTTCAGAAGAGGGCGGGTCTCTCTTTGCTTTATGCTCCGGCCATCCCCCTTCGAGGTAACCCGATGCTGCCATGTCTGACTGCCAGGGGAGACGTCCTCACGATCCAGGGGAAAAGGCTGCACACATTCGCTGATTTATATCCGGATGGTACCTTCGTTGAGATGAATACGAGCGGGGATGTCCTGCCTGATTCATTCGCGGACACGTTCCTGTACCATTCCCTTAGGGAGTCCTGCAAAAAGATAGGATCCCAATTCCCAGAGGAGCCACGCGCACTAGACGCCCTCCAGAATCTACTTTCACGACCTTCCCCCAAAAAGCTGGTATCGAGACTATATAACTGCATGCAGGAACAGGCCCCGATCACTGTGGCCAAGGCCAGACAGGCATGGGCCGCGGATCTACCTGACCAGCTGACGGATGACACCTGGGAGTACTGCTGTAAGCAACTCACGGCACTGTCTCCGAACTATCGGCTGCGACTCATACATTTCAAGTTCCTACACCGCTATTACCGCACGCCGATGTTGTTGCACCGAATGGGCATCCGCGCAGATGCCTCCTGCTGGAAGTGCGGAGGGGAGGATGCGTCTTTTCTCCACGTAGCGTGGAGCTGCCCCAAACTGGACTCATACTGGTCGGAAGTTTTTACAGCCATAAATCAAATTATGCATAGGAATGATACACCGACTCCTCTCCTGGGACTGCTAGGTTACGTTAAAGACACTGAACCCTGCGACAGGAAGCTGCATGCCCTACTCCTCCTCTATGCCAAACGACAGATCGCGCTGCACTGGGGTAGGAGGGCTCTCCCCTCATTCACGGGGTGGATTAGAGATGTAACATATGGCCATACCCAATTGACACACTACTGGGAGACTATGCCCACCGCCTCCAGACCTCTTGATATCTGGGAACCATTCGTACAGTGGGCTGGAGAACGTGAGAGCTCAGACACCCCGGGAAGATCACCGGATTCTGGTGTGTCAGATGATATGGGCTGAATATGTTCATTACGTGGTTGAGTGCTTGTCGATCGATGGCCCTGAGGTGGTGCGGACCTGACCTGTATTGTCACACTCTCTAGACAGGCGGCCCCACTGGCACTGCATATGCCGCTGAACCTATCCCCGCAGACCCTACTGCGGCCCCAGACCTCGGTAGATGGCCCCGGTTATCCTCCTCCTCTCCCCCCCTCCCCCCAGTCCTCCATCCCCCCCCCTCTTATTTCTCTCGCCTACACGTGGAAGAAGTGGCGGTTGCCGCGCCCTCACCCTCACCGAACCCTGCCCCCACTTATGACACTCCAGCACAGGTCCGCGCAGCCCTAGAGACGTAAGATATGTTGCACAGCAACTCTATGTACTTGCACCGCAGTTAGCTGTTTTTCGTTTTTTCTGATTGTTGGGGGGGTATGTTGGGAGAAAACAGTGTTGCTGGACGTATCCTTTCAACTTGCCGCCACGGCGGGTTGTTGCCCGCTGTTCGCTCCAAGGCGACCTGATTGCTTCCTGATGCATTTACATGTCTGCGACACTGAGAGAAAAGTAAGACCACTTATGCGCAGATGTAGCACTGCTCACGGCCACGTTTATGCTGTTTTATATGAATCACTGGGAGCACTAGCTCCGGCTGGCCTCTGACCTTCGAATCTTTTCACTGACACTTGTGCATTACATACTTGATAGCGGCCTGCCTCCGGGTTGTTGGCGTGACGCAGTGTACATCATTTGTTTCCTTATTACAAAATAAATGTCTTACACCAAAAAAAAAAAACTATGTTGTGGTTGTCGTCCCAAGGACTGCCACTTGCTCCTTGTTTCTTGGTTGATATGTGAATAAAACTACTTTCTAGAATCAGTATGTTGTATTCCTGGTCATTATTGCAGTAAGTAGACCATGATGGATGTGCACTGCAGACTCTTAAGACACTACATAACATCTAAATGGAAATGTGTTTGTGCCACCCAGGGGAAAATATGAACATTGCATGCTAAATAGTGTATGTGATTCGTATCTGCTACTAAACTAGCAAGTCGTTACACACGGTCACATGCATGAAGTGCAACAATTATCAGTCAATGATAAGACTGAAGTTTGTTCCAGTACAGGTGGGGGATGCTTCTATGCATACTAGCCAGCAACCAACAGTGAGGCAACTACTAAATGGTGTTAGGGAGAGTGTGGAAGTGGCCACCATCGGTGTGCCGCCAAACACATCGTAGGTTAGTCACAATGTTTTGACTGTCATACATACAAAACATGTAGCATAATGTACACTCAGTGCAATGTTACAAGAATACCTGTTTTGGGCTGTGTGTCCATTTACAGCAAGTGTGCCGCTTACAGTTTCCAATCAGGTTAGAAGATCCCTTAAGTGACTCCATTGCTAACTTGAAATGTGTTTTTCCTTACAGGCTCTACCTAGTAACACATGTATACAGACACTGGCAGGAACTCCAACGGCATGCACATAACCCAACCTAAGCAGATGTCACAACTGGCAAGCTGGAAATAAGTAAGCAGTTGTGAAAGTTTAAAACAAATTTTATTTTGCACACATTGCCGATCTTAACATTTAAAAAGTAAAACCTACACTAATTATACCTATCTAAACTATAACTAAACTAACCTATTCTATCTTTCCTACATTATACTACCATAAGACTAACCTAACCTATTGAACCTTAACTTAGCCTATATTGCACATATAACACAAGAGAAAAGTTAAACATCAATACTCCACCCCCTTATAGCACATCTGCACATGAGACTAACATAAACTACTGCTATGCACAAACTGGCTAAACATTAAAATGTATATATATATATATAAATTTCCTACTGGCGGTCGCCAGTAGGTAGTTATAGTTAGGACCCAGTTTCCATAGGAAATCCACAACATTCTATTTGGAATAACTTTGGCGCTGGTGGACGAATCTTCGTGAATTTCTCCAAGAAAATGGCCTGCTCAGTTCCGCTCCTTCGCTTAAAGTTTGGGGGTGATTCATCAAGTGGGGTCGAGAAAAAAGGGGGTCCCAAAACATGTTTTCCCCATGCAATTTTCCATAGGGACCTTTAGCCAGGGCTACAGCCCGAACGGCTGAACGGAATTTCACCAAATTTGGCAGAGAGGTAGAGTTCGGTTGGCAGATTGTGCTTTTTGTTAAATGGTTTCTGAGAAAATTAAAAGTAAAATCATAACGATATCTAGAGACAGAGTTCTACACGCATACGGAGATCCGTTCAATTACGAGCTCGAGCTGCATGCTGATTGGCTGTCAACTGTCTGTCAACACTCCAAACCAGGAAGTGTTGGCAGCCATCTTGTGCCTCTGTTGAACCGAGTCACAAGAAAACAGGGAAACAAAGGTGAAAACGAAGAAAAAGGGGCAGGGTAGAAACACCCTGACCCCCTAGACCTGCTCAGGGGGTCCCACACAAGGACTGGTGCAATCTGTCACCTCAAGCCCTGCCCCCTCCCTGCACCACTCTGCAAATGCGCTCCCAGGCGTGTTTGCAGAGGGGGAACTAATTTCCCTTGAATACTGGGGGTCCCTGGGGGGCAACTAGCTCACCAGGTACCTCCAGTATGTGCCACGGAGCTGCTTTGCAGAGTGTTGTAAAAAGGGGCATGGCCTCATTACACCTCTCTGCAATGCAGCTCCCTGGCGCATACTGGAGGTTCCTGGTGTGCTAGTTGGCCCCCAGAGACCCCCAATATGCAAGGGGAATTAGTTCCCCCTCTGTAAACACGCCAGTGGGCTGTAGTGCAGAGAGGTGTAGAAAAGGGTGTGGCCTCATTACACCTCTCTGCAATGCAGCTCCCTGGCACATACTGGAGGTTCCTGGTGGGCTAGTTGGCCCCCAGGGACCCCCAATATGCAAGGGGAATAAGTTCCCCCTCTGTAAACGCGCCAGGGGGCTACGTTGCAGTGAGGTGTTAAAAGGGGCCGGGCCTCATTACACCTCTGTGCAACGCAGCCTCCTGGCGCATATTGGAGGTTCCTGGTGGGCTAGTTGGCCCCCAGGGACCCCTAGTATTTAAGGGGAAATAGTTCCCCCTCTGCAAACGCACCAGGGGGCTGCCTTGCAGATACGTGTAAAGGGGACATGCCCCTTGTTACACCTCTCTGCAAGGCAGCCCCCTGGTGCATACTGGAGGTTCCTGACCCACTAGGCCTGCTCAGGGGGTCCCACAAGGACCCCTGAGACCAAAAAATATATATATTTTTTTTAAATCCCGGGATGCGTGCAGGGTACGTGTACACTGCCGATCCCCCCCAAAAAAACCCATAAAGGCACCACTCTGCAAATGCGCCCCCTGGCGCGTTTGCAGAGGGGGAAATAATTCTCCTTGAATACTGGGGGTCCCTGGGGGCCAAGTAGCCCAACAGAAACCTCCAGTATGCGCTAGGGGGCTGCCTTGCAGAGACGTATAAAGAGGCCATGCCCCTTTTTACACCTCTCTGCAACACAGCACCCTGGCACATACTGGAGGTTCCTGGTAGGCTAGTTGGCCTCCAGGGACCCCCAGTATTCAAGGGGAATTAGTTCCCCCTCTGGAAATGCGCAGAGTGTTGTAAAAAGAGGCATGGCCTCATTACACCTCTCCGCAATGTAGTTCTCTGGTGCATACTGGAGGTTCCTGGTGGGCTAGTTGACCCCCAGGAACCCCCAATATGCAATGGGAATTAGTCCCCCCTCTGTAAACGCGCCAGGGGGCAGCGTTGCAGAGAGTTGTAAAAAGGGGCGGGCCTCATTACACCTCTGTGCAACACAGCCCCCGGCGCATACTGGAGGTTCTTGGTGAGCTAGTTGGCCCCCAGGCACCCCCAGTATTCAAGGGGAATTAGTTCCCCCTCTGCAAACGCGCCAGGTGGCGCGTTTGCAGAGTGGTGCAATCCATCAACTCAAGCCCTGCCCCCTCCCTGCACCACTCTGCATACGCGCCCCCTGGTGCGTTTACAGAGGGAGAAGTAATTTACCTTGAATACTGGAGGTACCTGGGGGCCAACTAGCTCACCAGGTACCTCCAGTAAGCGCCAAGGAGCTGATTTGAAGAGTGTTTTGTTAAAAGGGGCGTGGCCTCATTACACCTCTCTGCAATGCAGCTCCCTGGCGCATACTGGAGGTTTCTGGTGGGCTAGTTGGCCCCCAGGAACCCCCAATAAGCAAGGGGAATTAGTTGCCCCTCTGTAAACGCGCCAGGGGGCTGCGTTGCAGAGAGGTGTAAAAAGGGGCATGGCCTCATTACACCTCTCTGCAATGCAGCTCCCTGGCGCATACTGGAGGTTCCTGAGGGGCTAGTTGGCTCACAGGGGACCTCAGGATTGAAGAGGAATTAATTTCCCAATCTAAAATGCGCCACAGGGCGTGTTTGCACACGTCACCTCAGGCCCTACCCCTTCCTTCACTATTGAGCACAATATTCCTCTAAAATCAGCGTAACTACAAATTCTGATGTACTCACCTGTTATCACAAGAGACGCCAGTGCTGCATCTTTGAGGCCAGTATGGACCCTGAAAAGTAAATCTAAGCGTACTTACCAGTAACTTGTCTTTCCTTCCATAGGAATCTGTTGTGTGGTTTTCACCAGAAAAGTTTCTAAGTGTCTATTTTAGAAACGTACAAATATTCCTCTATAATCAGTCGAACTACGAATTCCAATTTACTCACCTGTTATCAGGCGAGACCTCAGTTCTGCATCTTTCAGCCCACTACTGATCCTGAAAAGTAGTTCTAACCATACTTACAGTAACTTGAATTTCCTTTCATAGTCTAACATTGACTGGTTTCACTTGGAAATTCTTCTAAGTGTGGAGATTTGGAACTTTAAAAAAATCCTCAAAAATCAGCCAAACTACAAATTCCGATTTACCCATCTGTTATCAGGAGAGACATCAGTGCTGCATCTTTCAGTCCACTACTGATCCAGAAAAGTAATTCTAATCGTAGTTACAGTAACTTGAATTTCCTTCCGTAGGCTAACATTGACTGATTTCACTTGGAAATTTTTCAAAGTGTGCAGTTTTGGAACTTAAAAAAATTCCTCAAAAATCAGTCGAACTACGAATTCCAATTCACTCACCTGTTATCAGGAGTTACCTCAGTGCTGCATCTTTCAGCTCACTACTATTCCAGATAAGTAAATGTAACTGTACTTACCAGTAACTTGAATTTCCTTCCATAGGATATCATTGCCTGCTATATAAAATATATCAAACACGAACTGTCCAGTCTCAGAGGGAGCGCTTCGCAAGTTGGTGCCGGACTCAAGACCAGGACAGGGTCTCGTGATTAATCAACTCACAAGCAAAATAATAATCCGGCACTCCGCTTGGTAGATGGAATTAATTTATTTTAGCACACTGTGATCGCCTACGTGTTTCAAACAAAAGTTCCTTCTAACGGCAGCGTAAAGCAGTTTTCCTACTTCACTTTCATTATTTATACATGTGGGGCATAATAATGCATTCTGGGATATGCAGTTTTATGTACTTACATTATACTTTTTTGTATATGCAATTTGTGTACCATCAATTATTTACATTGCTTTACTCACTCGCATTTGATTCTGATTGCTGTCATTAACAAAATTCATGTTGTTTCGACATTGCAAATTAGTGTGAGACATGTCCGTGGTTCTCGGCTGAGTGCCCTACCACGCGCTGTTATATTCAAAAAGATGCACAATACCCCATTTAGCAGTATTATTTGACAGTTGTCATTAGTCAAAATGCGACTAGGCAGTGTTGAACTGTACACACAAGGATTCACATCGTCCTTATTATCAAGCTGTGTTTAAGCAGTTTGTATTTGTGGACAGTTGATCCTTATATCTAGGTCTGAGTGCCCTTGCCACTGCCTAACATCAGTCGCAGTTAATGCCCATTTGATTTTCCATCGATCACAAAAGTTTTTGTTGTTAGTTCTGCAGTACAGTAGCAGTCCATATCTGTTACTAGTTATCATATTTGAGATTTTAAGTGGAGCATAATGTTTAATTTATAATGTCGTTCAGCAGTCTAGAGATGAAAATAAAGTTCCTCATCCCCATTCAATCCTGTGGGTTGTTTTGTTTTGAATCGCATGATTAGTTTGGATTCCAATAGTCGTAGTTTTAGTTTTCTGTTTCCTCCACGTTCATGCTGCTGGATAGTTGCTAGGCCCAAGAACTGAATGTCCTTCCATGTTTTTTTGGTGTGGCTGGTGGTATGTTTTGCCATTGCATAAGCATGGTCCCCATTTTGTATGGCGCGAGTATGCTCCAGAATTCTCTTTTTTAGGGGGCACGTGGTGCTTCCAATGTAGCTTTTGCCCCAGTAACATTGAAGCATATATACTAGGAATGTGGTTTCACAGGTTATATGTTCTCTTATTGTGAAAATTTTTCCTGCTGGATTTTTTATGTTCTTAAGGTTTTTTCCTATCTTGAAGGCCTTGCAAGTATGGCATTTGACAAATCCTTTGTTTTTATCTGTGAGCCAATTGTTGTTTTCTTTTATTTCAAAGTGGCTGTGTATTTTGTAGCCAGAGAGAAAACAAGAGCCGAAACATTATTAACGAAAGAACAGGAAAAAAGCAACATCGTGGAGACAAATTTGACAGCGTAACCACCGCGGATGATCATCACATATAACAAGGAAAGCTACAAAATACAAAAAATTCTGACCAAGTACTGGCACATAATCCAGAAAGATCCAGATATAGGCAAAAACATAGGGGAACGACCATTGATGACCTACAGGAGAGCGCCTAACCTCTCGGATCAGCTGGTACACAGCCACTTCGAGATAAAAAAAAACAACAATTGGCTCACAGATAAAAACAAAGGATTTGTCAAATGCCATACTTGCAAGGCCTGCAAGATAGGAAAAAACCTTCAGAACATAAAAGATCCAGCAGGAAACATTTTCACAGTAAGAGAACATATAACCTGTGAAACCACATTTGTAGTATATATGCTTCAATGTTACTGCGGCAAAAGCTACATTGGAAGCACCACGTGCCCCCTAAAACAGAGAATTCTGGAGCATACTTGCGCCATACAAAATGGGGACCATGCTTATGCAATGGCAAAACATACCACCAGCCACACCAACAAAGAAACAGAAAACTAAAACTACGAAGATTGGAATCCAAACTAATCATGCGATTCAAAACAAAACAACCCACAGGATTGAATGGGGATGAGGAACTTTATTTTCATCTCTAGACTGCTGAACAACATTATAAATTGAACATTATGCTCCACTTAAAATCTCAAATATGATAACTAGTAACAGATATGGACTGCTACTGTACTGCAGAACTAACAACAAAAACTTTTGTGATTGATGGAAAATCAAATGGGCATTAACTGCGACTGATGTTAGGCAGTGGCAAGGGCACTCAGCCCTAGATATAAAGATCAACTGTCCACAAATACGAACTGCTTAAACACAGCTTGATAATAAGGACGATGTGAATCCTTGTGTGTACAGTGCAACACTGCCTAGTCGCATTTTGCTAATGACAACTGTCAAATCACACTGCTAAATGGGGTATTGTGCATCCTTTTGAATATAACAGCGCGTGGTAGGGCACTCAGCCGAGAACCACGGACATGTCTCACACTAATTTGCAATGCGAAACAACATGAATTTTGTTAATGACAGCAATCAGAATCAAATGCGAGTGAGAAAAGCAATGTAAATAATTGATGGTACACAAATTGCATATACAAAAAAGTATAATGTAAGTACATATAACTGCATATCCCAGAATGCATTATCATGCCCCACATGTATAAATAATAAAAGTGAAGTAGGACAACTGCTTGACGCTGCTGTGAGAAGGAACTTTTGTTCGAAACGCGTAGGCGATCACAGTGTGCTAAAATACATTAATTCCATCTACCAAGCGGAGTGCCGAATTATTATTTTGAGTATATAAAATATATACATTTAAAAAAAAAATTTATTACAATTTCAATATTTTTTAAAACATTTTTTTTCAATTTACATTAAAAATATGTAATGTAATTTAAAAAATAAAATATCTAAAAATAAATACTTTAAAACAATGTAGTAAATTAGTAAAAAAAATATAACAATTAATACATTTAAAAATGATCATTTACAAAACCTTTGAAATTCACTGAAAAAAACATAGGTTTCAGCCACGTTATAGTTATGAATTAGCATTTAAAAAACCTTTGAAATTCACTAAAAAAACATAGGTTTCAGCCACGTTATAGTTAGGAATTAGCATTTAAAAAACCTTAGAAATTCACTGAAAAAACCATAGGTTTCACACATGTTATAGTTAGCTGGGCATTTCACTCATACAAAACCATTGAAATTCCCCGGTTATAGTTAGTTCAGCTAACTATAATTCGCGCGCCCGCAATGCACTGCTGATGACGTCACATATTACATCACTCATGACATGCTCAGTGACATCACTCATGACATCACTGATGACATCTCAAAGGTGTATGAGTGCATATGATAGGGGCTGCATTGATGAGTAACGGCGTGTATGAAGGACTGTATGGGTGAGTGAGTGGATATGTGTGTAGATCTAGGAATCAGTGAGTAGGTATGTAGTAACTGGTGCTTCTATGGTTTTGAGAATGGCAGACAGTATTTTAGAGTGGGTGTATCCAAGGTTATATTAGGCTGTGAGGAGGTACGTCAGGGGATCACATGGATGATGTCATCAGTGATGAAATTTGAGATGTCATCAGTGATGTCATCAGTGATGTCACTGACCATGTCATAACTGATGTAGTATGTGATGTCATCAGCAGTGCATTGCGGGGAGTGAGTTATACTTAGCTCAACTAACTATAACGGCCGAGTTTCTCTTGTTTTGTACGAGTGAAATGTCCAACTAACTATAACGTTTCTGAAACCTGTGTATTTGTCAGTGAATTTCTATGGTTTTTAAATGCTAATTTCTAACTATAATGTCCCTGAAACCTATGTTTTTTCCAGTGAATTTCAAAGCATTTTAAAATTAGAATTTCTAACTATAACTTCCCTGAAACCATGTTTTTTTCTGTGAAGAGGACACTGTCTGCTGCGGCCCATCTGTGGGCTTGAAAAGGTGACAGAAATCAGTGCCATCATCTGTGAAAGTAAATACGGGACTTCAGCAACCATAATTCTTTGCGGTGATAGACCGGCCCATCTGGGGGCGTAATTCATAGAAATTATGGACTGGGACCGGCAGCACGCACCCAGACCCACAAAACCTCCGAGGAAGAAAGATTATTTTCGAAGCGTCTCAGGCGGAGGGAAAAGCTGTCGAATGTTAGTAGTGAACAGGAGCCCACTTATACCCTGATTAAAGACTTACCACCTTATGCCTGTGTTTGGGTGCTGCTCAACGTTTGGGTAACTTTGGAGCTGTGATATTTAGGCGGTCGCTCTGCCGCCGAGCTTGCACCGACCCAAAAATGAAGGGGGCCACGCGGACGGCCATACAACGAGCCGCACTGTGGAACACAGACATGGGATTTAAAGAGGACACTGTCTGCTGCGGCCCATCTGTGGGCTTGAAAAGGTGACAGAAATTAGTGCCATCATCTGTGAAAGTAAATACGGGACTTCAGCAACCATAATTCTTTGCGGTGATAGACCGGCCCATCTGGGGGCGTAATTCATAGAAATTATGGACTGAGACTGGCAGCACGCACCCAGACCCACAAAGCCTCTGAGGAGGAAAGATTATTTTCTAAATTCGTCAGGCGGAGGGAAAGGCTGTTGAATGTTAGCGGTGAAAAGGAGCCCACTTATACCCTGATTAAAGACTTACCACCTTATGCCTGTGTTTGGGTGCTGCTCAACATTTGGGTAACTTTGGAGCTGTGATATTTAGGTGGTCGCTCAGCCGCCGAGCTTGCACCACCCCAAAACAGAGGGGGGCCAAGTCGGACTGCCGTACAACGAGCCGCACTGTGGAACACAGACATGGGATTTAAAGAGGACACTGTCTGCTGTGGCCCATCTTTAGGCTTGAAAAGGTGACAGAAATTAGTGCCATCATCTGTGAAAGTAAATACGGGACTTCAGCAACCATAATTCTTTGCGGTGATAGACCGGCCCATCTGGGGGCGTAATTCATAGAAATTATGGACTGAGACCGGCAGCATGCACCCAGACCCACAAAGCCTCTGAGGAAGAAAGATTATTTTGGAAACGCGTCGGGCGGAGGGAAAGGCTGTCGAATGTTAGGGGTGAACAGGAGCCCACCTATACCCTGATTAAAGACTTACCACCTTATGCCTGTGTTTGGGTGCTGCTCAACTTTTGAGTAACTTTGGAGCTGTGATATTTAGGCGGTCGCTCAGCCGCCGAGCTTGCACCGCCCCAAAACAGAAGGGGGCCACGCGGACTGCCGTACAACGAGCCACACTGTGGAACACAGACATGGTATTTAAAGAGGACACTGTCTGCTGCGGCCCATCTGTGGGCTTGAAAAGGTGACAGAAATTAGTGCCATCATCTGTGAAAGTAAATACGGGACTTAAGCAACCATAATTCTTTGCGGTGATAGACAGGCCCATCTGGGGGCATAATTCATGGAAGTTATGGACTGAGACCGGCAGCACGCACCCAGACCCACAAAGCCTCTGAGGAAAAATGATTATTTTCGAAAGGCGTCAGGCGGAGGGAAAGGCTGTCGAATGTTAGCAGTGAACAGGAGCCCACTTATACCCTGATTAAAGACTTACCACCTTATGTCTGTGTTTGGGTGCTGCTCAACGTTTGGGTAACTTTGGAGCTGTGATGATATATATATATATATATATATATATATATATATATATATATATATATATATATATATATATATATATATATATATATATATATATATATTCACTGAAAAAACCATAGGTTTCACACCAGTTATAATTAGGTGGAAATTTTACTCGCATAAAACCATTGAAATTCCCACATTATAGTTAGTTGAACTGACTATAACTTGCACGTGCAATGCACTGCTGATGACGTCACATATTACATCACTCATGACATGGTCAGTGACATCACTCATGACATCACTGATGACATCTCAAATGGCATCACTGATGACAACATCCTTGTGACAAAGTGGCAGACCTCCTATCAGCATAAAATAACCTTTGACACACACATTCAAAAATAGAAATTAACATTTTCTTAAAAAAGGAGAAACCAATACCAATTACAACAACGTATTAGGTAATTCCAACATCTACATACACATCCACTCATTCACCAACAGTTCTATATAGTCACTCATGCATGTACTTACTCATCATATGTACTCATGCACCTATACATCCTGTTACCCACTAATACTCATCCATATAGTTACTCACACACAAATTCACACATGCAAATAAACTATCAAAAAACCATTTACTTGATTATACTGCTATATACACACCACTACACATACTTCTACAGAAACGGAAACATATTTACTCTCTTAAACAATCAATTATAAAAACACATACTCACTAACCCACCCATACACACAATCATCCACCCATACAGTCTTGCACACATGCTGTCTTCAAAATACATACAAATAGTGAGTCACTCATTCATGCATCTGTGCTCTAAGTAATATCCCCCACCGAACCATACAGACACTGATACTGATACTCAAAAAAAAACTAATAACCCATATACACACTCATGTAGCTACTCACCAACCCATGCAGCCACTTATACACAAAGCGAGACACAGATACAGATATTTAAATATTTAAACATTACTCGCTAATATATGTATTCACTAAGATACATTTAATAAGTCAGTTAACCAATCAATTTTACACAAAAAAAACATCCATTTAGACATTTATTTACCCATTTATTCTTCCATCAACCTTTAGATGTGCATATATAAAAAATATTTATTTTTCAGAAAGATACACATTCACTGGATGATGTCATCAGTGATGTTATTTGAGATGTCATCAGTGATGTCATGAGTGATGTCACTGACCATGTCATGAGTGATGTAATATGTGACGTCATCAGCAGTGCATTGCACGCGCAAGTTATAGTGAGTCCAACTAACTATAACGTGAGAATTTCAATGGTTTTATGCGAGTAAAATTTCCACCTAACTATAACTGGTGTGAAACACATGGTTTTTTTCAGTGAATTTAATAGTTTTTATAAATGCTAATTCTATATATATATATATATAAAATTGGCAAAATGAAACCCCTCATTTTGTTCCTTTTCAAATTAAATGTATTAAGTGTTACCACTTTATTCCAATCAAGATGACTTCAGGTGTGCCATACTTTTGTCATAAGTAAGACTGTTAACGTTCTAGTTGTTCTTTAGAACACTCTGGGGCATTCTGTCATTGGGCTATAGTTGGGCTACATCTGGCTGATATTTGGGCTACATTTGGGCTCTTTTGTCTCTGGTGGCCATCTTGGGAGACTGCATATCAGAATTTTTTTAATGAAATATAAGAGGATTTGAGAAGTCACTCAAAATGTGCCCTAATTTTTCTTTCTTCAGCACTAATCATAAATTCTATGGCAAAATGAACCCCCTCATTTTGTTCCTTTGCAACTTAAATGTTTTAAGTGTTAACACTTTATTCCAATCAAGATGACTTCAGGTGTGCCATACGTTTGTTATAAGTAAGACTGTTAGCGCTCTAGTTGTTCTTTAGAACACTCTGGGACATTCTGTCATTGGGCTATAGTTGGGCTACATCTGGCTGATATTTGGGCTACATTTGTTTTTTTGTGTCTCTGGTGGCCATCTTTGGGCTACATTGGGCTATATTGGGCTACATTTGGGCTCTAACATATATATAGCCCAATGTAGCCCAATATATATTTTTTCAAAGTTAATTTTCGTAAAAACCACTGGAGCATATATCTTGAGACATAGCAAAGGCACATCGGGCTACCATTCCGTACAATTTTGCCAAGTTTGGTGGAAATCCATTCAGCCGTTCGGGCTAAAAGTGAGGTCGACCGCCCTATGGAAATTAACATGGGGAAAACACGTTTGGGACCCCCCTTTTATCTCGGTCCCTGCTCGACGAATCCCCGCCAAACTTTCAGGGAAGGACCGGACCGCCGCGAGGCAAATTTGAGGAAATGTTCAGGCAGATTCCTCAACCGGCGCCAAAGTTATTCCCAATAGAATGTTGAGATTTTGCATTGAAAAAAATCCTAACTATAACTACCTACTGGCGACCGCCAGTAGGTAATATATATGTATATATATATATATATATGCGCAGATGCAGCTCTCTCCTCAAAGCCTCGCAGCAGCCGCCGCCAAACAGCCAAGAAAGAAAGCCACGCCACTCCAACGTCCGTTTGTGGGCTAAAACGATTTTATTGCGTTCAAGGCCACCAGATCTTACGCGTTTCGGGCGTCCGCCCTTGTTCACAGATCAAATGTCAGTAAGTTCATAATGGCTTAAATACATAAAGTTTTTCCCGGGCATTTTTTTCACCATCACGTGATAAAGTGACATAAAAGACACACTACCAAACTAAGGCTGAAGCAGTCTTTCCTCTAGTTGGCGCCACGTTAAAACAATACACAAATATAATAACAGCATGAATGCGCTATTTACATCTCAATCTATATACAATGTACAATTCATTTTTTTGGATTAAAAAAATAAATAAATATATGTAATATAACAATATATATATACATTATAAAAATACATGTAATTTGGGACAATGTGCAAACAACGCAATGTTATCAGTTGTTGATCCTTCAATAACTAATGATTGAATGGCAAAGTGTACATAAGCAAGATTATAATGATGCAACAATAAATCCTTATATCAAGTTGATACAAAGTAGTCCCAAAGTTTGCAGACAATAAGTCTGTCCAATTTAATGTCGGCATAAATGCCTATTGTATAGATTGAGGTGAATTGTGTGTATCGTGGTCACCAAAAAAACATCGTAAAATACGAAGTAGTTTAAGGGATGCTTCCAATCACGCCCCATCAGTCTGTGTCCGAAATTGAACGTGCTTCAAGTGTTTTAGGAAATGTGTATACCTCCTGCAGAGATAAAAAAAGGTAAAAAAAAGGGGAAATGATTTTTGTTTTTTTCTTTTCTTATTTTCGTGATAACGAGTTTCATAATTACCATAGTAGGAGTCAAAGCTCCCGACCCCTACACCATGGAAGCCATGATGAGATGAAAATCAATCAGTGAAATACAGTAATACAGAAACTAAAAAGACAGAGAAGTCAGATCTAGGCATAATGGCTGACATACAGGATAAGTTAACCAACAGAAAAAGCCATTATAGGAACACATGTAGATCTTCCGTGGTGTTAAGACCATTAGGAAAGCGACTGTCCAGTTCCAGAATGAACTGGGACTCTAGTCGCCTCAGCATGAGATCCCTATCACCCCCTCTAGTTGGTTTTGGTACTGAGGCAATGACAAAATAAGTTAAGCAGTCAAGATTATTTTGGTGGATGGCCTTAAAATGGCGTGCCACGGGATAGCTGCTATCGTTATTAACGATTGCGCGTAGGTGTTGAAGGATTCTGACATGCACCTGCTTGCCTGTGCTCCCCACATATCTGAGGCCACAGGTGCATGTCAGAACATACACTGCAAAATCTGTTTTGCAGTTGTGCTTCCCTTTGATTTCCACAGGGTCAGATCTAAAGGGTGTAGAGTATTGGGTGGTGTTAATCCCAAATTTGCATGCTCTACAACTGGAACACCTAGTGAAACCCGGCTTAGCCATCCAATTATTCTGTTTGGTTAATTCAGGAAAATCACGACTCAATTGGGTTCTCATGCTGGGACCTTTTCTATAGGTGATAGTAGGTCTATCTGTTATTTTTGGGGCCAGTACTAGATCAGTTTTTAAAGCTGGCCATCTTTGATTGATAATAGATCTAATTTTGCGTTCCTGTTTGTTAAAGGTTAGAATCAATCTGGGTGGACCATTACTTGATTCTATGTTGGCTTCATGATTGGACTCTGAAGTGGAAAGAAGCGAATCCCTGGGTCTACAGTTAGCTTTCGCTATGGATTGCCTAAGTACTGATTCTTTGTATCCCCTTTCCCTGAATCTGTCAAGGGCTTCAGTAGCACAGAGTTGAAAATCTTCGTCACTACTGCAAATTCGTTTAAGCCTAAGCAGTTCTCCAAAGGGGATATTATCGATGACATGACGGGGGTGGGAGCTGCTGGCGTGAAGTGTGCTGTTGCCAGCAGTGCTTTTACGGTGCAGTTTGGTACACAATTTAGAATTTTTCACAAATACTTTAACATCAAGGAATTCCACCTCTGAGTTGTCAATATGTGATGTAAAATGTAAATTCTCATTGTTGTTGTTAATCAAGTCAATAAACCTTTCCGCATCTGCTCTCTCCCCCCTCCAAATTATAAAAACATCATCGATAAAACGCAACCAATGCAATACATTGTTGGACATGATCTCACTGAAGTTAACCTTAAGTACCTGCTCCTCCCACCAGCCAGCGTGCAAGCACGCATAGCTGGGGGAAAAGCAGGCACCCATAGCCACTCCTCTTAGTTGTAAATATAGTTCCTTACCAAACATAAAATAGTTATGATGCAAACACCAATTAGTCAATTCTATTAACATTTTGTTATGAGTATAACAATTGATAGGTCTGGTTCCCAAAAAGTGTTCAAGTGCTCTAAGTCCAGCTCGGTGATTGATGCTGGTGTAGAGTGACTCTATGTCTAGGGTGATTAATAGTAAGTCATCACTCCATGGAACGTTGTTGATTCTATTGAGAAAGTGACCGGTATCCCTGATGTAAGATGGTAATGTTTGCACTAGATTTTGGAGGAAATAGTCAATGTATTCACCAATGTGTTCGGCTAAACTGGAGATTGCTACATTTGTTTTTTTGTGTCTCTGGTGGCCATCTTTGGGCTACATTGGGCTATATTGGGCTACATTTGGGCTCTAACATATATATAGCCCAATGTAGCCCAATATATATTTTTTCAAAGTTAATTTTCGTAAAAACCACTGGAGCATATATCTTGAGACATAGCAAAGGCACATCGGGCTACCATTCCGTACAATTTTGCCAAGTTTGGTGGAAATCCATTCAGCCGTTCGGGCTAAAAGTGAGGTCGACCGCCCTATGGAAATTAACATGGGGAAAACACGTTTGGGACCCCCCTTTTATCTCGGTCCCTGCTCGACGAATCCCCGCCAAACTTTCAGGGAAGGACCGGACCGCCGCGAGGCAAATTTGAGGAAATGTTCAGGCAGATTCCTCAACCGGCGCCAAAGTTATTCCCAATAGAATGTTGAGATTTTGCATTGAAAAAAATCCTAACTATAACTACCTACTGGCGACCGCCAGTAGGTAATATATATGTATATATATATATATATATATATATATATATATATATATATATATATATATATATATATATATATATATATATATATATATATATATATATATATATATATATATATATATATATATTTTTTTTTTTTATATTTACTGAGCCGGGAATTGGTATCGCTGCCGGCATACAAGGAACACTGAATGCTGGGAAATGCAGTTACTTTCAAGGCAGAGGCGATTCCATGCCGTGTTTGTCAGGCAGCCCACACTACTTTAGAGGGTGGGACGAAAAACTGAACTTTACTTTGGGACTGTAAGCGAAAGACACGACCTAGACCAGGGGGGCATTTGAGAAAGGAAAAACCCCCGAAACGCGTCATGCCCATGGTCTTATGAAAGAATAAAGGTGGATGCTCCAGAAGCCTCGTGTGCTGCCTGTTTCTTTCTATGGAGGAGACATCGTGGTAACATTTAGCGTGTCGCAAGCGTTTGGCTCTTGTGCTGAACCACACACAAGGCGTGCACCCCCCGCAAGTGTCCAAAGGGGGTCGCAAAAAGGTAGACCCTCGGACTACCCCGCATCAAGCCTGCACCGGATAAATGCTGTGAAAACAGTCCATACCTGCATGGAGCCACACCCCTACTTTATTGGCGTTTCCTTTGTCAAGGACAGTCTGAAGTGCGAGGAAGGGGGAGAGGAGTATGGAAGCCATCACCTGAACCCACAACAGCCACAGCTCCCACCGGACGACATGACACACCGGCTGTTGACTCTACAAAAAACTGAGCCGGGAATTGGTATCGCTGCCGGCATACAAGGAACACTGAATGCTGGGAAATGCAGTTACTTTCAAGGCAGAGGCGATTCCATGCCGTGTTTGTCAGGCAGCCCACACAACTTTAGAGGGTGGGACGAAAAACTGAACTTTACTTTGGGACTGTAAGCGAAAGACACGACCTAGACCAGGGGGGCATTTGAGAAAGGAAAAACCCCCGAAACGCGTCATGCCCATGGTCTTATGAAAGAATAAAGGTGGATGCTCCAGAAGCCTCGTGTGCTGCCTGTTTCTTTCTATGGAGGAGACATCGTGGTAATATATATATATATATATATATATATATATATATATATATATATATATATATATATATATATATATATATATATATATTTATATATATATATATGTATCTATATATATATATGTGTATATATATATATATATATACATATATATATTCACTGAAAAAACCATAGGTTTCAGACCGGTTATAGTTAGGAATTAGCATTTAAAAAACCTATTAAATTCACTGAAAAAACCATAGGTTTCACACCAGTTATAGTTGAAATTTGGGCTACATTTACATTTTTTGTTCTCTGGTGGCCATCTTTGGGCTACATTGGGCTACATTGGACTACATTTGGGTTACATTTTGGCATTTTGGCATATATATATAGCCCAATGTAGCACAATATATATTTTATCAAAGTTAATTTTCGTAAAAACCACTTAAGAATAGGGCTACCAGTCCCTACAATTTTTCCCATTTTTATTTTTTTTTATTTTTTGCTTTGGAGCGCTCCCGGTGCGCTTCCCGGGGAGCGCCCCGAAAAGCGTATTTTTATAAAGCACCCCCGGGCGCGCTCCGAGGAGCGTCCCGTAAGCGCCAATATCGCGAACGAAAACATGATCATGACGTATCGCGTAGCCGCGTCCGCGTGATACGCACGGCGTAAGCGCACCCGGAAGTACTCGAGCGAATACGATCGCGCAACGTAAACATCCGACGCGCTTACGCTACGCGACCCGAAGCGCCCCCGGGCACGCCCGGGGGCGCGTAGCGTAAGCGCGTCGGGTCATGTGACCTGAAAATAACACTTTTCATTGGTTCATAACAGTTTTAGTTTCATAATGATGAAGCCCCTGGTCTTGTGACCTGAAAATAACACTTCTCATTGGTTCAGGACAGTTTTTTTTCTAAATGATGAAGGACCCCACCTTTTTTCCTTATTCTGACTTTGTCCTTTGACTGAGGAAGACCTGTTTGTACATCTCTGTACCTTTTTGATATTAATAATGGCTTCAGTAGCAGCAGCAGCTGGTGCATCTGCCCCACCACCACCACCACAACCACCAAGAGGACCACCTCAAGATTATATTGGTGGTCAAGAACAGGAGGAGGAGGAAGAGGAAGAGGAGGAGGGGAGGAGAAGATGGCTGCCTGAAGAAAATACCCCATACAAACCCAAGCCACACATTGTATGGGAGTTTTTTTCAATCCCAGAGGGCAAGAAAAAAGTGAATGCGCCCAAGGTAACTTGCCTAATCTGCAATGAGGAACTTTCACGGGGCAACCCAAACAAAAAATATTCATTTGGTAACTATACCATGATTCGTCATATGACCAGAAAGCACCCAAACAACTACTCTCGTGCTGAGTTCAGGGAACTGGCCAGTAACCTCCCCCAGTCGTCAAGGACCACCTCCCAAACAAACCAACCCACTTCATCGGGACCATAAACATCCGAGATGATGCCTTGCATTCATCCAAGATTTGCTGATTTTAAAATCACTTGTTCTGCATGTGGCAAGCTTATCGCCTATGGTGAAAAAAGCGTTAAGCGCATCGTCCTTGCAGGTGATAATCACAAGTGCCCCAAAAAGAAGTAATTTTTGGGGTTTTTTATTTTTTTGCTCCAGTTGAGCCAGTTTCAATTCCCTTTTTTTGTTTCTCCCCCTAAAAAAATACAAAACAAATATAAAACTGTTTTGAAAAGCCAAAAAAAGTTCAAAAAGTTCTAAAAACACAAAAAAAATATAAAACAACAAAAAGAAGAAAAAAAAAAGTTCTTTTTAGAACTACCTCCAATTTCTAAATAAAAACTTCATTTTTTAAAAACTCTGTCATCTTTTTCCCTCATTTTACGCTCCCCGGTGCGCTACCTGGTGCGCGTACCGGGCGCTTCCCCCGCGCAAAACGAAAAAAAAAAATATTTTAAATGCCCCGCGGGGCCCTTTCATAGCCCCCTCATCAAACCTAGGGGGTCAAGGGGGGGTCTACCCTGCCCCCTTATGGTCATTTCCCTCTTTGTTTTGCCCACCTCTCGTGTCTCGATCCTACCAAGACACAAGATGGCGGCCGCTCCGGACTGTTTAGAATGTTTACAGACAACTGAGAGCCAATCAGCTTTCTGCGCGCAATTCGCGTGGCGCGCCTGGAGCGCACTCCGGTGCGCGCACCGGAGAGCGCCTATAGATATATATATTTTTTTGAACCTAAATTACTCAAAATCCACTGCAGCACATATCTTGAGACATAGCAAAGGCACATTGGGCTATCAGACCCTACAATTTTGCCAAGTTTGGTGGAAATCCATTCAGCCGTTCGGGCTAAAAGTGAAATCGACCGCCCTATGGAAATTAACATGGGGAAAACGCGTTTTGGGACCCCCCTTTTAGCTCGGCCCCCGCTTGACGTATCCCCCCCAAACTTTCAAGGAAGAACCGGAGCTCAACGAGGCCATTTTCAGTAAATTTTCAGGCAGATTCGTCAACCGGTGCCAAAGTTATTCCAAATAGAATTTTGAGATTTAACATTGAAAAAAATCCTAACTATAACTACCTACTGGCGACCGCCAGTAGGTAATATATATATATATATTACATGCTAGTAGCAAACATCCCGAACACGTCATCACCAATATTCCTTATGGGGAGCTGCTTAGAGTTAAGAGAATTAGCAGCACTCCTGAAACCTTTGAACATGAAGCTCAGATCACTATAAACAGACTGAGAGCTAGGGGATACAACAACAAGGTCCTCAATAGCGCACTGAGACGATGTCGAGCTAAGTCTCGGGAATCTCTTCTGACTTCTGAATCCGTGGACATGGAATCAGAGAACCCTGCCCCTCGCCTTGTGCTAGCATTTAGCAAGCAAGAAAAACAAATAAGGTCCATTATGAGGAAGCACTGGTCCATTTTGCGCACTGACAGTATCCTGGGTGACATCATCCCCAGTACACCTGTCATTACGTACAAAAAAGCACCCAGTATGCACAACTGTCTGGTCAAGAACAGCCCTGAACTAGGAAATGGTAGCGCTTGGCTGAAACAAAAAGGTTTCTTTAAATGTTCCTCTTGTAGGGCATGTAAATTTGGTGTTAACACATCATATTATTTTACACCATTCAGCCCTAAGAGGAAAGTCATCCGGGGTTACTTTAATTGTCATAGTGAGTTTGCAATATATGTCCTGACGTGCACCTGTGGCCTACGATATGTGGGCAGTACTAAACTACAGGTGCACGCCAGGATTTTGCAACACTTGCGAGCAATTGTAAACAATGACAATACGTACCCTGTAGCACGTCATTTCAAGTCCACTCATAATAATGATTTGTCCAATCTATCATATTATGTTATTGATGTGGTTGCGCCACTTGTTAGAGGAGGTGACAGGGAAAAACTGCTACGAAAAAAGGAAACCGAATACATAATTGAACTAGACAGCAAGTACCCGAATGGGCTGAACACCACTGAAGACTTACATCATTTGTTATAGTCTCACTTTTCCTAATGATCTCATATGGGGTTTTCTCTGTATTTTTCTCCTTAAGGTCCTTCTGAACACAACAACTGATACCAGATGGTGCCAGGCCTGGCACCACATGGGAATCTACAAAAGATTCATTTATCATACGGACCTTGATGTATATAGCCTTCCTGTTTATAGCTTTACTCAATCCATTAATAGAATAATTTGGGGACTTATGATTTTCAGTCTACCTACAACATGTTTTTATGTTCACAAGGGTGCACGTTCACCAGATTTTTAATTTAGTTCACGTTAAGATTCATCACTAGTGAGTAACGTAATATCAGTCTTGATTTACTATTAGCACATGTATATATTGATTCATTTCGTTTTCCTGAAGCACACACATTGATATGTTCACTTTTCGAATATAATGTTATGCAAGTCGAAAAGGATGTAAATTTTGTAAATAAGCAAATAGTGTATATTTTTGTAAGATATAAATATGTATATATGTACAGAAGTAGGTATATGTACACAATTTTGTATTTTTGTATATAGATAAAATATATATTATCATATATTTTTCTAAATGTACTTAGCAGGATTCGAATTTAATGGGAACATTTGTGTGTAGAATTGTTATATATATATTAAGGATGTTTTATACATGGCTATAGATCAATATGATATTGTAAATGCATTCATGCAGATATAATTTTTCAAAAGTTTATCAACTCTGATAAGTTATTTAATTATATATACAGAGGTGTGCACGTATTTTCTCAATGAAACACGTGTTTTTTCTATGTCTACACCTTTGTAACTCACGTCAATGGGTGGAGCATCACTAATAAGAGAAAAAAACTGTATAAATTTGTAACTGACCAGGTGCGCAGTGTGTGACCAAGAGCACGAGTTGCTCGAAACGCGTAACCGGAGAGGTTTGAAATAAAATCTCCTTGATTGCAACCTTGGGTCCGTGTCTTCGTTCCACAGAAGTGTGGTGTTTTTGAAGATTGTTTCTGTTCATATATATATATATATATATGTATATATATATATATATATATATATATATATATATATATATATATATATATATATATATATATATATATATATATATATATATATATATATCACATCCTAAACATTAAGCCCCCATCCACTTAACAACCTACCCACCCATTACCCCACCTAAAAACAGATAAATAGTAAAATAGATAAAAACACTAAAGCTACCGCATTCCTAACACTATGCTAACAACTATCCTAACCTGTACTAAAATGTATACTATAAACACATGAAGATAAACATGGAAGGGCCAGAAAGTTGGAGGCCGATTCCTACATCTTGTATTCTATCCAGTCCACTGTCTTTTGTGAGGTCTCCACCATCTTCATCAAGGTTGCCACCTGCAACTGCAATCCTGCCAACTTCAAGGCATTCTCTTGCTGGCCCATCAGCAACTGTCTCTCTATTTCTGAAGGCTGCTGTGAGGATGTGGCAACAAGCAGTGGTGCCACTGCTGGTGTGTCTATGGAAGATCCTGGCACTGGGGCAGTGCAGGGTTCAGCAACTGGGGTTATGGAGGGTCCAGCAACTAGGGAGGTGGAGGATCCAGCAACTGGGGCTGTGGGGGGTCCAGCAACTGGGGATGTGGAGGGTCCTGCAACTGGTTCAGGAACTCCACCATGGAAATGCTTCACTTGATGGCTGCTGCTTCCCAAATGTGGTGACTTCCAGGTCCCAGCTGCTCGAGCTTGAGCATATTTGTGTCCATGTGCCTGAAGGCCTTTGCAACATGTTGTGTATGCCTGTACCTTTTCAGGCGGCTACTATTATGCCTTTACCTCCTCTGGAGTCTGTTGGAGAGGAAGAGGAAGGACGCATGAATCAGAAAACATTTACAGGTATCTATTACTATTAGCAGCACAATTGGCATGGCCTGCCAACAACAATGATATAAATGTAATGAATAATGACCAACCATCATGAGAAGTATGTATTTTCCCTAAACTGACAATGGTAAATAACCCAGGTTTTGGCCTTGTAGGTAGAGGAAATGGTAGTGTCTGGCCACCTCGTTATCATGACCAATGTGCATATGTAGACAGAATTGGATTTATGCTGTTATGTACACATAGAATGGAAGACATGGTCCATTTATGTGCTCCCTGGGGACTGACATGCAACATACAATGTATGGGTACAATATATGGTCAATCAGCTACGTGAAATGAGTGATGTGTAGCAAGTGCATGTATTGTGCCTCAGCAATGCTTCACTGTTATGGCTTATACTCGAAGACACACACATAGCAGTATAAATTGACTCACATAGTGTAGTGTAGTTCCTATATTCCCAATAGGCTCTGAGCATTGGAATAACATAAACGATAGTTTAGACATAGGACTGAGGTCGACTAGGTCTCTATTGAATATGTTAGACTTAATTATGAATGCCAGCTAGCTCAGAGGTCACTAGAAACTTTCTCGAGTGAACAGGAATGAGTTCACTTTCCCGAATAGACAAGAAGGGATTAGCTTCTGACAACCGCATAAACATGACAACTTTGCTCCCTCCAGAATAAGGAGTATATCTCCAGAGTCATGTGAAAACAATAGATAGCTATTTCACTCAGTCAATCGTGCATGCTTAGTTTCACCAGAGTGCAGAGAAATAGAGAGATGGGCGTTTTCAATAAAAGTTGTTATTTATTGAGCAGTACTCTTTCTCATGCAAGAGAAGTGAATTGCCACAATTGCAATACTTGTCATAAAGTAAAGTGCGTACAGTAAAAGAAGTATTATGAAATAATACTGTAAAATCAATTATATGGTTTCTGAGCCATATGATAGTTAAAACGGATAAAATATATACAATACATACAATGATAAAAGATGACTAAACGTACTCAACTGGTGCTTCTAAAATACGCCTACCCCAGTGTACCTAACCTAAGCATAGTACGTGGGAATGAGTAAGTGAGCTGCAGTTTAAGTTAAGTTAGTTTTTGCCAAGAACCTGAATCAAGAATTCTCTAAGGATCTAATCAGCTCCTTACCTTGGTTTTAGAATGAAGGAGGTCTTGTATCTCTTTCTCAGGACTCGATCTCCCAGCACCCCGCAAGGGTGACTGGAAACACTGGAGCTGGATTTCTCGGCAGGAGAAAAGACAGCGTCTCTCTCAGTGCATCAAATGGGAGGGTCGGCTTCTTTCGGCACTTGCATCAGCTGGGCTTTGGGTAAGTAGATAGCCGCTCTGCTCCAAACCACCGTGTGTTGATTAAGGCAAATGCGGGTATATTTTCACCTGGAAGGTGCAGAGTTGGACGTAAGGTTGGGCATAAGACGTCACTAAGAGCTGTCACTAAGAACTGGCAGTTCTTTCAGAACTCACAGGAGTTCTACAACAAATCAAAACAGAAGCAGGGGGAATTCCCGGGCTGCTGGAGGCTTGGTTTGTTTAAAGAACGCGTTGTACTTTCTAGGAGTCTAGGGAAGTAGCCTTGCCGTATTTGGACTGCGTTGGCTATGACTAAATATGGATATGATTCTTATGCCTTTATAAGGATATCATTTGTTATAACCACATAAGGGCATGAATCGGGAATATTTAATTAGGGTCCTAGATACGTTCACAACACCCACTCCACGTATAATGTCCATCAATACTAAATACTAAGCAATATATGAACATATAAGTATGCATGTGTTTTCCAGCCCACCCCAAAATACATCAAATGCATTTGAAATGGTATAGATACACGAAAAAATTAGTATTATACTGTACGTTTTCAAGCAGTGGTATCATTCAGATAATATTTTTTGTTCATTTAGAATGTTGACTGAATAAATCACGAAAATTACATTTATGAAATAGTTCTTAATACAGAAGAGAAGGTCGAGACCATTTCATCACATATTTATACAAGATTGTACATGTGCTAGAGGCTGATTCAAAATAATGTCTCTAGAGTCTCTAAAATAGAAGTTCTGTTCTCTAGGAATAGTTCTACTTTAGGCAGAGTACCATGTGCTAAAAAAAAGGTAAATATTTTGGGAACTGGAGAAAAATAATTTTGCTTTCGGGAAGAAAATAGTCCCAATGTTTTTTAGAAGTGCTGTTTATCAAAACTGAAGACCGAATTCAAAGTTCAGGGGAGGCTGTGTGCTCTCTATTTCAAATATTATTCCCGTTGTTAGGAGAGAACAGTCCCTCAGATAGGCCGGCAATAAATTTGTCTACAACAGTAGGTGAAAGTTGGGCCAACTCCGAGAAATCGGAAATAGTGCATACATGTGATGCATTGCCATCATCGATGTTTAGATCAGCAATGGTCACAGAATCAATCAATCAATCAATAGAATTTGTATAGCACACTACTCACCCATTAGGGTCTCAAGGCGCTGAGGGGTGGGGGTCGCTACTGCTCGAACAGCCAGGTCTTGAGTTGTTTCCTGAAAGAGAGATGGTCCAGGGTGAGCCGTAGGTGGGTGGGGAGGGAGTTCCATGTCTTGGCTGCCAGGTAGGAGAAGGATCTTCCTCCGACGGTGGATTTGCGGATTCATGGAACGGAGACGAGGGCGAGGCTGGCGGAACGGAGCTGACGGGTGGGTGTGTAGAATGTGAGTCGGCTGTTGAGGTACTTCGGGCCAGTGTCATGGAGAGCCTTGTGTGCGTGGGTGAGGAGTCTGAACGTGATCCTCTTGTTGACGGTGAGCCAGTGCAGGTCTTTCAGATGGGCGGAGATGTGGCTACGGTGAGGAATGTCCAGGATGAGTCGTGCTGAGGCGTTCTGAATGCGCTGGAGTCTTTGCTGGAGTTTGGCAGTGGTTCCAGCGTAGAGGGTGTTCCCGTAGTCCAGACGGCTGGTGATGAGGGCCTGGGTAACCGTCTTCCTAGTTTTGGTGGGGATCCACCGGAAGATCTTTCGAAGCATGCGCAGGGTGTTGAAGCAGGATGATGAGACAGCGTTGACTTGCTTGGTCATCGTGAGGGATGAGTCCAGGATGAAGCCCAGGTTGCGTGCGTGGTCTGTTGGTTTGGGTGCGGTGCCCAGGGCAGGGGGCCACCAGGAGTCGTCCCAGGCGGAGGGAGATGGTCCTAGGATGAGGACTTCCGTCTTGTCTGAGTTCAGTTTCGGACGGCTGATCTTCATCCATTCCGCGACGTCTTTCATTCCTTCCTGGAGGTTGGCTTTGGCGGTGGCGGGGTCGTTGGTGAGGGAGAGGATCAGCTGGTTGTCGTCGGCGTAGGAGATGATTTTGAGGTTGTGTTGGCATGCGATGGCTGCGAGAGGGCTCATGTAGACATTGAAGAGAGTGGGGCTGAGTGAGGATCCTTGCGGAACGCCGCAGATGACTTCGGTGTACGAGGAGCTGAACGGGGGAAGGCAGACTCTCTGAGTTCTTCCGTCGAGGAACGAGATGATCCCCTCCAGGGCTGCTCCTTGGATTCCGGTGTTGCTGAGGGGCTGTATCAGAAGGTTGTACTGGTGTGGTGCCGCTTTCATCTCGTACTTCACCGCCACCTAATCGTAATGGTGAAGTCTCAACGAATGCCGTCATCAGAATAGGTAGCCGCTGGGGACAACACGTTGCATGAGCCGTTACCGAACCAAGCAAAGCATCGATATCCATTGGTGCTGCTGATGGTAGTGTAAGACAGACGTCCAACGTGCATTCTTCTCCGCTTAGCAGACATCGAAGCACAGGTAAGATGCAATCTTGCCAGATTGGTCTGAATGAAAGAAACCAGGTAGTATTCAGATCTCTTAGCTAGGCCAATCGAGGACTTTAGTGATACGTTCTCGGGATCGTATTGCTAGGATCGTTTATTCCATCGTAGCCTGAGTTTTGTCTGTTACTTGGCTTGCCATATCGGAGCAGAAGGAAAAAAAATAAATTCCTGCTACGAGTCCAAAAATAAGAGGCAGGCCACCGAAAAAAGGATGCACAAAATTCGGGAAGATGCCCAGAACTGTTTCAAAGGGTGCTAACAGTCCCGAAAAAATTGTCTTCAATACATGTGCGATGCCACTGGAATCTGACATGTTTAAGATTTGGCTTAACATTTCTACGAAATGCACAGGGCAATTTGTCGATAATAGGGTATGTATCTCTGCCGCTGTCCTTGCAACTGGCAGGTCATACGTCTCTTTGGACGAGGTTAAAGGCACAGTTGCCTGTAAAAGAAAAGACTTCATTATGCTTAAAGTATCAATTTGAATAGAAGAGATATTCACAGAAGGCCATATTGCTGCCTCCATGTCTGGATTGCTGTTTGGATACAATACTTGCATACAACAAATGACCCTGGAAGTAACGCTCAAGAGATAGGCTTTTCCTGGCATCATGCCACAACAGCTGTGGTCACTTATTATAACGTAGCTACCGTTGGAAAGTTGTCTGAAAAAGGGCTCTATCTGTGTTGCAGGGGTGCCGTGCAGATGACATGAAAGGTTGTTTGATGAACCTTCGCAGGCTCCATGCAAGTTAATACCTTGACACAGAAGTGTACCGCCTAGTGATTTTTTACAATTGTTACTACTAAGAAATACCTCTTTTTTCCCCTCATTATAACATCTATGTGTATAAGGCAAATTCCAGGTTGACTTGATGTATCCTTTACCCAACCTTTCATACAGGCCTGCTGGTATATACTTTTGGCAGTATTCAAACTGAAACGTTGTTATTGGGATTGTAATGGTGCCATGTATTATCCATTCAATGACCGGTCGTTCTGACATTGTCAATGGCAATTTTTCTAGTTTTTCAATGCTCAGCACTGTATAGTCTGCTCCTTTTTGTGCCAATGAGATTTGTCTATCAGTAAGGTTGAAGATAGAAAAAATTGACGTTGTGTTGATTAGACGTCATGGAACGTAGCCTGAACGGAGGTTTTGTAACGTCCAGCCTAGCTGTGCAATAGAACGCAATTGGGATTGACCATGTTGGAACATTATCATATCCTGTTGTATGATATCAATAGCAGATGATACAATGCTGTCCAGTGAATAAATTCTGGAGGACAGAGTCGTTAACCCATTGTCCACTACAGAAAGTGATTTTTCCAAATGAATACGATCAATTTCTCGTATTTTTTCTGCAGTTTCAATTTGTGTTTTTTTCCAAGCTTCATTGTAAGCTGCATATATACCGGCGTATATGAAACGTTTTTGACGCTGTTTGCGAGGTCCCATTATGAAATCTCGCAAGTCAGCACATTCTTTAAGTAAAGATAAGTGTTGTTTAATTTCGGGTAGGGTGGATTTCTGTAGCCAATCGAGGCATAGTTTTCCTACACTATATGTGGTAATTATCCCTGGATGTTGTCTCTGGGATTATCTTGGGTCTGGCCTGTTCTGTTTGAACCCCTGTGTTTTGTTCAGTTATTAGTGTCTGTGGGCCAGATCAACCATTTGTTCCAATCAGGAATAGTTCTGTTTTGTTGTAAAATATTGGACACGTCTAACCCCTCATCTGTAGTTTTATCATGCATAGGCTTTGTTATAGACGGGTTGTTTAAATCTGTTATCTTGGCTAGGCCAAGACAGGTTGTTTGTTGAATGGTGTCATTCAGGAACATTATTTGTTCTGGGATCATGCAGGCTCTAAATAATGATTCTAAACCTTGTACCTGCCACTCTTTTGTACCCCAGATGGTTTTTGTCTCAATGTTGTTTTTCCAAAATTCAAAACTAAATGTAGACATTTTTTTATAAAATGTTTCAGAATAAATCAGTTTAGTATTTGTCAACATGTTTTTCATTCCTGTCTTATTTAACATTTTGAAATAAAACGTTTCTGGATAAGTGATATTAAACCCTGAGAAGTATGGGAATTTTTCATTAAATGTTTTTGAACTGCCTTTTGGCGGAGTTGGACAATGTTCCCACTGATTATAACTGAAAACATTTCTAGGATTAGCAGATTTATGCAGAAAATTATGCCCAAAGTGATTGAAGCAATACATTTCTTCATAATTCGAAGAACCCTGTAAATAATCATGTTCTGTAAATTTTGCTGACATTTCTAAATCTGACATCATATTATTAATATTTTCAAAGTCCCAATCATCAGAGAAAGTACTAGGTGATACAAAGTCACTTAAAGAGATCTTGAATTGATGTGGACATTTCAAGAGTTCAACCGGGCCATAGATTTCGCAATCAGTTTTATCCCGTGCTATTCCCCCAGGTATAGGATTTGCTGTGATGTTCACTGATGATAGTTCTCGTTTTTCGATGTGAGAAGATCTGTGTGGTTTCAAGACCAAGTTGAGGTTCTGACTTGCTGTGTTCATTGTACTATATTTTCCATCAATATATCTACCCAAACTTAAAACCAAGATGAGCCATAGAAGGAAGAAAAGTACGCCTAACACAATCCATAATTCAATCCATGGTGAAATCAGATATTTTTCTCCGAGTTGATGAAAGAGCTCTGTAATTTTCTTTTTGAAAGATTTGTTTGCTGGCTTGTCTCCATGTTCACTTGGATCATCAGAAAAGTCATCGAAATTGATGAAGTAGCCAGATGCATTTCTGTCAATTGGTGGAATTGCTTCCGGATTTTCATTTATCTTTGGATATGTATGTTTAGATGCTACATCATTGTAGACAGGTGTTTCTTGACGAACTGTTGCAATTTGGGTTTCAAGAGGCACAAGTTCCATGGCTTTGTTGCATAGTCCTTTTGTATTCATTGCAGTTTTATCAAATGTCTCTCAGCTTGAACCTCTTGGATTGTAGCAAGATTTTGTCTTCTGCTATTTCTTGGGAGTCCACTGGGCCTACTACTTATTATTGGCCACATGATTGTGGTTTTACCAGGTCGATTGATACAACTCGGTTCTTCTTTTTACCAGCAAGGGGCGGTAGTACTACTGATCTTGTTCCGCTGACAGCTAGACAGGTACTGCTTTTCTGTAAGAAGGCCCAAATTCCTTCTTCACCGCTATCTTTTCTCTGACCAGATCCCCAATCTTTGGAATCCAGACAGGTCTTGCTGGGACAGGTGATTTTTCTTCAGTGGTCATTGGCTTTAGCTTTGTGTTACTTAGACTCCTTGTTTCATTCAAGTCCTGTAAAAAAAACCAAACGATATTTGAAATCAAAAGTTTTTTGTTTCACCACTGAAGTGTGACAATCAAGATCATGAATGATCATTCTTGTACCAAACAAAAGTTCGTATGGAGTGATACCTCCTAGAGAATTTCTTGGCAGATTATTAAGATTATGTTGGACACTTATTAGATGTTTGACCCACCCGTCACCCGAACCTAATACCCTCGCAGCTATAGATTGCTTTATGTCACGTTTTTTTCTCTCCACTACCGCATTTCCCTTGGGATGGAATGGACTAGAATACCGCAATGCAATGCCCATGCTGGTCATGGCCTCCTTGTAAGCCCGAGAGCTAAACTCAGGACCCTGGTCAGCATGTAGCATGCCAATTGCGTATGTGCCGATAAAGACTCGCAAATCTTTTATAACAGTTCTGGCGTCAGCCGAGCGCTGGGGCCACATCCAAATGAATCTCGTCTTAATATTTATGGGACCTCATTTGTCCGGTCGGACGCCTGCGTATAGATAGTCTAATGCTGTCTAATAAAGGTGTCGTGGCTGGTCTTCCTGTGTTAGAGTCAGATATCTGGTCCGGTTCATAACTGCAATCTCTATTGCAGTCCTGACACTTCATTGCAAAGTTGTAAACTTGCACGCTCATTCCCAGCCACCAGTATCGTGATTGTAAATAAGTATGAGCGTAAAATCCGTTCCGCTCGCGGAATTTGCAGATTTTCGGCAAATTCACAATCCGCAAATTCTCGCGAATTTGCCAACAATTCGCAAATTTGCGCGCAGCGTATATTTTTGCTTGATCGTGCTTGACAAATACAATATTGCGGCGTGCGGCGTTCACTTACTGTCATTCAGCGTTTGAAGAGTTGTTTTTCTCCATGTTTGCGTTTGCTGCGCCATTTTGGATCTTGCTGCGTTATCCCGCGGGAGTTTGTCGACTGCAAATACATTATCGCGGCTCGCCACCTTGCACAGCGAGAGTTTGTCATTGCGAGTACGTCATAAAGGCTCGTGATCACGTATCGCGGGAGTAAACAATTGCGAACTCGAAGATGCGGCGGGCAGCAACAATCTTGCACTCGCGAAATTGCAACATTTGCAATTCTACACAAGAAATCCACCAGCAGGCAGCATAAACCTTCTGAAAACGATGATTTTTATCAGAATAACTCCTCAGGTTGACATTTGCCTGCACTTTTTTTTGCAAGGAGTCCATTTTTGGGGGTTGGGTGGTCGGAAGGAAATGCCCCACAGTCTCCAGCTTCCCGTTCCTGTCCAGCAGGCACCTCCCAGGGCTTTGTTCTTGTCCTGGTCACTTTGATTTGGATCTTGACCGGGAAGGATTACTTTTTGTGTATGCTGCTGGATATTTGAATTTGAGGCCTTTTTGACTTTCTTTGGATCACTTTTGGATTAGAAATTTCACAAGTAAGTTGATGTGGTTTGTTTTGGGGCATGGATGGCATTGGATTGGGGTGATTTTTGTGTGTTTTTCGATTTTTTGGCTGTTGTTGGGGCCTTTTGCCCAGGGGTACTCAGTGGTGCATGGACTGAGTCTTTCTGTGGGGTCTCTTCAATGTAAACATCATGGAGGGCATGGATGGCATTGGATTGCTGTGATTCTTGTGTGTTTTTTGATTTTTTGGCTGTTGTTGGGGCCTTTTGCCCAGGGATACTCAGTGGTAAATGGACTGAGTCTTTCTGTGGGGTCTCTTTAATGTAAATATCATGGAGGGCCTGGATGGCATTTGATTGTGGTGATGTTTGTGTGTTTTTCGATTTTTTGGCTGTTGTTGGGGCCTTTTGCCCAGGGGTACTCAGTGGTGCATGGAATGAGTCTTTCTGTGGGGTTTCTTCAATGTAAACATCATGGAGGGCATGGATGGCATTGGATTGTGGTGATTTTATGGGTGGTTTTCGATTTTTTGGCTGTTGTTGGGGCCTTTTGCCCAGGGGTACTCAGTGGTGCATGGACTGAGTCTTTCTGTGGGGTTTCTTTAATGTAAACATCATGGAGGGCATGGATGGCATTGGATTGTGGTGATTTCTGTGTGTTTTTCGATTTTTTGGCTGTTGTTGGGGCCTGTCCATGTGGGTGGGGGCCATTTTGAGGCCTGGTCCAGGCAGGGCCTGGCCATGTGGGTGAGGGGTCTAGGGGCCATTTTGAAGCCAGGCAGTGTGCTTTGTTGTGCCATAGCCCTGCACCCAGTCTGCCATTTTTTCATCCATTATGCCCAGGTGTACTCTCTCAGTGGTGCATTTTATTGGTCTTTCCGTTTTGGGGGTGGGTATAAAAAAAATGCTTACTTGCAAACTATTAATTGAAGCGCTACATATGCAACATTTATTTAACTGATGTTCCTCTGGCTTTGTTTGCTTTTAGATGCAGAAAGACGAATCATCAGCCTCATCAGTGCCAGGAACAAGTCCTGCTGCGGTGTGTGCAGCACAACATCACGTGTGGCCACAGACAACGCTGCAACTTGTGCAACTGCGGCCTGCTGTTCTGACATCTGAAGAAGAAGGCCCCCAAAAAAGTTGCCCGTAGCTCCTCTAGCAAGAAAGTTGCCAGTAAGGAGCAGAAGAAGCAAGTGGCGTCACTTACCAAGGAGACTGGTGCGTCGACCGCCATATTTTTCGGGAAAATAAAAAGTACGCCTGCAGCAGAAGCGGGGTCTGCTGGGGACCAAGCTAGGAGCAGCACCTCCACTCCTTTGGACTCAGTGCCACCACCACCACGCCAACTTAGGTCCAAGCCCTTGAGTGCTGCAGAGGCAGCCAGTATAGTTGTTCAATCACCATCGACCAGTGATGTTGGCTCATCGCAAGAAAATAGCAGCATCCCTCAATCAACACAGGTTGTTGTAAATAATCTGACGAGTGTTCAACAACCACAGCCGCAACAACAACCACATGTGCAAGTGCAAGCCCAAGTACATGTGGAAGGAGAGGCGGCGCAAGGAGAGGTGCATGGAGCGGCACAAGTGCCCACAATAGTTGTTCCTCCCGAAGTAGGGGCACATCAGGAAATCGACATTCATGCCGAGGTATCATTTGAGGAAGCCACTCCTCCTGATGATTCATTGTCTTCCAGATCCCCAGCAAGGAAAAGATCAAGGATGGTGTCTACATCTTCTTCAAGCCCCCTTCCTTCTGATGATATGGATGAAAATTGGGAACCACCAGCGCCGTCTTAGAGTGAGGCACACCATGATCTAACAAAGGTAGCTAAGCGTAAAAGGAAGGATCCCGAAATTCTCATAGTTATGGAGTGTGATGATGACGCTGAACAAGAAGTGGTGTATACTCCTGCTGATGAAGACTCTCACGACAACGACGCAGTCATCATAGACATCACTCCAGCCTCAGCGGGCATGCAGCAAACAGACATTTTTACCCTATCCCGAAATGCTGCTGAGCGTGATGTTGGCGACGTGTCAATGGGACCACCACCAATGCAGTTAACTAGTATACCACCACCTACAGCTTCCATATTATCTCGCCAGAAGGGACCTCCATCCACCTCGACCTCCATTTCCTCAATTAGTGGTGCTGTAAGTGCACAGCGTAGTAAATTTCGGCAACACACATCCTCCACTTCATCTGGCATTAGCATTCCCAGTATCGCCTTTTACGCCCCCCACAGACATTTGAAGTCCGCAATTTGGGACTTCTTTAGTGTTAGCCCAACAAGGGAAAACATAGCCATTTGTACCATTTGTAAGGTTCGAGATAGTCATGGTAAGCTTGGTACCAACTATGGTACCGGAGGCCAGAGAGGTCATCTTGAGAGACAGCACACTGTCAAATGGCATGCGCACCTAAGGGAGATCAAGGCAGCCCGAATTGCAAGTAAACTAATTGTATCCGTTGATGTTTCATCTGATGATGACGAGGAGGAAGAAGCGTAAAATATTTCTTCAGTTACACCCTGTCAGCAGCACACCCCCTGCAAGATATATGAGCAGCACTAAGAGTGTGGGAGAGAGTGAGACACCAATGCGAAAAAGTTCATCATCACTGAGCATAACTGGGTCAAAGAAGTCATCATCATCCCGTAAAATGGTTCAGCCCACCGTTAGAAGCATGTTGTTTTCAGATGCGCCATTTGAACGCAACCACCCAACTGCGCGTCTGTATAACACTAAGCTGGCTAAAATGCTAGCGCTGGACCTTCTCCCTTTTTCTTTTGCGGAAGGGGTGGGTTTTCTTGAAATAGTGGCAACGCTCTGCCCTAAATGGAAGGTTCCTAGCCGGTTCTATTTTGCCAGAGTTGCGGTTCCAGCACTACATGAAGATATGCTGGAGGTGATTGGGGCAGCTTTTTAGAAGAGTGCTGTTCACACTATACATCTGACAACAGACATGTGGACCAGTTGCCAAGCCGTTGATTACATGTGCATCACTGCACACTGGGTCTCTTTTTCAGGGGTTGCAGCAAAGCTAAGCGCAGGTGTTGACTCAGACAAAGTTTATAAAGCTGCTCGGAAACATGCAACACTAGCCATGTTTGCCATGGAGAAAAATAATACAGGAGAAAACATTTTGCATGAGTTTAAGACAAAGGTCTTTCAATGGCTGTCCCCAAGAAAACACATTATTGGTTATGTTTCCAGGGATAATGGCGCCAATGTAGTTAAGGCCATGGATAAGGGTAACTATTTCAGAGAGCCGTGTTTGGCGCACTGTATAAGCCTGGTTGTTAAAAAATTCATGAGTGAAGAAAGTCCAGTCTACGAGTTACTGATCACCTGCCGAAGAATGTGCACACATTTCAACCATTCTTTTAAGGCTCGGAAGCAGCTGAGGTGCCTGCAATATGAACGTAAAGTTCCAGTGAAAGCACACATCCAGGAGGTGGTAACACGTTGGAACTCAACCTTCTACATGCTTGAGCGTCTGTATGAGCAGTATGCGGTAGTCGATCAGTATTTCTTTACACTGGGTACACCTATGATTGGCCTGAGGATACAGGTGGATCAATGGCAGCTAGTTAAAAGCCTGACAGACATGCTTCGTCCTTTTGAGGTCTTCACGCGTGCAGTCAGCAAGGAGGACTGTAATTTGGGAGAAGCTATCCCATTGTTGCGCATGCTAGAGCACCAACTGAAGGCGGTGTCTTCTACGTTTCAAAAAGATGGAAAGCAAGAAGCATTTGAGTTGGCAGAGAAGTAATTACAGTGCCTACTTCACGATAAACGTCTTGAAAAGATCCACACAGAACAGCATTACATTTCTGCTACTATTCTGGATCAACGGTACAAAAAGGCAGTGGCAGGCAGAGTATTCTTTCCTTTTGATGACGCAGATGTTACAAAGTACAAACCTTGGCTAGCTGTGTCAGCCACTTGGTTTGAAAGAGAACGGCAGGAAATTGAAGGAAAAGGCAGTACATCAGTATCAGCAGGCCATCCAGAGTCAAAAAAATCCACTTCTGCATCTGTGGCAGTGGCAGAAGTGAGTGATTTTCCCTCTCAGCCGTTAACAACACCAGCAACCGTATCATCTGCACCAGACACAACAGTAATATTGTGTGAAGAAGAGGATTGGCTAACTCAGCTTGGGTTTGATTCTCAAAAGGTCCCAGAAAAAAGTAAGCAAAGTGGAGCAACCCTGGAGAACCTTGAGTCGATGGTACAGGCCTATCTGAAGGACTCAACAGAGGTCTATGTTCATCATGACCCATTGGCATATTGGCATGGGAAAAGAGATGTGTGGCCATTGATCACCAACCTGGCTATAAAATACTTGTCTTGCCCACACACAAGCGTGTATTCTGAATGTGTTTTCAGTGCTGCTGGTGGCATTTTAACTTCCAAAAGGACCCGCCTCGCGCCCAAAAATGTGGAGAGGTTAACAATGATCAAGATGAATCAGCTCTTCATACCACCAGATTACAAAATACGAGAATGCACGCAGGAAGAAGACGAGGAGGACACCAACTTAGATGAGGGAAGTTCTTCTCTGTTAACTGACCTACTCCCGTCTGAATTCGCAGAGTTTGAGAACGAGCTCTTCTTCCCTGACACCGAGCCCTGAAAATGAGTCAATGAATCACTAACTTTCTTTTTCGTCCTTGTTCACTTTTATTCCTGTGTGTCTGTCTTTCTTTGTTTTGGAAAAATCTATATCAATAAAAACTTTAATCACCTAATCACAAAAACAAGCCCATCAGCAGAACAGTCTTCACTTATTTGCTTATTGATTTGAAAGTGCTGCAGTCTGCATTCCTCAGGATCACAAGTTCACAAGAACATGCTCCTCTATCCTCCTCCTCCAGACTCCTATTTCCCTCAAAGCAGATGGCTGAATTACGCCCAATGAAGAAAGTCTCTGCACTTGTGGGGGTGTTCTACTTCTTTGCGGGTGAGTTGACGGGTCTGGGGCATTGCTGTGAAGGTCTAATACCGGATAAAAGTGGTTTGGAGAAAATCGGAGCAGAAAAAGGTTTTGCGTTTTTGCTCACTTGCCTGTCTTTGGGGTGCTGTTTAGGGGGCTTCCAGGTTTTTGTGGGTGGGTTTTGGGGTCTGGGAGCACTGCTGGCACAGTCTAATGTTGATTGCATTTGTTTTTTGGAAATCCATGGTGGAAAACGGGAGTTAGGGCCTAGCTGCACAGTGCATTTGGACAGAATTGAAGGTAGGCCCATTTTTGCTTTTTGCCTGTTTGGGGTTTTCTGCTTTTTTGCGGGTGGCTGCAGGGGTCTGGGGGCATAGCTCGGAAGGTCAAATATCGGAATCAAGTGTTTTGGACCAAATCCATGCTGAAAACGTTTTTGAGTTTTTGCTCACTTGCCTGTCTTTGGGGTGCTGTTTGGGGGGGCTTCCAGGTTTTTGTGGGTGGGTTTTGGGGTCTGGGAGCACTGCTGGCACAGTCTAATGTTGATTGCATTTGTTTTTCAGGAAATCCATGGTGGAAAAGGGGAGTTAGGGCCTAGCTGCACAGCGCATTTGGACAGAATTGAAGGTAGGCAAATTTTTGCTTTTTGCCTGTTTGGGGGTGTTCTGCTTTTTTGCGGGTGGCTGCAGGGGTCTGGGGGCATAGCTCGGAAGGTCTAATATCGGAATCAAGTGTTTTGGACCAAATCCATGGTGAAAAGGTTTTTGCGTTTTTGCTCACTTGCCTGTCTTTGGGGTGCTGTTTGAGGGGCTTTCAGGTTTTTGTGGGTGGGTTTTGGGGTCTGGGAGCACTGCTGGCACACTCTAATGTTGATTGCATTTGTTTTTCAGGAAATCCATGGTGGAAAAAGGGAGTTAGGGCCTAGCAGCACAGCGCATTAGGACAGAATTGAAGGTAGGCCCATTTTTGCTTTTTGCCTGTTTGGGGGTGTTCTGCTTTTTTGCGGGTGGCTGCAGGGGTCTGGGGGCATAGCTCGGAAGGTCTAATATCGGAATCAAGTGTTTTGGACCAAATCTATAGTGAAAACGTTTTTGCGTTTTTGCTCACTTGCCTGTCTTTGGGGTGCTGTTTGGGGGGCTTCCAGGTTTTTGTGGGTGGGTTTTGGGGTCTGGGAGCACTGCTGGCACAGCCTAACGTGATTGCATTTGTTTTCAGGAAATCCATGGTGGAAAAGGGGAGTTGGGGCCTAGCTGCAGATTGCATTTGGACTGAATTCCAGGTAGGCCCAAAGTTTTCTAAGTGTGGCTTTTCCTGGGTTTTGCCTTTTGGCTTGTTGGGGGTGTTAAACCTGTTTTTGCCCGGGTTGAAAGTTCTGGGGCCATTGCTGGGAAGGTCTAATACCCGAAAGAAAGTGTTTTGGAGACAATCCCTGGGGAAAAAGTTTTTGCATTTTCTGAGATTTCGCTCACTCTACCGTTTTTGGGGGGCAGTTTGTGGGGGTTCCTGGTGTTTGTGGTGGGGTTTGCGAGTCTTGGAGCAATGCTGGGTATGGATACTTTTGCTTTCTTGCAAGTGGTTTGAATACAATCCATGGTGGGTAAGGGGGGATTTGGGCCTACTTTACTTTCAAAGTGCATTTTGTCACCACTTTCTACTAGGCCTCGTTTTTTTGAGATCTGATTGGGGGTCTTCTACATTTTTGCGACTGGGTTTAGTAAGGGTCTGGGAGCACTGCTGGGAAGGTCTAATTTTGCTCTAAAACACATTTTACAGTACACCTAGCTTGAGGGGAAAGAACCACTAAATTAATTCGCCCATACTTATTTATCCTTCCAAAGGAGACTCAGACAGAGTACGCACTTTCAAAAATATTGTACTGTCTATTAGGAAACTCAAAGTGTGACTTTTTGCACTACACAGCGTACATACCTTTCATTTATTTGTCAGTGGTGTTCTAATATCACTTCCTGTTTTTCCATCAATAATTACAGGCCGGGTTTCAGCCTGAGCAATGGGAAAAAAGGATGAAGTCAGGCTTCACATTAGCGAGCCGCAATTCAGCATCCGCCAGGCACGCAGTGGACAGGGCGTCTTCTGGTCACCAACATTGATGGACGGAGCGTCAGATGGAATGGAGTAGTCCCGCTAATAAGAGGAATGGTTGGATGCATGCAACTTCCCAAATTCAACAGGACAACTACAACAACATACAGATACAGTATCCGTTCTTTTCTAATTATTTTTTAAGTAATGTTATTGCTGTGAACTTCTATGAGTGTGACTCTGCATTTCTTTGATCTCTGCTTCTAAATTCATCCCTACAGCCATTGTATAGGTTTTACTTCTGCTATTTTTCAAACCTAATTTAATGTACAAAGTGATTCTCTGAGTGCAGAGATAGGCAAGTGAAAACGCACAATTATTACTGCAGCCCTGTACTGTCGCATTCTTTCATTCACGGTTGTCGAAAGTACTACTTACTTTTCAGTAACCATGCATGCAGTAGTGCATGCACTTCCTTTATGTCACTTAAAAGATTTATGGATAGCTTTGTACCCAAAGATTTGTTTATCTTCAATTATTGTTTGTCCATGCTGTGCTTTTTTTTTTTCTCTCAACAAAACTTTCCCTAAAAACCCCATTCCCATCCATTTTCCAAAACCTAACCCTCTTCCCCCTGGCTGTGTGGTTTTGATTGATGTGTGACTAAATGACAGCAATAATTCCACACACTTGCTGAGGAGGATAAGGTCATAGCAACAGGCTGGTGAAGGAATCCGAGGATATATTCTTACTCAGCTTGACACAGACCCATGACTATTGGCAAATGAAAGCAGATTTTCATGTGTGCCATCAACTTGATTGATCTTCAAGAACATCCTCCTCCTAGACGTGGCAAATGATTACGCTGCTATGTCCTTCACCTTCAGTACTATTTCTTGTAGTAGTAGCCAATGTCAAATAAATTCAGCGCAAGTAGTAGTTATACTTTCAATACTTTACCAATTGTTAGGCTACATTGTGGCACTGTTCAAGTGTACTGTCACCTGCTATATTCTCTATCGTACCGTTCTAATGCTACGGTAAGGACAAACAAGGTTTCATTTTCTTTTTTTTCATATGCTGCAACTGTCACTGTGTAACACCACTAGTACCACCGCAATGATGACATTTCATCTGCCCAGGATTGCCAACCTTAATCGCCATTTCCCGTGCAGCTAGCCCTGTGTCTAGCCCTATTTCCAAACACAAATTACAGGTAAGATAAGCCTTTGGGGGGAGGTAGTATAATGGAGTATTACGAGAGACTGACGGTAGTACTAGTAAAGTCCTAGGACTATTGAATTCACTTACTCTGTGAGAGGCACTTAGTTTTGAAAACATTTGGGCAATTACTTACACAACTTCAAGATGCCACTTAAGTTTCAGGAAACAAACTTACTGTTAACCCCCCACCCACCAGCCTCAAAAGCAGTAAAAAACACGTATGCTAAGATAAAGTTCAAAGTATATTTATATCCCTAACATAAATAATCTCCCGCAACACCCAACCCACCCCCACTCCCTAACCCCAACGAATGTCCGTGAAAAGTCCAAAAAACCCAACTCCCAATTCCCACCCCCAGAAGTCTTTAAAAAAGGGGCAAGGGACAGTCTCCTACTACTGCTGGCTGCTGTCCACTTTTCGGGCCATGTCGGCATGCTCCTTGCGGAGGGTCTCGAGCAGGGTTTTGGTGTTCAACAGCTCCTGCTCGAGGTAGGACACCCTGAGTGGAATGCGGTGCAACCTTTTTTTGGTACTGCTGTGGGGGGCAGCTAATTTTTTTGCTGCTCGGCGGTGGCGGGTGGCTGCGGTACCCCGGCTTCATACCGCTGGAGACCTGCTGCGCTGACTGGGTGACCCAGGGAGCACAGAGGAGGATGCAGCTGTCCCGGACGATGTTGTGGTCGACTGCGTGTACCCCTCCTCCTGGGCCACCAGCCGCCGATATTCGGTGACAGTCGCCTCCAGCCTCCGTTGCCGGGCCGTTTTAGCCAGCTCCTTCCGTGTTGGTTTGGAAGGAGCGTCTATATGAAGAAAGAAAGACATAGTCTGCAACCAATGCTCTCTAAGATTAACACAAAATGATTCAGCAGGAAGTTGTGTCAAAGTAGAACTAGCAGCTTGCAAGCGCAGTAAATAACTATTGTGGCCAGTATCTATCTAACCTCCCACTTCTTCATCCTTGCTCTAACATTAGTGGGAGTTTAAGGAATCAATTCTACGAGCACTATGGACTCATTCCATTAGAGTCGACTAGTACACCAGTCTTATTCTTCTTCTTCTCTTTTGTTTAGGAAAATTGGTACGTTAACTTCTGCAAGCCGGCATAATGCCAGCGCAGTCAACTTGCACCCGAGAAAAACAGACGCCCGCCATGATGAGTGAGACAGACTTGCGTTACTGTACCAGTCCAGTACATGCAGGTGGTGATGCTCTTTTTTTTCTATTACGGGTGGCACTGAGAATACTCTGTTACAAGGGCTACTGCTTAACTAATTTAACTTTCACCCTACAGTGCCAATGAATGCTAGAAAAGGAAAATGAAGAAGATAAATAATCTGATTTTCTATCACTGCACATGGTATGTATATGCTTACATATGGGATGACTTTAGGTGCTTTGCTTTTTATTGAGTGAACAGTGATACATCCACACATGAATGACCGAGTTCTACTAAACTTATTAACAGAGGTAGTGAGTGGCCATCGTAATAGCCGGATATATGCTGTGCTTGCAATACAAACTACTGCTACTATTCATGGTAGTATTCGGACAAAATTAAAACTTCTTTTCCTTGCCTTTCCTACACTCGGACGGACGTGCGGGTGCGGTGTTACATGCTCTAAAAGTAATACTTAGTTCATCCAGTGACCGTCTACTCTCTCTAGATACGCATATGCTATCTAAGAGTCAGATAGTACCATGATCCAGGCATCCATCCATTCAAACTATATGTCAATCATTCTTCTTCATGTCTCTCATCTGGACAAACCTTACGTTTTCTCACGGGAAAACAACCTTTTCATTTTATTTGGGAAACCGCAAGCCATACATCCGTGCTTGACTTGAATTTAGATTTCAACCAAATGATATATTGCGCACAAATACAGTTTCTGTTTCACCCACCCAGGCTGTTCTCCTTCCACCCATCCTTGCTTCATCCTTCACCCAGCCATGCATCATATTCCTTCCCAGCCACCTCGGGCACCAATAAAACACGTATCATTCTTCTTTGTCAGTCATCATTACTTTTAACTTGCTCGTCCTTCCACACTTCGCTTTTCGTTCATCCCATCCATCAAGTTCATCTCAGATCTGATTTGGATTCTCGAAAAAAAATTCAGCGCTGAGTTGAAGTAAATTTAGAGGAGGCTACTGCCTGGTTGATAAAAACTTTGTTCTAAATTTGAAAGTCTTCTTAACAGTATAGTAACTTAACTGTACAACATATACACTACACCCGTCCAGAGAGCACACTCTGCAGTCTGCAATCTGAATAAGTAAGGAATATAAGAGCTTCCCACTGCCCGCCACTACCGTGGCAACCCTCAAAACAGTTTCCTCCGGCATTTGCACCGCCTCCTCCCCAGAAGTGTCCTCCTCCATCTCCGCGCTGGGCCCAGCACCAGATGTTCCACCTACAAAGTACATTTAAGAATGTTAAATGTCATAGACATACACCACTCACTAGTAGTTTGTCTATGAATGAAGAAATGTGAATACAGAAACCAATCTAATAATTTGTGACTGTCTACTCTAAAGTAAAAATTTCCCTTTTTCCAGGGAAGGGTGTTGTCTTGCTTCACTTTTTGGCACAACTGATGAATGCTTGCTTTTTAACACGTACCATTTTTCTCATAACAGATAGAAGCTTCACTTCTAAGAACAAGAGCAAGATCAGATCATCATCACTAGGACGGAGTGACCAACGATTCAGCACCAAAAAGAAAAATTAAAGTTCAAACCAGGTGAGGGCTCAGCTCGCCCACAATAAATGTGTGAAATAAATCACTAAGCACTTTTCCATTTTTAATCAACTGTTTATGTTTTATGACAAGCTTGATTTTAATAAATGTTTTTACTTTTAATAAAGCTTTAAAACTTAAATAGGCTCTGTGGTTATTGGTCAAGAGTGACTGAGAAAAAGGTTTTGCAATTTGCAAGCATGAGTCTGTGCCTCTGACACTTCTGGACTCTGACTCCGTACTCTTGTCCTGCTTTGGATAATCATCATTGGGGATCAATCATCGATGAATTCGGGAGCTAAATAACTCTGCCACACTATCTAATCAGTAAGGAGATTGGGGGTTCTTCAAAGTCTGATATCACTGAGGTATGTGGAAAGTCTACCTGCGCCTATTATAATTGATAAACAATACACTATTTAGTGTCCATAGTTCTGTTTGTGCAGATTTGTCCCTGCAACAGTAGTAGTATGGATTGTCCTCCTATCCAAACCAAAAGTATAGTAGTATCTTATTCTTTCTTGGTGGTCATTCACATTTTATTGTTGGGAATTGTCAAAGCATAAACATTTAGAAGACTTGAAAAGACATTATGGACAATCCCAGAGGACTGCACTCAGTGCATTGAGCTATTGCTGAATAGAATGGGAGTTTCGTTTAACACCTTTTGCCAAATGTGCAATCTTAGTTAGCTACACAGACAGACTAACAAGAATAATCTAGTAATACCACAGGGAGTCATAGTAGAGGCAGGATAAGAATTTAGATACTGTCTACAAGAATATCAAAGACGATTTAAATAAAATCAAATGAGGAACGCTAGGAAAAAATAGGTACTCTATATTAAAATTAAAACTTACCGGGGCCAGCAAAGGAGCCCTTGCCTGACCGATCCTGGCCTTCTACAGCAGCAGCAGCCGATACCACCTCCTCCTCTGTACTTTTGCACCTGGGGGGAGCTGATGTGCAACATGAAAGAAAGAAAGACCCGAAAACATGAAAACATGGATGATTGTTGTCAACCAAATCAAACATTTCAAAAGAAAAATAACAATATATGTTGGCGAAATAGCAAATAGACAACTATTCCACTGGATATATTGACCTATCTCATGTGGTCTACTACGATATTAGTATTGCTTGATTTGCGGACTGTCGACTTGGAAAGTTATGTAACTCACTAAACAAACTATTAAAAAGGTTTGCCTAGGACTGGTAGGCAGCAGTCCGCAGCACGCAAAGTGACAGACAAACTCCATCGTGATTGCAGATCAGTGACAACACTAAAAAGTTTCCTACTACATTAACCAGTCATTAAAGTACTCAAACTATCAATCCACCACCACTATTTCTTCTTATTGCCAGGTGTACAAAGGAAGGACTGGACTTGAGTCTGTAGGGGCAGATTTACAAGCCCCTTGCGGCTCTTTTGCTCTGTTGTTGCGTGACTTTTGTGACGCAGCGGCAGAACAAAAGAGGCGCCATGGTGCGGCGTATATTAACAACGTAACGTATATGGGAGATGCATCATGTTGTAAAGCCCTGCGCCATCAGGGGGCGTTCCGGCGCAAGGGAGGGCATTCCTGCGCAGGAACGCATCCTAAAAGTGGCTGAGGGAAATCTACAAGATTTCAATCAGTCACTTTTAGGACAATGATGCGTCACTCAAACCCTGCGCCTGCTTGAAGCAGACGTACGGCTTGACGCAGCATTGGGGAGATAGGGCACCCCAGAACATTGCTGGAGCTGCGCCATTGTTGCGACGCAACTCCAGCAATGCGCCGCCTTTACGGCACAGATGTGTAACGCTTCGGTGATGTTTTGGCCCCATGGTGCGCCGCATTGTAAATACGGTGCACCATGGGTGGTGGTGGCGTGGCGCACACTTACTGGCGCATCCCTGCTACTTTGCAGGGATGCGCCGGTAATTGCAAATCTGCCCCTTAGTGTCTAGCATTACGCAGTTTTGTAAACTACACTCATACACAATTTCTCAGGCCAATGAAATGAACACAAAATCGAAAACAAATAAGCATAGTAGCAACGCTACTGAGGAGAGCAGTGCACCTGAAATGCACAGAAGATTTTGAAATATAATTTACCTACAATGTAATCGGCAGCATTATTGCTCTTGGTAAAAAACAAAAATTTGCAATATAATAACACACAGAGCAGGAAAAAACAGAGTAGTGATGAAATAGCTACTACTACTCACCAAGCCTGGGGATCTCGACGCCGAGCAGGTCGAGCAGGTCGCGTTCCCGGTCCAGGAGATCCGTCCAACGGTGGGTGGCCTGGTTGTAGGTGCGCCGGACCCGAGAGTGAGAATACATGCCCGGCACAACTTCTCCCACCGCTTCCGGTGCTCCCGGAGCCCGTAGCCGCTTGCGATCTTGCCGCCTGCCATCATGGTCCTGGGGAGGCGGCGCTGTACATAGAACACTAGTGCGGCCACCTCCTCCGGGCTAAAGATCTCCCGTGGCATCACTAGCTCCCCCCTCAAACGTCCGCTCGGGAGTCGGGCACGGGGTGCGGGACCCTTCCCCTTCTCAGACTGCTTCCTGGCTCCCTTTACCATGGTCTGGGCAGAAAGGAAGGTAAATAATAAATAGGAAATAGAATAGGGAAGAAGAAAAGAAAAGAGTTTAAAAAAGTAGTGTAAAATTAACCAAAAGTAGCAGAAAATACAAAAGTATAGAGCTAGAATAATAGAGGGATAGATAATAAGTAAAATAGATAAAAAAATACTTCAAACAAGCAAAGGAGGGCAGAGATTGAGAGAGGCTACAGAAAGCATGCCCAGAACCATAGCAATGAATGAAAAACAAGATGGCCGCGCTCGTTCACGACCGCGTGGGTAAGTTCGCACGAGATTTCCCCCGCGATCACACGCGAACTTGTACTAGCGAGCCGCACACTTTGCAAGATTACACATAGCGCCCAGAAACGGAAATACGTCACGCAAACAAGATGGGCGTGCCCATGTACGACCGCTAGGGTAACTTCATGTCGTTGCGCTACCAGCGGCTTGCGAAAACGCAAAAAACCACGCAAACTAACACGCCGCAAAAAAACAAATCGCATATTCGCACGAATTTGCGGCTTCCGAATAAGATCTCGCGCAAATTCGTGCCCCGCAAATCCCGCAAAGTTGCAGAAAAACGATGTTTGCAAAACTGAAAGCACTCAGCAGGTGCAAAAGTTCAAGCTCATCATTAGTAACCATTCCCTGTAGTGCTTCCTGAGGGGCCCCTCCAGAGTTCAGTTGCCTACTTGCAACTATCCTATGACCCTGCTCTGACCCTCAGAGCAGGCTCAGAGAAAAGCTACAAGTATGCCACAAAGGTCCTGTTAAAAAAAATTACACTGCAACAGAAAGCAATTACAGATAAGGAAGCAGGTGCCAGACTGGAAGTTCAAATTCAGTGACACATTAATCAACCCCTAATTAGTTCATGTCAGTTGAGGCAGGGCAGGTGTGCTAACGAATTTTGCAAAACTGAAAGCACTTAGCAGGTGCAAAAGTTCAAGCTCATCATTAATCAGGAAGCACTTACAGCTGAGGAAGCAGGTGCCAGCTCAAATTCAGTGACACATTAATCAGCCCCATATTAATTCATGTCAGTTGAGGCAGGGCAGGTGTGCTTTTCCCCCCATAATCTACAGTGATGAACCAGAGGGTGGCAGTGATGTACCAGAGGGTGGCATGGGTGAACCAGAGGGTGGCAGTGGTGAAACAGAGGGTGCTGTGATGAACTAGACGTAGAAACAACATGGTCGCGACCGTTGCGACCCGACAAGTAAGTTCGAGTTTGCAAACAGGTAAAAAACCCTCGCGAACTGGCAGAAACCCTTGCGAACACAAAAAAAAGAAAAAATCCGCAAATTCGCGAAAGTTCCCGGACTTTGCGGATTGAGAATTCGTGGATACGCAAATTCACGAATCGCGAATTCGCAAAATTCGCCCATGCTTAATTGTAATTCTATTAGAGATTTCAGGATCTCTTGGTGCCTCAGACCCAATCCCATGTGTGCTTATTGAATCAAGAAGACTCTCCGGTTCATGTTTGGAATTACTCTATCCCCCACTCCAGGGATTTGAGCAAAAGGAACGGAGTTCGCATCAATTATGTATGTATTGCCGAGTGGATAGTTTAGAGGTAATGCCGCATAACTGCCTTCCATTGAGGCTTTTACTGCAAGCAGCGTTTCGCCATCTATTTGCTTTTTAGAACGCTTTTGGTAGCTAAGGAAGCCAAGTGATCAGCTGCCTTTGTGGCTCTGTCAGCCAATGAATTCCCTGCAACGTGAACGCCATCACGTTGAAGACTCTGCGTATGTATCACGAGAGTCTTTCGCAGTTCTTTCTGCAAAATAACTACTTGTTCCCATAGTTTTTTATGTTTTATTCTGGTACCTGTCTCATCTTTGTAACCGTTTTTTATCCAGGTCTGCATGGAATTATTGTAAGACTGGACGCACGGCGTGCCCACTGTCTCGCTATATGCGGACGACTTACTCTTGTATGTCAGGGACCTCACCCACATACCGCCGGAACTCTCAGAAATCTTCCGGTCCTTCGAGACCATGTCAGGCCTTAAAGTGAACTGGGCCAAATCTGGGGCGTATTCCTTCAATCCTGACATTCCAGATCCGGACATTAGGATTAATGGCAAACAATTGCCATGGCATCAAACCACATTCAAGTATCTGGGAATATATATTTACAGAACACCCCCGGATATTCTGGACGGCAACCTAACACGCGCCATAACATCCATAAGGTCCCAAATCGCCTTCTGGAAGACTCTGCCACTCAATGTTCCGAGCAGAGTAACGTTGACGAAAATGATTGTTCTACCCAGACTCCTATACTACTTCGCCAACATCCCGGTATAAGTACAGGTCCGCACCTTCAGAGATCTGGCAACCATGATCAGGGACCTGATATGGAACACTGGGAGACCAAGAGCGGCCCTGCAGAAACTGTATACGCCAGTCAGTGATGGCGGCCTCGCAGTACCGAACTTAGAACTCTACTATCTAGCTGCGCAGCTACAATGGGTGACTGCTTGGCTTGCGAGAAAAAACCTGGAGGAAACGGCCACGGCAACAGATGTGCTATCCTCCGCACAGATACATGCCTTATTCCACCCCCTGGCACACTCGAGGAAAACATGACAACCACATGTAGATGTGGCGGTGAGATGCTACGCCAGAAGCTTACGGCTCACAAAACACACCAAGCCATATGCCCCAGCACTCCCACTCCTTTTCACCCCGAAGACCACTTCCGTTGTCACGGAAGCGGCACTGGAACACTGGACACGCACGGGAGTAGACACCATGGTGGACTTGTACGCCAAAGGTACCCTGATACCTTTCGGGACACTGGCCAATGACACGGGTCTCCCAGCGGGACAGTTCTTGCAGCACGCCTCAATAGTCATGGCATACACACAACGGTGGGGTAACATCACTGAGGAACTACCTACACATCAACTGATACAACACCTACATGTCATGGGAAACGGCACACATGTGGTACATTGGCTGACTCAGGCACTATTGTCGCACACGCAACACACTCTACAACCACTACGTAATAAATGGGCAACTGACAGGGGTCGAGACTAGACGGATAAGGAGTGGACAATGGTACTAACGGGCCCCAAAAACATTCCCCGCAACGCGCGCTTCAAACTGATTCAGTTCTACATACTGCATAGGGCGTACCTCTCACCTGACAAAATAAACCAGTACTTCCCGGGCGCCGCAGATAGCTGCCCAAGATGTGCACCGGAGGGAGCAGACTTGCTACATATGCTGTGGCAATGCCCACAGATTCAGACATACTGGCAGACTGTGCTACCGATACTAGAACGATGCACAGCCATGCCGATACCACACACATGGGAGGCATGCCTTTTAGGCCTATACAAGCGGACCAAACATAATAAAGTACCTTCTCGCTTCTGGGACCTTGGCCTCCTCACGGCCAAAAGGCTGATCACGAAACACTGGAAGAGAGCTACTCCACCCCTGACGGAACACTGGCGCACCTCCCTAGACAACTGGGCGAGAGCGGAAAGCACCACCCTTCATAATGAGGAAACGGCGGGACTGAGACAGTTCCCGATCGCTACGTTGTGGGATGCGACGCTCAGCTCCTTTCATAAAGAATGCCAGCTAGTAAGGAACCCCCCAAATGATTCCCCCACTAGGAGAGACCAAGAGGCACAGGGCGGAGTAGAGGGCACATAGGCCACAACCCTGGTACCACTGACAGGAACACATGCGACCACCCCGAAAATACCATCGACGCGCTAGTTGCCGACACCCCACACTGTCCGCCTTGGTGATATCCCGCCCAACACTCTCCACATGCCCAACGCCTACCCCCGCCGACCCGTTGCCCTCCCCAACGCAAGACCCACGCCCACAGCCACGATTCAATAGCAGCCACGAGCCCCCAATTCATCGATGCACCCTCGACCTGACACACGCACCACACTTTCAAATTTGATGACCATAACCCCCCTTTTCCTTATTCCCCTGGATGCCACTCATTCAGTTACAGCAAAGTGTGCTGCCTTGTTGTTTCCAGGACCAAAGGAAAGTCCGTTTGCCATCTCTGCTTGCTTTCCCGGCTGCTGCCTCCCCTCAACGAGGATTTGCTGGTGTGAGCGAGCCCTGCAATCGGCAAGGCTAGCTTGAGGCTCCCAGCAAGAGTCCCCTGGGTAGAGGCTAGGGGCAAAACACCGTCAGCGAGATGGGTGACTGCGAGGACCAGCATTCTCCCCGCAGCGCAGCTAGTTCCTCTTCCCCCGCCGCTCACGCCCACGGACACGCCCACCGCCCACTTCCATAAAACCTTTCATGACACCGGCTTCTCGGGTGCCACTCATTCAGCTACAGCGAAGTGTGCTGCCTTGTTGTTTCCAGGACCAAAGGAAAGTCCGTTTGCCATCTCTGCTTGCTTTCCCGGCTGCTGCCTCCCCTCAACGAGGATTCGCTGGTGTGAGCGAGCCCTGCAATCGGCAGGGCTAGCTTGACGCTCCCAGCTAGAGTCCCCTGGGTAGAGGCTAGGGGCAAAACACCATCAGCGAGACTGGGGACTGCGAGGACCAGCATTTCCCATGCAGCGCAGCTGGTTCCTCTTCCCCCGCCGCTCACGCCCACGGACACGCCCACCGCCAACTTCCATAAAACCTTTCGTGACACCCGCTTCGCGGGTGCCACTCATTCAGCTACAGCGAAGTGTGCTGCCTTGTTGTTTCCAGGACCAAAGGAAAGTCCGTTTGCCATCTCTGCTTGCTTTCCCGGCTGCTGCCTCCCCTCAACGAGGATTCGCTGGTGTGAGCGAGCCCTGCAATCGGCAGGGCTAGCTTGACGCTCCCAGCTAGAGTCCCCTGGGTAGAGGCTAGGGGCAAAACACCATCAGCGAGACGGGGGACTGCGAGGACCAGCATTCTCCATGCAGCGCAGCTGGTTCCTCTTCTCCCGCCGCTCACGCCCACAGACACGCCCACCGCCCACTTCCATTAAACCTTTCGTGACACCCGCTTCGCGGGTGCCACTCATTCAGCTACAGCGAAGTGTGCTGCCTTGTTGTTTCCAGGAACAAAGGAAAGTCCGTTTGCCATCTCTGCTTGCTTTCCCGGCTGCTGCCTCCCCTCAACGAGAATTCGCTGGTGTGAGCGAGCCCTGCAATCGGCAGGGCTAGCTTGACGCTCCCAGCTAGAGTCTCCTGGGTAGAGGCTAGGGGCAAAACACCATCAGCGAGACGGGGGACTGCGAGGACCAGCATTCTCCACGCAGCGCAGCTGGTTCCTCTTCCCCTGCCGCTCACGGCCACGGACACGCCCACCGCCCACTTCCATAAAACCTTTCGTGACACCCGCTTCGCGGGTGCCACTCATTCAGCTACAGCGAAGTGTGCTGCCTTGTTGTTTCCAGGACCAAAGGAAAGTCCGTTTGCCATCTCTGCTTGCTTTCCCGGCTGCTGCCTCCCCTCAACGAGGATTCGCTGGTGTGAGCGAGCCCTGCAATCAGCAGGGCTAGCTTGACGCTCCCAGCTAGAGTCCCCTGGGTAGATGCTTGGGGCAAAACACCATCAGCGAGATGGGGGACTGCGAGGACCAGCATTCTCCACGCAGCGCAGCTGGTTCCTCTTCCCCCGCCGCTCACGCCCACAGACACGCCCACCGCCCACTTCCATAAAACCTTTCGTGACACCCGCTTCGCGGGTGCCACTCATTCAGCTACAGCAAAGTGTGCTGCCTTGTTGTTTCCAGGACCAAAGGAAAGTCTGTTTGCCATCTCTGCTTGCTTTCCCGGCTGCTGCCTCCCCTCAACGAGGATACGCTGGTGTGAGCGAGCCCTGCAATCGGCAGGGCTAGCTTGACGCTCCCAGCTAGAGTCCCCTGGGTAGAGGCTAGGGGCAAAACACCATCAGCGAGACGGGGGACTGCGAGGACCAGCATTCTCCACGCAGCGCAGCTGGTTTCTCTTCCCCCACCGCTCACGCCCACGGACACGCCCACCGCCAACTTCCATAAAACCTTTCGTGACACCCGCTTCGCGGGTGCCACTCATTCAGCTACAGCGAAGTGTGCTGCCTTGTTGTTTCCAGGACCAAAGGAAAGTCCGTTTGCCATCTCTGCTTGCTTTCCCGGCTGCTGCCTCCCCTCAACGAGGATTCGCTGGTGTGAGCGAGCCCTGCAATCGGCAGGGCTAGCTTGACGCTCCCAGCTAGAGTCCCCTGGGTAGAGGCTAGGGGCAAAACACCATCAGCGAGACGGGGGACTGCGAGGACCAGCATTCTCCACGCAGCGCAGCTGGTTCCTCTTCCCCCGCCGCTCACGCCCACGGACACGCCCATCGCCTACAAGTATAAAAATAACATTACTCTAACCGCGGCGCGGGACACGCGCGGGACGGAGCACGGGGCGAAGACCGGGCAAAGAGCGGGCCGTTTGAGGCCGTTCGAGAACGTGAGAGTCCGGTCCGGGCCCCAGCTCTAAGCATTACATCTCCGGACTTCTATTACAGGTACTTACCATCTCCCTGAAGCTAGCGACGACTCATCATTATTAACTAAAGACTTTGCATACTCCATCTACTGAAAATGAACACGAGGGGAAGCAAACAAAAAAAACTCCAAAAAAACGGGGTAGGAGAACAACTGTTAGGACCAATGGATGACTTTATCTCCAAAGCAAATACATTCATTGATCAAAGTATCAGCCTGATTGAGGGTAGAGTATCAACCGAACTTGCAATCGCAAAGCGATCCTCAATGGGACTACTAGCAACTGCAAGAACCCAGAATTACAGTCTGCCCCAACCCAAATCACAGCGGGCACAAACAGACTTAGTCTCCCAAATAACGTAGACCTTTCTGCCTCTCAACTCTCCGTAACATTTCCAGAAAACGAGCTAGAGAAAACACCTGAAATTTTCCCTGACCACACCCCGGAAGAACTAAGGCAAGCTAGAGGGAGGAGGGAGGGAGCCATAAAGAAAAGGAAGGATAGGGATAAGGTAGATAATACTGCTAACAACAATGTGGCCGATCATACAGACTTGTTAGACACAACAAATTCGGCAGGTTTACCTCATCAACCAGCTGATCCAGTCAATAATTTGGTAACGATCCATCATCCACCACAGAACATCCCAGATACCATCACCTTAGAATCCCCCCCCCCCCCCACTAACAACGGGCAAGGAAAGGGAAGCATCAAGGCTAATAAAGGAGATAGCTTCCCTTCTAGATTCCTTTTTTCGCCCAATAGAAACTAGACTGCGTAACATCGAGTCTCAATTGACAAAACTTGCTAGCTGTCCTAAGCAAATACCCATACAGGGACTGCCAAAAACGGGTATAAACACCTCGGCTACATTGCTTCCACAAAAGAAAATTACAACTCTGGCCTGCCCGTCGCCTAAACAGCAACCCATAGTAAAGGCCCCTACAGCATCAAAGGCTCCCGCAGCACAGAAACCCACGCCCAAGGTCCTTGCAATTCCTCCTCAGAGCAACATCACCCCAAATACACCCAAAGTAAATACGCCAACCATAAATACACCGGCCCCTAAAACTCCTACCACAAAAAAAAATTCCTCCAAAAAATAAAGGTGGTATGAGAGGGACCACTGATAGCAGGCTCCCGCTAAACATGCCACCTGAGGCATGCCCATATGTGGTAGTGATGACGGGGGTTCCTGAACTAACGGGAGAGGGGACGGAACCAAACTGGTCGTTGAAAAACAAAGTACAGTATTGGTTGAACACAAATCGACCCGTTCCGCCAACCTGGACAAGCAGGATAACATCAGTTTGTAGGACCCCTTGGGTGGGACACAGGAAAAAAAGTATACAGGGAGATTGCATAGTGATCACCTTCGAGGACCCTAGCATAGTCAAGTATATCTGTTCCTGGGACTATAATAATACAACTGGAGGGATTGGTACAAGATCCCTTTCTTTCTTTTACCCAAAAAGATAATATAACAACTATTCGAATGAATCTGATAATATCTGGCGAAAAGCAGTCCCGCAACCATGGGAACTAGACTTCGCTGGGTCTAAAACATTTCAGCGACATAGCGATCCTGACAATTCTTGGTGGTCAGTAAATCAGAATTATCAACACCAAGAGGGCCCGTGGCAGACTGTGGGACCACAGAACAGAGGCAGAAACTGGGAACAGTGGGACAGACCGCGATACCGATCATATAGACCTACCTATAGAGATACCCCACATTGGCAAAATTGGCCAGGTATACCAACTATGAATCGGTTTAGCAGCCTGGAAATGGTCGATTGACCACGAGTCGAAACTCCGAAGCCTCTGCAGGCTAGCCTGGTCCTATCCCAAGATCCCCCAGATCCCCCAGATCTACCAGAAACCAAAACGGCAGACCCAGTAAAGGAAACCTTACAGCTCCCGGTTATTTTCTGGAACATCGCAGGCCTCCGATCAAAAATAGAGGATGGCTCTGCTGCCCAATTTCTGGAGGAAGGTAAAATTATATGTCTACAGGAGACATGGGCCACAATGCCCCTACATCTTTTAGGATATAAGACATATTCATCCCCCGCCCTTCCAAGCAGTGCAGGCAGACCCAGGGGGGGACTGGTAACTTACATAGCCAACACAATAACTGACTTAAAGGTATTAGAGGCAGATTCTTTCTCAAATTTTCAATTGTTTACACTCATGATAGGGAAAAAATACATTATTATACTAATAAATTTATATAATAATTTAGAGGATGATAATTTCCTAAACATCCTCTCCTTAATTCAAGAAAAAATCACCCATCACAGACAACTTTATGAGAGAAAGGGTAACGTCCACATACTATGGGGAGGGGATTTCAATCTACACCCCTGCCCTTCGACGAACAACCAGACCTGCGGAATGGTGGATGAATACGAGAACCCCCTCGTGCACTTCCTCCATTCACGAACGGGGTTAGCTATGAACAATACTCTCTCAGATCTGGAACTGCTAATAATAAACCCAATTCTACCAGCAAAGAATCAATTAGAACCTACTTATCGAGGAAGGGGGCACCAGACCACAGTTGATTATATAATCATCACAGAAGGTCTAAAAGATCTAAGTAGGGACTTTAAAATTCTGGAAAATACCTTAAGCGACCACTCTGCTCTAAGGTTGAATTTACAGCTGAACCATCCAAGATCTTACATGGCAACAATAGCAAATACTTTATCACAAAATAGGCTTGAACTGGGCAAAAAAAATGGATACACTATAAAATGGGAAAAAGTGGATCCTAACAAGCTCACTAACACATTAATAAAGACTGCTTATAACAGTATAATGATATGCCTGGATCCTCAAGCAGATGCCAAGTTAATCCTGGAAAATTTTAAGCTGATACTAGATCAAATAAAAACACTGCTGACCAGAATACCCAAACAAAACAATCCAAGCACTACAGGTTGGTTTAACCATGATTGTACTAAGGCGCAGACCAACTTAAGAAAGGCGCTTGGAAAATCAAATAGAGACCATCTAGAGATCCAACACCTTCGACGAGAGTACAATAACGCCAGAAAGACAAGGAAAAAAGAGCTGAAACTGTCTTTGTGGAACACTTTGCATAAAAGCGCACTCATGAAAGATAGTCAGTCGTTTTTGGCGAATAGTTAAGTATCCCCTGCTATCGGACTCTAACATCCCTCAGATCGACGTTGCCATCGATGAGGAAACCTGGGTAAACCACTTCTCAAAAATCTTTGAATTAACATCGTTAACAGAAGAATGCCACCTTAATCTTCCCCCGGTAGTATTCCCAATATCGATAGTCTTCGAACTACAAGACGTCAAAATGGCACTACTGATGAGTAAGAGCGGTAAAGCACCCGGTCCCGATGGGGTCCCAGTGGACTTATTTAAACATCTCCCTGATCTCTGGACCCCAATACTCACAAGAGTCTGTACTGCAGCAGCGAAACTTGGACTGTTGGAGTCATGGTCAAGTTCTATCATGGTCCCTATCTTTAAAAAGGGGGATCGCCAAGATACGAAATGTTATCGACCTATCTCGCTGCTAGACTCCCTGGGCAAAGTAGTCGGCAGAGTTGTCTTGGAAAAACTTCAGCAATGGGCAAAAGATAAAAATATCCTTTCGGACCTGCAGTTTGGATTTAGGGAAGGCTTTGGAACAGTCGAACAGGCCCTTAACTTAAGCATGCTAGTTTCGAAATACATTCACGCAAAGCCAGGGACAATCTACATGGTCTACGTGGATTTGTCCTCTGCGTTTGACTGCGTGTCGCATGCGAAGCTCTGGACTCTGCTAGGTACATTAGGGGTTGATCCTCCCCTCCTGGATTTTCTAAGGGAGCTATACGGCGAAGCCTCCGCAAGAGTGAGATTTGGAACAAAAGGAGAGCTAACTGCACCATTTAGGGTAGAGCGAGGAGTAAGGCAGGGATGTGTCCTAGCCCCCTTCCTCTTCTCCCTGTATACCAACGGACTGGAGGAGACTATGTTGAGGGGGGGGCAGGACCTGCCCAGACTGAAACATCGCCTAATCCCCGCACTGCTCTATGCGGATGACGCAGTTATTTTAGCACGCACTCCTATCGAGCTCCAGAAATCTTTATCCAAGTACGCCGATTTCATGGGTGCCCTAGACTTACATATTAATGTAAAAAAAACATTTGTCATGGTAGCGGGTGGACAACGAAAAGCCACAAAGACCATCTATTTAAAAGACCAAAAATTGAAAGGACCTTACAGTACCCCTACTTGGGCATCATGATTGATGAGAGCCTAAACTGGAAGGCTGCTGTTGAGGCTAGGAGACATCTGTTCAAAAGAGCAATTGTAGCACTGATGAACTTTTCAAAGAGACTTGGAAATAGACCATCAGTAGAACTGTTAAAGATTTATGCTGCAAAATGCCAGGCCATCGCCCTTTACGGGGCAGGGATTTGGGGACACACAGCCACTGGTTCACTGCAAAAAGAAGAAAATATTTTTATGAGATTCCTCTTGTCCACGCCAAAAGGCTCTTCCATCTATGCCTCCCATATGGAATTGGGAATCCCATATATTGAAGACTTAATAAAGATACAGCCACTACTACTCTGGAGGCGCGTTTGGCTGTCGGACAAAAACCTGCTGACCAAAAACATCATACAGGACTCCATGGCATTGGATCATGTACACAAAATAGCATGGCTCTCCTATATCAGACACTTTTTTTCCGACCTGGGACTACAAAAGTATTATTTTACCCCAGAAAAACTAAACGAAATATCAAAGAAAGACCTAAAACAAACTGCGCTGAGCCATCTAGAGTCCTTGAGGCTGACTTTGCTGTCGACCAAAAAATATGTGACCCATGCGAATATGATACAGTATACCCCGAAAATCCAGCTTTATCTGACTCTAGAATTTACAACATATGATAAGATGCTCCTAACAAGGTTCAGACTGAATCTTTTTTATAGACTTGTGACTTTTCCAGAAAAAAACAACTGGGACTTAAACTCGGCCCCTTGCCCATGTGACGATTTGTCTCACCAGTCAACTATTCATACAATTTTGTTTTGTAAATTTTTTCACACCCATAGAAAAATCTGGATAATCCCTTTATTAAAAAGCTGGGGTTATAGACAGTGCCGCCCAGCCATGTTAGCACTACAGATGTTGGATTCCGAACGTACCTGCTACCATGTACTCAACTTCCTAAAGTGCATTATGAGACATAGGAATAACCTCTGAAAAATAGGAGAAGAAACCCAGATGGGTACTATTGTCTTACCTTTTACTAAATTGCACGGGACCTGGTCATATATATTTTTTTTTTTTAAAGAAAAAAATGTGTAATAACTGTTTTTATATAAATACTTATGTATTTTGTATGTTGTGATAACTTTTATGGTTTTGCACTGCTAAAAACCGAATAAAGATATATATTATTATTATTATTATTATTATTCCCCTGGTTTTTTTCCTTCATTGTTTATCTTGTTATGCCATCTACTTTGTTGCGCCAGCACGGCTGGGACGTTTGTAATGAACCACTGACATGATGTATGAAGCAGTGAACTGATATATTGTGTGATGTGCCCCGCGAACATGGCAGACATCTCTGAGATGTGGAAATGAATATGATGTATCATTCAAGTTTTCTTTTCTCCTATGCATTCAATAAAGGATATTTAAAAAAAAAATTGTAAGACTGGACGCAGTAATGCGAATTGCACACTATCAGTGTGGGGAATTCGCGATCGGCATTTTCAAGCGCCATCTTTAAAGATCGTATTTCAGCTCGCTGAGCTGTACAGTTTCTGAGTGATTCAGTTTTAGTGACCATCGGTCTGAATTTACTCAAGCGGCAGCGACCTGTAACAATCGCGCACGCAGCACTATGGGCTTGTTACCCCCAACTGCGGGTTGTGCTGAACCGTCTGTATATATTATACAGACGTAATGTTCGAGAGGCAGTATTTCGATCGGCAGAGGACATTTGTATTTGTATTGGAGAAATTCTTGTGTTTTTAAGTTGGGATCAAATTCGTATACTACGTCTGATGCAGCAAGAGAATTAACCCATTGTATCCATTTTGGATCTAGAGCTTTAGCTTTTAGAATGCCTGGTCATGTTACTGCCTCAAGGGCTGATACTGCTGCTAGTACAGATATGCTCTTCCCTTGGGCTAGGGCTCTTTCTTTTGCTACAGCAGTTTGAACCGCAGTTAGTATTTTTTCAGTAGAACTGAATTTCATTTCAGCTTGTGTGTACAAGTGTGATTTGTAAGCTATTGGTACAGTTTCTCCCTCATTAGTGGTCAGGTATGTAAATCTGCATCTTCCTGGGATGACTCGGATTAATAGGTTGCATTCGTTTGCACGTGTTTGCAGTTTTGTTTTAGTTAACATGTCTGTTTGTAATGATCGTAAAATTTCTGTGAGTTTCTGAGTCCAATAATTGGTTTAAAATCAGGTTTTATTAGTTCGTAGAGAGGTTTAACTCTCTCTGCATAATTTAGAATGTATGTTGTTCCAAAATTCAGGAAACCTAGAATTGATTGTAAGTTTTTCAGTGTTTTTGGAGCTTTGAGTACTGCACACTTTTCTAAGAAGTTGTCTGCTAGGCTTTTGCCCTCACTTGATAATTCATATCCTAAAAATAGGACAGTGTGGTGGGTAGTTCGTGACTTTTTAAAGTTGAATTTGTACCCTTCAGATGCGAACCCAAGTATTATGGTGTTCACTCTTTTCAAGTGTATCTCCAAGTCATCGTCTGTAAGATAGATGTTGTCGACATAAGATAATGCCTCATCATAATACATTTGTAGTAACTCTGTTACCCTGGCTGAAAATAATCCTGGGCTAATCTTGAATACCTGTGGGAGACGACAAAATTGTTTTTGGGTCCCCATGCTGGAGAAAGCGGTCAAATATCTGCTTTCAGGTGCTATGTTTTGACAGAAGAAAACATTTGAAATATCTAATGTCCTTTTATATTTTTTGCGCACAATGTTATTCATTAGTGCTGCACTATGTGAGTTTTGTACTTTAAATGTTTTACAATAAGAGTTTAGGTGTCTGTAGTCCAAAACTAGACAATATGAATCGTCTGGCTTGGAGACAGGAAAAAAAGGATTGTTCATTTGTGAGGTGCATGTTTCAATCACCCCCTGATATTCAAGTTGATCTAAGATTTCTCTGGCTTATTTTTTAGCTTCTTGCTTAACAGGATGCTGCCTCTGTGCAGTAGGTTGATTTTTTAACTGGATTTTATGGTGAGGAGAATCCTCATCCCATCCTACATGATTTTTATATAATGCAGGGGCTTGGGCCACTGCCCATTTTCTAGCAAATGTGTATTTTATATGAATTGGAATGTGATTTGAGAAGGCGGGCATAATCATTTCTTCGCCATGTGGGCACTCCCTGACAAACTCTGGTGGCCAGTCTTTATCTGCTAGAAGGATATCATAACCTTTAGATAGATTCTCCCAGAAGAGACCTTTTATTTTCCTAGTTTTATCTCCCTCTATATGTAATGTTATTTCATATAGTTTATGGGGCACGCTAACTCTGGTGTCTGCAGTTTCCACTTGAATATATTCATTGGTGTCCACTGTCTCCAGAAGATTCATCAGGATCTTGCGAGCTATGGTCACTTCTGCTGCGCTGTCTATCATTGCCTGGGCCTACTCTCCGTTTTTCAGTTGTGTCCTCAGAATTCTCGGCATGTTTTACTTTAATACTGGCTACCTTCTTTCTGGGAAATTTTAATTTTTTACTTTGATGAGCAGGTTCCTTGTCTTTGGACTTGACGTGCTCTTCTTTATGTTCTGACCGTCCTCTTCTTTCCGATTTCTGTGAGGAAGTCTGAAAAGATTGAGAGGGACGTGTATCAATATCTTGATATCTGTCAGGTTTTCTCAAATTGTTCCTATTTCTAAGGTTGTATCTTTTTTCAGAGGTCTCCCTTTGGGGAGACTTGCCTCCTCCTTCTGGAGATCTATCCCTTCATTGAGGAGACCTTCCTCTGGACTGAAACTGTTTTTCTCTGGGAGAGGTTTGTTTATTACCCTCCCCCTTCTTCTTTTGTCAGTTTAAATTATTTTTAATGAAAGCCTTTTCAGGATTTTTAGTTAGTGTTTTTAGTCGGTAGGTTGTACCGTCAACTGTTAATTGCACTAAATCTCTATATGCTTTTGTTAATTCTTTTATTTTAACTAAGAGTTCTTCACTTGACATTTTTTCAATGTCGTGATGTGGTGTATAGCTGGCTAGAACCGGCCATGTGGCTCCTGGTCTACCTAGTGTACCGAGCCTGTTAATGTGATTTTGATGGTTTAGGGCACCATTAATCCAGAGCAGGTGCTCTTGCTATGTTAGTGGAATTTCAACGTCCTCGAAAGGGGCGTATTCCTCTGGAGATTCCTCTATTTTGTAGTAGTGGAACTTGCGTGTCACAGCATGTGCTGCTGGAAAATGTATCCAGGAATAGAATACCTCTGTCTGCCGATATTCATGGGCCTCTACCACAAATACGACTGTACCACCTCTTGATGATACTCCATTTTCTATAAGTTTCATAGTTATAGTTTTTCTTATATTGACTGGGATGATTATAGCATTTGGGTCGTCATTTTGGATAATTGTGTCATCCGCTAAGAGTTGAGCTGCCAAAGCATCTCTTTCTTCGTCACTTTCCGGCATTTTTGCTGACAGAAAGTTTGCAGAGCAAGTTTCAAGGCAACAAAGATTAGGTGCACAATATTTTGGAACACTGTATCCTTCAACGTTGACTAAACCAAAAACTAATACATAGGAATCTCTTCCTACTAAGTTCTGGCGAATATTAACCATTTACCCACTCCAGACGTCTATTGGAGTTTTTACGGGAAAAAGGGGTCTTGTGAAAAGCACGACTTAGTTACTCTAGTATCTTGCGTTAGAATATCGCCTTACCAAACGTTGGGCGCCATGTAGTGTAGTTCCTATATTCCCAATAGGTTCTGTGCATTGGAATAACATAAAAGATAGTTTAGACGTAGGACTGAGGTCGACTAGGTCTCTATTGAATATATTAGACTTAATTATGAATGCCAGTAGCTCAGAGGTCACTAGAAACTTTCTCGAGTGAACAGGAATGAGTTAACTTTCCGAATTGACAAGAAGGTATTAACTTCTGACAACCGCATAAACATGACAACTTTGCTCCCTCCAGAATAAGGAGGATATATCTCCAGAGTCGTGTGAAAACAATAGATAGCTATTTCACTCAGTCAATCGTGCATGCTTAGTTTCACCAGAGTGCAGAGAAATAGAGAGACTGGCGTTTTCAATAAAAGTTCTTATTTATTGAGCAGTCCTCTTTCTCATGCAAGAGAAGTGAATTGCCACAATTGCAATACTGGTCATAAAGTAAAGTGCGTACAGTAAAAGGAGTATCATGAAATAATACTGTAAAAGCCTTTATATGGTTTCTGAGCCATATGATACTTAAAACGGATAAAATATATACAATACATACAATGATAAAAGATGACTAAACGTACTCAACTGGTGCTTCTAAAATACGCCTGCCGCGGTGTACCTAACCTAAGCCTAGTACGTGGGAAGGAGTAAGTGAGCTGCAGTTTAAGTTAAGTTAGTTTTTGCCAAGAATCTGAATCAAGAATTCTCTAAGGATCTAATCAGCTCCGTACCTTGGTTTTAGAATGAAGGAGGTCTTGTATCTCTTTCTCTGGACTCGATCTCCCAGCAACCAGCAAGGGTGACTGGAAACACTGGAGCTGGATTTCTCGGCAGGAGAAAAGACAGCGTCTCTCTCAGTGCGTCAAATGGGAGGGTCGGCTTCCTTCGGCACTCGCATCAGCCGGGCTTTGGATAAGTAGATAGTTGCTTTAGGCAAATGCTGGTATATTTATACCTGGAAGGAGCCGAGTTTGACGTAAGGTTGGACATAAGACGTCACTAAGAACTGTCACTAAGAACTGGCAGTTCTTTCAGGACTCTCAGGAGTTCTAGAACAAATCAAAACAGAAGCAGGGGGAATTCCCGGACTGCTGGAGGCTTGGTTTGTTTAAAGAACGCGTATTGTAATGCCCCTGTGAACAGACCCCTCGGTCATGTTAAGTATATGTAAGTGAGTTTGCCTAAATCATGCCAGAGTAACCGATATACATATCCATATCTATATCCAGCCCTTCCAATAAATAAAATGTTACGAGTATTTTGCTACAGCCAAACCTGGCTGGACTGTTTCCATGAGGCACAGGGTCAAGACTTATTTGCATATGGCTGGGTTCAAACTGGAATGGCATGGTGAGCAAAAAAACAATGGATTTAGGCCCAGATCTCTTTACTGGGGTGAATGTATGACAGTGTTCTGCATTTTGACCGTCAACTGTTTTTGCATTTGTTTAATTGGACAGCCTATCAGCAGGGTGTGTGTCTGTCTGCCTCAAAGTGTCAGTTCATACAGTTGGAAGCTTATATGTTGTTCACATCTGTTCACATTTTGATGGGAGTTGGCAGTGCTGTCAAGGAAGCTTTATGCCCAGCAATTTGTTTCAGCTTGCTGACAAGCTGGAAAAGACATGAATGCATATACTTGGGTTTGGAAACCTGGCACCATACTGCGGGATTAAATGGGAAGCACAGAGTGGACCAGCGCATATTGGTAACAGACATCAGTATATTTCTTGTTGCCTGGCATCGGATGAACTTTCAAAGGGATAATTTCTGTAAACTTAATGTGGGCAGTCATTTCATTTAAATTGGAAGCGCAAGCCTACAAGTTTTTTTCACCCTCACGCGTTCTCTTACCGTTGCTGTTGCTGTATGTGAAGGGGCTGCTGGACTATAAAGGACGCCACTCTGATGTGTTTTTGGAAGACTGTGTGCAGCGACGATTGGCACACGCATGTGCCTGGAGCCACTCAGTGCAGTCTTTCGTACATGCTGCTATTTTATTTTCCTTCCAAGTAGAAGGGCATTTTCTTGCTATGTTCCAGGAGCGCCTGGAGCCTTACGGTGAATGTCATTCGGCTTTCTCTATGGAGATCCGGTGGGACCTGTCATGTGTCCCGTAAAGCTGTGGTGCAAAGAACCGGTATCACCGTTCTCACTCGGGTGCTCTGGTTGGAACATGCGCGAAGGTGACACTGGTGAAGAGGATGGAGTTTCGAGCATTTTCACTTATAAACCGGCATGTCCATGGTGCAGCCACCTGAGTCGATGTTCATGCACAGCCATCTACGTCATGGACACTATAAGCTGCGTTTAATGGATTTCGGGTGACTAATAAATCACCGACTGAGTGGTTCCCTATAGTATGGCAGCTGTTTTTCATTGGTATCAATTCGAGTGAGAGATCGCTCACTGGAGTTTTTAATTTGTTTGAGTCATAATTACATCTATTTCTGTTTCTGCAAGACTTGTTGTTGGAGGCATATTTTTTAAAAATAGTATGCTCATTGGCATTGAGGTTTTGTGTACTAAGTTCTTGTGGAGGTTTGTTTACTCACTGGTGCGTAAAATTTCCCTGTGCGTGGAAGCGTCACTGACACTTCTGATATTAGATTTGTCTGAGGGATAACTGTCAGTGGGAAAATCACCCAATTCATCCATTTAAGGATGGCTGTTTGGGAGTAGGTCATCTAATTGGGGAAAGGTTATCTAGTTATTTTTGATTCAGATGTTAATAATTTTGAGACAACATGGGTTGTTCGTTGTGGGATGACTGTGCGTGGATAAGTCACACATCCAGAGGTCGTGGTGTTGGGATGACTGTGGTATGAGTTTGGGATGACTGTGCTTGGATGTCACCCATCCAGAGGTGTTGATTGTTGGGATGACAGTGCGTGGATAAGTCACCTGTCCAGAGATGTTTGTTGTTGGTATGACTGTGCATGGATAAGTCACCCATCCAGAGGTGTTGTTGTTGGGATGACTGTGGTTTGAGCTTGCTATGACTGTTGTTGTGTGTTGTTGGGATGACTGTGGTGGATAAGTCACCTGTTCCTGCTCCAGATATTTGTGTGGAAGCAGTTTGGTTGGGATGACAAATGTGGTTATGTCACCCGCTTCTGCTCCAGAGCTTTTGTTTGGATGCAGTTTGGTTTATTCTTACCGATGAGTTGTTGAGGTTGGGATCACAGTGCGTGATAAGTCACCCTCTCTTTGCTGTACTTGTTATGTTTTTATGGTGGGTTCTCCCTCAGAGTGCTAGTCACCTGTGGTTTTATGCATGAGTGTGAGAGTTTTTCTTTAGGTGGGTGATTGAGTGTAGTACTGTTTTGATGGTATGTTGATTTGTGTTCATGTTTTGATATGTATTTATGCTCTTTGTTGTTGTCTGCCGTTCCACATAGGTGTTGGTTTTCTCTGTGGGCGGCCATTCGTGCTAGTCTGGCCAAGTGGTGTGTTCTGTGGCGTGTGGGGTTTGGTATGAGATGTTGGGCATTGTAGAGTGTGCGGTTTGCTACTTATGTTTTGGGAAAGAGGGAGATGTGGGTGATATTTAATATATTTTCTTGCACGTCTCTTTTCTCTCTTAAGGAGTTTGCGATATGGTCATCTGCTATTCACAATATTGTTGATCTTTAATTTATTGCTTTGATATGCATGGATTTTTATGTATATATGCGATATCATATCATCTTTACTCTAATATGTTTCCATGCATGTCTTTTTGTTCTTCATCAGATTGCGTTATTTCCAGCTACCATTCGCATTATTGTCTCTCTTGTATTTATTGCGTTTTCATGCATGGTTCCTTACATTTATGCGATTTCTTATCGTCCTTACATCTAATTTGTTTTCATGCATGTTTCTTGTCTCTCTTTATGCAATTGCGAGATGTTCTTTGGGTTGTTGCAATGTGTTCTTTTGTTCTTTAAAAAGGGGAGCTGTTTTATGCCTGCTGCTCAGCCAGTGTGAGTGTAATGTGTGGAATGTTGGTGCATGGTGATGCATTAGAATGTTAGGTGTCAGTTGAGTATGGGCTGAGCATCTGGCATTCACAATATTGTTGATCTTATATTTATTGCTTTTATATGCATGGCTTTTCATGAATATGCAATATCATATCATCTTTACTCTAAAATATTTCCATGCATGTCTTTTTGTTCTTCATCAGATTGCGTTGTTTCCATCTGTCATTTGCATTTTTGTCGCTCTTGTATTTATTGCATTTACATGCATGGTTCCTTACATATATGCGATTTCTTATCGTCTTTACATCAAATTTGTTTTCATACATGCTTCTCATCTCTCTGTATGCAATTGCGCAATGTTCTTTGGGTTTGGGTTTCAATGGGTTCTTTTGTTCTGTAAAAAGGGGAGGTGTGTTAATCCTGCTGCTCAGCCAGTATGTTAAAATCAAGTTTGCACTGTCAACATTATCAGCGCCATCTTGCCCCCTTTTTAAGTCCACTCGTGCGCATAAGCGGCAGCCATTTTAAATACCATGGCCTCTCTACCCATCGCCGACAGCTAGCGCGTCTCTCTCTCTCTCTCTCTCCTGACTTCGCAGGCATCCCCCGCGCGCTGACAGCCCCCCGCTCTCAGATGCTGGGGCCATAAAACCCTCTTCAGTGCAACCCTGCCTCGGAACCCCATCCTGTTCCCAGCTCGACACCTCCCTCCACTCCTTTCATGATCCCGGATCCTTTGATAAAACCCCCCTTTCCTCTGTGCCCGATTGTCCTGCTCGTTCCCAGGCCACCATCTGGCCTTGCGGATGCTGTTTATTGCCCCCATACAGTAGGAAGCTTCTCCCATCAAAGGATTCATGAGTTGATCAAAGCCCCCACCCCATGAGACCCGATCGACCACATACATTCCGGGAATCGGCGGAATGTCCAGCTGCGCGACAATCGTCACCTGTTGTGACCGGGGTGGGGACTTCTACTGTAAATGTGTGTGGGAACGGGCCTGAAGCGGGGATTCCGAGGATGTCCTTCCATACTTCAAAGCATTTGCAAGAATGTGCCACATGCAATAAACTGCAATACAGATCATAAACCTGTGTATAAGAGGCCAGGCCTCAGAGATGCGGTGAGAGCACCTCAAGAAGATACCCTGTTGTCTGATTTGATGTGTTCTGCTCCGTCGGAATAAAACTTCTGTTTCCTGCCTTCCAGTCTCCAGCGCCTGCCTCTTTGTTTGGTAACTTGAGTGGTATAGAGGCGGTTAGCGCCGGGCAACTTTGAAAAAGGTCATCGGCCCGTACCTTTTTCCACAGTTGGCGTCCCAAACGTGGGGCCCATCAGTGACTCGTGGATCCAGTGGGAGAGGTCCTGACGACAGTGTGAACGATTGCAACGATCGGGAGAGCTCCTGTCCGATAGACCCTCGTCTGACAGCCGATCATCCGAACTTCACTGGTTCCGAACAGACCTCTCTCCAGTGATCTACGGTCCTGACTGGGAACCATCAGGAGTGCCGCGACGATCACGATGAATAGAGGACGATCAGGCGCTGGATTCGGAAGACAAGAGACTGTCCATGCGGTCCGGGTAAGGTCGTGTAACACGACAAATTATGAAATGATTGTTTGATTTGGAAAATACTAGTATTACTCTTTCAATTGTTGGTTCTTTCTGGAGATTCGCTGTCTGCAAACGGAGAAAAACAGGTTCTCTCTTTGCAGGCAGTGAAGGATAGGTAACGCAGACTTTTGTCCCCGTTGTAATCCATCGTGCCTATCTTCCTCCCCCACTGATTGATTGTTTGGCCCGAACTGTTGTTCGCTGATTGTTTTCTGGAGATTCTCTGTCTGCAAACAGGGAAGAACAGGTTCTCTTTTTGCAGGCAGTGAAAGGGTAGGTAACGCAGACTTTTGTCCCCGTTGTAACTCGTCGTGCCTACTTATTCTCCCCATTGATTGTTTGATTGACCGAACATTGACTGTTCGATATTGGTTCTTTTGAGATATTCACTACCTGCAAATAACGAAGAATAGAAATATTCTGTCTAGTCTTTGCACGCAGTGATAAGATAGGTAGTGCTGACTTTTGTTCCCGTTGTAATCCGTCCTGCCTATCTTCTCCCCACTGATTGGTAGCCTGTTTAGCCCGGACCGCTTATTAGAGATGAACCATACAGCTCCACTGGAAGGCACCCCTAATAAGGACATGTTCATGAAGCATGGACTGATCGCTATAGCCTATAGCAAGCTGTGGCATAAATATACGAAGAAGGATCAGAAAAGTCAGTGGCCACTGATAGGATCCTTCGATGAGGATAAAATAAGCGCGCTAGAAACAGCCCTTGGGAAACACAAGACAACGCCCACTATGCTTGATAGTCTCGGCATGTGGCGCAAAGAAACCGAACAACGTAAAAAGAGAAATGAAAGTAGGTTGGGAAAAGAGCTGCGAAAGGCAGCCCACCTAGCTGCTTAGAAATTAGAAGAAGAGATAAAAGAGAGAGAAGAAGCCAAACAGAAACAAGAGGTAGAGACATCAAGTCAGTGTCCTGTTAGAACACCCTCTACGCTCTACCCTGAATTGCCCTCGAAACAGCGAGCCAACGATGATCTTTTGTTAGGTCCTCCGATCATCTACATGCCCCCTCCATATGCCCCTTCCCAACCTTTAGCACAGCACTCACTACCCCCAAGCACAGACGAGAGTAGTACCAGAGCTTCGGTCCCCATGGCCTCCGCACCGGCCGAACCCCTTGTACTAGATACAGCACAAGCGGCAGTGTTAGATGACCCAGAGGCCCGAAAGACAGATTCCACAAGAACGAACAGGTTAAGCAAAGATGAGCGAGCAGGGATTGACAAGATAGTAAGGACACTGGTAGAAAGAAAGGAGAGTGAGGAGCACATCACGGATATGTTCAACTCATATGCAGGGAGCCACAGACGGCACTTTGCCGTACGACTGTGTTATCATGCCCTGAATGCGTATGAGGACCGATATCGAGACAAAGTTCCCGAGAGACTAACGACTCTGTATAGAAAGGTCGATATTGGGGATGAGGGCGAGTGTGACGTGACAAACCTCCTTATGCGTATGGTTGAGGTTTTCCGCCACCTCACTGAACAAGAATCGGAAGCTAAACCTACGACACCCGTAGCGACCGAATCACGAGCTGAGCAAGCTAGCACCATGATGCCAATAAGAGAGGCTGCCCCCTACTGGGTTCCCCCATGAGGTCTAGGAACACACGATGACGTCAACCACCAAGATGCAAGAGGGAGGGTAGTGTACAACTGGGTCTACCAGCCATGGGATCGGCAAGATATTCTGACGTTCCGGAAGTCTCTGCCCGATTTACGTAAAAACCCCACTGCCTTCTACACTGAATTAGGTACAGCCCTAGGTTCAACGATTATGACCCTGGCTGATATCGACTTGTTTTTTGGGTTATGTCTGCCAGCTGATGTATGGAAGCAAATCCGGAAAGTCGACCACCTTGAGCTGTTCGGACATACCTGGTCACAACTCGATGGCATAGATAGGCAACGAGAACCTGGACAGAAGCCTTTGAAATCCATTTTAGAACTCCCAGATAAAATTGTACAGAAATTGAAAACCCTGATCCCAGAAAAGAAAGTAGACTGGTCGATAGTAACAGCCTGTCATCAGAAACCCCAGGAAGACGTATCGGAATACTTCTCCCGGTTTGAAACGGTGTTCTCCGATTACAGCGGCCAGGACATGACCACCGCAACCGGACACCATCTGTTTGTCCAGAATTACGTAAAAGGTTTGTCGCAGGAGGTTTCTCAGAAACTACAGGCCAGCAAGAGTAGTTGGGCAGCCTCCAAACCCGCGGCTATCCTCCAGATGGCCCAATATTACGAGCACCAGAAAAATGAAAATGATAGAGCGACAGAGAAAAAGAAGAAAGACTTAAAAGAAAGGGTGATGATTGCGCAGTTGCAAGGGGTGACTATAGGACGAGAGCAATACAAAGGGAACTACCAGACAAATGTCCCTAGGAACGCACCCCCTAAAGACCATACCCCGACACCCCATGTTGGATGTAGAGACATTAGCGAGGACCAGTGTGCATTCTGCAAAGGATTCGGCCATTGGAAATCCCAGTGTCCGGTTCTGATGGAGATGAACAGAAATAGGGACCCCAAGGACGTAGCGGGTGGACCGAGGAATAGAGGGCAGCAACGGGGGTCCACGAATGGCACAAATAACGATAGATCAAACAGACCGAACACATTTGACTGTCCCCGACAGAACCGGTACCAGCAGTCTGACTGCGACGATGCCCGCGACTTCGCATAGGACTGCCTAGGGCAAGGGAGGGATCCAGTCGAGCTCTATGTTGACCAGCAAGGTCCTTATGTCACCGCTAAGGTCCTGGGTACAAAGTCTGCATTTCTGGTAGACACTGGCGCGACACGTAGTGCGTTATCTCAACGACTGATTCCAAGGGCACCCTTGTCTGGCTCGCTTGTAACATCGATAGGTTTCGATGGAACGCCCTCCACTAACCCTTTGTCACACCGATCTCCTTCGACTTAGAGAACAACACAACTGACACAACGGTTTTGCTTTCCGCCAATACCCCTGACGCCATTATGGGACTTGACTTGCTGAAACATTTCTGAGCTACTATTAGATGTTCACAAGACGGAGTTCGAGTTTTCCTGTACGACAACCCAATTCTGCTCAGACGCTGCCCTTCCCGACGCATGTTTTCCATCACTGACACTGACTCGTCCCTACTTGACACGCTGCCTCCGTATCTGTGGGCCAAGACAGATTCGGACGTAGGACGCATGATGATTGACCCAGTGCACATCACTGTTCGACCGGACGCAATACTCCCGAAACTCCCACAATATCGGATATCGCCCGAGGGCGAGAAGGCATTGGTAAAGATTATTCAGTCACTGATAGACGCAGGAGTGGTAGAGGAAGTAGTTAGCAATGTTTGCAACAGCCCTATCTTACCCATCATAAAGAAACAAGGAGAGGGAGATGAGAAAGCGTACCGCTTCATCATCGACCTTCGAGAGATCAACAAAATAGTTGTACCCCAGTACCCCGTGGTCTCAGACATCACCACTATCCTGACTTTGGTTCCTTCTACTACCACCACCTTCACTCTGATTGACCTCAAAAACGCATTCTTCTCTATCCCCATTCACCCAGACAGCCGATACCTCGTCGGCTTCACCCTAAAAGCCCGCTCATATAGATTCTGTCGAGCACCCCAAGGCTACACAGAAAGCCCCAGCATCTACAGTCAGGCCCTCAAGAGACAGCTGGACGAAGTCCAGTTGCCCGATGGAGTGGTGTTGATACAGTACGTCGATGATAGCCTCTTGGCGGCCGACACCACTCCACTTGCAGTCACAGCCACCATCCAACTCCTGCACTTCCTTGCGGAAAATGGCCACAAGGTCTCCAAAAAGAAGCTGCAATTCTGCCAACCCCAGGTCACTTACCTAGGCCACCTTCTGTCCAAAGACGGAAGGAAACTTACTCCTGACCGAATCCAAACCATTCTAGAGACCCCTGTCCCCAAGACTCAGAAACAAGTCCGCTCCCTACTAGGCCTCACCTCCTTCTGTCGGCAGTGGTTGCCAAACTTCAGCCTCATTGTGAAACCGCTGCTTTCTCTACTGGCTAAAGATGTTCCCTTCCCACTCCCGTGGACCCCTGAATGCCAATCCTCCTTCAAAGAACTACGAGATGCCCTTTGTTCAGCCCCTGTCCTAGGAACCCCCGACTACACAAAGCCCTTCTCCCTCTACACTCACGAAAGGGAGGGGTGTGCTTTATCTGTCTTGACCCAGTCCATTGGCCCAAAGCAACGACCATGCGCTTACTTCTCTGCCACTCTTGACCCCGTAGCCAGAGCCTTGCCTGCCTGCCTTCGAGCTGTAGCTGCCGCTGCTATCTCTATCCGACAGAGTGAGGGGATTGTGCTCTCGAATTCCCTCACGGTATTAGTACCTCATGCAGTTGACACCCTCCTGAACCAAACTAAGACGCAACACCTGACGAGTGCACGACTGACTGGATACGAACTGACTCTGCTTGCACCCCATATCACTCTGAAAAGATGCACCACACTGAACCCGGCAACTTTGTTGCCCCTACCAAAGAACGATCCCAATGTGTCCCCTGTACATGACTGTGTGACCCTCACAGACGAACAGACTAGGAGTAGGGTTGACCTCAGAGACACGGCTTTTCCTGACCCCGAGGGAGCGCTGTGGGTGGACGGCTCTTGCATCAAACTCCCTGATGGCACCACCTCAGCTGCTTATGCGGTCACCACAGCCCGAACTGTAGTAGAGACAGCCCGCATCACACAAAGATCTGCACAGGCAGCAGAACTAATTGCCCTGACACGAGCCTGCATCCTAGCAGCAGGAACCACAGCAAACATCTACACCGACAGCCAGTATGCCTTCGAGGTGGTTCACCATTTTGGGCTCCTTTGGAAAGAAGGGGATTCTTGACCTCACATGGCACCCCCATCTTACACGGAGATCTACTCTCCGCCCTGATCGAAGCCGTCCTCCTCCCGAAACGACTTGCAGTCATCAAATGCCAGGCACACAAGAAGGTGACAGACATTATTGGACAGGGAAATGCACTAGCTGACATGACTGCCCGGACCACAGCCGAGAATAGGACGACGCCTCGCATGTACGTGACCAGGTCACAAGCAGAGAAATGGACAGACGCTAGGGACACAATTAGGGACATTCAAATGGCCAGCTCACAACACGAATTGACTGAATGGGCACGGGTGGGATTGAAAGACGATGAAGGCTGCTGGCGAACAAAAGACACGAACAAATGGTTGCTACCTGACTCATACCTGATTCCCATATTGACTATGGCACACTCCCCTGCACACATAGGATCAGCTCCCATGATCGAACTTGTCTCCAGAGTTCGGCACAACGACAAAATCACAGACTCCGCCAAACGTCTGGTCCAACAATGTTTGATATGCTTGCAGCGTAACCCCGGGAAAGGAACTGTGGTACCCCGGGGAGGGTTTGGGGTTCCCAATCACCCATTTGAAGTCCTGCAGATGGACTACATCCAGCTAGACAGATGCCAAGGCCTGAAATACGTACTTTTTGTGGTGTGTGCATTCAGCAAATGGGTGGAAGCCTATCCAACCCGCGACAACACTGCTATGGCCACTGCAAAGGTATTATTGAAGGAATTTTTCCCTCGCTACGGCCTTTGCCAAATTTTATGGAGCGACAATGGCCCCCACTTCGTAGCCGAAGTTATCCAGCTCATCTTGAAGGGGCTGGGTGTAAAACAGAAGTTCCACGCAGTCTTCCACCCCCAGTCTGCTGGACTTGTTGAGCGACACAATGCCACACTAAAACTAAAACTAGCTAAGATAGTGGCTACCACAGGACTGAAATGGCCAGACGCTCTCCCACTGGCATTGCTATCGATGCGTTCCACCCCCACCAAACACCACTTGACACCTTACGAAGTCGTTTTTGGCCGACCCATGAGCGTCTGTCTGCACCGAAACCGACTTCCATTCATGACGTCCCGGACGTCCTAATGTCTGATTACTTGTATAAATTGACTGAAACTCTGTCTGTCATTCACCAACAGGTGCTGCATGCCATCCCTGACGTTTCCAGGGGTCCCGGACACAACCTGCAACCCGGGGACTACGTGTTAATAAGAAATTTCCAGCGTGCCAAGAGTCTGGAACCCCGGTGGACGGGCCCCTGGCAAGTCCTCCTCACCACCCGAACAGCTCTTCGAGTGGAAGGAAAACGGACCTGGGTACATGCGCACCACTGCAAACGGATCCCCCCGACTCTGACGACGACCGAGGACGTGACCATCCAGGAAGAGCGCCTGAACAAAGACCGACCATCACTGAACTGCTATCCTGACACAGAGACACTCGAACTAGCAAAGATTCCTGACCCCACCGTGCCATCCAAAGAAGGGTATAACCTGCGACGAAAGGAGGGAGTTTCGGCTAAGCAGACCAGTGACTAAGTCATAATTCTCAGATCGGTGGCCTAACACTAAAAAAGGCCGTCAGGAGAGAAAGCCAGACGAGGTTTTTGGTTCTGCCCGCTACCGAGCTCCCTTGAAGATGATGGAAGCGCCCGAAAAGAAGATGATGGAAGCGCCCGATAAGAAGGTGATGGAAGCGCCCGATAAGAAGATGATGGAAGCCACCGGACAACCGAAAATTCGCTACAGAAACCCAAAGACTAACAAAATCCACAGTTCAAAGACAATTGCACTTTTTATCACGATCCTCTTCTGCCTCCTCCTCATGACCACACTCTGGATTGTGAAAGAAAGCGCACCCGCTCATGAGACATTCCTGACCACTGCACAGCCTACCACCATGAAGGAACATTATCTGATTTCTCTCTCACCCCAACTCAGAGAAAGGCGAAAGGAGTTTTGGAACAACTCCTTGGTGCAGCTGTTGCACCAGCACAATCTTGCCACCAATGCCACCAACTGCTGGATCTGTGGGTTGCTACACCACGCCACTGGACATTCGATACCCTTCATCCCTTCACCCTTCTCAATTCACGGCTCCTGCCTTGCTTGGCTGATCCTCTTGCAAGAGAGCTATAGGGATAATGCCACCTCCAGCAAAACTATGACGCATTTCTTTCATGAGGTCTGGCGAAACAAAACGAAGACACATTTCTGCCCACAGACCTCCAACGACTTTATCCACATGGACATCCCTGCCAAAGAACGAATTGAAATGCAGGTGTTTAACAATCCAACCATACCCACCTTCTCCTACCTTCGGAAGCGAACAGCTGCCACCCTGACCGTGGCCCTATCCGTCATCAACGTCACAGGCCTTATGTGCATAGAAGGGCTTGGGACACAGCTGGTGGGCCGCAGTGCCTGCCGTATCACCAGAACTTTGGACTCCACCGATCCACCTTCCTTTGTATCCTCTCCAAACATGTACTTTGTTTGCGGCACAAAAGCCTACACCTGGCTCCCCAAAGGCTGGGGGGGCACCTGTTTTATCTCCTTCATCCTTCCTCCGACCTATGTGGCTCCGGCGAATCACCATAGACAAAAACGAGCCAAGGACATTGAACAAGCCGACTCTACAGGAGCACAGTTCCTCGATGCAATGAAGACTCTGGGGCCCGATGGCAAACAGCCGTGCCATCCGACATTTGACTCAGGCAGTCGAGACAACAATGAACACTACAGCTGGCATCCTTGCAAACAATACAGCCGAGCTTCAAGCGGTCCGCCTGGTGGCTCTCCAGAACCGCCTTGTTCTAGATGTGGTTCTAGCGGATCGTGGTGGAGCATGCCGCATTATTGGGTCCAGCTGCTGTACATATATACCGGACAATTCACCCTCAGTATATAAAGCCATCGAACATCTCCACAGACTCTTCTCAGAAGTTCACCAGGAGCAAGAAGAATTGTTGCTTGGTGGATGGTTTTGGAGTACTGTCAAGAACTGGGGCTGGAGACTGTTTACTATTGTCCTGATCCCTGTGGTTGTAATATGAGGGTTCTAATTAGGAATTCAATGCCTGCCGCCTCTGTGTTCATTATGTGCGAATTGTATCTGCCCTAAGACTGTGGACTTTGGAAAGGAACGCATGAGAGCACTGTATGATGTCGAGGTTAGGAATCTGATGCAGATAGACATTGATTAGACAAGCTGGCTAGATATGTTGAAAAGGGAGGACTGTTAAAATCAAGTTTGCAGTGCCAACATTATCGGTGCCATCTTGCCCCCTTTTTAAGTCCACTCGTGCGCATAAGCGGCAGCCATTTTAAATACCATGGCCTCTCTACCCATCGCCGACAGCTATCGAGTCTCTCTCTCTCTCTCTCTCTCCTGACCTCGCAGGCATCCCCCGCGAGCTGACAGCCCCCCCGCTCTCAGATGCTGGGGCCATAAACCCCTCTTCAGCGCAACCCTGCCTCGGAACCCCATCCTGTTCCCAGCTCAACACCTCCCTCCACTCCTTTCATGATCCCGGGTCCTTTGATAAAACCCCCCTTTCCTCTGTGCCCGATTGTCCTGCTCGTTCCCAGGCCACCACCTGGCCTTGCGGATGCTGTTTATTGCCCCCATACAGTAGGAAGCTTTTCCCATCAAAGGATCCACGAGTTGATCAAAGCCCCCACCCCATGAGACCCAATCGACCACATACATTCCGGGAATCGGCGGACTGTCCAGCTGCGCGACAATCGTCACCTGTTGTGACTGGGGTGGGGACTTCTACTGTAAATGTGTGTGGGAACGGGCCTGAAGCGGGGATTCCGAGGATGTCCTTCCATACTTCAAAGCATTTGCAAGAATGTGCCACATGCAATAAACTGTAATAAAGTTCATAAACCTGTGTATAAGAGGCCAGGCCTCAGAGATGCGGTGAGAGCACCTCGAGAAGATACCCTGTTGTCTGATTTGATGTGTTCTGCTCCGTCGGAATAAAACCTCTGTTTCCTGCCTTCCAGTCTCCAGCGCCTGCCTCTTTGTTTGGTAACTTGAGTGGTATAGAGGCGGTTAGCGCCGGGCAACTTTGAAAAAGGTCATCGGCCTGTACCTTTTTCCACAAGTATGAGTGTACTATGTGGAATATTGGTGCATGATGATGCACTGGAATGTGGGGTGCCTGAGAGTGTTAGTTGGAGTATGGGCTGAGCAGCAGAGAGACTGCTCCTGGTAGGGCTTTTCATTGAACCTACTTAATAAACCATCTTATCTTAATCTACACCTCAACTTCCAGGCATCAATTTATTACAACAGTCACCTAGTTCAGTGCTTAATTTAAGCCAGTGGTTTATGGTGCTTGGCACAGGCACTTAATTGCCAACACCGGGTGTTATGACAGTCTGCCACATGGAAGCGCTGTTTGTGTTTTTTAGAAATGAGAACAAAAATAGTTCCTTATTAATTTAATATACATTAAAATGACTAATACCGGCCACCCAAGCTATCTAATAGCTTTGGGGGCCTGTAATAGGCTGATGTGCCACACTTGAAGGAGTTTGATGTTCATAGGTGTTTTTGTACTGTCACTGGCAGGTCTGGCAGTGGGAATTGGTGGTGCAAGCTGCAGAGGCCTCCTAAAGATAGCCCTGGCAGTTATTCTTTTTTTTCCTCACAAATTGAGCACTGACTTAGTGTGTGTGGTATTGTTTCCCTCAACCTGTCCTACTGTCTAGCTTCAGTCCCCTGGGGCATCCAAATTGGGCTCCAAATGGTTCAAGGGGTCAGCACTGAGAGGGGAGTGTGATGAGTACATCACATCGATACCCCACACTTCAGAATCCACTGGTTCAAAGACCTTAGAGCTCGTCCTTCCCAACCAGGTGCCACGCTTCAGCACCAACACCGGTGCCTTTGAATGAGCACCTTCTGAGTCATTTGTTCTTGTAAACTCTTTTCTTGGATAATAGTCGATGTTGAGCTGATAGGGCTAGTAAATAAATATTGTTTGGATGTGAGTACCAGGAGCTGAATTTACACAGCATGAGTGGAGGGAGAAACAGTGAGAGCTACTCAGGTTTAATAAGTGTAAATCTGAGATAACCTCTTTTTCCTCACATCTCACCTACCGCTCATCTCTCACCCCCTCCTCAGAAAGCCTGTCAGCTTGGTTGCATGCCAGAATATCAAGTATTAAATATCAAGATACAATAATGTAGTCAGAATCAACAACCAATACATCGAGGTAAGAATGTATTGTTAAGTATAGATTTACTATTCCTAACTGCACATCTACATAGTTTGAAGAGATATAAATATAACTTACATCTTAAGTTAAGTATAGTAAATATATACCAACCCATATATCCCCACTTTTTCAATACTTTGCTTGTTGTTATTTGGAAAATGATATTACGGTATCAGAATATTTAACTGTAGATATTCCCAGACCATACTGTCTTCCCACAGTCTGAAGCTCCTAGCTCTTTCCACCACCTGCAGATGCCAGCCTTGTCTTTCCTACATAGTCAGCAGTATGGTATAATATTTCTGATATCTATTTCAGGGGGCTGGAATTTTCCCATTAGGGATGTCGCAGGCTAAGAACAAACTGCAGGGTTGTCACAGGGCTAATGCTGAAAAATAAGTTGAAAAAATAGATGTCCCTCTTTCATGCCATCTGTGGGAAATTTGTCGGCAACATATGTATAGTGAAAAAGATAAAACAACAGATTAGGTGTCTTTGACAGAGCACCCAAACTACCACCAGAAAGAGCAGTCTAACTGCAAGCCTGAAGTAGTGTCACCAATCTTTTAACTTCTGTCAGTTCCCCTAATGTTGCACATGACTAGTAGACACTGGCCATGGTAGTGCAGCACATGTCTAGCAAACCTTGACTCCAGTGGAGGAAGGAAAATGATCAAGGTAGAGACTCAAGCAGAGGAGGGCAGAGATCCCAGAAGTAAGTCTGGGCCCGAAAAAGGAAGGCCCAGCTATATGCAAGTGAGGAAAGAAAGTTCTGGCTACAATTTAAGGCTAAAAAAGGTACCTTTGCTTAGCGACTACATGAAGATGATTAACAAGAGTGCACATATAGATTCCAAAGTTGTTCTAGAAGAGCACACTCAAAAGAAATGAGAAGAAATCCAAGAGACTAACATGCCAAACCAATATCCTATAACAGGCAGCCCAGAAATATTCCCAGCAGTTCTGTCTGCATGTGACAGGGGGCCATCTAGAGGGAAATTTCTGTGTAGTTCTCTTCCTGGGACAATAAAACATAAACCCTGGGCAAAAAATGCAAGAATGTGGTTCAGAGATGTCAGGACAGCCTCAAGAGAAGGAAGAAATACAAGCCAGTCCATACCTGCAGAAAGTGGGACAATTAATCAAACGTCCAATTTTGGTTTGTTCTCTATAAACAGCCCACAAAGAAATGAGCAGGAAAAAATCCAACGATTTCTGATGGCAGAAGGGAAAAACATGTCAACTAACTGTGAGAAATCAAAGCTAGTGTGAAAAGGAACAATTATGTAATCAAGGAGAAATCTTGGCTTGTTGAAGAATCTATAGACAGGAGCAAAGAAGAATCCCTCCTCAGCAATCTAACAACAGAATTGTCAGTACAGACATTACTTAAGATCATAAATCACCCTCTCACTCATAACATCAGGAAGGTGATGAACCCACAGTCTCTCTCAGATTTGTCCCAGCAACAGGGGCTCACACACTCAAGGAGTTTGAGCAGAAGCCAACAGAAACCCAGAAGCTATTCAACTTGGTGGACAGACAGTAGGCCCTATACTAAAAAGTACATGACAGCAAAAGAAGATGGCATACCCAGGGGAAAGAGAGGGGCTAGAAGAATGAATACAGAGCCTCTTGGGGAAAAGGCAGCAAAGTCTTCCTTTGCCTAATAGGTGCCATAAAATAGTTGTTTGGAAGGTTTGATGATTTGCTCAGGAGTAATTATTCCTGCAAGCCTCACCAGTACTCACAGTCACTGTGGGCAACCGGCAAGAATGCCAATGAAAAAGTACAGAAATGGAAAAAGAAACCCACATAATTCCCGCTTTCCCTGTATGAAGCCAACAGACAATCCCAAGCTCCCCTCAAAGAATGCTCTGAGCATAAGGGTGAGCGCAAAAGAATCATATGCCAAGCTAAGCAAGGCATAGGACAAAGCTTATAAAAATGAAGCTCCAGACTAAAGACCTTAATGAAAGCATTAAAACCAGAGGTTTGTCTCTTTATCACTGAATACCAAATCAGGAGAGGAAATCAGAGTCTAGATAAGAAAGGGCCAAGAAGACAAGACAGTGATTCCAGAAACGGCAATCAAAGTGGGTTAGAGAAAGATAGGTAACAGAAATAGAAAGCAAAAATGTGAGCCCCTCAGGGACAAAATTACATTAAAAAAGAGTGGTTACATACATTAATCTAGGCAGTGAGGACAAAATACTGAAGCTCCCAGACAGGAATGGCGACGTGGATCTTCTACCATTTGACATCATTGTATTCCTTCGCCAAAAAAACTTAAAAAGGAATTGGTTTACTATTACATTAGATGCATAACCATAACATAGCTTACTAAAAATAATATATGCAATAGGGCATATAGAATAGAATGATAGGGAGAGCAAACAAGGGCTGTATGCAAATATGCAGCTAACAAACTAGGCCAACATGCCCAATATAAGGATGCCAAGTATCAGCCACTTTGCAAGATCCAAAGAACTTTGCAATTACTTGTGTGTGGGCAAAAATCAGAAAAGAGTAAAGAGACACTATTCAGATTGAACAGAAGGTAAAACCAAGGATCTGTCTGTGATATGTGTCTAGCCGCATTACCCAATATTAACCAAAAGTTCAACTGTTTGCAAGCCCCTTTGAAAGGCAACAGATCATTGTTTACGGGCTCATGTCCCTTCCTCCAATAAATGCTCAAATGAAGAGGCTAAGATCAGAGATTTCCTCACCAGATCAAGCGTGAGTAACAGGAAAATTCCAAAAACAGGGTAAATGTTCCAGGGGGAATTGGAAAAATAAAAGCCTGGACAGATGGTATTAGCTGCGTGACAACCAGGCGCTGGAGAAAACCTCCTTTGATCCATACACCTATACAATACACACTAACAGAGTATCAAAGGTAGTAAGCTGGACCACGACAACAGCATCCTTAGTTCCTCTTAACATGTATACAATTTAGGATGGTAGTGTAAAATGCTGCTTATTAGCTTGGACGGGAAATCAATCCACTTTCTGAAGTAGCTAGACCAAAGTCCTCCCAAAATAGTTCTACACTACCCACCCCTGCTAACGATTCAGTGGGAAATATAAGAGAACAGAACATTAATGCTTCCTAACAAACCCTCATGAGTGACAGATGACAATATCAACTTATAGTCATTGCTTGGAATACAATTGGAGATAATGCAAAATAGAATTATCCCAATCTTTTCTAGAAGAAATATCATCTCTCTGTAAGAAGCGTGGGTGCATATTGCATGGGAAATCAATTGTTTTCTAAACTGGATAACAACTGCCTCTAAAAAGAAAAGAGGCATAATTCAGAAGTTTACATGTAAGCTGTGTAAATGAAAATATAGACAAGCAGGCCAATTAAAATAGAGCACAAGAAATTGCTTATCCTAGACATAAATCCTATGGGTGGCAGAAAATGAAATTGGCCAATATATATGCTCAAGTCCCCAACTCAGAAGTGCTAAAGGCTTTCCATGAGGAGCTGGATCTATTTTTTATTAAGTTCAAGTTTATTGATACCAAATAGAAAATACAAAGTGAAATGCATTAAGAGAAAATATAATACAAGGAATACTGGAATAATTAATGCAAAATAATAGGAAGGCGGAATCAATAAACGATACACTCTCGTTCATGAAAAAAGGAATGAGAGAGGGAAAAAATAAAAATAAAAATGAAAGCAAACAAGAAGATCAAAGTCAATTATAACAGCAAGTGCACAAATTACATTGAATGCAAAAGAGTAAGCAAGCAGATAATCATATAGGTAAACATTAGGTAAAATAAAAACGGTATAGGATTAGGCAAAAAGACAGCGATGAAATGTTCAAGGGGGTTTACGAACTGCATCTGGTAAGTTAAAGGGAGCAATGGTGACAGGAGGGGGAGAGGGGGAGGAAGTGGAGGAAAGGTAATCGGTGAGTGGAATCCAAAGGAGGTCACGTTTGATGGGAAGGGAAACAGGGGATACATAGTTGGTATCTAAACGATGATTAAAGCAAATAGCATTCCACCAGGCCGAATAAGTAAGTTTCGAGGAATCCTTCCAATTGGAAGTAATTAAGTGGAAGGCTACAGCAAGAAAAAGGTCAAACAACTTATAGTGAGAAGGGTATTGAGGTAATTCTGGAGAGAGGGAGCCGAGGAAAGCAATGGATGGAGCAAAGGGAAGTTGAAATTGGAAAATAGTGGAAATACGTGACCAAATTCCATGCCAAAAGAAGGTAACGTTAGGGCAGTGAAATAACATATGGGACAAATCAGCCGAAGAGGATGAACAGGACCAACATGTCGGAGAAAAATCAGGGGAGAAAGAAGCCAATGTAGATGGAGAGAATAATAATCTTTGATGAATAAAATAAAGGGTTTGTGTGGTATTGGCAGCACGAGAAGTTTTGTGAATCTTAATCCAAAGCTTATCCCATAAAGAGACAGACCATGTGACTGAGAGATCTTTTTCCCAGGCCAGTTCAGTGCGAGATTTAGAGCATGTTGAAGGTGTTAGTAAGCAGGAGTAGATACGAGAAGCAGAAGGAGAAGAATCTAAGAGTGGAGACAAAAGAGGGTAGAGTGAGGGAAATTCAGTAGAAGCTGGAAGGGAATGAAGGAAAGAAAGAAGTGCAGGGAGGAGTAACTTATATTGTTTGTGAAAGGAGTTGGGAAGAAGATAACGGGATTGCAATTCAGAGAAGGATAGGGGAACTCCATCACAAAGCAACTGCGAGATCCATTTTATACCTTTAGAGTGCCAGGATTTCCAACAGAAGGAACGATTCTTAATGCGAAGCTGTTTATTGTGCCAAACGGATTGATGTGATAGAGAAGCAGAGGAAGGATAAGTAGAGGGGATGAGGGGAGTAAGAATATGACACGAGTGTGCAATAATAGGAGATCGCAAGAAAGAAGTGTGAGCCGAAAAAGCGAGGAGTTCTGAAAAATCAAAGGGAGAGATGAAAGACTTTTCCAAGAATAACCAAATTGGTGGATAAGTAGGAGGATCTGTAGATATCCAACGAAGAGTTTGCCTCAGGGAGAAGGAATGATGATCAGTTTTGAAACTTGGGAATTTCAAACCTCCTTGAGACTTGTCCTTTTCAAGAAAGGAGAGCGCGATACGAGGAGGTTTGTTCTGCCAAAGAAATTTAGACAGAAGAGAGTCTAATCGTTTAAAGTAATAATGAGGAATACGGACTGGAATCATAGAAAGAGAATATAAGATAATAGGGGCAAGCATCATCTTAATCGAGTCTAGTCTCCCCCACCAAGAAAGAAAAAGTGGATTCCATTTAGAAATAGAGTCTGAAAGTTTCTTGGAAATACAATCAAAGTTGAATTTTAAAGTGTCTGAAATGGAAGAGGAAAACCAAAGGCCTAAGTACTTCATTTTTGAAGGTTGCCAGGAAAACCCAGTCTGATCAAAGTAATGCCCTAGGCAGGAGACATTAAGAGGAAGAATCTTGCACTTATCACGATTAAGACGATATCCTGAAACTAAGGAAAAAGCTTCGACTTGACGAAGAAAAGAGGGAATAGTAGATTCAGGATTGGAACAATAAAAAAGAATATTGTCTGCATAGACTGATAATTTGACTTGGGCAGGGCCTGGGTTAAAACCAGTAATAAGATTATCTTGTCTGATCTTTGTTAAAAAGGGCTCAAGTGCAACAATAAACCATAAGGGGGAAAGAGGGCATCCTTGACGAACCCCTCTGGAGAGGGAAAAATAATCGGAAATTTTACCATTAGCAAAAATAGAAGCTTTGGGGCCAGAATATAGGAGAGCGATGAGGGAAATTAATTTTGGGGGGAAGCCAATCCAGGAAAGAGCACGGAACATAAATTCCCAGCTAATACGGTCAAAGGCCTTTTCGGCGTCAAGAGCGATGGCAGATAAGGGGTAATGAATAGTGGAAGCTTTACTAAGGACATTAAAGAAAACTCTTGAGTTATCAGATGATAAGCGACCTTTGACAAAACCAGATTGCTCTGGACCAATGAGTTCAGGTAAAACGGGATCAATGCGGAGGGCGAGTAGTTTGGCAAAGATTTTGTAGTCCGTATTTACAAGGGAAATGGGTCTATAATTCTTGCATAGGGTAGGGTCTTTGTTGTCCTTAGGAATGAGGCAGATCATTGCTCTTGAAAAGTACCCTGAGATGAGCCGTCAGAGATAAAAGAATTGAAAAGAGAAAGTAAGTGGGGTAGGAGTTGCTTGGAAAAATGGCTATAAAATTCAATAGTAAACCCATCAGGGCCAGGGGCTTTACCACGACGGAGAACCGAGACTGCGTGAGAGAACTCTGCTAAAGTGACGTTAGATTCAAGCGGGGAAAAGTCAACATAGGAAGAAGAAGGGGGGGTGAGAGAATGAAAATAAGAAGTCAAATCATCAGGAAGAGGAGGGAATTTAGGGGTATAAAGTTGCTTATAAAAAGAAACAAAATTATTTAGAATGTCTTCATCTTTGAAGTGTGAGATTCCATCCGAATCAGTGATGGAGGTAATCCGAGTCCTATCTTGACGTGTTTTTTAGATAATTGGCTAAAAGTTTACCCATCTTGTTTTGACCACCATAGTAGCGGGCACTGCATTTTAAAAGATAGGAGGATGCGGCATCAGTAGAGAAGAATCAGAGGGGGATTGATAATAGGAATATTCTAATTTTTTGATTTTTGTTAAAAGGAGGGAAGATTGACGTTTGAAACCTTTTCGTTTTTTAGAGACAAAATTAATTATAAAACCTCTAGCAGATGCCTTGAAGGAGTCCCAAATCATGACAGGGGAGGAGTCAGGGGTAGAATTAGTGTGAAAAAAGTCAGTAATAAAAGCACCAAACTGGTCTGTGAATTTGGAGTCAGCCAAGAGAGAGTTGTTAAATCGGCATCTGCCAGGTGAGGGGGAGAAGGGTATCAGGTCAAAGTCCACGAGGACAGGGGCATGATCGGATATGAGAATGGAGCCAATTTCAGAAGCAAGGACACATTGGGTAAGGGATTTACTAAGGAAAAGATCATCGATACAGGACTGGGTTTTGTGAGGAGGAGAAAAACAGCTGTATTCTTGGAGATCAGGATGACAGAGTCTCCAAATATCAGTTAGGGAATTACGATGAATAGCTGAGGTAGATTGATTATGCATTTTGGATCGAATGAAGGTGACTTATGGAATGTCTGTCAAGGAAGGGATAATGGATCTGATTACAGTCACCATCAAAAATAATATAATTATCGTTTAGGGAAACCAATTTATCTGAGAAGAGGGGCCAAAAGGTATGATCAGCTTTAACAGGGGCGTATACATTAAAAATAACAATAGGTACATGATCAATCTTCATTCTTAATAATACATAACGACCATCAGTATCAATTTCAAAATGAGAATCAGTAACAGTAAATTTTTTATGAACAAGTATAACTACGCCATTCTTTTTCCCCAAAGAGGGAGAAGAAAAAGTATGGCCGACCCAAAGTCTTTTTAGCTTAGATGATTCCGTATCATTAAGGTGGGACTCTTGTAACACGGCGACATCAGTCTTCAATTTAGCTAAATGAGCTAATACTCACTGTCTTTTAATGGGACTATTTAAACCTTTTAACATTCCAGGATGTAACTCTGAATGATATATAGTAAGAGCATTAAATGTGAACAGAACGCAAACAATGCAATAAAAAGTGCAAAAAGGAGAACTGTAATGGAAAGAAAATAAGAGGTAAAGGAATAGGAGGAGATGGTGAAAAAGAGAAAAAAAGGGATCAAAAAAGTTGAGAAAAGAGATAGGAAAGAAATGGAGGGAAAAATAATCTGAGGGGAAGTATTGAGAAAAAGGAGAGAGTAACAACAGAGAGGTAGTAGGGAAAAACAAAGAAGAAGAGAGAACAGAGAGAAAAAGAGAGAGAAAGAGAACAAAACAACCAGATAATAACATGAAATCGTGACATACCTACAATTGAAGGATTCAAAAGGTACAAGGGGGAAGGAGGAACCAGACGGAATGACGGTACCACCGGGATCAAACAGGACGGAGGGCCGGGAGGCATCGCAGCAAGGGAAGGGATAAACTGTGGAGAAAAATAAGTAAACAATTGTTACAAACACGACAACAGGGGAAAAACATGTGGCAGCAATAAGACTAGCAAACGCATCATGACGAAAAGGACAAACAGCAGAGGGTAAGGAACATAAATTCAGCCAGCAGTCGATGAGGAGGATTCCATAGGATCAGCGTGATGAGCGTTGATGAAGCTGCGAAGGCGAAGAGGGTCTTCAAATGTTGTAGTCTTATTATTATAAGTAACTTTGAATAGATACGGGTGAAAAAGACCATAACGAGCACCCATATCTCGAAGAGCAGGTCTTAAGTCCAAGAAGGCCTTCCTCCTGTTAGCAGTGGCCTTGGCGTAATCCTGAGCAAAGAATAAAGTAGATCCAGACCAGATAATTCGCTGAGAGGATTTCGCTGCTGAGAGAACCTTCAGTAGGTCCGTGTATTCCAGGAAATACAGGATCACCCCTCTAGGCTTCTGAGAGGGGGAGGTCGGAGATGGAGGGCGACCTAATCTATGCGCTCTTTGAATGTTAAGCAGAGTGCCTTCTGACATACGAAGGACTTTAGGGAGGAAGGATTTGAAGAAACCAATGGAATCCGACCCCTCTTGTCCTTCCTCAAGGCCGTAGATACGGAGGTTGTTGCGTCTATTACGGTTCTCAAGCTCCTCCACTTGACGCTGAAGGGCAGAGACCTGAGAATGAAGAGGAGAGATCTTCGCACAGTCATTTGCTAAGGAAGAAAGCGATTGCTCCACAGTTGTAACCCTGCCGTCGAGCTCCGACCAAGAGTCAGTGAGAACTTGGAGTTTCGCATTAGTGTCTTCCATAAAAGGGCGCAGAGTCCGGATTTCCTCCAGTAATAACTCCATCGAGACAGGTGAATTTGATTTTGGAGGCGAAGGGGGGTTTTGTCTGAGGCGTTTAGTAAGAGATTTCCCAGTAGTCGCTGTAGGAGTCTCAGATGCCGCCATCTTGTCTTCTGAAAGAGAAGATAGAATAGATTAAGTCCGAGAAAACTCGGTAAAAATCTTCGAGTTTTTAATGAAAATATGCTTGGTAGGAGGTGTCGCAGTCGTAGTGCCTTTAGATCTACCCATAAATAGCGGCGAAGAAATAGAAGCCAATAAAGTGTCGTAGGTCGTGGAAGAGACAAAATGGCCGCCGAGTGAAAGTCAGTCAGAAAAGGCACATGAAATTACTCAAAAATTAGCGCAAAACGTATTCATATCTCCAAAAGTATAAAGGAAGACGAAGGTGAAGGAAAAATCACCACAGAGTTCCAAGGGGATCATTGAGAAGGTGACACAGCTCAGCCGGGGAAAAAACAAAATGGCGGTCGCAATGCGACGATGCAGGTACGGAACTTACATAGTTCAGAAATTCAAAATGCCGCACTCCAGCGAGGCCAGCAATATCAGGGTAGGAGGAGTAGATGTTCCGACGTCCTCACATCCCACAATGAGCGCTGAGCGAGTCAGGAGGGATGCCGTACACCGGGCAAACCGAGGAGCTTCACCCAGACACCGCCATTCACGCCAGGCGCCAAGCCACGCCCCCCGGAGCTGGATCTATTAATAGCAAAGTTTGGAGAAATGTGGTTCTTGGACACCTTCATGTTAATGGGCAACTTCCACAGAAAGAGGTGTAGGCGGAAAGGTCAAGATATTGATTAACTAGAGGCAAAACATGGTTTGTGCATGTTCATAAAGAAGCATGACATTTCAGCACAGGATAACAAAGAAAGGTTCTTAGAAGACCTATGTTCTGATTCTGAACATGGATCTTGGGCCAATGATCTCCACTCGACTCTTTCAGCAAGGGAAAGTTTAAATTCAATGACTAATTGTATTTTTTCCCTTGGGACAATGATTCCTGTTTTACATTTCATGTTGGGAGTAGAAAGAGTCCACAACCTTCTGCAGACAGTCGTGCTGCTATGGGATGAAGCAAATGAAAAAGAGGAGGTGATGCATGTAGGCACCACCGAAATCAGAACTAGAGCAAGATTCAGTATGCCAATGTTGAAATGTGGACTTAAAAGAATGGTTGAAAGAGCAGAAGATTTCCCTCCTGAAGGAAAATATCACTTTAAATCCCTAGCAGCCCAGGGAGGCGGGTGAATGGACCCCAACCAATGCACCTTGGAAGACTATGCTAAACTAGTTGATGAATGCAGTCAGTGGATGGCAGACAACCAGGATTAAAAAATGCTCCCACTTCCCAAAGAAACAAGGGGCAACCTATAATCACCTGGTTTGACAAAGATGATCAGGAATGATCCACAGGGTCAAGGGCTTCTAGTGCTTCTACATGGTGGGTCTAGCTGAGTTAAAATAGCAAGACCAATACTGATACATAAACAACTGATCACCATATAATTCTGGTAAAGAAAATGGCAGAAAACTAAGAAGGTTGTAACTAAGAAAAGGTTAATGGTCTTTCTCACGAGAAATGAGCCTGCGCGAGCTCCCGCGCAAGCGCAGTTGTCATCAAGAAGTCAAGATGGAGGACGGCCCGGCGACGCTGCAGCTCAGTTAAAGCTTTTTACTACTTTATATTGTGTTTTTAAATAGTTGTTAATAGGGCGGGTGGGAGACGGGTGGCGCATAGCGGAGCTACGCGGAGTGTGCAGAGTTTGTTTTAAACTCTGTGGTACTCCGTGTAGCCCCAGTACGCCCTCTACGCCCAGGGTTAATTGTGACCCACAATATCCTATCAACACATAAATCCAATAAATGAAGAAGGAAAGATTTTAACATGTATGATATTAGAGGAAGTCAACGTATGGTAGGGGTTGAAAAGAGGGCTCTCCCTCATAAAGGTGGCTTCACAGTAGGTCTCTCTTTTGTGGGCAAACGATTCAATCAATCAATCAATCAATCAATCAATCAAGAATTATAAAGCGCAGGAATTCACCAAACAGACTATCCAGGCAATTACTTGCCCGGGAGGCTTATTCGAACTGCTATGTTTTGAGGGCCATTCGAAATTCTGGAAGTGAGGTGATAGTCCAGAGGTGTATGGGGAGGCTGTTCCAGGTCTTTGCTGCAATGTGGGAGAAGGGGCATCCTCCACTTCTGCTTCGGTAGATGTGGGGAGTCTGGGCAAGTGAACGGTAGGCAGAGCGTAGTCTTCCTGATGGTTGGTAGAAGTTCAGGTGGTGATTAATGCTCAGCTAGTCCATCTAATTTCAGAGATGTACCACTCCTCATCTCCTGAATTCTAAAATGGCATTTGGTAAAAACCATCCAAGAGATTTCAGAAGAACATCGGAGTAAAGCAAAGGTGCTTGCTACGACCCAGAGCTATTGAACTAGTCTGTTAATATTCTCATGGATGTACAGACAGAAATGATGCAGGAGATCCCTAAGATCAATGCCATTCAACTTTGACTACTACTGAATGCTGATAATTCAGTTCTACTGGCAAGATGTCAGAAAGCGTTACAGCAACTACTGGGCCAAAAATAAATTTTCTGCTAGGACCAGGGAATAATTATTAGTAAAGAGAGGTCCATAGCCATGCCATAGCACCCTCAAACAAGACAAGCTGCAAGTAAAACATTCCATATTGGGAAGTTCCCCTGTAAAAAGTGAAACATTTGCAATGATTAGGAATTACAACATTGTCATCAAGGGTTGGACGAGGAACATCAACATCAATAAAGAAACCTGAGGCTGCGGTGAATGGTGTATTAAGATTTGCAAAAGATATGGCAATGGAATGCTAAAGTGTTTGGAAAATATCTGCCAATCCCTGTGTGATAAAAGATAACACAAGGAGATGATGATGGAGCGCCGAAACTTTTCAGACACTCACCTCCAGTCACAGATCTGGGTTGAATCCATCATCATTCTTTAGCTCACTCCACCACCCCAGTTCAGACATGGCCAAATGCAAATCAGTCTGACCCTGTGCCTCATGGGAACAGTCCAGCCTGAATTGCCAAGTCAGATCTTCCCTGAACCGGGAACAAGCAATCCCTGTGTGATGCCATAAATTATGGAGCTGAATTCTGGGGCCTTGGGATCTGTTTGAGTCAAGAAGCTGCACCTGAACGTAAATTCTCAGAAAAACACATAGCTTTCTATTTCAACTTCATTAGGTGCCTTGGAGGCAGAACGTTTTTTCCAGTCACTAGCACTAAGAGCTAGGAAGACACCCATGGGCTACACCCTAAAAAGAACACCTACCAAGGAAGCAAGTTAATCAATCAGAAATGCTAACATCTGCTCCATCCCCCTTATAACAAACAGAAGAGGAGCATGGCCTTCTGAGTCAGGGTTGAAACATCAACGGAATACAGGTTGCATCAATTTTGGAATTGAAGGTTTCATAAGGAAGCTGAAATTAGCAAATAATGTATCCTTAATTAAAGTGTCAGAAGATGGATCCATACTGATGAACTATTTGGCCATACTGGAAAAGAAGAAGAAGGTGGTTCTCCCTTGTAGGGTTCAATTTGTCACCCCCTAATGAACTGAAAAAAGAAGAAATAAAAAACTATCCAACATCTGCCTTTGTGGTAACCAACAGGTTGAATACATGGTGCATCTAAAGTTGCTCTGACAGTTATCAAAGCTTTTAAGAAAAAGCCTCATAGAGAGGATTGTTACATGTAATAGAAAAGCAAAAACAAGAATTAACATCCGTTTTTTCTGATTAGTATGTGGCTGTATAGAAAGCACTGGTTATCTGCTTGATAAAATATACTGAACAAAAAAGAGGGAAAACAGGACAGGTCTGACTAGACTCCAGCTAGATCAACAATCTCTGAAAATAGTCACGACCCAAGAAATAGATGAATAAATATTATTGCGTGCCCCATCAAAGTCTCAATCTTAAACATGAGGCACACTGTGCATGGAGAGAAAAACTCTGTATGAACCTGAAGGTGAAGTACTTAGAGATAATAGGATCTCATTTACAAGCCCATTGTGCCACCAGTGAGTCACTTTTTATGATGCACTGGCGGTGCAATGTGCCTGCGTGACTTTTCATGGCCTTCAAAATGTGGGGCCCTGTCACGCATTACTCTGCATGAGAGGGGTGTTCCATGGGTGTTGCTGTGGGTGTTCCCACACAACATCCATGGAGCCTGACACATTGCTAGATTTACAGTGTTATAAACCTGGGAATGCGTCAGAATCCTACGTCTCCCCAGGGGAGGCATAGAAGTGGCGCAACAAGAATAAATACTCTTCAGCACACATAGAAGGAGCAAAACACCGTTAATGATTGTTTTTGTGCAAGAAGGTATTCCTTCCCGCACAGCAACAATCATCCCTGCAGCACAGGCTGCCTTGCACCATGGCTGCTGCTTGTGCACCAGCGCAGGGAAGATGGACAAGAATGCACCATATCTTGTAGATAAAGTGCAATCCTGCCTTATTATTTTGATGCGCAGCAGGAAGGTTGCTGTGCTGCTGTGCGTCAAAATATAGTTAATGAAGCACACAGTCTTTAAGGACTTTTGACTCCCTGAGAGTTCTATTCCCTCTTTGGGGAAGCTTTAAAAGCAAAAAGAGATCAGTCCTTTGTAACATTTTTGTCCTCCCTCTCGCCTACTCCTCCCAGTTCGCCTCAGGCTACCCCCTCTTTTCAACCTGTTCTTTATATTTTTTTGTTTGTTCTTTCTCTCGCTCCTGTTCTTTCTTCTTTGTTTACATATAAGTCTATAAAAAAATGTTTCCATTGTATATTTTGTTACGACAAAAACTAGGTGGTTGAATGCAAATAAATACCTGAAACAAGACTCATTCAGCACCCAACCACTAAACTGCTCTTCCAGAGATGTCTGTTTGGTGTCCTGCAGCTGTTACAGGAGCACCAAAGGTAGACAAGGTCTTGCCTCTGAAAGAAGGAAGCTGGTCAGATGTGAGCGGACCTGGAGAGAGCAATAGATGGATAAAGACCTCGTACCAGGAGGACCTCAGGGCTATAG